>NC_083442.1:28324475-28962808 GCF_020745735.1 Hemiscyllium ocellatum | reverse complement strand
GTGACCGAGGTGTCCCATTTTCAATTTGCAATGGTTTTCCCACAGTGGGGGCACATGGCTACAAGGGGAAATGGAACTTGGTGCCCCAGGCTGGCATTCTTCATGTTTCTCCGCCATGGTCATTCTACCTCGAAGTCAGTTGCTGAGGAGCCTCAAGTGATTCACACTCGACAAATCCAGAAGTGCTAGGCCAAGCGATCAGCAGCTTTCTCTTCCCGGTTATTGGTATCAATGCCTCTGTGCATTAGGATAACTTTGACCACATCCTTATAAAATGTTCCTGTTAGCTGCTCTTTGAGGGCTGGCCAATGGGAAGCTGGGAGATGGGATCCTGCCGAGGGCAGCAGCTCTTGAGAGTTTGGATGCGATGTCCCCTCCATCAGAGACAGTTCTTCAGGAGCAGGGCTTTGATGTGGTTGGACACTCTTGCATTGCATCCCCAGAATCTGGTGCAGGACCACTGCTGCAAGCTTTCAGAAGATGGCCCAGATTTCACTGCAGCTGAGAAGGATGCCAACGCACTAGCGTTATTAGGACTACCACTGATTTCCAGAAGTCCCTTTTGTCAAAGGCACATTGTTGCAGGCTAAAGGCAGTGCTGGCACAGTTGACCCAGTGCTGGACTTGCTCATTAATAGCAGGAAGTGCTGCCCAGGCTTCAGAGGGACTTCAACTATGAAGATGTTGTTGGCATTACACAACTAGTGAGGGAAAGGAGGATCTCTACGGATTTGCAATGTTTGAAAATGATATGGGGCACGTCTTTAAAGGGTTGAGTGCTCTTTGCACATCCTGTGCAGTGTGCATAATCAGACAGCTGCAAACTGAAGGTCCATGGGGGTGATGTTTGCCCTGGACGCGATCAAGCTTGAGGTTGAAGTGCGTCCTGTCCAGATGATAACGGATGCTGATGATGGGTGGTAGAGGGAGATTGGTGATGACACTCAGATAAAGTCAAGCCATTCGGGATTCTGTTATGGACCAACTCCAATAGTCGATACCCAGGTGTTTGGGATGGTGAAGATGTGTTGCATTCAGTATGCTGGCATAGAGATAGCAACAATAGTGGGCACTTGCTCCTGTGCACAATGTAAACGGACCCGGCACTCTCTCCCAGTGCTGCAGATCACTCAAGGCAGGAATGTTTAGCTTTCTCCATGTGGTTTCATAGGTTTTCCAGTGTCTTGTGCCTGGCAAATGATCATCACTGAGCACACATGTCCACGATCCATTCAGTAATAGTCAGAAACCTCCACAATCTTTGGCATGAGCATATCTTTCAGGTCTCTACCTTGGACAATGAAATAG
This sequence comes from Hemiscyllium ocellatum, assembly GCF_020745735.1. Taxonomy (NCBI): domain Eukaryota; kingdom Metazoa; phylum Chordata; class Chondrichthyes; order Orectolobiformes; family Hemiscylliidae; genus Hemiscyllium; species Hemiscyllium ocellatum. Next base: position 28,961,500 of record NC_083442.1, on the reverse strand, counting down.
TCCAGGATGCACCAATGCCTCAGATCCCAGATGCCGCCACATGGTCTTCGGTTGCTTCTTACGGTGGAAGGCCATGTTGTTGGTTGGGTGCTTAGTGGGCTACTTAGTCCTGGATGAAGTTGAGTTTGTTGAGTGTTGTCAGTGCTGCACTTTCCTAATTGAGATTATTCCAACTCATGTGTGAATTGTACTTTACAGATGGTGGACAGGAATCAGGGAGTCAGGAGGTGAGTTACTCACTGCAATATTCTGAGCATTTCCTTCTCTTCTCTTGAAGCACCAGTATTTGTCCCAGTTCAGTTCCTTCTCAATGGTGACCCCCAAAATGTTGATAGTTAGGCTTTTAGTCAAAGTAATATCAGTGATTATCGTGAGGTGTAAGGCTGTTGTTGAAGATGATCCTTGCTAGGCACGTGTCTGGTGTGAGTGCCACTTATCAAACTCAGTCTGGATATTGTCCAGGTCTTGCTGTATACAGGCACAAATTGCTGAGTCGAGAGTGTAGTGCTCGAAAAGCACAGCAGGTCAGGCCACATCCAAGGAGCAGGAGAATCGATGTATTCATCAGGAAGGGCTTATGCCCAAAATGCCAATTCTCCTGCTCCTCGGATGCTGCCTGACCTGCTGCGCTTTTCCAGCACTACATTCTCGACTCTGATCTCCAGCATCTGCAGTCCTCACTTTCTCCTAACAGATTGTTGAGTATCTGTGAGTCATGAATGGTGCTGACCATTGTTTGCTAACACTTGCACATCTTCCACTTTGGACCTCATGTTGGAAGGAAGGTATTGGGTGAAGCAACTGAAGATCTAAGACACTACCCTGAGGAACCCTTCCATTGACATCCTAGGTCTGAGATGAACAACCACAACCATCTTCCTATGTGCCAAGTATTAACTCCATCAGCTAAGATGACAGGTTGCTCCCAATTCTCACTGATTCCAGTTTTGCTCGGACTCCTGGTTGCCATGACACTCGGTCAAATGTGGCCTTGACAACAAGTCACTCTCACCTTACCCCTGGAATTCACTTCTTTAGTCCATATTGGTCAGAAGGAGGGTGGGCTTGGCAGAACCCAAGCTGGGTGTCCGTGAGCAGGTAACTCTTTTGTGTTGATGACCTCTTCGGTGACTTTGCCGATGTTTGAGAGTGGACAGAGAGGGCAGTAATTGTCCACTTTGGACTTTACTTGTTTTCTTTGTGAACAGGACAGATCTGGGCAATTCTCCCCATTGTCATGGAGGTGCCAGAGTTGTGATTGTACTGAAACAGTTTGGCTAAGGGAGCAGCAAGGTTTGCCGTACAAATCCTCAATACTACTTTGAATCTTTCGTCAGGGCTCATAGCCATTGCAGTATCCAGCGCCTCCAGCTCTTTGATATCACAATGAGTGAAACACATTAGTTGAAGATTAGCATCTGTAGTGCTGGAGAACTCAGAAAGGGAAAAAAGTGAGGACTGCAGATGCTGGAGATCAGAGCTGAAGATACGTTGCTGCAAAAGCGCAGCAGGTCATCAGGCAGAAGGAGGTGTAATCTAGGTAGCTGTGGGAGTCGGTCGGTTTATAGTAAATGTCTGCGTTGAGTCGGTCGATCGAGATAGAAATGGAGAGGTCTAGGAAGGGGAGGGAGGAGTATGAGACGGTCCAGGTAAATTTGAGGTTGGGGTGGAAAGTGCCATGGGCACCCACATGGGCCTCAGCTATGCCCCAAATGAGTAGCCAATGGGCACCCACATGGGCCCCAGCTATGCCTGCCTCTTCATCGGATATGTGGAACAGTCCATCTTCCACAGCTACATTGGCACCACTCCCCACCTTTTCCTTCAATGCATCGACGACTGTATCGGCACTACCTCATGCTCCCACGAGGAAGTTGAACAGTCCATGCACTTTACTAACACTTTCCTTTTTACTATAAACCAACCGACTCCCACAGCTACCTAGATTACACCTCCTTCCACCCTGTCTCCTGTAAAAACACCATCCCATATTCCCAATTCCTTCGCCTCCACCGCATCTGCTCCCAGGAGGACCAATTCCAATACCGAACAACCCAGATGGCCTCCTTCTTCAAGGACCTCAATTTCCCCTCAGACGTGGTTGACGATGCTCTCCACCGCATCCCCTCCACTTCCTGCTCATCCACCCTTGAACCCCACCCCTCCAATCGCCACCAGGACAGAACCCCACCGGTCCTCACCTACCACCCCACCAACCTCCACATATACCATCTCATCCTTCATCAGTTCCGCCACCTCCTAACAGACCCCACCGCCAAGGATATATTTCCCTCCCCTCCCCTAGCAGTGTTCCGGAAAGACCACTCCCTCCGCAACTCCCTCGTCAGGTCCATACCCCCCACCAACCCAACCTCCACTCCCGGCACCTTCCCCTGCAACTGCAAGAAATGGAAAACTTGCACCCACACCTCCCCCCTAACTTCCCTCCAAGGCCCCAAGGGATCCTTCCATATCCATCACAAATTCACCTGCACCTCCACATGCATCATTTACTGCATCTGCTGCACACGATGTGGCCTCCTCTACATTGGGGAGACAGGCTGCCTACTTGCTGAACGTTTCAGAGAACACCTCTGGGACACCTGGACCAACCAACCCAAGCACCCCGTGGCTCAATACTTTAACTCCCCCTCCCACTCCACCAAGGTCCTTGGACTCCTCCATCGCCAGACCATGGCAACACGGTGCCTGGAGGAAGAGCCCCTCATCTTCCGCCTAGGAATCCTCCAACCACAAGGGATGAATGCAGATTTCTCCAGCTTCCTCATTTCCCCTCCCCCCACCTTATCTCAGTCCCAACCCTCGGACTCAGCACCGCCCTCTTGACCTGCAATCTTCTTCCCGACCTCTCCGCCCCCACCCCCTCTGCGGCCTATCACCCTCACCTTAACCACCTTCCACCTATCGCATTCCCAACGCCCCTCCCCCAAGATGCTCCTCCCTACCTTTTATCTTAGCCTGCTTGGCACACCTTCCTCATTCCTAAAGAAGGGCTTATGCCTGAAACGTCGATTCTCCTGCTCCTTGAATGCTGCCTGACCTGCTGCGCAATTCCAGCAACACACTTTTGAACTCAGAAAGGGGCCAAGATGGACCATCTACTTGAGACTTATTGCCGACGATGGATGCATAGACTTCAGCCTTGTCTTTGACATGCTGGGCTCCACTATCATTGAGGATGGAAGTCATAATTTGGAGATACCGGTGTTGGACAGGGGTGTACAAATCACACAACACCAGGTTATAGTCCAATAGGTTTAATTGTAAGCACTAGCTTTCGGAGCGCCGCTCCTTCATCCTGGACACAACCTGTTGGACTATAACCTAGTGTTATGCGATTTTTAACATTAAGGATGGAGATATTTACAGAACCTTCACCAGCTGTTAGTTTTTAATTGTCCATAATGTACGACTGAAAGTGGCAGGATTGAAGAGTTTAGACCTGATCCATTGGTCGTGGGATTCCTTAGCCCTGTTTCACTTGCTTCTTCTGCGGTTTGGCTCTGATGTAATCCTGCATTGTTGCTTCACTACGTGGACACCTCATTTTGTTTAAGAATGCCTGGAGTTGCTCCTGACATGCCCTCCTGTGCTCTTTATTGAACCAGTTGACCCCCGGCTTGATGCTAGAGTGAGGAATAAGCTGAACCATGAGTTTTCAGATTGTAGTTGAGCACAGTTCTATGGCTGAGAATGTCCATGTTCTGGATTGATGGACCTGTTTGAAGGGGGGCTAAAGTGAGGACTGCAGATGCTGAAGATTAAGAGTCAAGATCAGAGTGGTGCTGGAAAAGCACAGCAACGTTTCGGGCAGGAGCCCTTCATCAGGAATCGTGGGCTTCACCAGGAATGATTCTTGATGAAGGGCCCCTGCCCGAAACATCGATTTTCTTGCTCCTTGGATGCTGCGTGACCTGCTATGCTTTTCCAGCACCACTCTAATCTCTGGACCTGTTTGAAGTCTATTCCATCTAGCATGGTGACAGGGCCACACACATAATGGAAAGTATCCTCAATTTGAAGAGCAGGTTTTACCTCCACAAGGGCTGTGCAGTTGTCACTCTTAGTGATACTGTCACGGGCAGACATACCTGCAGCCTGCAGATCGCTGGAGATGAGGTCAAGAGCGTTTTTCCTCACCACCTGCCTCAGAACCTGTCCAGCAGCTGTGTCCTTCCAGACTCATCCAGATCAGTCAGCAGGGGTGCTGCCCAGTCAGTCAGTCAGTCTGGATGATGGACATTGAAGTCATCCACCCAGAGTAAACTCTGTGCTCTTGTCACCCTCATTGTTCCCTCCTTGTGCATTTCAACATAGAGGAAAACTACTTCAGCAGCTGGGGAGGGTGGTGTTTGAAGAGAGTAAGGAGCAAATAGGAAAGAGGCTTCACTGCTCGTGTTTAACCTGATGCTATGACATTTCCTGGAATCTAGAGACAAAGTCGAGGCCACCCAGGGTAACCTCTTCCCAACTACACCCCATCACCAGAGGTGCTGCCTTCCTGCAGGTGGGACAAGACTAAGGATAAGGGAGTAGCAACAACCACACATGTGCGGCATGGGCCAGGAATCAACCATTCTACAATATCTGTTTCCTTCAGCACCTAGTGGCCTGGTTTGTCAGAGTGCACTTCAGTCCAGCTGCCCTTGTCGGTATCCCTGTGCTAAAATACTCAGGCTGCACTAAAAAGGACTTTAAATAACTTTCAGTAACAACAATATCATTAATACAGTCGGTGACGGACTAACTTGTAACAGTAGTTGGCTTTGTGGACATAATATCGGCACATAGTCCCATCATCAGGAGGAAAGCCAGCCATGAAGCATGTTGGGGACAGGTTGTAGCGCCCAATTCTAACATATTCATCATTCTCCCTGGGGACGATGGGTTCAATAACAACCTTGTCACCTGCAGCAAAGGATAAACATGGATACTTAGTGCACAATGAACAGTGAAGATCTGTGTACTGTCAATAACAAATACAACAAATTAGATGAATCAGAGATCATACTTTGGGGGGAAAACTCATTAGAGGATCTATGTACCATTCGGCTGCTAAAGTTCATGGGAATTAATATTAGTCTAACCAGGTTCGAATGTAAAATAGGTTAAGAAAGATTAGCAACAGTGTATGCCACCTCACCAGTTTGCATGTACATGGATTAGATTAATATCCTCTCTGTCAACACCTACACATGCCTAGAGGTATGAGAGGCACAAGGAAGCCAGAATCTAACCTGAGGCCAGAGCTGATGAAGGAGCGGCACCCAGAAAGCTAGTGCTTCCAAATAAACCTGTTGGACCATAACCTGGTGTTGTGTGATTTTTAAGTGAAGCCAGAGGCTGTAGTTTAAGGTGCACCAGTCTGTGTGAAGTATTTCTGATCTGAAGACTCTCCCATTCCTATCACCTGCTGTAGGTGTATTGGAAGGATTTACAAGCTGATTATCAAATTGTGTGGTGGCATTATTACTTGCTTCTTCCATGGACATCAAGTCGAGAAAGGGGCCATGAACTTGGACAAGCAGGGATATTGTCACCTGTACCACAAAACATTGATTTTAATGAATATTACCCTCTCATATAAATCAAGTACCTTTCAACAATTGTATCAATGGTCGATGGAGTACTGTGGTTGGATAAGTTCATTTTCTTAAAATATGTCCAATGTGCTGAGAATACAACAAAACCCTCCCTTTTCCATTTCCACTGCCAAGATTAGTATCAAACCCTCTCACTGCAGGTCAATGCCAAGTTGGCTGCTCCTTTTACTGTCCATTTGTCATGGCCCTCCCAAGAGCGCTCACTATTACGTTAGCATATTATTCCATTTCCTACAGTCATCTTTGTAAATATTGGGAGGGAGTTGATTAAACCATCCATAATTTATCCCAATGAACTGCTTGGACCCATCATTGAGTCATGGAGATATACAGTACAAAAACAGATCCTTCTGTCCAACTTTCCATGCAGACCAGATATGCTAAATTAATATAGTCCCACTTGCTCGCACTTGGCCCTACCCCTCTAAATCCTTCCATCCAGATGTCTCTTAAATGTTGAAATTGTACCAGCCTCCACTACTTCCTCTGGCAGCTCATTCCAAATACGCATCACCCTCTGTGTGAAAAGTTGCCCCTTAGGTCCCTTTTAAATTTTCCCCCCTCACTATAGATCTAAGCTCTCTAGTTCTGGACTTCCCCACCCCTTGTCTATTTGCCTATCCATGCCCCTCATGGTTTTATAAACCTCTATAAGGTCACCCTTCACCCTCCGACGCTCCAGGGAAAACAGCCCCAGCCTATTCAGCCTCTCCCTGTAGCTCAAATCCTCCAACCCAAATCTTTCAGATTGCTTCTTGAACAGAATTTCCTTCAGAAAAACCCTATGAATACATCCCTGTATCTAAAGCTTCTTCCAGATACAGCTTGTCAGCAGCAAAGATGCCTTCAACTACCTGTTTTTACTGAGCACGCTTCCCAGACCAATGCACAGCATTAATTATTGACTCCCATTAAAAGTATGATGAACTTTGCCATGTTAGAATAGCCACCTGAAAGACTGGTTTATACACTATTACTAAAAAGAGGATGAGTATAGAATGCTGGACCAGATCCAACACTGGAAACATGGGTGTGCGTGTTTCAGAATTTCATTTGGCGAATGTTTCATTTGCTCTCCACACCTATGTTTCAGGCTGCTGCATGGATCTCCAAAATCTCTGAATGGCGGGCTGATAATCAAATCTGCCAGGCTGCTTTCTGCCATCTGACCGGGCAAGACATAAGCTGCTCACAGGGAATACTGCTTCAGACTTCCTCAATAAAAGCAGTCAGCTCCACTATGTTATACCTGGAGTCAAGCCTAGTCTGAGTACACCACCAGGTTGACTGGCATAATTTGTTGGTTTCCTCTGTCGATGCAAAATCATTTTTCTGTGAGAATGTTTCAATAAACTGGGATGTGAACAACACTTGCTGTGCAGCCATGATGTGGAGGCACCGGAGTTGGACGAAGACAGAAGTTACATGACACTCAGTTATAGTCCAACAGGTTTATTTGAAGTCACAAGCTTTCAGAGTGCTGCTCCTTTGTCGGGTGAAGTCTAACCCTCCATCTTCACCTGATGAAGGAGCAGTGCTCCGAAAGCTTGTGACTTCAAATAAACCTGTTGGACTACAACCTGGTGTTGTGTGACTTCTGAAACTTTCCAAGGAGAACTGTTGATCAAAATTCACGACTAATGTTTACTATCTAACCTTTCGCAATTAAAGGCTCATAAAACCTGACTTCCGACCTTAAATTCCCTTTCGTCTATCGTACGCATTGTCAAATTCTTTAGCATCTCACCATAGAAAATCTTTGGCATGCATTATAAAGATGCTTGTCAGTTTTTCTCTATAGGAGAAAGTGAGGTCTGCAGATGCTGGAGATCAGAGCTGAAAATGTGTTGCTGGAAAAGCGCAGCAGGTCAGGCAGCATCCAAGGAACAGGAAATTCGACATTTCGGGCATAAGCCCTTCATCAGGAATGATGAAGGGCTTATGCCTGAAACGTCGAATTTCCTATTCCTTGGATGCTGCCTGACCTGCTGCGCTTTTCCAGCAACACATTTTCAGTTTTTCTCTATATACTAGTAGAACATTATTGCAACCTTTCTTTCAGCAAGTGTTCAGTGATTGTGGGGGATAGTGGGGAGGTGGGGGAGTGGCACTAACTGAGAAATACCATACCACGCTGCATCATTCAGCCCATAAACACCTTTGTTCATTTCGATGTTCCATAGCTTCCCTTCTATATCACTCATTTCCTTATGTGTTTCAGAAATATTTCCCCTTGAAATCTTTCACCCTGCAAAAATAGACATCAGAACACTTTCACGTTTCCTGCAGTGTAATACTACTCTGACAGCCTGATCTCCAAGTTTCTCTTCAAATCCCTGAGCCATTATATGTCCCACTTTTCTTGTGTATATCCATCTGAATGATAAGGCTGCTCATCCCCTTTCTAGTACACCAAATTATTTCCCACTTACTCTTTATTCCCCATTCTTTATCAACATAACCCTAGAGTTGGCTTGTAACCTGTCAACTCCCAATCGTAAGGGATTCTACTTACTCTGGCATTCCCAGCCAGTTCCATAGACCTTGTTCCTATAAAACTGTCACATCTACTCATCTTCCTAGTTAGTTTTTGGATTACTACTATAAAATCTCCCCCTCCTAGGATTATAATTCCTTGTGCACGCTTGCAATCTCTTCCTTCATCCATATCCAAGGAACCTGGTCCACTTCCAAAACTCGCACTGCATTTCCTGGCCTTCCTCAGCTTTCTTTCATTTTTCCAATCGATGGATCTTACCTCCTGACCCTCATCTTTCACATTTAGTCGATAATTGTATTTGCTGATGTCATTTCCTGCTCTCCCTGTAATGGTGGCATTCCTCTATTCTCAGACCCCTGTGGCACCTGATACTTTATAGGTCGTTCTGCTATAATGCAGTTTCGTTAATGCAAATTCGTTAGGTTTCGTTAACACAAAGTGACGAACTGGGGACACTGTTTCTAAAGCGCAAATGCATGTTGGCTGTAACGTGATTACATCACCAACACTTTAAGTGCTATTTCTAAAGTGCAATTGTTCTACAATGCGGGGTTGCACTATACTACCTGTACTGCCAATTTTCAGTAGTTGCCTACTTAGGTAATAGCCTTATCCCTGTATCTCTGTATCATGCTGTCTGTATTCAGTCATTTTGCATCAGCAGTAGTCTGGTCCTCACAATTGTCCAGCAGATGCTATATGAAGTTCATGATGCCTCATCACTTGCTAAAACTTGTTTAGTTTTTGTAAGTGTGCAAGCAGTTTCAAGGTCATACCTTATTTTTACTTTAAGTAAGAAGGATGTAACCCACTTCCCTAGCTCTTCATCATTTTTCTATTGATCAGAAGGTTTAGCATCATAGAACATCGGTGAGAAATTGCATCTTGATACTTTCAGCCATTCTTCTCAAAACTAACTCAAATTACAAGCTTCTATCTAAAAAGAACTCTTAGTTTCCAATCTCCACCTTTAGGCAACCATCGCTGCTTCATTGTCAATTTGGATCTAAGCCAGCAATGAAATACAAACCAAGTACATTGTGCGTAGAGATTAATAACTAATCAGTCTTACAGCTCCTTCTACACACCGGTTCAGGAGTGTTATGACACATCTTGAGAGGAGGCAGGACTTGAACCAAGGCTTCCTGTCTCAGAAGTAGGAACACTACTACCACACCATGAGAATCACTACCCCCTTCCCATCTACCCAGTCAATGGTGATTTCTCAACCTGTTTAAAGATGTTATTTAATAATGCTGGAGCAGGTGGGATTGGAACCTAGCTCTCCTGGCTGAGAGGTATGCACCCATTACCTTTGTATCCATGTACCCACACAAGCACCCATAACTTAAACACAGTTTATTTTCCCCATCACCAGATCACCTAAGTTTTTTTCTTTCATCTATTACCTTTAATGCAGTCAATGAGTTAATCTAAGAATCCCAATCATCTGCTTAACTGCTTCCTATATGAAGCACTGCCCAAAAACTGTTTCAAGATCCGATTTCCATGGTGATCAAGGTGGGTTTTAAGGACCTCAGAGGTAAAACCATCACGTCCCAACATAATGCACCATCCGATTCCCTGCAAAAATATTACAGTTATAACCATATTGTTCCTTCACTGTCACTGGATCAAAATCCGAGAACTCCCCACCTAGCAGCATTGTGTGTACCTGCACCACAGAGACTGCAGTAGTTAAAGGTGACAGATCATCTTTCTCAGGAGTAATTGGAGATGGGCCTAGCCAGTGTCAATGACCCCATGAATAAATGCAATGCAACGCCTGCACCCACCTTGTCACTATGGATGTAGCAATTTATTTGGATTCAAGGATGAAGATAACCTTCACCCTCAACCTTGAGAAAATTGTTTTGGACTCAAATTACGTTTACTCCTCCAACATGGCCCTTCGAAACCAGACTTAGCAAACAGTCTCAGATAGGCTAACCCTGTGGCCTTGGAAACTAGTCCCTTCACCTTTAGGGAACCAATCCCTTGAACCTTGTGAACCTTGACCCTTACATACCAGTCTATGACAACGAAGCTTGGGATCCTCAGCAACCAGCTCTGGGGTCCTTAGCAACAAGTCCTTTGACCCTTAGCAACCAGTACCTTAGCCCTAGGCCTTCAACAACGAGTTCCCCGGACAAACAGTTCCCAAGCTCTTTATTGTTTTGATTGCTCAAGACAAATTGCAAATGGGAAAAGCTCAACATAAGGACTGTATTTCGACCTACCTGCTTTGAGATGGTTCACGCCACAGGACACTTTACACACAGTCCCTGCAGCTTCATGCCCAAGAACAAGGGGTTTCTTCACGACCCAATCCCCAAATTTTCCTTCACACCAGAAATGGATATCTGTACTACAGATCCCAACAAAACCCATCTTCACAAGGACATCTGAAATGAACAGCACAGCAGTAAGGTAGGGTTTTGTGCTTACATTGTGGAATGAAAGTAAAAATGTTAAAATCTTGTAAAGATTGGAACAATACGCAATTTTGCTTAACTTGATATAGAAACAATATAATCTGTATAAAATATTAATTAATTTGTCTGTCAATCAAGAATTGGGGCTCTGGGTAATGGCAGAGGTCTCATTGTGGAATCAGTGCCTGATTGAGAAAACTCTTCAGAGGCAGGTGCCAGGGGTCAAGGTGTGAGGTGTAACTCACCTCCCGATCCTCCCAAATCCTTTGCTCGATGAAGCTGCCAGGTTATCCTGACACACAGGCACTCCAGGGTTAAAGGTGAAAAACCGCAAGAAGACTTGGACCTGGCAAGGATTCTATCTAGAGTTCCAATCCCACTCCTTGGAGTGGGTTAATCTCCTGCGCATCATCCAGTCTCAGTTAAAGCCAGAATTAGATGTGTCAACAACGGGTCTGGGTGGGGAAACAGAATTGTTCAGGTCTTAAACCCCACCCTACCCAAACCTGTCTGTTTTTTGGTGACATTAAATGTTTAAACAACCAGCTTGGTTATATTTGACTTCAACGTACTAATCTAATTCAAATAACAAGAAGAAGCAAGGTATTAAGCAATGTAGCTTGCCAATGGAGAGAGTTAATATCCTAGAGTCTCACGCATTTGGATTATTTTGTCTCTGGTTCAGAGAGCCCTACAATATGGAAACAGGCCCTTCGGTCCAACTCATCCATGCTAACCAAGTTTCCCAAATAAATCTAGTCCCACTTGCCTGTGTTTGGCCCATATCCCTCTAAACATTTCTCATTTCTGTGTCTGTCCAAATGTTTCTTTAAACGTTCTAACTTTAACTTGGAGAGAGGATCACTTCGAAGGAGTAGTCCTGAGTTCAACTGGCAAATTGAAGGACATTTTGTTTTGAAAAATTAATGTCATTTTATTCAAGAAACATGTGTTCAGCCCAGACACGGCATTGCAGTGCGACGTGCATCAAAATATCAAAATGCACACTCAGGAAGCAGTTTGAAAATTTGCAATCACACATTGACAAAAGTAAACAAAGAAATTCTACAGGGAAGTGATCCAGAGATATTAAAGGAAGGGCAATGTTGAATTAATTGTTTTTTATTCTTATATGGGATGTGGCATTGATAGCAAGACCAGCATTTAGAGTCATAGAGATGTACAACACGGAAACAGACCCTTCGGTCCAACCCGTCCATGCCAACCAAGTATCCCAACCCAATCTAGTCCCATCTGTCAGCACCCAGTCCATTTCCCTCCAAAACTTTCTTATTCATATAACCATCCAGATGCCTTTTAAACACTGTAACTGTGCAGATTCACTGCAGCAGTGAAAGGCAGCAGGGTTGGTTTCTTTCTCTGATCATATGGTTTCTGCCTTTGTCTATCTCCCTCCTTTTTAAAGTGCTGTTGTTTTTATCTTTTTGTCTCTCAATATTCCAAAACAATACAACAGCTTATTAAACAGTAATTGCTGCTCCTGGAATTTGAGGAAATTGTTACCCATCACTGGCAGCCCTTGAACTGAACCAAAAACAGAGAGCGCTGGAGAACCTCAGCAGGTCTGGCAATATTTGTGGGGTGAGAAACAGAGTTAATATTTTGAGATGTCTTCTGAAGAAGGGGCATTGGACTCGAAACACTGACTCTGCTTTCTCTCTTAGAGATGCTGCTAGACGTGCCGAGTTTCTCCAGCAATTCCTGTTTTTCACTTCAGGTCTTCAGCGCCTACAGTTCTTTGTTTTGCTTTAGCCCTTAAACTGATTGGCTCTCTCGGCTATTTCAGGCCTATTCCTGCTTCTAATTTGATTGCTTCTACAATGGTTGATGAGTTTAGAGACATCGTAATCCACAAAAAAACGTTTAAAATGTATACGTTAATATCGCTGTTAAATATTACACAACACCAGGTTATAGTCCAACAGGTTTAATTGGAAGCACACTAGCTTTTGGAGCGACGCTCCTTCATCAGGTGATAGTGGACTCCACAACCATCTGATGAAGGAGCGTCGCTCCGAAAGCTAGTGTGCTTCCAATTAAACCTGTTGGACTATAACCTGGTGTTGTGTGATTTTTAACTTTGTTCACCCCAGTCCAACACCAGCATCTCCAAATCATTAATATCTCTGATACTTGCTAAAATGCTAGGTGGACTGAAAGAAAAAGGTTATTTAAATGCACATAACTGACATAAAGAAGGAAAGGGCATGAAGACAGATTTGAAGATTGACCAAATACATCTGTCTGCAAGAAAAACTGAACAGGAATGGAGAATCATCAGCAAATCAGGACGTACATGCTTGAGACATGTCAAAACATTTTTTATGACGACATAACTTTACAGCACTGGAACTCTGCTTCCTTGATCAGTTTCTTCTGGGGAGCAGGAAGCAGCACATTTCCAAGCTGTTGCAAGACCTAATTTTCCATTCAAGAAATAAAGTTGTCTTCTTGAGTCATTTCTGCCTCACGGTAGCAATGTCAACTTCAGGATCCACCTCTAATCAGCAGCTATGCTAAAGTTATATTGTGTGAATTAGGAGCTAGGATCTGATTGGAACTGCAGAATAGATTTCTGCAGCTTAAAGCTGCTCAATAGAACCCAGGAGCTCATGGAGGACGGCACAGTGGGTAGCACTGCTGTCTCACAGCACCAGGGACCCAGGTTCGATTCCAGCCTCGGGTGGCTGTGCAAACTCCACACATTCTCCCCGTGTCTGCGTGGATTTCCTCCCACAATCCAAAGATGTGCAGGTTAGGTGAATTGGCCATGCTAAATTGCTCACAGTGTTCAGGGATGTGTAGGTTGGGTGCATTAGTCGGGGGAAATGTAGAGTAATAGGGTAGGGGAATATGTTTGGGTGGGTTACTGTTCAGGGGTCGGTGTGAACTTGTTGGGCTGAAGGGCTTGTTTCCGTGCTGTAGGGATTCCATGATGGAGGACTCCAGGCAACACTAGAAGATTACCATCTTTATGTTCTTATGACCTCTTAGTGCTATATCATGCTCTAACTGATGTGTGAGATGATACAGTGCTCTACAATTTTATCAGTCTCCAATTTTGCAAAGAACTCTTTCAGCTTTTCACTTTCTATGTTAATATCTGTTTTGGACCAGGCCAGATCCCCTCAAAGAAAGTAGCCCTGGCCCTAACTTTTCTAGTTGTTTTCAGCAGGTGTAAAGTGGATATTCCAGGAGGGATGCAGCTGGTCAAACCACTTAGTTTTAAACAAAACAATTGATTTGCAAGATTACCAAATGAAACACAACCAAAAGAGAACAGAATACAGAATAACTTAACCCATCCGAACACTCAACAGATTATCCCACTTTAATGATGGTGTTCCCAATAGTTGCAACAATCCCCATAAACACCCCTTGGCACAAAAGATAAAATCAAACACTGGGTCTTATAGGAGAGAAGTCAAAGAGAGAGAGTACCAGCATGGACCTGCTTCTGGGGGTCCAGCAGCTTTTTCCACACTACCGCTAAAAACCAAACCAAACCAGAGTAATGCTGAGCTGGGAGAACTGGCCGCTCCCCTTTCATTGTCCAATCATTTTTTTTTTAATTAATAGCCTTCTGCCTGAGCAATATCTGTTAGCTGTAAAAATTAGATTGGCCCTGAAACCCCTCAACCACAGACTTTTCAGAGCCTGTGTCTTTTACGACCTTTCTGAAAAAAAAGCCAAGGACAACATAACCTTGTTAAAGGAGCAGCATCGTCTTATGTCGATGAATTAATACTGAATTCCTACATACACACATTGCAATTTTCATCCTTTCCTAGACTTTCACATATTTCTGTTTTCTGTTTCAAAGTCAAAACAACATGCTTTCCCTTCAAACCTCAGGTGGCAATCACATTAGAGGACATAGCTGATTGGTGGGTGAAAGGTTTTGGATCTAATACAATCACAACTTCAATGAGCTGTGACTGCAATGGCGGCTGCATAGGGGCAGGGGTTGGTGGGTCACACTGTTAGTGGGGATGATGAGAAACACCCCCATACCTGTAAACAAATGCAGAATGGAACATTTTTGAAGAAATTTTATAAAAATGGCAAATCTTTGTTGAAACTTTTGCTGGTTGCATGAACAATTCTGGACATTGGGTACTGACTAAGGGGGAACTCACTGCAATAACAATTTTCGATATGTATAACACTGTTTACAGACTTACCGCCAGGACAGAGTTCTGGAACTGGACGTTTTTCCTGTGAATGAAGAAAAAAAGCCTTTTAGAAAGAAGTCAGGTTCTCACGAGCTAAGCTATGTATGATCAAATAAGAGGCAATAGTAGGTCTTGATGCTAATTATGTGTGAGCTGGAAATACAGAAGAAGAAAACCATTCAATCAAAGTGGGTGTTGAGCTCTCTCTTTCCAATGGCTCTTTGTATTTCCCCGGTCATAAAGGTAGATGAAGGAGGCCACTTCCATCTTAGCTGTTCAAAAATCCTGCAACTCACCCTGTCATTCCCTCTATCTGGGTCTACAACATACCTAAATGCTTGCTGTAATCTAATCTATCCCTGAATGAGTTTCCATTTTCTCATGAGTTCCCTACATGAACAGGTTTATCCTGGCACAACTACAAATGTGCATTTTAGCTCAATCCAATGGCAGCTTATTCCAGGTCTTCGTTACCATTATAAAAAGAAAGGAACATGAAAAATAAGCGCAGAATTACGCCATTTGATCTCACGAGCCTGATCCATCATTCAATGAGATCATGGTTGTTCGGATTGGCCTCAAATTCACTAACCTGCCTGTCAACTCCATAATCCTTGACTCCCTTGGAATTCAGAAATCTATCCAGCTCTGCCTCAACATTGAGGTATTGCTCCTGAATATTTGGTCCAAATTATGTTACATAGGGTATATACAATCTATAGAACAACTCCTCCCTGTTATAGATTGTAAGCTTGCTCGCTGAGCTGGTAGGTTTGTTCTCCATGCGAAGTAACATCATCAGTGAGCCTTCTTTTGCTTGGGAACTCCTAGAGGTCTGGCATTCAAACAGGACCTCCCATCAATAACCACACCCGATTTGAACCCCATTTACCAACCTCTAAGAAAAAGACCCGGAAATGATATCACCCACCGTAACAGACCAAGACACATAAATAGAAAGCAGCACAGAACACCAGCGCTCCAATGGAAGCTCACTGATGATGTTACCTGGCATGGTGACAAAACGTCTGAGAACAAACCTAACCAGCTCTGCAAGCAAACATCTGACTCGAACATCAACCTGAGCTAAAAATCTGCTCAAAAATCTCATGGAGTCAAAGAGTTGTTTGTGCAGGACGGAAACAGACCCTTTGCTCTAACTTGTCCATGCTGACCAGACAGCCTAAATAAGTCTAGTCCTATTTGCCAGCATTTATGTGGCCCCCCATCCCTAATAATTGTTCATTACACTTCAGGGCCGGATCATTAATCTGCTAGAAGCCTTACTCGTTGGGCATTTTGCAAAATAGTTTTTGAATTTTTTTTGTGGTGTTATTAGGTATTAGCAAAAAATACTATTTTGATTTTATTACTGTCACATGCACTGAAATACAGTAGTGATTTTTTTGTGCGTGCTACCCATACATATCACACAGTAGACTAAAGCAAACCACTGAAGCAAAGTCGCACTGGTTAAAAGACCAACAAATACCGAAACAGCATGGGCTGATTTGGTGGGGAGGGGTTTGATTCGGTCCCATTGAATAAGCTGCACCTACTGTACGTCGCAGTGAACATAACACGGCGAGGTCGACGTGACAGGCATCACTTGGACACGTACCTGCTGACAACAATAGGAAACTTATCCCAGCGATGGCCCATCGTGAAACCAACCCAGGAGGGAAATGAATTGATCTGCTTAATCCCCCCGAGTCCCACCCTGAATCCTTTAAGTTCTCATTTTAATATTTGGTTATAATTAAGGGGCATTGTCATGACAGAGGCTGAACGCACACTGGGTAAAACAACGTTTAAACCAGTTCCTCTATCACCTAAACTTGCTTTGGTAGGTTTGATGTGCATTTCTACTTTACACCGTGTGTCCCCGCAGGAAGATGTCCTTCACCCTGACGCCTTCGACCTCCTGCGGGTTCATACATGGTTGATCCATCACAGAAGAAAAACAGAAAGTGTGATTACCAGTTTCAATTCTCCACAGGCTAACACCAAAGCCATGTTGTCCTGCGCCATGTTTAAGTCCTGTTAGTGGCCTCCTTCTTCTTTCCTGACTGGGATCTTGGGTTGGAAGATGAGTTGAAGGATGTGTGTATCCCTCAAGTTAAGCAAACCTCCCCCTCTGCTTAAATTCCCCCTTTCCCCTGAGCTGGTTCAGATGCCCCACCCTTGCTGCACCAGTGTAACTGTGTAACTTAATTTGTGAACTTTTGCATGAAGTTTAATAAGTCTCTGTCATAGACAACATCCATAGCAACCATTGAGGCGTAGGGGGCGTGTCAACAGTTCCCATGGTGACGTCTATCGGGGGTACGTCAGTCATGACCCCTTAAGGGCCAGGACTGGTCCAATCCCCTGCTCCTCAGCAGCTTTTAAGCCAATCAAAAACCTGATTGCCCCAATAACGGCCCCACCCACCATTCACTGAGGGGTAACTTGTTTTTGATTGGATATAAGATGAGAGGGTGGCCCACTTGGCCCTTCCAAAACGTGTCATTAAACAAGGCTTCACTACCCGCAGCATTTGCAGGGATATTATAACTTATAGGGAAAAGACCATCGGTTTCCACATGAAGAGTGAGATTTCCCATTCCCCCTTTTACCCATGCTCTCTCTCCTTTGCTGCCAAAGTGTCCCTTGGCTTGAATTTCCTCTTGCCTTTTTGGTGACCATTAACATTCTCAATAGATTGTGGAAACCTGGGCTGGCTGTACTCAAATTTCCCCAAGCTTCTATGACCATTCGGTGACCCCACTGTCCAGTTATCTCCCTGTTACAAAGCAACGCTTCCTCTCAGATATATCTCAGCCACCAATTCAGAGGTCCAGGAGCATGTTAATTCCATCAGCTTATGCTCAGTTCCACCAACATCTCCACTGGTGGAATTGATGGATGATGGGTGTACATCTAAAGACTTAGATGCTCACTGAGTCACAGCCTCCTGGTAATCCATGTTCTGCCACTGGGTGACTCTGCATGCAAGTTTTGAAGTTGGAGGAGTTTGACATTGATAACTGGGGGGGGAGAAAAATCCCTGGAAGGTATCATTTCTGTAGGCCACTCCTTCGACAGGGCATTGGAAGTGATGGGAAGAGCTCAACCGAATGAGAAGAGAACCCAGCAAAAGTGGAAACCAGCGAATCTCAGGCCGCAGCCTTCCTCCTCTGCAGAGACTGACATGCCAGCCCAGGAATCCTGAGGCGCAGCAGGTGATGCCTTGAATACAGAGTTGACCATCAAGGCTCAAACCCTCATCACACAATACAGGAGGCTGCCTTCACTGGTAGAGCTTTGCGTTCGAGTTGCCCACCATTTCACTTTCTTGGAAGCTTGCTTCAGATTAGCAGGGAGCAAAATCATTTTGCTCATGGTTCAGAGCAATCATTTGAGTGGTCATTTTAAAGGTACTCTTACCAACATCAGAGTTAGAAATGTAGCTCTCTTTAAGACACATGCATACTTCCTGTGCAGTTATTACCCTGTATGTCTCACTCTGTCTAAACACCTGACAATCTGTATTCCCATGTATGGTTTGACCTGCCTGGACTGCATGCAAAACAAAACTTTTCACTGTATGCAGGTATCTGTGACAATGAAAAGCATCAAATCAAGACACCATCTTAACCAACCTTTTCAGACATATCTCTGGGAATTGAACATGGGCCTCCTACCTTAGAGTTATGGACACTACCACTACACCACCAGAAACCACAATCTTACCCAACTCTGGTAAGGCATTTTTCTTTTACATCAACCTACTCAGAGATGTCATTGCATACATCGGGGGTCCCATCTCTGGTGGGTCTTGGGCCTGGGTCTCCTGATTCAGATGTAGGGACACTACCATGATGTCACAAGAGCCCAAATAAGACACAAAAGTATTTTCTAATCAAACTGTTGACAGATGTCATTATATATTGCCAGAGCTGGTTGGACTTGACCTTGGGTCTCCTCGTCAAGCAGTAGGGACACTAGGACTGTGCCACAAGAGCTTTAACAAGACGCAAATAGAGCAAGACCTGACTGAGAACATGTCACGCTCAGTAGACTTTGTATTTACAAGCAGGGTTCTTACCGCTGTGTGTGGGTGCCTTGGGGAGGTTGCACACAGCGCCCACCAACACCTTTGAGGCAATTAGAGAGACATGGGCCACCACAGGGGTTGGAGTGCCTCATTTTCCACTCCAATTCCATTTCAATTAGTATCTTCATCTTTCTTCCTTCCTGTGGTGGGTAGTATTAATAATTCATTCATTAAGTCATCATATAGGAGATCTGGTGGTGTGTTTTTAAAAAAGTTGTTAATTTGATTTGTTTATTTAGATAAATGGGTGATTTGCTGGTGACGAGCCAAGTCATTGTGAAGCTACATCATCTGAGTCCAGGAGAAAGTAAGGACTGTCATTGTTGGAGATCAGAGTCAAAAAGTGTGGTGCTGGAAAAGCACAGGCATTCAGACAGCATGGGAGAACCAGGAGAATCGACGTTTCAAGCATAAGCTCTTCATCAGGAATGATCGTTCCTTCATCATTTTCCAGCACCACACTTTTTGACTCTACACCTGAGTCCAGCTGACCTTGGAGAGAGACAGCAAACCCGGTCCACCAGTACCCTTGAAGCTTTCAGGGCAGGTGGACACCACAGGGGCTGGGCTATTATTTTCCACTTGGATGATATTTTGATTTAGCTGTTAATTCTTCCTTTGTTATTTTGCTATGATTACGATGCCAGAGCTGATAGTTTTTCTTTTTGGATTATTTAGAAAGCAATTAGAGTTTTCCATTTGGAGTTTGCCTTTGGACAGGTTCAGTAGTAAAAAGTGGTGTCTATATTACAATATAGATTTACAATAAAACACTGTAAATCTCAAAGACTTTTGCTACCTACTTTGACCTTTATTGGTCAGAGTATTGAGTACAGGAGTTGGGATGTCATGTTGCAGCTGTACAGGACAGTGGTTAGACCACTGTTGCAATATTGCGTGCAATTCTGGTCTCCTTCCTATCGGAAGAATGTTGTGAAACTTGAAAAGGTTCAGAAAAGATTTACAAGGATGTTGCTAGGGTTGGAGGGTTTGAGCTATAGGGAGAGGCTGAACAGGCTGGAGCTGTTTTCGCTAGAGTGTCAGAGGCTGAGAGATGACCTTATAGAGGATAAGTAGACAAAGTCTTTTCCCTGGGGCTGGGGAGTCCAGAACTCGAATCTATAGGTTTAGGGTGAGAGGGGAAAGATATAAAAGTGATCTAAGGGGCAACCTTTTCACGCAAAGGGTGGTACGTGTATGGAATGAACTGCCAGAGGAAGTGGTGGAGGCTGGTACAATTGCAACATTTAAAAGGCATTTGGATGGGTATATGAATAGGAAGGGTTTGGAGGGATATGGGGCGGGTGCTGGCAGGTGGGACTAGATTGGGTTGGGATATCTGGTCGGCATGGACCGAAGGGTCTGTTTCTGTGCTGTACATCTCTATGACATATGACTCTGTGACATCAGTGCATTTGAAACAACCAATATTTCCAATGCATTTCTGTTCCTTCCAATTAGTTTTGTGGTATCAGTATTTTTAAAAATGTATTAATTTTCACGGTGTGTGAACGTTGCCGGCTGGACCAGCATTTATTGCTCGTCCCTAGTTGCCCCTTGAGAAGGCAGTGGTGAGCTGCCTCCTTGAACTGTGGCAGTCCACTTGCTATGGGTTGGCCCTCAATGCCAGTTAGGATGGAATTCTAAGAATTTGACCCGGTGACCATGAAAGAACAGTGGTATGTTTCCAAGTCAGAATGGTGAGTGACTTGGAATTGGAAAAAGCACAGCAGGTCAGGCAGAATCCATGGAGGAGGAGAGTCGATGTTTTGGGCATCAGCACTACCTGAAAAGTCAACTCTCCTCCTGCTCTGATGCTGCCTGCCCTGCTATGCTCTTTCTAATGCCACACTTTATCGAGTCTGGCTCTCTAGCATCAGTGGTCCTCACTACCTCCGAGTGGCTTGGAGTGGAAGCTAAAGGTGGTGGATGTTCCCATATATCTGCTGCTTTTGTCCTTCGAGATGGAAATGGGCATGGGTTTAGAAGGTGCTGCGTGAGGATCTTTGGTAAATTTCTGCAGTGCAAGTATGTGAAAAATTGCAAAGCTTCTCCAATTGTGTGTTCTTAAACACACTATGCCATATATTCTTACATCTTGTCAAAACTTTTCATTTTGTATTCATCAGGACATCTCACAAGAATACAAAATCAAAGAGGAACCCCAACATCTGTACTCCTGCAAAATGTTCTGATGACTACAAGGTGGAAGCTTCAAAAAATGTCCCTTTTTTTCAGCAAGACTCAAATTCTGTACTACCGAAGAACTATCAATAACTTTAATTTTCACCATTAAGAAACATAAGATCTGAGAGAATCAAGATCCAAAGAGTCACAAATTCAAGATGATTGCCAAAGAAGCAGTGACAACGTGAGAAAAATCTTTTTCATGTTGTGATTGGTTAGGATCTGGAATCTGCCGCCAGAGAGTGTAATGGAGGTAGATTTAATCTGGGCTATCTAAAGCAAATGAGATCATGATATGAAAATAAAATAAGAATCACGGAATACATAGAGAAGGTGGTGGGAATGAGCCTAGGTAAATTGTTCTTCTCAGACCACAGGTGCAGACATGATGGAGTGAATGGTCTTCATTTGTTCTGTGAACATTCTATGATGCAAAGTAGTCACTTCTCTTGCATTCTGACCATTTACCCCAGTTTACACCTATTTTACATTCAGGCGTGTTCCATTGAGATTGGCAGACATATTGGCATTGTAGAGGGAATGGGCACACTTTGGGGTGAACTTTGGATTGCACCCATTGAAAAAAAATTATAGGCTGCCCCTTTATCTGATGATTCCAACCAACCTGCTCTTGATCAAAATAACTGATCCTGGAAGGCAAACTTGCAGCAAGACCAAGATGAGAGCATTTTTCTGGAATTATTGATACCAATTGAACTTAGAAGGCACCAGTTTCTGTTACTGGATCCAAGATACTGTAAAAACATCAGTTTCTGTGAATGAATTTACACTGTAGTACAGGAGTTTCAACGTATGTGCATTACAATACAGTGCGATGGCTCAATTTGTCACTGAAATGAAAAGTTGCACTTTTTCAGTGCCTTTTTTGAGTCTCTAAGACATTCCGATGCACTTTATACTTCTAATCAGACTACATTTGGAGTATTGTATGCAGTTTTGGCCTTTGGACAGATTCAGTAGTAAAAGATGGTGTCCATATTACAATAAAACACTGTAAATCTCAAAGACTTTTGCTACCTATTTTGACCTTTATTGGTCAGAGTATTGAGTACAGGAGTTGGGAGGTCATGCTGCGACTGTACAGGACATTGGTTAGGCCACTGTTGCAATATTGCGTGCAATTCTGGTCTCCTTCCTATCGGAAGAATGTTGTGAAACTTGAAAAGGTTCAGAAAAGATTTACGAGGATGTTGCTAGGGTTGGAGGATTTGAGCTATAGGGAGAGGCTGAACAGGCTGGAACTGTTTTCGCTAGAGTGTCAGAGGCTGAGGGGTGACCTTATAGAGGTTTACAAAATTATGAGGGGTATGGACAAGATAAATAGACAAAGTCTTTTCCCTGGAGTTGGGGAGTCCAGACCTCGAGGCCATAGGTTTAGGGTGAGAGGGGAAAGATATAAAAGAGACCTAAGGGGCAACCTTTTCACGCAGAGGGTGGTACATGTATGGAATGACCTGCCAGAGGATGTGGTGGAGGCTGGTACAATTGCAACATTTAAAAGGCATTTGGATGGGTATGTGAATAGGAAGGGTTTGGAGGGATATGGGCCGGGTGCTGGCAGGTGGGACTAGATTGGGTTGGGATATCTGGTCGGCTTGGACGGGTTGGACCGAAGGGTCTGTTTCCATGCTGCACATCTCTATGACTATATGACTCTGTGACATCAGTGCATTTGAAATAACCAATATTTCCAATGCATTTCTGTTCCTACCAATTAATTTTTGTGGTATCAGTATTTTGAAAAATGTATTAATTTTCACGGTGTGTGAACGTTGCCGGCTGGACCAGCATTTATTGCTCGTCCCTAGTTGCCCCTTGAGAAGGCAGTGGTGAGCTGCCTCCTTGAACTGTGGCAGTCCACCTGCTATGGGTTGACCCACAATGCCATTAAGGATGGAATTTTGGGAATTTGACCCGGTGACCATGAAAGAACAGTGATACATTTCCAAGTCAGAATGGTGAGTGGCTTGGAATTGGAAAAAGCACAGCAGGTCAGGCAGAATCCGTGGAGGAGGAGAGTCGATGCTTTGGGCATCAGCACTACCTGAAAAGTCAACTCTCCTCCTGCTCTGATGCTGCCTGCCCTGCTATGCTCTTTCTAATGCCACACTTTATCGAGTCTGGCTCTCCAGCATCTGTGGTCCTCACTACCTCCGAGTGGCTTGGAGTGGAAGCTAAAAGTGGTGGATGGTCCCATATATCTGCTGCCTTTGTTCTTCGAGATGGAAATGGACATGGGTTTAGAAGGTGCTCCGTGAGGATCTTTGGTAAATTTCTGCAGTGCAAGTTTGTGAAAAATTGCAAAGCTTCTCCAATTGTGTGTTCTTAAACACACTATGCCATATATTCTTACATCTTGTCAAAACTTTTCCTTTTAAATTCATCAGGACATCTCACAAGAATACAAAATCAAAGAGGAACCCCAATATCTGTACTCCTGCAAAATGTTCTGATGACTACAAGGTGGAAGCTTCAAAAAAAGTCCCTTTCTTTCAGCAAGACTCAAATTCTGTACTACCGAAGAACTATCAATAACTTTAATTTTCACCATTAAGAAACATAAGATCGAGAGAATCAAGATCCAAAGGGTCACAAATTCAAGATGATTGCCAAAGAAGCAGTGACAACGTGAGAAAAATCTTTTTCATGTTGTGATTGGTTAGGATCTGGAATCTGCTGCCAGAGAGTGTAATGGAGGTAGATTTAACCAGGGCTTTCTAAAGCAAATGAAATTATTATATGAAAATAAAATAAGAATCACGGAATACATAGAGAAGGTGGTGGGAATGAGCCTAGGTAAATTGTTCTTCTCAGACCACAGGTGCAGACATGATGGAGTGAATGGTCTTCATTTGTTCTGTGAACATTCTATGATGCAAAGTAGTCACTTCTCTTGCGTTCTGACCATTTACCCCAGTTTACACCTATTTTACATTCAGGCGTGTTCCATTGAGATTGGCAGACATATTGGCATTGTAGAGGGAATGGGCACACTTTGGGGTGAACTTTGGATTGCACCCATTGAAAAAAAATTATAGGCTGCCCCTTTATCTGATGATTCCAACCAACCTGCTCTTGATCAAAATAACTGATCCTGGAAGGCAAACTTGCAGCAAGACCAAGATGAGAGCATTTTTCTGGAATTATTGATACCAATTGAACTTAGAAGGCACCAGTTTCTGTTACTGGATCCAAGATACTGTAAAAACATCAGTTTCTGTGAATGAATTTACACTGTAGTACAGGAGTTTCAACGTATGTGCATTACAATACAGTGTAATGGCTCAATTTGTCACTGAAATGAAAAGTTGCACTTTTTCAGTGCCTTTTTTGAGTCTCTAAGACATTCCAATGCACTTTATACTTCTAGTCAGACTACATTTGGAGTATTGTGTGCAGTTTTGGGCCCCATATCTCAGGAATATGTACTGGAGCGGGTCTAGAGGATGTTCATGAGAAATGATTCCAGGGATGAAAAGCTTAAAATATGAGGAACGTTTGAGGATTCTGGGTCTATACTGAATGGAATTTAGAAGGATGAGAGGATATCTAATTGAAACATCCGGAATATTGAATGGTCTGGACAGGTAGATGTTGGGAAGATGTGTCCATTGGTAGGAGAGATTAGGACCCGAGGGCACAGCCTTAGAGTAAAGGGAAGACCTTTTAAAATGGAGATAAGGAGACACATCGTCACCCAGAGAGTTGTGAATCTATGGAATTCATTGCTACAAAAGGCTGTGGAGGCCAGGTCATTGAGTATATTAAGACTGAGACAGATAGAGTCTTGAGTATCAAGGGGATCAAGGGTTTCAGGGAGAAAGCAAGAGAGTAGGGTGGAGAAACTTATCAGCCATGACTGAATGGCAGAGCAGACCAGATGGGCTGAATGGCCTAATTTCTGCTCCTATGTCCTATGATCCTCTGCTCTTACAGCTTTATAAAAGTTAGCTGTCAGTCATCATCTGACTGTTGCATTCTCCATGGCAACTTGGCAACAAATCAGAGTCCACTTCCCAACCAATCAGCACGTTCTTCCCATGCAGTCTAAAAATGTTGTTCCATTTGACCTTGTATTTTTATGCAAATTGTTCTGATGAGTGCAAGGCAAGAAGTTTTGACAAAAATGTACCATTTTTCAGTAATATCCAAATTCTGTCCTACCAAAACACTGTTTCAGTTGCTTTGGAACTGTAATGATTACTTTAATATAGAAAACACACTTGCTAAACTGCACACAGCAAGATCCCACAATATGCAACATGGTAATGACCAGAAAAATCTGTTTCAGCGATGTCGGGTGAGCGATAAATGTCGATCAGGCAGGAACAATCGAAAGAACTCCCTTCTTCTGCATTAAAATAGCACTCAAAATCTCATGAGGAATCTTACCTGAATATCACAACTGTGAGATAACACCTCTCTTAGTACTGCACTGAAATCTTGATGTATATTCCTTGCTTAACTCTCTGGAGTGTCACTTAAATCCATAAGCTTCTAACTCAATGGTAACAGCACTACCAACTGAACATCTTTGCAATAATGAAATCCCTACAGTGTAAAGCAGGCCATACAAATTTACATTGACCCTCCCAAGAACATTCCACCCAGACATCCCTGTAGTCAATCCCCAGAACCCTGCATTTCCCATGGCTAATTTTACCTAGCCTACACATCCTTGGACACTTAGCATGGCCTAGCCACCTAACCTGCATATCTTTGGACTGTTGGAGGAAACCAGAGAAAACACGCATAGACACAGGGAGAACATGCCACCTCTACACAGACAGTCACCTGAGTCTGGAATCAAACCTGACTCGCTGGCATTGTGAGGTACCAGTGCTAACCACTTGATCAATGGGAATCTGTGCAGTCCATTTACTTTACACAAACCTAGCAAATTTCAGAGCCATCAACCCAACAAAATACTGCAAATGCTGGAAAGCTGAAACAGTATGCTGGAGATCGGACTCTGGTATGACTCCTTTTCAGACCTGGACTCAAAATGTTAACTGTCTCTCCCTCTCCACAGTTGCTTCCAGAATAACTCCAGCATTCCTGATGTTGGTTTTATGTTCACTGTAGGTCGTTTGTCAGTGGAATATTCTGGTTGGATGTGGGAATCTCTCCTGCTGATTAATGTGCTGCTGCTTAAGACAATCTTTTCGTCATTTCATCAATCTCCCACTTGTCCTTTAAGACATGTTACGAGTTTAATGTCCCTTGATTGGTATTTGTGTTTTCTTTCACATTATTCCCCTTCATTTTATTCTGATAATACTGCCTGTCTGTCGTTTCATTTTCAAGCCCTTTTGACAGGCTGCCTAACCTGTTCTGTGTTTTTCACATTCTCCCTGTGTCAAATTTCCATCATTTGCTGCCCAGTGGTGGTGTCTTATACACTACAAATTGTGATGTTGGTTAAGCATTGTGATGTCAAATGATTTACAAGACCTCTTGTTTATTTTCATTCATGTTTCCTTCAGAAAAGTATGGGGAAATGTGCCTAATGAAGCATAGAGCAGAATGCTGATATTGAAACAATAATGATGGTCAAAGAACCAGGAAAGGAGAGATGAGGAGAACCATAGAGGTATAGAGTCATAGCTCCCGGAAACAGACCCTTCAGCCCAACTCGTCCATGCCAACCAGGTGTCCTGAACTCAAGTGGTCCCATTTGCCTGCATTTGGCCCATATCTTTCGAAACATCTCCTATCTACATGTCCAAATGGCTTTTAAATGTTGTAATTATACTCACCTCCACCACTTCATCTGGCAGCTCGTTTCATGTAACTCCACCCTTTGTGTGAAAAAATTGCCCCTCAGGTACCTTTCAAATCTTTCCCCTTTCACCTTAAGCCTGCACCCTCTATTTTTGGACTCCCCCACCCTGGGGAAACGACCTTGGCCATTCACCTTACCTGTGCCCTTCATGATTTTACAAATCTCTATGAGGTGACCCCTCAACCTTCTACGGTCCAGGGGAAATAATCCAAGCCTATCCAGCCTCTCCTCATAACTTGACCCTTCCAGTCTCAGTAACATCCTTGTAAATCTTTTTTGCCCCCTTTCTAATTTCCTGTAGCAGGGTGAACAGAATTGTCCGCCAGGTTTAATTAGGAGGTCCGAAAGCCAGTGCTTCTAATTAAACCTGTTGGACTATAACCTGGTGCTGTGTGATTTTTAATTTTGTATACCCCAGTCCAACACCGGTATCTCCAAATCAGAATTGTACGCAGTACTCCAAATGTGGCCTCACCAATGTCTTCTAAAGCTGTAACATGACGTCCCAACTCCTGTACTCAATACTGTAACAGATTAAGGCAAGTGAGCTTCTTTACCACCCTGGCTAACTGTGACTTCACTTTCAAGGAACTATGTCCTTGCATTCCTAGGTCTTTCCATTCTGACCTGAAACACCGATTCTCCTCTTCCTCTGATGCTGCTTGATCCGCTGTGCTTTTTCCAGCTCCACTCTTTACCCCCTCTAACACTCCCCAAGGCCCAAACATTAACTGCATAGGTCTTTTTTAAGGTGGTGAATTATTATCTAGATTACCATCCCGAGAGATCTGACGGAAGCATGTTCAATAACTTCCTAACGGGGATTATATACATTTAGTTGAAAAAGAACAAACAGGGCAGAGAGTTGGGTGAAGAATAGGAATTGGAATAATTGGATACCTCTTTCAAAGAGCTAACGCAGATGCAGTCAGCTGAAAGGCCTCTCTCTTTGTGTGCTGTGTCTTCCTACGGAGCCATGGTAAACCATTATGAGTTTCACTTTTCTGATACGATGAATGATTTATGCAAATTTGGCATCCTAATTAATTTTCTGGACAAGTCTTCAAGTGGAATGATACCACTTCCCCGCCACCTACGCCCCCACCCACCATGCCAAGTTATAGGAAGGATATTATTAAGCTGGAGGGGGTTCTGAAGAGATTTACCAGGATGTTGCCGGGTGTGGAAGGTTTGAGTTATAAAGAAAGGTTGGGACTTTTTTCACGGGAATGTAGAAGGTTGAGAGGTGACCTAATAGAAGGTTATAAAATCATGAGGGACATAGATAGGATTAATGGTAGTTGTCTTTTCCATAGGATAGAGGATTTCAAGACCGGAGGCATGTTTTTAAGGTGACAGTAGAGATATTTGAAAAAGACCTGAGAGGCAAATGTTTTTACACAGAGGGTGGTTCGCATGTGGAATGAAATTCCTGAGGAAGTGGTGGATGTAGGCACAGTTATAATGCTGAGAAGACACTTAGATAAGTAAGTGATTAGGAAAGGCTTGAAGAGATAAGGGCCAAGAGCAGGCGGCTGGGACTAGTGTAGTTTGGGATTATAGACCTGTGGGACCGATCGGTCTGTTTCCATGCTGTACGATTCTATGACTCTGTGGATTGTCAGCCTGGATTATACACTCAAATCACTAAGTGGAGAAGATCTATGATGTGTATTTTAAAGCTGACTTACCCAAAAGAAAACTTTCAATTATTATCCAAACACTTAAATGTGAGAAACACATAAAATACAGCAGCAAACGTAGGTCATTGACCCTTCAAGCCTACTCCACCATACAATAAGAACTTAACTCTAACCTTTTACCTGAAATTCAACTTCTTATACCAGTCCCATATCCTTTGACACCCTTCATATGAAAAAAAAATCTGTTGATTTCACTTGTGAATGGGTTCAATAACTGGCCATGCTAAATTGCCCGTAGTGTTAGGTAAGGGGTAAATGTAGGGGTATGGGTAGGATGCGCTTCGGCGGTTCGGTGTGGATTTGTTGGGCCGAAGGGCCTGTTTCCACACTGTAAGTAATCTAATCTAATGAACATCAACAGCTTTCTGGAGTACAGCAATCCAAAACTTCATTATCACTTGAGTGAAGTACTTTCTCCTTATCTCACATCTAAATAGCACACCCCTTATTTTGAGGCTATGCATCATAGAATTATGGAATCATAGAATCCCTACAGTGCAGATCAAGGACATTCAGCCCATCAAGTTCTAGTTCTAGTTCCGTCTCCCCACCCAGCCAAGTCCAATCTCCCATTCAGAACCTCTTAAGAATGTCACATGTCTTGACTAGGTCATTTCTCATAGGACAATCTTCTCATTTTAGGAATCAGTTCAAAGTTTGTGAGAAGATTTGTAGCTTGGGTGCTCGTTGTTGTGGTTCTGTTCGTCGAGCTGGGAATTTGTGTTGCAGACTTTTCGTCCCCTGTCTAGGTGACATCCTCAGTGTTTGGGAGCCTCCTGTGAAGCGCTTCTGTGATCTTTCCTCCGGCATTTGTAGTGGTTTGAAACTGCCGCTTCCGGTTGTCAGTTCCAGCTGTCCACTGCGGTGGCCGGTATATTGGGTCCAGATCGATGTGCTTATTGATTGAATCTGTGGATGAGTGCCATGCCTCTAGGAATTCCCAGGCTGTTCTCTGTTTGACTTGTCCTATAATAGTAGTGTTGTCCCAGTCGAATTCATGTTGCTTGTCATCTGCATGTGTGGCGACTAAGGATAGCTGGTCGTGTCGTTTCATGGCTAGTTGGTGTTCATGGATGCGGATCGTTAGCTGTCTTCCTGTTTGTCCTATGTAGTGTTTTGTGCAATCCTTAAATGGGATTTTGTACACTACATTGGTTTTGCTCATGCTGGGTATCGGGTCCTTCATTCTGGTGAGTTGTTGTCTGAGAGTGGCTGTTGGTTTGTCTGCTGTTATGAGTCCTAGTGGTCGCAGTAGTCTGGCTGTCAGTTCAGAAATGCTCTTGATGTATAGTAATGTGGCTAGTCCTTTGGGTTGTGGCATGTCCTCATTCCATTGACCATTCCTGCTCCCACTGTTCTTATTTCCTATATTTCATGACTAAGGAAACCAAAACTGTGCAACCTATTTCAGGAGTGATCTCCGGACGGCCCTACATCATAGTAAGAACTCCATTAAAAAACAAATAGGTTTGGACCCCATTTACCAACCTCTCAGAAACAGAACTGGAAATGCTATACCTACCACAACAAATGAGACATATATATAGCAAGCGGGACAGAGCACCAACGCCTCACCAGGGCCTCACCAATGATGTTACCTAGTACAGTGACAAAACATCTGAGAACAAACCTACCAGCTCAGTGAGCAAACTTACAACCTGAGCTACAAATATTCTCCCAGTAAGAATTCTATTAATATATTGCAATCCTTTAGTAGCATGTTAGTCAGGCAACACTTCAAGTGAAAGACTGTACCTATAGAAATGTTCCCACACCTATACTGAGGTGGAGACGTGTTTGCAGGATGTGTCAGAGGAACTCCACCTGGAAGTGTTTTGGATCACCTGGGAAACAGCGGGTTGTGACATCTACTGTCTTGGCCAAGGCATGCTGTCCAAATGGGTGACTCTTTAGGACTTAACCTCGAGCTGCATATTAAAACTTATCCTCATATCACATTTGGTTCTTCTGCTGATCTCCCAAAATCACGACCTCTGCTTCTTAACTCTTCCATCAATAGGAATAAACCCTCCCTCTCTATTCTCTCCGGACCCCTCATGACCACAGTGACCTCTTGCCAACCTTTTCTTTCAGAAAGAGTCCAGCTCCAGCCTCTTTAACTGATCCACCACTTAATGGAACTCCCTCAGCCCAAAGCCATTCTTTCCTGCATCCTCTCTAACTGTCTCCCAACTTCCCAAAGTGCCCAAGATCAGTCTCTATATTCCCACTGGTTTGTAAAAGTTCACCACACTGCACAAAGTGGAGGACCAGTATCTCATCTTCAAACTAGGCACCTTACAACCTTCTGGACTTAATACTGAGTTCCACACCTTTGGATTTCCCATTTCTTCCCTTTCTTTTACCTTTACTTTCAGAGTCACAGAGTTGTACAGATGGCATTGGCTTTTGCAACCTCAAGCCTACGTCATGGTACAAGTGCCAGGCAACCTTACCACTCATGCATAGATTTGGTTTCTTTCACCTTCAGGACATCTCTTAGCCTTCTACCCCTTCAGCCTTGGAAGAGACTGTTAGTTCACCATGGTGCTTTCTGAAATAAACTCCTTTTATCTTGCCCCCTCTTGAGGTGACCACACCCCTTTAAACTCCATCTTTGTACCATTTTAGCAGCCCCAAGATTGTTCATGTGCCATTCATTCAGCCGGATCAGAGCCCAGAGTTGCGAAGAATAATTAGTCAATGTTGCTTGACTTGACAAAGTTGAGATAGGATTTGCATATCACAATTCCAGTGAAACCTGCAGATGTTCTTTACCTGGCCTGCCTTACACCAGCACATGGACATTGGACCTGCGGTTGTAATAAGATAATCTAATTGAAAAGAATGTTAAAATTCAAATCAACTTAAGGGTATGATAGATTACTGATATGATTACTACGGATGAGCATCGAGTGGTCAGTTACGGTGCAACTGAAGACATTGCAATGTACACAGGAATTCTTTAGAATTTCACTTTAAAACTAAACAAAATTGTCTTACTATGCACTCTAGTGAAATGTATGACATTGTCACATTTTTTTTATACAAAAGCAAACATAATTTAAAGCAATTCCACCTCAATTACAATCACCATTCAGTGGAGTTAATATAGACTTCAATCTCATCAGATACTACTGAAGGTACAATTAATGGTAAGTGAAAATTATTGTGTATAATTTATGAAAAAAAGTGAGCTATTAAGTGACTGTGATTTAAGCCTGTAATGTAATGTTAATAATTAGAGCTTTAAGCCCACTGGTTCTGATGTCACCTGAACCCTCTGATTAAATTCTTGCCTGGTCACTCCATGCTATCTGTCACTATAATTCTCTAACCACTGTTACCAATTGATTCACAATCAGGACAATCCATCACAGATAAAACTGCAAAGGAATAGCTCATATTGTCAGAGCTTTCCCACAATTGAATGAACTGGAGTTTCCAAAGCGTAGTGGTCATCACACTTTGCCTCACACGTACAAGGTCCCCTTGGGTGGGAACATTATGGACTCTTATGGTGTGGTGGTAGTGTCCCTACCTCTGACCCAGGAGGTCCAGTTTTCAAGTCGCACCTGTTCCTGAGCTGTGTTATAACAGGTTGATTCAATAATATCCAAAGGATCCGAAGACAAATTAACTGCACAAACTGCAAGAAAATTGACTTGACGAAATATATCAAGTGAAAACCAGTACTCTTTACAACTTGGTAAAACTCCCACATTGCAATAAGGTGAGTTTCACTCAGACATGGTAGCATTTAGCTGGAACACTAGTGATTTTAGCAAATCGGTTACGTAATTGTTTGTCACTATGGTGACTTCGATAACAGACCAATTAGCTGTTGCAATTGTCTACTTGAGTAAAATGCAGACGTTTTTATTAAGGTAATTCCTGAAAGTAAAGTTACCACAGTCTTACCAAATCATGGGTATACTCGCTCATTAGACAGAGATTTAACCTGAGGGTCACAACATTCTGAGGGGAGAGGTTGAGAAGGAGAGTCCTTGATGGTAACCTCAGTTAGTGTGGGAATTGAACCTATGCTGTTGGTGTCACTAATAAGCTGTCTGGCCAACATGCTAACAGAAGCCCAAAGTACATAAATAGACTGCAGTTGTACAACCTACTGAGTATCATTTTCCCTGTCAACATATTAACAAACGTACAAGCATGGCATTATCAAAACTAAAGGAAAATGGTGTAGTCGGATACACACACATTATCCACCTAGGGAGATCTCCTTTCCACCAATCATTGTATAATGTCAAGCCTATTCCTATAACTTGTAAATAGATGCAGAGATGCAATAAACTATATCTTGTGTACTCTACAGGCCAAGGGTGGCTGACCATTCATATACTGTAAGCCCTTAAATAAATTACCTAAGGCTTTATGTCAATCCTCTTTGATGCTAACCTGGTAATTTCCACAGACCACCTAAGAAGAATGTTATGTGGTAATGATATATGTTTATTAATTAACGTAAAGTATAATTGTATCCACTCATCCAATTGCTTTTCCTCTCAAGTAGAAGGGGGTACTGCTGATGCTGGAGATTAGAGTCAAGATTAAAGTGGTTAAATTAAATTAAAATTCCTGAATGTCAATTCTCCTGCTCCTCAAATGCTGCACTTTTAGGTTAGATTACTTACAGTGTGGAAACAGGCCCTTCAGCCCAACAAGTCCACACTGACCCACTCCCCTACATTTACCCCTTCGCCTAACACAATGAGCAATTTAGCATGGCCAATTCACCTAACCTACACATTTTTGGACTGTGGGAGGAAACCAGAACAAACCCACACAGACACAGGGAGAATGTGCAAACTCCACACAGTCAGTCACCTGAGGCAGGAATTGAACCCAGGTCTCTGGCCCTGTGAGGCAGCAGTGCTAACCACTGTGCTACTGTGCTGCCCACTTTCAGCACCACTCTAATCTTGACTGCTTTTCCTCTCAGTTGAACTTGCTGTTACAAATGTGTGGTTACAATATTTTCATATTTTGTAAAAGTTCATCTGTATCCCAAAATGGGCACAGAGGAGTCTTACAAAATAGTTTCTGAAGATCATTTGACTTCTTTTGTGGACTCAATTGGAACCAAATGCAGACTGACTATGTTATGATTAGATTTTTTTTTTAGATTAGACTTACGGTGTGGAAACAGGCCCTTCGGCCCAACAAGTCCACACCGAACCGCCGAAGCGCAACCCACCCATACCCCTACATTTACCCCTTACCTAACACTACGGGCAATTTAGCTTGGCCAATTCACCTGACCCGCACATCTTTGGACTGTGGGAGGAAACCGGAGCACCCGGAGGAAACCCACGCAGACACGGGGAGAACGTGCAGACTCCACACAGTCAGTCGCCTGAGTCGGGAATTGAACCCGGGTCTACAGGCGCTGTGAGGCAGCAGTGCTAACCACTGTGCCACCGTGCCGCCCTTAAGAGTCAATCACAAAGGGTCATTAAAGAGTTTAGAGGGATAATGGCCAATGCTGGCAAATGAGACTAGATTAATTTAGAATATCTTGCCAGTGTAGACAAGGGAAACCAAAAAGTCCGTTTCCATGCTCAACAGCTTTATGACCCGAGAACTCTAAATAATGGATTCTAAGACCATTCTTTCAGTCCTCAAAAGGTGTAGAGACATGGGGCTGAACAGGAGTCAGGAAGATGGACATCAGGACGCATACTAGCGTAATCAAATTTCCTCTGTTGAAGAATGAATTAAAATTAGTTAGTTTGTTTCTTTGCGATAAAATCTGTCTATAGACAGCCATGTTTTGGACAAGAACCATCTGAAAACCATGGCAGAGAGATTGTGAAATGGCTTTTCAGCAGCGAGACAAAGGGAGGTGTCTAGGACAAGCCAGCTCTGGAGACTGCAGTACTGAACAAAGTTACGAGAGACAGTGCTGCAAGAGTAAAGCAAAGGCAACTTCATTTATTCCCAGGACATGGTTTGCAGTTACAACATACAAAGGTGCTCAAAACGTGGGCGTCGTCCAAGTACAACAAGTGTAGGGTAAGGTGGAATTTGTTATTTTGTTGCAATGCATGGATATTCCAATTGAAATATACAAGGACATTGCTATGGATTTTATATGCTGTGGAAGAGCAATATCCTGCAATAATGGACTCAAGACAAGATATTCTTGAGTTTATAAAAAAGCTACATCCGTGACACTACCAATGCTTTGTGTTTTGATAAAAGCTACACATCAAACAGTGCTTCATTGTCTTGCTGGTGAGCTACAAGGTTGGAAACTCAAGCCGTACTCCAGAGACTTCAAAACCAGCAATCCTTCCAGCCAAGTGCACTTTTCGACCACATCATACCAACGCCCCTGACTGACCTCCCCAGTGGATGTGTAAAAGATCCAGGGCATTCTTTCAACAAATAGCAGGGAAGCTTTCCTCAAGATCCCGATCAATAATGGGCCCTCAATTAAATTCATGAAAATGAAAGTCAGGTTGCGCTGTCATTACAGTAATGCTGCTAATGGGAGCTAACTATGTACAAATTGTCATGATTGAAATAGTGTCCACACTTCCAAAACATTTAATGACTTGCTAAACATGATGGGACATCCGGAGGCAAATCAAGTGAGCATGTGTTGTCAATTTCAAAAGCAATTTCTATGATACCATGCTGACTGTGCATTGAAGTTTCAGCTATGTTTCCATTTCTTGTCACCTTTCTTCCTCTCTACCATTGGCCATCATGTATGAGAGGCAGTTACATAACAGAATATGGTGGCAAGGCCAGTGTTAGACGGAAAGACTCCCCTTGTGAAGAAACCAGCGAACTGACGAGAGGGACAGATTTGTACGCTAGTTATCAACATGGACACTCTGACCATAGACTGGCTTATACATGAGAAACTGAGAAGGAAATAAAGACTTATGATTTATTCAGCATCTTCCGCCATCCAATTCACACAGCAAGAAACATTTGAATGCAGAAGTTTGTTTCGAATGCTTTTAATTAAGTGAGGAAAAAACAATTACTGCATACGATTGACAATATTTTATATTGTAAACCCCCTCCCACCCCCCCCACCCACTGAATATCAGAAGATTCACTGCAGCTGGACCAATGCCAGAGTTAAAACCCTTCTTCAACAAGTGGCCGAAGAAACAATACTTTGTAGGTTTGACATTTTCTTGGTGCACAAATTAAAATCAAGCATATTTTTTTCAAAATGGCATAATGGGAAAAAGCAATTAGTGTCATGTTACCTACAGAGTAGAACAGGAGCATCCTTGTTTCAATGTCTAATCTGCGTTGAATTAATTGCCCAGAGGCAAGGTGGCAGATCTCCTACCCCGTATCATGACACTTGCACTCAGCTTTCAGCCCTGTGCTGACTGATCTCAACGGGCTCCCAATTCAACAAAAGAATTCTCCTGTTTGCATTCAAATCTCTTCACGGAAATACCTCATTCCAGTCTGGTCACCTTCTGCGTTCTGTTTCCAATTTGCTTGCTTCCACGTCGGTCACTGCGATGAACTCTAAAGTTCAGGGACCAAAGGTTATTCAGGAAGACTTTGTAGGGTCAACAGGGCTGTGTTTGTTGTTGTCGTTTCTGGTGCCTTTGTTAATGGCAGATGGTCCAACTAGTTTCATCCTCTTTGTCGCCTTTCTAATGGTTAGTACAAGTAGCTTGCTGAGCTATTTCAGAGGGCAGATAAGAGTTAAACACATGTGCAATGAACCTAGAGTTATATGTTGGACAGACCAGGTCAGGATGGCAGTTCCCTTCTCTAAAGGCCAAGAGTAAACCTATGGGTGTTTGCAACAATTACAACGGTCATCATTAGACTTTAAGAACAGGTTTTTATTGGTTTCAAATTCCAACACGTGCAATGGTGAGATTTAAATCCAGGTCCTCAGAACATTAGCTTGGGGGCTGTCGGTTACCTTTGTTATTATATTTGGCCTCAACATTCCTGATCGAAGGATCAGGAAAAGCTCCTAATCTCTACCAAGTTGTTTGATATTGCCTCTGTCTATATACCATGTGAAGACATTAGATTTTCTCTGGCTGTAAAGCTTGCAAAATTAAACAATGGGTTGGAGTTAGGGTTAGTGTTGGAGTTAGAGTTATAGTTGGGGTTAGGGTTGTGGTTAGGGTTAGGCTTTGAGTTGGGATCGGGAAGGGTAACCCTATTGCAACAGCTAACATTGTGTTTACTTCCAGTTAATTCTAAACTTAGCTCCAGCATAAATGATAACCTTACCCATTTTGTCAGCGTATTCATTAATTGAATGAATTTCTGGGCCGGCATTTATTGCCTGTCTCTGATTATCCACAAGAAGATGACTGTGAGCTACTGCAATCCATGTCGTGGAGATATACCCACATTGCTTTATGGTTTTCTGAGACGATGGTGACTTTGTCTCATTGAGAGGCCTTGAGGTAAATAGATCGTATTTCCACCTTTAGATTCAAATCTCACTCCAGATCCTGATGTCCGATCATAACACAGTCAAAGAGTTTGATTTGTCAACTTCTAGTGCACACCAATGGCAGGTGATAAGATACCTGCTCAGCCACATGTTTAAAAGAACATTAGAACTGTTACCTTCACTATCCATGATTTGGAGATGCCAGTGTTGGACTGGGATGTACAAAGTTAAAAATCACACAACACCAGGTTATAGTCCAACAGGTTTAATTGGAAGCACACTAGCTTTCGGAGCATCGCTCCTTCCTCAGGTGATAGTGGGCCCACAACCTGGACTATAACCTGTTGTGTGATTTTTAGCTTCACTATCCATATGTGTGTTTGCGACATGAAAGTGAAGGCAAGTGAAATTTTATTGTGCATTTTATAAGCCACTAACACCATAAACATAGAGAGTTCTTTCGCTCAGTTTAGAAGGATTAACATGTTGGAAAGGTTTCCAACTTGCATTGCATTGCCCTCTTGTGGTGCAGTGCTGGTGTCCCTGCTCTTAGAGCAGCAGACTCAGGTTCAGGTCCCAAATTGTTTTAGAGGTGTGTGTGAGACAGCAACTCTGAACAGGGTGATTAGAAATACTTCTTTTGTTGTCAGGAAGCTGAAGAGAAAAGAATGTCAACTAGGAATAGTTAGAGACTGAAGGTGTACACAGCATAACTTACTACAAATCATGGCCCGAACTGCCCCCATTTGTCTTGGCAGCCTTCACGAATCCAATTATACCATAAAAGGGATAAATAGCATGTCAGATAGTAGCAGGATTGTGGCAAAGATACAAGATAGTTTGCACGTCATAGCGAAGATGTTGTGTTTGGTATTCGACCTGAAGGAAAGAGTATGCATTTCTGTAGTGCCTTTCAGACAATGGAAAGCACTGTAAGCCAATGAAGAACACTCAAAACATAGCCACTTGGAAACCTAGCTGTGGGTTTGCACGCATCAATCTCCCAGAGATAATGATAAGGTTAATGATCAGATAATTGTTTTTTACAGTGTTAGCTCAGGGTACATAACAGACAGGGAAAAAAGGAACTTTTCTTTGAAGTGGCGCATTGGAATAATGGCATTGGGATCTACTGAATTCTGTGAAAGGTCTAGTGTAAATACAAAGCATTCTTTACTTAACTAATGAACACCAATACATTTACCAAAACAAAACAGTGGCTCAGTGGTTAGCATTACTGCCTCATAACAACTTTCTGGGTTTGACTCCAGCCTCAAGTGCCTCTGTGTGTGGAGTTTGCGCATTCTCCTTGTGTCTGAGTGGGTTTCCTCCCACAGTCTGAAGTTGAGTAGGCTTGGAAGATTAGCCATAGGATATGCAGAGCTTCAGGGATAGTGTCTGAATGGGATGCTGTTTGGAGGGTCAGCGTGGGGCTTGATGGGCTGAATGGTCTGATTCCGCGGTTCCATGATTCTAAAAGTTTAATTTATGTTCTGCATTTTGCTTCATTCCTTCATTAATAAGATGAACAGTCACCTCACTCCTAGTCTTCATTACCAGGCTGTAGTGAGTTGGGTGGGTTCCATTGGGATCCTCCTTCAATTATAAGTCCCAGCACCATCAATACTTGTTGCAATGGCATGTTTGAGAACAGAAGTGAGCATGTAGACTTTCCAAGATCCTACACTCCTGTGACACCATATACCAAAGACCTGTCAGTCTTTACTGTGATTCAGACAGAATTCATTCCAGAGGTTGTAGATCTGAGGAAGGGTCACCGGACCCGAAATGTTAACGTTAATTTTTCTTCACAGATGATGCCAGACCTGCTGAGCTTTTCCAGCAACTTCTGTTTATGTTCCCAAATTAAACTAGTCCCATGTTGTCCCATATCCCTCCAAACTTTTCCTACTCATGAACGTATACAAATGTCACTCAAACATAAATGTTACTGCATTCACTTCCTCTAGCAGTTCGTTCCAGACATGACGCACTCTCTGTGTAAAGAAAATTGTCCCTCATGTCTTTTTTAAATCTTCCTCCCCTCATCTTAAAAATACAACCCCTAGTTTTGAACCTCCACAATCTACGGAAAAGACTCTTGTCATTCATCTCATCAGTGCTCCTCATGATTTTATAAACCCGTACAGACACAGGGAGAATGCGCAGACTCCATAGTCACCTTAGGTCGGATCAAACCTGGGACCTTGATTTTATAAACCTCAACCTCCTATGCTCCAGTGAAAAATATCCCTGTCTTTCCAGTTTATTTTTACATCTCAAATCTTCCATTCCCAGCAACATCCTGGTAATTTTGTTTGGTTAGTTTACATACAGCGTGGAAACAGGCCCTTCGGCCCAACGAGTCCACACCGACCCTCCGAAGAGTAGCCCACCCAGACCAATTTCCCTCTAACTAATGTACCTAACCTATGGGCAATTTAGCATGGCCAACTCAGCTGACCTGCACATCTTTGGACTGTGGGAGGAAAGCAGAGCACCCGCAGAAAACCCACACAGACACAGGGAGGACGTGGAAACTCCACACAGTCAGCCGAGGCTAAAATCAAACCTGGGACCTTGGTGTTGTGAGGCAGCAATGTTAACCATTGAGCCACTCAGTCTTATGGCCCAAAGCTTTTCTAAACCCTCTCCAGTTTAATAATATCCTCCCTATAACAGGATGACCAGAACTGGGCACAGTATTCCAGAAGAGGCCTCAGTACAGAGGAACCTCGACTATCCGAACGAGATGAGCAGGCTGTATTTTGTTTGGATAATTGATTATTCGGATAATCGATTTGGCATCTTTCCTGATGAAGGGCTCTGGCCCGAAACGTCAAATTTCCTGTTCCTTGGATGCTGCCTAACCTGCTGTGCTTTAACCAGCAACACATTTTCAGCTTAAACAAGGGAAGCCATACTGTGCTCTATCGGAGAGTTTGTTTAAATCTATAATTTTGATAAGTCTGCTATTTAAACAAACTAATCTTTGCATTCTGCAAATCGCAGGTTAAACCCCTACCATCGCATAAATATATGAAATCCCAGCATTAAACAAGGTCCCAAACAGCTTCTGCAATCACAAGAGCATTTGTCAGTTTCCGCTGAACTCAGTGTTGTGATAGAAAGACAGAAGCACCACCTCATGCATGTGTTTAATTTCTCAGACACTTTTGTCATGACAGGCCTGGTAAAGTGATGGGAACAAAGAACCTACTTTTACAAAGGACTGTGTAACAACCCTGACATAAAAAATATCCAGTTGCTATTGTTTGAAGTGCTTGTGTTTCTTTGTCTTTGCCAGGGTTTTCACATGTTTTTCAATGTAGGTGATCTGAATTCACTTAACTGTTTGATGTAACATTTTTATGGGGCCTTGAGATCTTGTTCAGATGATCCGAGCTTCGGATAATTGATATGCGGATAATTGAGGTGCAACAGTACCCTCCTGCTCCATGACCCTTGGATTCTATTTCTGGTCTTATGGCCACCCCAACTTCGCGACCCAGATGGGCAGAGTGTCCTGGAAATCAAGGATCGTCACATGTATGAATTGACGAATTTAATCACTAGGATGCTTAATGCCTGCCTGTGACGAGTATTTAAGATAAAAGAAACTCACACCATGTTTCATTAATGAAGAAGAAAACAAAGGCTATTGCTTATGGGAAATGCATCCTCTAGCAGAATCATGGTCATCTTAATTCCAGATTTATATTGAATTCAAATTCCACCATCTACTGTGACAGGATTTGAATCCAGGTCCCCAGAACATTACGTGGATCTCAGGATTAACAATCCAGCCATAATACCACTAGGAAAACGCTATTCCTTCCACGTTGAGTATTCCCCTGTGTCGTTGGGCGGGTTTGGTAAGATCAAATATTAATGAGGTGACTTGGACCAACAGCACTGAGCTTCCCACAGTGCTAATCACTGTCATGTGGCAATGTTCCACTGCCCAGCGAGAATCTCTCCACGCTGCGTAAACGATGGATTGAGATGACCTCAACATCGAGTCCAGCCTCACTGAACTTTTCATCTGATTCTGCACACCCCTCCAATCCCTCCATAGCCCTCAGCACTCAGACCCTTAGACGATTCTGACCTTTGTCTCTATTCTCCACAGCTGTGAATTTGAACCTTCCACAATTTTCCATTTTATTTCACGCAATGTAAGTGCCCATAAGCAGTGAAAACCTCTGACCTGCGCAAAGAAACTTTAACAATCAGCAATAATTTAGTCGTAATTTTAACTTGAGCTGACTTGTAGCAGGAGTTGACATTGTGGATGCAATATTGGTCCATTGCACCACCATCTGGCGAGAGCCCTGTACTGAAACTGCTGGGTGACAGGTTGTAAAGTTCAGTCCAAACATACTCACCATGTTCTCTGGGAACATCAGGTCAAACAGCAACTCTGTCAACCTGCAGCACAGGCCCTAGCTTCAATCAAATTCCATTAGCTTTGGCTTTGAAAAATGGTAGTGATGGCGCCTCACATTCCCAGAGTTTGAGATCATTGGTGCTATGAATTTTCTGAACTTAGCACAGAGTGGGAGCACTGTAATGTTATCGTTGTGCAGTGTCTGACCCCAAGCATGTGGACGCTTGAATTCTGTGGAAGACTAACACTGAACACTCAGACAAAACCCTTCTAACAAAGGGTCACTCAACCTGAAATGTTGACTGATTTTTCTCCACAGATGCTGCCAGTCCCGCTGAGCCTGTCAGCAATTTCTGTTTTTCTTCCTGATCATTCTGAAATTGATAGTCTTCACAAAATTGATACAACAAGTGGAGAGGCCATTCGGCCCACTGTGTCTGCACCTGGTCTCCGATTCATTTAATGCAACTTGGTTGCCTTCTCCTGCGTATTCTGCCTTCTCAAATAACAATCTTGAATGCCCTTTGTGTTTGTGTCACACTCTTGGGCGCAGCTTACCAACTTGCTGCATGACAAAATATTTCCTCAGGTCCCCATTACTTCCGTTTCCAGTTACTGTATATCTGTGTCATCCTGTTCCCAATTAACTGAGAACAGTTTCTCCCCACCCACTAGACCATTAGAATGTTGATTCCCTCCACCAAATCCCCTCTGAGCCTTCACTATTGCAAGGGAAAATGCCAGTCCCAACTTCTCCAATCTCTGCCAGAGAGTCATATAGACATACAGCACGGAAACAGACCTTTCAGTCCAACTTGTCCAGGCCAACCAGATATCCTGACCTAATCCAGTCCCATTTGCCAGCACTTGGCCCATATCCCTCTAAACCCTTCCTATTCATATACCCATCCAGATGCCATGTACATGTTATAATTCTATAGCCTCCACAACTTTTTTCTGTCAGCTCATTCCATGTACGTACCATCCTCTGCGTGAAAAAGTTGTCCCTTGGGTTCCTTTCAAATTTTTTCCCTCTCACCTTAAACGTATTCCCTCTAGTTCTGGAGCTCCCCTAGCTGGGAAAAAGACCTTGGCTTTTCACCCTATCTATATCTCTCATGATCTTATAAACCTCTATAAGGTCACCCATCAGCCTCCGATGCTCCAGGGAAAGTAGCCCTAATCTATTAGCCTATCCATGTAGCTCAAATCCTCCAACCCTGGCAACATTCTTGTAAATCTTTTCTGCACATTTTAACAAGATCTTTTCTATAGCAAGGAGACCAGAATTGCGAAAGTGGCCTAACCAATGTCATATATTGATTCAACATGATCTCCCACCTCCTGTACTCAATGCAATGGCCAAAAAAGCAATGGTGCCAAACACCTTGTTCACTATCTGGTCTCCACTTTCAAGGAACTATGAACCTTCACTCCAAGGTCTCTTTGTTCAGTAAATCTCCCCAGAACTTTACCTTTAAGTGTGTAAGTTCTGCCCTAATTTGCCTTAACAAAATGCAACATCTTATTTAACTGTTCCTGCTATTGCCATCGCCACAGGAACCCTGTTCCTGCTACTGCTGTCACTATGGTACCCTACTCATGCTATTGCCGTCACCATGGAAACCTTGTTCCTGCTATTGCCGTCATCATGGGGATGCTGTTCCTGCTATTGCCATCGCCACGGGGACCCTATTCCTGCTGTTGCTGTCACCGTGGGAACCCTGATCAGTTATCCGA
Source organism: Hemiscyllium ocellatum (assembly GCF_020745735.1). NCBI lineage: Eukaryota > Metazoa > Chordata > Chondrichthyes > Orectolobiformes > Hemiscylliidae > Hemiscyllium > Hemiscyllium ocellatum. The sequence goes on along the minus strand of NC_083442.1, from coordinate 28,918,395 downwards.
ACAATCAGTTGTCCAAAAAAAAAACACCCCACCAGTATCATTCAGATAATCGAGGTTGTTCTGTATACAGCAACCACATCTCAACTAGAGCAATCCCACAAACAGCAATGTCTGTCTAATCATAAGAGCTTTAAGACCATAAGAAATAAGTCAGCTGTTCAGCCCCTCAAGTCTGCTCAGGCATTCAATAGGATCATTAGCTGATCTGATATTCCTCAATGTTCCTGCCCCTTCCCGGTAACTGATCAAGAATCAATATCCCCTTCAATCTCATCCTTAAATATGCACAAAGACTCTGCCCTCACAGCTGTCTGTGGCAAGGTGTTCCAAAGACTCCGAGAGTAGATATTCCTCCTCATCTCAGTCTTAAATTGGTGTCCCTTTATTCTGAGACTGTGCCCTCTGCTCCTACACTCTCCCGTGAGGGGAAACATCCTCTCAGAATTCACCCTTTCAATTCCCTTCAGAACCCTATATGTTTCAATGAGATCATCTCCCATTCCTCTAAACCTCAGTACAGCCCCCAAGGCGTCTAGCCTTTGCTTATAAGACAACCCCTCCAGACCAGGGATCATCCTAGTGAACCTTCTCAGAATTGCCTCCAATGAAGTGATACATTTCCTTAAATGAGGGGACAAAACTGCTCACAATACTCCAGACTTGGTCTCACCAGTGCCTTCTACAGTTGCAGACAGACTTCTCAACTCTTATATTCCAACCCCCTTGAAATAAGGGCCAACATTCCCACTCACCTGCTGCATCACTGCGCGAACATGGTGAAGTTAAAGGAGGAAGTCCCCAAGAAGAATTGAAACATTTAACTGTTTCTTTCTGCACAGATGCTGCCAAGCCTGAGTTTCTCCAGCACATCCTTTTCTCGTTAAGATCCACAGTACTTTGCGTAGATTTAACCTTTTTAAAATCTCTCTCCTTTCACCTTAAAAATCTGCCCCCGGTCTTGAAATCCTCCATCCTAGGGAAAAGACACCTACAATTAACTCTATCTATACCCCCCCATGATTATATAAACTTCTATAAGGTCACCCCTCCTATGCTCCAGTGTGAAAAATCCCAGCCTATCCAGCCTCTCCTTATAACTCCCGGTAACATCCTTGTCAATCTTTCCTGCACCCTTTCCAATTTAATAATACCTTTCCTCAAGCAAGGCAACTAGAATTGTATGCACTTCTTCAGTTATTTATAATACATCTGTGTTGGAGAGTTTGCTCTGCATAATTGCCTGTCCTGTTACCCATATTACGTAAACATCAAACGTACCATATTGGCTTCAAAGCTCTTTTGGATATTCCAATGTCTTGAAAAGTGTTCAGGAAGCACTGCATTGATATAGCATCCCTCACAGCCACAAGATGTCCCAAATGCTTCACAGCCAATTAAATACTCTTGATGGGCAGTTGCTGAAACAGAACAGCAAACATGCGCACAGCAAAGTCCCATAAGTGGCAAATACAGTAGGGACAAGCTGATTTGCACACTGAGATGTTGATTGAGGGATAAATATTGGCCATGCCATAGCGCATTAAAGAACATGCAATTGGAGAAGCTTTACAATTTTTAATGTGATGTTGGTCTAGCCAGTAGCATTCACGGTTCAATGGTTTGCACTCCTGTCTCACAGTGCCGGGGACCTGGGTTCAACCCCACCTTTGGGTGATTATCTGTGTGGAGTTTGCACATTCTCCCCATGTCTGTGTGGGTTTTCTCCGGTTTCCTCCCACAGTCCAAAGATGTGCAGGTCAGGTGGATTGAACATGCTGAATTGCCCACAGCGTCCAGGGATATGCTGGCTAGGTGAACAAGCCATGGGAAATGTGAGATCACAGGGATACAGTAGGTCTGGGTGGGATGCCCTTTGGAGTGGACTTGATGGGCTGAATGGCTTGCTTCTATACTGTATTGATTCTGTGAATACAAAATAGCATTTGCTTGCTCCAAACTTCTTGACAACCAAGGCTCTACTGTTTTGAGAGTAGGAATGGAGCCCTCACCAATTCATTTTCTGTCTCTGGAGTCTCAGGTCCACAGTTGGCCATTGGAAGAAGTTCTTTCACATCAGCTTGAGCATATTGTCAGACTGAAGCTGGTGGGATAGAAAATCAATGAACTGGAGCCCAATTACTCAGCTAACTTGAAGGGCTGAATAGCCTCTTTTCGTGTGGTAACTTTTCTGTGATCTGGTTTGTGTGGGCGCCTTCTTTTCTTCTCCCCAGGAGAGTTCTCACTCACAGCTGCGTGATCTTCCCAAGGTCAAAACGTCACCAGTGAAAACATCCATGTGGCCAATTCAATAGTGACATGAAAAGCCAATTGAGGACAATGAAGACTATTAAAAGTGAAGAGGAGGTGAGAGAGGGAAGGGACTGAATCAAAATGGAGTTGGAGAGAGAGGCAAAAACCGGTACATCCCGTGCGATGCCCATCTCTCTCTCTCTCTTTAAAGGCATCAAGAACATTGATGGACACTGCGTGCTCCCTCTCCAAGGATATCCGTGCATTAACATAACTGCGGAAGAGGCATAGATTATGACTCCCTCCTCAGCTCACTGTCCTGGACCTGTTTATAGCCAGCCTGGCTCACATGTGCTTTAGTCCTGTGTTACAATAGGATTACAGGATGTTATTGGCCTTTAACCCTTACTGGACCATGACCAAACTAGGGAATGCCAGGTTCTGACATTTCAGCTCTGATGATTACAGTGTCGGTGTGATAGGTCAGACAGCTAGTCTGCACCAGGTGAATTCAGCAAAAATGTTGTCATTGGGGATTAAAGTGATCGGAACACATACACAGATCAATTGCATCATGTTTATTCTGTTATTTGACCCTTCAATTAACTACATTATATTGCTATTCTGTAACCGTAAATCAAATAAATAAGACTCAATATTTACTTCAATCTAACATTCCATAGTACAGTAATTCAAGTATTGCAAATTTCAGGAGATTGAAGAAATGGGTAAGTAATGCAATGATTCTGAAAAAAAAGACTTCAAGGTCATCTCGCGAGCCCTTCGACATTAATAATCATTGTGAAGCCCCCCCACCCCACCCCAACACTGTTCCTCATGTCACCTACATCCTCCATTTCAATGACTGCTCCTTACTTGATCTGGAGCTGTTGGATACTGCAGCTTCTTGGCATACCAGGGCAGCTAAAAATGAACAATAAAAAAAAAATTGACATGATACTGAGCAAAGTGAAGCCCAACGCCGAGGTACCCATCCACGCTAATGATATGTGCACAATTATCCATTGGTCAGTGGACTACCCCTGAATGATTACGACTGGAGGTGCACCCTGCACATCAGAAAAAGAAGCAACTATCTCGGGGCAATCTAGTTGTCTGGGTCACATTTCAACATGACTTTGATTCCCACTCCTTTCTTTGTGGTTTCAAACGCTTTGAGAGCCTCTTCCAGGGGAAAGCGATGAGTGATCAAAGGTTTCACATCAATACGCTTTGAAGCCAACATATCGATTGCCACTGGCCACCTGAAGTGACAGGAAGGAGAAGAGAAAAGAGGATAACTAATCATTCAAGTCATGGTTTTTACTCGTCGATAGTCTTCCACGTCCACCTTTGATATTTTTGACTGCCATTCAGTGTTATAGTGAAATAATCATTTCAAGTTGTCTGGCACCTTCAAAAGTAAAGATACATGTCCGGGAACATCTCATGTATTCACCAGGAAAGGAGAGACACTTGATAGAAACTCTGTGCCTTGCTGTCATCAGGACAAATGCAAGAATATCAAATTTCAAACATTCAGGAATAAAGGGAGCTCATTGGTTAGCAAGCTGACTCTGACTGGCTGGGGCAATGGGCAACCTGCAGAGTTCCCAAGCTCCTGTCTAATTCTTTAGAATCCCTACAGTGTGGATGCAGGCTATTTGGCCCATCGATTCCACACCAACCCCCCCAAAAGCATCTCAACCAGCTCCCAACTCTATCCCTGGAACCCTGCGTTTCCCATGGTTAACCCACCTAGCCTGCGCATCTCTGGACACTGTGGGCAAATGAGCATGGTCAACCCATCCAACCTGCACATCTTTCTGACTGTGGGAGGAAACCAGGGCACCTGGTGGAAACCCACACAGACGCAGAGAGAATGTACAAACTCCATTGAGACAGTTACCCAAAGCTAGGATTGAACCCAGCTCCTTGGCGTTGTGAGGCAGCAGTGCTAACCACTGAGCCACCGTGCAGGGATCTGATTGACTACTACAACTACTACTGTTGAAAAATCAGCCTGAATTCTGAGATTTCCACTGAACCCATAATAATCAGTCAAGTGAATTCAGGAGTTTTACAATTTTTTTTAAGTACTTACGTGTTGCAATATCTGAAAACTCCCCTGATATCCACTTCTCGGACTAACAGATCTAACAAGGGGATGTTTGCTGAAGGTTGACCTAACCCGACAAGAACCAACACACCTCCAGACTTGGTTGCCTAAGGAAACACATAAAATAGTTGGAATAAACAATAGCCATTCATTCACAATTTCAGGCAGTCACAGATACACCTGTCCTAAAATTCTGCAGTTTGTGATAGTAGCCAAGGATTTAATAAAACAAAAGCACTTTCTCAGTCAAGATGTCACCATCAATCCTCTTTGTGATCAAATCAATCACAAATTCTGATTTAGGATACTTACAGTAAAAGTTGCACTACCTTGGAGATCCCTTCTCCGGGGTTATACAAGGTAATCATTTTGGAATATGAAAGGTAAAGTTGCCATAGTCTTCGATGTCCTTAGGGTGGCCCCTTCATTAGAGAGAGACGATTTGGGGAGATGTTGAAAAGCAGAGTCCTTCACAGTCACCTCAGCCTCTCAACATCCACTCTGTCACATAGTCATAGAGACGTACAGCATGGAAACAGACCCTTTGGTCCAACCCGTCCATGCCGACCAAATATCTTTGGGTTGGACCAAAGGGTCTGTTTCCATGCTGTACATCTCCATGACTAATCTAGTCCCACCTGCCAGCACCCGGCCCATATCCCTCCAAACCCTTCCTATTCATATACCCATCAAATGCCTTTTAAATATTGCAATTGTACCAGCCTCCACCATTTCCTCTGGCAGCTCATTCCATACCTGTACCACCCTCTGCGTGAAAAAGTTGCCCCTTAGGTCTCTTTTATATCTTTCCCCTCTCACCCTAAACATATGCCCTCTAGTTCTGGACTCCCCCACCCCAGGAAAAATATTTTGTCTATTTATTCTATCCATGCCCCACATTACTTTGTAAACCTCTATAAGTTCACCCCATAGCCTCCGACGCTCCAGGGACCCGTCCTCAAGATCTTATACGTTTCAATAAGATCACCTCTCATTCTTCTGAACTCTGACGGGTACAGGCACAACCTTTCCTCTTAAGACAACCCCCTTCCCTCGCTTGGAATCAGGCAAGTGAAGTTTCTCTTGAACAGTTTCTCGTGCATTTATAATCTTTGTTTAAGATTATCCAACTATCTAACCTGTCAGTGTCAGCCATACCTGCCAGTTCCATACTTACATAGACACCACCCTGGACACATAGCTCTGCTCCAGTGCATTCAATGGATATATCAGGCATAGCTCCACCTAGGATTTGCTTCACCTTCTGACCCAGTTCCTGGGGTGTCGTGTTCTGCTCGACTGCGAATGTGAAACTGGCTCCCATCTGCTTTGCCTTTTCCAGTCTTTTCAGTGATAAATCTGAAATGTTAGAATTACATGTGTGGCACGATTAATCATAGTGCTCAATGGTTTAATAGATCTATGTTTGATTGTAAAAAGCTGCAAGAACTGCGGATGCTGGAAATCAGAAACAAAAACAGAATTTGCTGGAAAAGCTCAGCAGGTCTGGCAGTATCTATGGAGAGAAAGCAGAATTAACATTTTGGTTCCAGTGACATTTCCTTAGAATAGCATGTTCCTCAAACCCTATATTTGATTGCATTGGTCTAGTCACTGATCTGTGTTGTGATGTTGAGGTGCTGGTGTTGCACTGGGTTGGACAAAGTCAAAAGTTACATGACACCAGGTTATAGTCCAACAGGTTTATTTAAAGTCACAAGTTTTTGGAACACTGCTTCTTCATCAGGTGATTTTAAATATAGAGGAAACTCAATTATCCGAAGAACACAGGTGGAGAGTATTTCGTTCGGTTAATTGAATGCCAGATAATCGATGCCGGATAACGTAGTTAGCCACACATTAGAACTTTGTGATCTTGTTTGGATGATCCAAAGCTCGGTTAATCGAATGCCAGATAATTGAGGTTCCTCTGTAAACCTGTTGGATTATAACCTGGTGACTTCTGACCTGATCTACATTTATTGTACTTGATTTTTTAACCCTCTAGGTGGAGCTAGAGAGCTTAAGTAGCTGACACCACAGTAAAGGCTCTTCCTTTCCCGCCGAACCCTATCACGAAGGCCTCAAAGCCCTCCGCTTCTTCCTTTCCCGCCGAACCAACCAGTAGCGTTCCACTGACACCCTCCTTCGACTGACTGAATTGGTCCTCACTCTGAACAACTTCTCTTTCCAATCCTCCCACTTCCTCCAAACCAAAGGAGTAGCCATGGGCATCTGCATGGGCCTCAGCTATGCCTGCCTCTTTGTAGGATATGTGGAACAGTCCATCATCTGCAGCTACATTGGCACTACCCCCCACCTTTTCCTCCGCTGCATCAATGACTGTATCGGCACTACCTCATGCTCCCACGAGGAAGTTGAACAGTCCATCCACTTTACTAACACCTTCCACCCCGACTTCAAATTTACCTGGACCGTCTCAGACTCCTCCCTCCCCTTCCTAGACCTCTCCATTTCTATCTCGGGCAACCGACTCAACATGGACATTTACTACAAACCGACCGACTCCCACAGCTACCTAGATTACACCTCCTCCCACCCTGCCCCCTGTAAAAACACCATCCCATATTCCCAATTCCTTAACCTCCGCCGCATTTGCTCCCAGGAGGACCAATTCCACTACCGAACAACCCAGATGGCCTCCTTCTTCAAAGACCGCAATTTCCCCTCAGACGTGATCGACGATGCTCTCCACCGCATCTCCTCCACTTCCCGCTCCTCCGCTCTTGAACCCCGCCCCTCCAATCACCACCAGGACAGAACCCCACTGGTCCTCACCTACCACCCCACCAACCTCCAGATACATTGTATCATCCTTTGTCATTTCCGCCACCTGCAACTGCCCGCACCACTAGGGATACATTTCCCTCCCCTCCCCTATCAGCGTTCCGGAAAGACCACTCCCTCGTCAGGTCCACACCCCCCACCAACCCAACCTCCACTTCCGGCACCTTCCCCTGCAACCGCAAGAAATGCAAAACTTGCGCCCACACCTCCCCCCTCACTTCCCTCCAAGGCCCCAAGGGATCCTTCCATATCCATCACAAATTCACCTGCACCTCCACACACATCATTTACTGCATCCACTGCACCCGATGTGGTCTCCTCTATATTGGGGAGACAGGCCGCCTACTTGTAGAACATTTCAGAGAACACCTCTGGGACACCCGCACCAAACAACCCAACTGCCCTGTGGCTGAACACTAACTCACCCTCCCACTCCGCCAAGAACATGCAGGTCCTTGGCCTCCTCCATCACCAGACCATAACAACACGACGCCTGGAGGAAGAGCGCCTCATCTTCCGCCTAGGAACCCTCCAACCACAAGGGATGAATGCAGATTTCTCCAGCTTCCTCATTTCCCCTCCCTCCCACCTTATCTCAGTCCCAACCTTCGGACTCAGCACCGCCTTCTTGACCTGCAATCTTCTTCCCTCCCTCTCCGCCCCCCACCCCCTCTCCGGCCTATCACCCTCACCTTGACCTCCTTCCACCTATCACATCTCCATCGCCCCTCCCCCAAGTCCCTCCTCCCTACCTTTTATCTTAGCCTGCTTGGCACACCCTCCTCATTCCTGAAGGGCTTATGCTGCCTGACCTTCTGTGCTTTTCCAGCAACACATTTTTCAGCTCTAGAGGTTCTTGAACCTGGCTTGAGAGAGTGTGCGTAGAAATTTTATAATTACTAAGACATTTGAAGTCAAGAAAATTGTACATGTATTTGGAAAGGCAAGGACTGATTAGGGACAGTCAACATGGCTTTGTGCGTGGGAAATTATATCTCACAAACTTGACTGAGTTTTTTGACTTAGTAACAAAGAAGACTGATGAGGGCAGATGTGATCTATATGGACTTTGACAAGGTTACCCATGGGAGACTTGTTAGCAAGGTTAGATCTCATGGAATACATGGAGAACTAGCCATTTGGATACAGAACTGGCTCAAAGGTAGAAGATAGAGGGTGGTGGTGGAGGGTTGTTTTTCAGACTGGAGGCCTGTGACCAGTGGAGTGCCATAAAGATCGGTGCTGGGTCCTCTACTTTTGATCATTTATATAAATGACTCCAATGTGAGCTTAGAGGTATAATTAGTAAGTTTGCAGATGACACCAAAATTGGAGGTGTAGTGGACTGCGAAGAAGGTTACCTTGGATTACAATGGGATCTTTATCAGATGGGCCAATGGGCCGAGGAGTGGCAGATAGAGTTTAATTTAGATAAATGTGAGGTGCTGCTTTTTCTGAAAGCAAATCTTAACAGGACATATACACTTAATAGCAAGGTCACTTTTGGAATATTGTTTGCATTTCTGGTTTCCTTCCTATCGGAAGGATATTGTGAAACTTGACAGGGTTCAGAAAAGATTTACAAGGATGTTGCCAGGTTTGGAGGATTTGAGCTATAGGGAGAGGTTGAATAGGCTGGGGCAGTTTTCCCTGGAGTGTTAGAGGCTGAAGGGTGAACTTATAGAGGTTTATAAAATCATGAGGGTCATGGATAGGGTAAATAGACAAGGTCTTTTCCCTGAGATGCGGGAGTCCAGAACTAGAGGGTTTAGGGTGAGAGGGGAAAGATATAAAAGAGACCTAAGGGGCAACTTTTTCACACAGAGGGTGGTACATGTATGGAATGAGCTGCCCGAGGAAGTGGTGGAGGCTGGTACAATTGCAACATTTAAAAGGCATCTGGATGGGTATATGAATAGGAAGGGTTTGGAGGGATATGGGCCTGGTGCTGGCAGATGGGACTAGATTGGGTTGGGATATCTGTTTGGCATGGACAGGTTGGACCGAAGGGTCTGTTTCCATACTGTACACTCTATGACTCTATAAACACACCTAAACAGCGACTAATGAACCTAAAAGATCCATTAGATACTGTCAGCAAAACTAATGTCATTTATAAGATACCATGCAAGAACTGTAAAAACACTATGTCGGACAATCTAGCAGGAAACTTGCCAGTAGGATACATGAACACCAACTGGCCACCAAAAGACACAACCCACTATCACTAGTTTCCATCCAAAAAGGACACCATTTTGACTGGGACATCCTATGACAGGCAAAACAAAAACACGCACGAGAATTCCTCGAGGTATGGCATTCTAACCAGAACTCCATTAATAAACACATCAACTTTGATCCTATCTACCTTTTCTTGAAAAAAGAACAGGAAATCACATCACCAACCTTAAGAAACCAAGACCTATAAATAGAGAGGCGGGACATACTACCAACACTTCACCAGAGACTCTCACTGATGATGTTACCTAGTCATGGTGACGAAACGTCTGAAAACAAATGTTCCAGCTCAGCGAACTAACTTACATACTTATGTATATACATGTCATAGGCAGGATATTATTAAGCTGGAGAGGGTTCAGAAGATGTTTACCAGGATGTTGCCAGGAATGGAGGGTTTGAGATAAGGGATGGGCTGGGACTTTTCACTGGAGTGTAGGAGGTTGAGGGATGACCTTAGACAAGTTCATAAACTTCTATAGCGTTGGGAAAGTGGCTAGCACTGCTGCCTTACAGCGCCAGGGATCCAGGTTCAATTCCAGCCTTAGACAACTGTCTATGTGGAGTTTGCATATTCTCCCCATGTCTGTGTGGGTTTCCTCTGGGTGCTCTGGTTTCTTCCCACAGTCCAAAGATATGCAGGTTTGGTGGATTAACAGTGGGAAACACAGAGTTACAGTGGGGGAGGTGGGTCTGGACAGGATTCTCTTTGGAGGATTGCTGTGGATTTGATGGGCCAAATGGCTTGTTTCCCCTCTGTCGGGATTCTATGACTCTCATAAAATCGTGAGGTATATGAATGAGGGGACCAGCAGGTTGGGGGACTTCAAGACTAGAGGGCATCTTATTAAGGTGAGAAGTGAAAGTTTTAAAAAAGGTACAAGGAGCAATTCTTTTACACAGAGAATGGTTCATGTGTGGAATTAATTTCCTGCAGAAGTGATGGATGTGGATACAGTTGCAATGTTTAAAAGACATTTGGATAAGTAAATGAATAAGAAATGTTTGGAGGGATATGGGCCAAGCTCAGGCAGGCGGATTATGTTTAGCTTAGTTTGAGATTACATCCGGCATGGACTGGTTGGACTGAAGGATCTGTTTCTGTGCTGTATGACTCCAAGACGTGACATACTTTAAAAGAATAAATATGAAGCTGGCATGAGGGAAAAGGGCACATCTGTGATTGCTTTCTCCGACAGCCAGCACAGGTATGGCAGGCCGAAAAGCCTCCTTCCGGCCTACAAAATGTTAAAGCAGAGAAACCCAGAAGCAGTTTCAAAAGACAATTTCTCTGCCTGAAGTGAAAATAGCAAATAAGGAATTAGAAGGAGGCAGTGTAGAGACAAACTAAAATTACATACACTATTGGATTTTAACTTTAATTTTCTCCTGTGTGCAGGCACAGATTTGTGAGCCATTTAATCGATTATATCCGTTTCAGGTTTGATATCGCCAAAGGTAACGTTGGATTGATTAACAATGCGTTGATTCTGGATTGAGAATACATCCTTCAGTACTCAAAGTTAAGCAGCATGCGAAACAAACAACTTACCGCAGATCACAATCTGAGACGCTCCCATGGACTTGGAAACCAGCAGATTCACGAGTCCAATTGGCCCTTTCACAAAAAAAACAAGATGTTTGTGAGAAAAAACCCTGGGCAGGTACAAGGCAAAGGGACAGAGTAAAGTTCTCTTAGTGCTGGCCTGCACTCTGTAGGAGCGAGCTTCTGAGAACTGGGACACAATGCCCTCAACTCTCTGATGAATGGCTTTCTCTGGTACTAAGCTTGACAACCATTCGCAAAGAATTACTCAACAGACATGACTGAAATTCTGCAACTTTTGCAGAAACGAAACCAGAACATTTATGGAATTTAGGCATAATCTGATTTTTCTTTCTGTGAATTATCTTTGCCCCTCACTGACTCCTCAACAAAGTGCAATCAAAGATGTCCCTCCCAGACTACAGGAGGCATGTGAATTTGTCAAAAACTCCGAATGCTTCTTTTGCTGCTTTACTGCAATGCCAAGTTGTGTTGATTTGATATCTGTAATGTATTTAAAACGCTCCCAGATACTTCATGTCATGAGCCCTTCTTTCCTGAAGATGGGTTCATGCCCGAAACATCGGTTCTCCTGCTCCTTGGATGCTGCCTGACCTGCTGCGCTTTTCCAGCAACACATTTTCAGCTCTGATCTCCAGCATCTGCAGTCCTCACTTTCTCTTAGAAGATTTTAACCTACTGCGAATCCTCTTACAAGGATGCCTTCCTTGAAGAAGCTCTCTTCCTCCCAACCTATTGCATTTCCGACGCCCCTCCCCCTAGTCTCTCCTCCCTTTTATCTTAGCCTGCTTGGCACACTCTCCTCATTCCTGAATAAGGGCTCATGCCCGAAACGTCGATTCTCCTGCTCCTTGGATGCTGCCTGACCTGCTGCGCCTTTCCAGCAACATATTTTCAGCTCTGATCTCCAGCATCTGTAGTCCTCACCTACTTCATGTCATAAGAAATGTTGGAGGAATAACACCTCATCTTCCACCTGGACAGCTGACATACTGGAGGACTCAACACTGAGTTCTCCAATTCCAAATAACCTCCCTTCCCAGTTCTTTTCCCTCCCTTCCACTCCTCCTTGCCAACAACCAGATTCATTCCTCCCACTGACCAACCAGGTCATACCCTCTATCTGTCTTCACCTATCCCCATCTCCCCCACCACCCCTTTTATCTGCAGCTTCCCCCATGCCCATCCCGAAGAAGTCCTGAAGAAGGGTTATACTTGAAACATTGACATCTCCACCTTCTGATGCTGCCTGGCTTGCTGTGTTCCTCCAGCCTCTTGCTTGTCCACCTTGGATTCCAGCATCTGCAGATTTTTGGTCTCATTTTGTAAAAGCATTGTAAATTCAAAACACGACACCAAGGCACAGAAGGGAAAGTGTTCAGAAGATTATTCAAAAGCAATTCAGGATAGGCAGTATGCTGACTTTGACAACCCAAGAGAGAAAAATGAAAACAAAATGATTGTGACTCATCTTCTACCTCTCCTCCATATCGGTGATCTAATTATATCAATTATACACAACTCCCTGGGGTACAAAACACCAGAGGTTCACATCTCCGAGGAGAAAGTGAGGACTGCAGATGCTGGAGATCAGAGCTGAAGAAGGGCTTATGCCCGAAACGTCGAATCTCCTGTTCCTTGGATGCTGCCTGACCTGCTGCGCTTTTCCAGCAACACATTTTCAGACCAGAGGTTCACAGCCCTTTGAGCGGAGGAAGATTTCCTCACCTCAATTAGGGAGGTCATTCAGCCCCTCAAGCCAGTTCCACCATTCGATGAAATTGTGGCTGAGCTGTGGTCTAACTCCCTATACCAGCCTTGGCCCATATCCCTTCATACCTTTGCTCAACAAAAATGTATCCATTTCAGTTCTGAAGGTTCCTTATCTGGAGACTGACCCCCATGTCCTAGATTCCCCAGCAGGTGAAAATAACCTCTCCGCTTCTATTCTTCAGAATCCTGTACATTTCAGCGAGTGGCTCAGTGGTTAGCACTACTGCCTCACAGCGCCACGGACCTGGGTTTCATTCCACCCTCGGGTAACTGTCTGTGTGGAGTGAGCATATTCTCCCTGTGTCTGCTTGGGTTTCCTCCATGTGCTCCGGTTTCCTCCCACTGTCCAAAGATGTGCGAGTTAGGTGAATTGGCCATGCTAAACTGTCCACAGTGTGCAGGGATATGCAGGCTAGTTGGGTGAACCATGGGAAATGCAGGGTTACACAGATAGGTGAAATGGTCTTTGGAGAGTTGGTGTGGACTCAATGGGCCGAATGGCCTACTTCTATACTGTAGGGATTCCATGACATCACCTCTCATTTTTCTACACTGGTGACAATATGGACCCAGTTGACTCAGCCACTCATGAAAGGGATCAGTATACGGAGGATTCATTGCAGCACCTCCATTCCAAGTACATCCTTCCTTGAACATTAAGACTGAGACTGCCTGGGGTGGGGAAGAGTTAAAATAAATGGAAGAATGCAAAAATGTTCCATTTAAAATTTTCAGCAGTGCTAATAGTTACTCACACAATCAATGAGTTTACCTGCCCCCAAAATGCAATGGGCTTACCTGCCCCCAAAATGCAATGGGCTTACCTGCCCCCAAAATGAAGACCTTGCTGCCAATTGTAACCCCTCCTCTACGACAGGCGTGAATTGCAACAGACAGGGGTTCAATCAAAGCACCTTCCTCAAAGCTCACGGATTCAGGGAGCCTGAAATAATAATGAAACAGCACACAGACTGAGCTTTCCTGAAACATAAAGTGACTTGCCATTGAAGGTTTATTATCTTGCCCTCATCAGGACAAGATGCAAGAATGTCACATTTCAAAGGTAACAACTATTCACGCTGCATGGGGTTGGCAAGTCAAGTGATTGGTTAAAGCATTACTCCAGAGAACACATCAGGGAGCTATTCTGCCCCATCCTTCTGATTGATTCAAAAGTGCCTGGATTTGTTCCTTGTTATTGCAGAGCATCATAATTGCCAGATGCATTTTCCATTGCAATCACAAAGTTAGCTTGACAACTCAGTATGATTTATTGTTCCCTCTCAAACTTGTCATTTCTGCACATGCCATGGTGGATGTAAAGCGTTCAGTCTGGATAAATGCAAAGTACTTTTTTAGATTAGATTACAGTGTGGAAACAGGCCCTTCGGCCCAACAAGTCCACACCGACCCGCCGAAGCGCAACCCACCCATACCCCTACATTTACCCCTTACCTAACACTACGGGCAATTTAGCATGGCCAATTCACCTGACCCGTACATCTTTGGACTGTGGGAGGAAACTGAAGCACCCGGAGGAAACCCACGCAGAACGTGCAAACTCCACACAGTCAGTCGCCTGAGTCGGGAATTGAACCCCAGTCGCAGGCGCTGTGAGGCAGCAGTGCTAACCATTGTGCCACCATGGTATTGCATTTTGGTAAAACAAACAAGAGTAGAGCTTATACAGTTAATGGTAGGACTTTGAGTAGTGCTGTTGAACAGATGGACCTAGGGATTCAGGTACATAATTCTTTGAAGTTTGCATCACAGGATGGTTAAAAGGGCTTTTAGCACACTTGCCTTTATTGCACAGTCATTTGAGTACAGGAGTTGGGACGTCAGGTTGAGGTTGTACAAAACTTTGGTAGAGGCTGTTCTGGAATACTGAGTTCACTTCTGGTCACCCAGTTACAGGAAGAATATTATTAAGCTGGCAAGGGTTCAGAGGAGATTTACCAGGATGTTCCTGGGTATCGAAGGTTTGAATTATAAAGAAAAGCTGGAGAGACTGGGAGGTTTTTCACTCAGGTAAAGGAAGCTGAGAGGCAACTTTATAGAACTTTACAAAATATTGAGTGGTATACATAGAGTTAATGGTAGTCATCTTTTCCCAAGGATGGAGGGGGGGCAGATATTTAAGATATGAGGGGCATTTCTTTTACACAGTGGGTGGTTTGCGTGTGGAATGAACTTCCTGAGGAAGTGGTGGATGCGGATACACTTACAACACTTAAAGGACATTTGGATGAGTACATGAACAGGAAAGGTTTGGAGGGATATGGGCCAGGAGCAGGCAGGTGGGACTAGTTTCGTTTGGGAATATGTTTGATATGGAATGGTTGGACTGAAGAGTCTGTTTCTATGCTGTGTGGCTCTTTGACTCCACTAAATCCTCTTATTTCAGTAATATTCAACTTCTACACTACCAAGCCACTGTAAGTTAATGTCCATGTGATAGAAAGGGAGTAAAAATCTTTTAAGTAAAAAATAATACTGATTCAATGGCACATCAGTATTCTGGGCCCATTTGGATAAGAACAATATAAATAGGTACAATGTGAATAGATACAATGTGGTAGATACAATGTAGATAGATACCTCATGGATAGATACAATGTCAGTAGATACAATGAGGAAGAAAGAGTATGGATAGATAGTGTGGTAGATACAATGAGGCAGAAGCAATGTGGATAGTTACAGTGTGTGAGATATAACATGGTGGATACAATGTGGTAGATGTGATGTGGCCAACAATGACTTCAGTAGCAAAACCCTCTGAAGTTCTTTCACAACAGGAACACTATTTCAGCAACAATAGCCAGAGTTCTACCAACCAAGCCTTTTCCATTAAAATGACCTTTAAGACATGAGGCGACTGTACTCTCAAACAAAAGGTTTATTTACAGTTTCTAAAAAAGAAAAGGCAGATGATCCAGTCATAAATGGATTTTATTTGTGGGGAGTTTGCTGTGCGCCAGTTGGTTGCACATTGCAACGCTGTATTTTACTAGGTTATAGTCCAACAGGTTTATTCAGAAGCACTAGCTTTCGGAGTGCAGCTCTCTCATCAGGTGGCTGTCAATGCAACACTCTGGATCAGCACGCCAAAAGCTAGTGCTTCCAAATAAACCTGTGGGCTATAACCTGGTGCTGTGTGATTTTTAACTTTGTACGCCCCAGTCCAACACCGGCATCTCCAAATTGTGTACTCTACTGACAGTGAGACACTTTGGGACATGATGAAAGGTGCTTTATAAATGCAAATTTTTCCCTTTGAAAGTCAAAGGCAGCAGCTGAATATAACCTTGAGCCTTTTGCATTTGTAAAGATGTCTATCTGGTCCAACCAGTTTCCCTGAGAAGTAAGAAATTCGCTTCCTCATTAGTGAGCACCGTAGGAGGAAGGGGGAGGCATAAAGGTCATTTCATCTCAAGTCTGGCCTGTTGATATACGGACAGGTTGAATTTCAAGGACAAGATACAGGGAAATACCAGGCAGGCATGTAATTATGATTTATAACATCATGAGCAGCATTTCTGAAAGTTCCAACTTTAGATTCCCTACAGCGTGGAAACAGGACCTTCGGCCCAACAAGTCCACACTGACCCGCCGAAGCGTAACCCACCCAGACCCATTCCCCTACATTTACCCCTTCACCTAACACTACGGACAATTTAGCATGGCCAATTCACCTGACCTGCACATTTTTGGATTGTGGGAGGAAACTGGAGCACCCAGAGGAAACCCAGTGGAATGTGCAAACTCCACACAGAGAGTCGCCTGAGGTGGGAATTGAACCCAGTTCTCTGGCGCTGTGAGGCAGCAGTGCTAACCGCTGAACCACTGTGCCGCCTGATGAGAGTACAGAACGGATTTTCCTTTAAACTGAAGTGCTACATGTGCATCAGTAACTGACAAATACAGACTGACAATCAACCACTGGCAACAGCGTTATCCATGCCTTTTCCCACCCTCTTTCCCCTTTGACGCTTCCCAATCGTCATGGTCCCTAAGTGAGTGAATTGGTAGAGTGGGGATGTTAGGCGAGAAGATCTGGGATTGCAGGGGGATGATGCTTTGTGAGAGTGAGACAGGGTGCAGTGGAACACAGTGACATGGCAGCAGTGAGCTCAGGTCCCCAAAATTTCACAAGGGAAATCCTTACAACTAAAGAGAGTCCCGTCTTCTATTCATTCAAAGACATTGTGTAACTTCTCAGGATTTTAATTAAAAGTTCATATAAATCAATTGCGTTAAATGTCACAAGAGGGTTTTTCAGAGCCACTTCCTTTCAAATTGAGCATCAATGAATGAATAGAGGCATACAGCACGGTAACAGACCCTTCAGTCCAACTCGCCCATGCCAACCAGATATCCTAAACTGGACTCATGCCATTTGCCTGCATTTGGCCCGTATCTCTCTAAACCTTACCTCTTCATGTACCCGTCCAAATGTCTTTTAAATGTTGTAATTGTACTCAGCTCTATCAGTTCTTCTGGCAGCTCATTCCACACACACACCACCCTCTATGTGAAAAAGATGCCTCTTGGGCCTCTTTTAAATGGAAAATTGAATGGAATTTATTGTCACGTATACCAAGGCACAGTGAAAAGCTTTGTCTTGCGAGCAATACAGGCAGATCGCAGAGTTAGGGAGCATTGGTAAGTAAATAATAGAAAAACGGTGCAAAAACAAAGACATAGATACAGGCGAATGTTAAGAGTTTGTGAGCCATTCAGTATTCTATCAACAGTGGGGTAGAAACTGTTATGAAATCGGCTGGTGAGTGTGTTCAGGCTTCTGTACCTTTTTCCCTCTCACCTTAAACCTATGCCCTCTAGTTTTGGGCTCCCCTACACTGGGGGAAAGACCTGGGCTGTTCAGAGTATCCATGCCCATAATGATCTTATCAACCTCTATAGGGTCACACCTTCAACCTCCTACGCTCCAGGGGAAAAGGTCCCAGCCTGTCCAGCCTCTCCTTATAACTCAAACCTTCCAGTCCCAGAAACAAACTTGCAATTTTTTTGTGCCTATTCTGTTTAATAACATCCTTCCTATAGCAGGGTGACCAGAATTGTACACAGTACTCCAAATGTAGTCTTACCAGTGTCTTGCATGGCTGTAACATGATGTCTTAATTCCTGTACTCAATGCTCTGACTGATGAAGGCAAAAATGCCAAGTGGCTTCTTCATTATCCTGTTTACCTGTGACATCACTTTCAAGGAACTATGTATTTGCATCCCTCGATCTCTCTGTTCAACAATAGTCCCCAGGGCCATACCATTGACTGTGCAAGTCCTGCCCTGGTATGTCTTTCCAAAATACGACACCTTGCATTTTTCTAACACAAGTCAACTGCACTTCAGTTTAAATCACATTGTTAATGTAGCTACTCTTAGTAAAATCTATAGAAGGTCATATTATTTCAGGAGGAAGCATTCTGTACTTTGGACTCAGTGAATTCTTTCAATCTTCTTGACATTTGACTAATGAGTATCTCTGAGGAGAAAGTGAGGTCTGCAGATGCTGGAGTTTCAGAGCTGAAAATGTGTTGCTGGAAAAGCACAGCAGGTCAGGCAGCATCCAAGGAGCAGGAGATTCGACGTTTCGGGCATAAGCCTGAAGGGCTTATGCCCGAAACGTCGAATTTCCTGTTCCTTGGATGCTGCCTGACCTGCTGCGCTTTTCCAGCAACACATTTTCAGCTCTAATGAGTATCTCTGTCCCACATAATTCTCTATTTTATGAGAGGTTTTTAAAAGCCCATTGCCTAAGAAACAAGTGTGATTTGTTCAGAATTGTTGTCTAGTTCAGCAAGATATTGTTAGAACAGTTGGGCTTAGAGAACAACGCAAAGAATTGGCCGATGGGCAGGAAACCGCGAGTGGGGTTAAGGGGTTCATTTCTGGGACCAGTGGGGTTCCACGGGGACCTGTGCTGCGATTGCAACTGTTTCCGATTGATATTTGTGACTTGAAAGAAGGAAGTGAATGTACTACAGCCAAATGTGCAGACAACACATAAATAGGAGGAAAAGGTAGGTTGTGAGTGGGATACAGAGGGGAAAGTGAGGACTGCAGATGCTGGAGATCTGAATCAAAAAATGCGGTGCTGGAAAAGCACCTGATGAAGAGCTATGCCCGCAATGTCGACTCTTCTGCTCCTCGGATGCCACCTGACCAGCTGTGCTTTTCCAGCACCGCACTTTTTGACTGTGGGAGGGATACAAGCAATTAACGGAGAGATATTGATAGATTAAGTACATGGGAAAAATTTGGCAAATGCAGTGTAATGCAAAGTTGTTCATTTTGGAATGGAGAACAAAAGAACAGAATATTATTTAAATGGAGAGAAACTGTGCAGAGCTGCAACACAAAGGGACTTGGGGGGACACTTGTGCAAGGTACTCAGAAAGCTTGAACAGAGAGGCAGTAGATATTCAGGAAGGCTAATGGAATATTGGGCAAAAGTGAGGACTACAGAGTCAAGATTTGAATGGTGCTGGAAAAGCACAGCAGGTCAGGCAGCATCCGAGCAGCAGGAGAATTGAAGTTTCGAGCAAAAGCCCTTCATTAGGAACTTCATTCATTCCTGATGAAGAGCTTTTGCCCGAAACGTTGATTTCCCTGCACCTTGGATGCTGCCTGACCTGCTGTGCTTTTCCAGCAACACTCTAATGGAACATTGGCCCTTATTCTGAGGGGGTGGGAATCGAAGAATAGGGAGGTTGAACTGCAACGGTACAAGGGTCTGGAGTGCACTGTCTAGAATGCAGAGTTGAATTGAAGCATTCAAGAGGGCACTGCTGATTATTTATTTAGAACAACTTGCAGGAGGACAGAAAAATGGCACTAAGTCAAAATGCATATTCAGAGGGCCAGTGCAGATTCGATGGGCCAAATGGCTTCCTCCTGCACAGCAACAACTCTGTGATTCTCTCTGCAATTAAATCCATTTTGAAGAGAAATCTTAGGCAGTACAGTGAGAATTTGCCAAATCCAAGTTCCAGCAGAAAACGTATTCAATACATGAGTTCTAAGATAGGGTAACCCTTTTAGATTAAATCATGGCATGCTGCTAGGAGTGTAGACAATTTAGGAACAGAATTGGCAAAATGCTGTTAGTCTAATGAACCCATGTGAGAGTGAAAACTTGCACAGAGATTCTTTGTTCTTAATTTCCTTTCTGAAAGAACTGGTTGGAAAATTTGCAAAGTAACCTAAAAGATTTTATTGCGTAATGTTTTTGATAAGCTGGTTTCAAATACACACTGGAATATTCTGTTACTTCAAGTACCTACTTGCCAAAACTAATGATAGGTCACTGTTCTGGAGCTCTGTAACATGAGCACAATATTTGTCACTTGATCATGTGACAGGGGTGTGCAGTGGAAATCCAATCCAAAAAGTGTAATAAATAGACCCACTGTTTGCTTAAGGCACACCACTGTCTTATAAACAAGAACACTTCAGCTCACAGGAATTGCAACACTTTTACTTCTTTGAGGGCCACAGTAACTTTGAATCCCTACAGTGTGGAAGCAGGCCATTCGGCCCATCGAGTCCACGCTGACCCTATCCCCTACCCTATCCCTGCATTTCCCCTGACTAATACATCCAGCCTGGTATGTGCTTCGGTGGGTCGGTGTGGACTTGTTGGGCCGAAGGGCCTGTTTCCACACTGCAAGTAATCTAATCTAATCTAATCTAATCTTTGGACTGTGGGAGGAAACCAGAGCACCTGGAGGAAACCCACGCAGACACAGGGAGAAGGTGCAAACTCTGCACAGTCGCCTGAGGGTGGAAATTGAACCCAAGTTCCTGGCACGGTAAGGTGGCAGTGCTAACCACTGAACCTCCAACTGAGTTGCTATGCATGTGTGTTTAACTGGGTATTTAGGGCATAGGCCAGATTAATACCCAAGGAAAAAGGACTTTAGCATTCTCCATCCACTCAGATAAAATTTCCATTTTCATAAATTCCCAATGTTATCCCATTACCCCATAATATATTGCTTCAACCCACCATCGGGATCAGAACTGAGGTATAAAGTCGACAACGTATGACTGCACTGGAGTGAGTGCCAAGGAGATTCACCAGCATGTTGCAGCTATGAAGAGAGGCAAAGCAAGTTGGGAGAAGTACTGATAACCATGTGTAACATTACGAGGGGCATGGACAAGGTAAAAATAAAGCATCTGCTCCCCACAGTCGAAGGGTCAATAACAAGGAGGCATAATTTTAAAGTGAGGTTTAGAGGGGACTGGAAGAAAACCTTTTTCACCAAGAGGGTGGCAGGGGTCTGGAAGTCACTACCTGGAAGGGTAGTTGAGGTGGGAAACCGCACAACCTTTTACAAGGATGTGCATGAGCACATGCAATATTATAACATTCAGGTGCAGTGGGACTAATATAGGTAATTATTTATTTTTGGCAGCACAGACTTGATTCGATAGTCCCAGAGGATCACAGTGCTGATGTCTCAATAGAGAGAGCGACATCGGGTAGTAGAGTAACCTGAGGGTGACCATGCCTCAGAAGAAGGGGTGAGGTTGAGAAGGTGGGACCTTCAATGTAACCTCAGTTGATGCAATTAACTCAGTTGGCCAGATAGCTAGAGGGCAGTGCAGAATAAAGCACACAGTGCAACCCCTATACCATAAGAATATTAGACATAGGAGCAGAAATTAAGCCATTCGGCCCATCCATCTGCTCTGCCATTCAATCATGTTGATAAGTTTCTCAAGCCCATTCTTAGCCTTGGAAAACTGTCTGTGTGGAGTTTGCACATTCTCCCCGTGTCTGCGTGGGTTTCCTCCGGGTGCTCCGGTTTCCTCCCACAATCCAAAGATGTGCAGGTCAGGTGAACTGGCCTTGCTAAATTGCCCGTAGTGTTAGGTGCATTAGTCAGAGGGGGATGGGTCTGGGTGGGTTGCTCTTCAGAGTCGGTGTGGACTGGTTGGGCTGAAGGGCCGTTTCCACACTGTAGGGAATCTAATCTAATCTAATCCCTCTTTCACCCCATAGCCTTGACCCTCTTGTCAATCAAGAACTTAACTCTCTTTGTTTTAAATATACTCAATGACCTCCACAGCCTTCTGTGGCAATGACTTCAACTGATTCACCATTCTTTGGCTAAAGAGATTTCTCCTTATCTCGGTTCTAGAGGGTCTGCCCTTTTCTCTAAGTCTGCGCTCTGGGTCCTCGTCTCTCCTGCCAGTGGGAACATCCTCCCAACATCCACTCTGTCCAGGCTCTTCAGTAAACTGTAAGTTTCAACTTGATCCCTCCTCATTCTTCTAAACTCCACCAAGTATAGTTCCAGAAACGTCAAATGTTCAAATTGTCATAGTTTGCAGAAGACCTGCTTCCTCACCATCCCCCCTCCTCTTGTGGAGTGGTTAGCCCCTAAGCTGTATATAACCAATTCTCACTCTTTAACACAGAGCTGCCCAAGGATCTTTATAAATACATTATTACATGAAACAGATGCTCACTTGTAACAGTAGCTGGCATCGTGGGTATTGTACTGGCAAAGGTTCCCATCATCGGGAGGAGTAGCAGAGAAGAAGATTGTTGGCGAGAGGTTGTAACGCCCAGTTCGGCAATGTTCGTCAATTTCTCTGGGGATTCCCGGCTCAATGGCAACCCTATCACCTGCAGTGGAGCAAACACCTCGACACTCAGTACATCAATGCAAGAGTAAACCATTGGTTATTATCTTAGGGCAGGTCACCTTTATACTGGCCCCACGTTGGTGTGAAATATGTGTTTGCCTTCTGCTCATTAACTGGATGAGAGATACAGACCTTCTAGAGAAAGGAGACCCAACCACAGTTTGAAATGTGAATTTGGAAGCGAACAGGAAAGATTGGCCATGCAAGAAAAATAAAAAATGATGAAGTTCTGACCCAAAACACTGGATCTACTTCTCTCTCTGAGTTTCTTCAGCATTTACTGAATGGGTGATATATGATGGAATGTTGTGTAGAAAGAACCGTTGTACTAGGCATATGGTTCTGAGGGTCAGTGTTAATGTTACACTAGCTGCACCCCTTTTACTGTTCTATTCTAGGGGACTTCTACTCAAGTTTAGGGGAGGCAACGGCCTCGTGATATTATTGCTGGACTGTTAATCAAGGGACCCAGGTAATGCTCTGGGGAGCTGGGTTCAAATCCAGCCATGGGAGATGGTGGAATTTGGATTTAATAAACATCTGCAATGATAACAATCAATCGATTGTCAGAAAAATCCCATCTGGTTCACTAACATCCTTTCGGGAAGAAAACTGCCATCCTTACCTGGTCTGGCCTACATGTGACTCCACACCCATAGCAATGCAATTGCCTCTTGACTTAGGGATGAGTAATAAATGCTGGCCTATCCAGCAACACCCTCAACCCATGAATGAATTTTTAAAACTAGCTTTTGGAGTGTGTATATTGATCTGTACCAGCTCCCTATGGTTCTAGTAATTATGTTTAACCAACTGTAGGTGTACTTATTACTATCACGAAATAAATCTTCTTGTTAGCTAAAAATAGTGCCTCTTCGGTAGATGTTCTACTGTGGTGTATCATCGACTGGTTGGTTGTGTCACTGTAGTCTTACCAGGCCATAGGGGCTGCTCTCTTATGAAAGAGAAGCAACTGGTGGGGATTTAACCTGAGGGCCACCAGATCTCAAGCGAGGGAAGATGTTGAGAAGGAGAGTCCTTCACGGTAACCTCAAACCGGTGAGGGGGATTAAACCCACACGGTTGGCATTAAACTGCGCTGTAAACCAACAATCCAGCCAACTGAGCTAAATCGATTCCCATTATCTATTAATAACAACTGGGATGGGCCCTAACATAAAAAAGGTTTTGGATGTAGGTTTGCTCACTGAGCTGCAAGGTTCATTTCCAGATGTTTCATGACCCTACTAGGTAACATCTTCAGTGGGCCTCAAGCAAAGCAATGCTGAGAATTCCTGCTTTCTAGTTATATGTTTGAGTTTCTTTGGGTTGGTGATGTCATTTCCTGTGGTGAAGTCACTTCCTGTTCCTTTTCTCAGGGGGTGGTAGATGGGGTCTAACTCGAAGTGTTTGTTGATAGAGTGCCAGTGCATGTCTCTGTTTGGCTTGTCCTAGGATGGATGTGTTGTCCCAGTTGAAGTGGTGTCCTTCCTCATCCGTATGTGAGGATATTACTGAGAAACATCTGGAAATGAACCTTGCAACTCAGCGAGCAAACCTACATCCAAAACCTCAACCTGAGCTACAAATCTTCTCAAAACTCGATAAAAAAGGTTTGGACGCAGTGAACTATCTCAAACAATACTTACCCAGTCCCTCATTCTGGTAGAGTTGGCAAATATCACTAGGAGTGGTCACCTGGGGAAATGCCGCAGGAATGAACAAAACAATTGGCTGACCATTATTAGTCGCAGACGAAGAGGCTGGGTTGGGAACATTGGTGATGAAGTGGAAAGAAGAGGAAGAGAATTCCTGCGTTGGGTAACTTGAAAATTCTCAGAACTTGCTGGCAAATTAATAGACTGGCAGAACGAGAGAACCATGGAAAGGCTTCCATAAGTCAGGGACCTGGACAGGGTTCACACTATGGTGATGATCATTCATCACAGACCATCAAAAATACATTGTTGAACACAGGTCTCACTTTGCAACACTCTGTTAGATTCAGAAACCCAGCACAATGTTGCAGCTTCAAACCCTGGTTAGGATGGCTGGTCCTCAAAAGGGTAATGGTATGGGAACTAACACTGAGCATGGTACCCCTCAAGCTAAAGAGGGTAGGTCAGTCCATTTTAAATTACCAACTGGAGCAAATGCATTGCCACTGGATATGAAAGGCTGAAACACAGTTGGGAAGCAATGGGTTTTATACTTGACCAATCCACCTGCACTCCCCAATCAACAGCCACTTCAAAATGGCATTCAACGGTGAGTATTAACATCAGGACCACTTTTCAGTAAGGGGGTCAAATTCTAAAGAAAGGAGCATGGTTGGAAAGAAAGGATATTTAAAAAATGTGGATTGATTCCAGGACCTCCAAGTCAATTTTGCAAGAAGCCAGGTCAGCACAGTGGCTCAGTGGTTAGCACAGTGCCTGGGACAGGGGTTCGATTCCACACTGGGGTGGCTGTTTGTGTGGAGTTTGCACACACTCCCTGTGTCTATACTGGTTTCCTCTGGGTGTTCCAGTTTCCACCCACAGTCTAAAGATGTGGTCAGGTGGACTAGCCATGGGAAATTGTCCAGGGGTGTGCAGGCAAGGTGGGTTAGCCATGCGAAAGACAGGGTGATAGGGCAGGAAGGGTTTGGGTCTGGGTGGAATGCATTTTGGGAGGTCAGTGGAACTTGAAGGGCCGAATGGCCAGCTCTCACACTGTAGGGATTCTATGAAAAGGCCCCCAAGGGTAAATTTTGCCTTCAGAACTTCATTTCAGTGAGGTGGTCAAATTCTGAGGAAAGGGGGATGATTGTTTCGAATGGGATTTTTAAAAAATGTTGTTCAGTTCCGGGATCGCTGGGTAATGTTTGAGGAAATGGAACGAACTGCACCTTTTGCATCGTAAGCCAACCTAGTGGGCACTTTGCCTTCTCATAACCCTTAGGCCACTGGGTGAAGGTGAGCTCTGAGCAAATGATACGTACTTTCATTCTGTCCCATCCTCCCATTCAGTGAGTGGAGTTAGTTGTGCCCATGAATCAGAGGCACGTACATTCAACTGTTGAGGAAAAATAAACACTTCTCAGTTTTGTGCACTGACCTGGTTTAAGATGTTGCACGCCAGACCCCACTCTGAATATTGTCCCTGCAGCCTCATGCCCCAGAACCATTGGCTTCTTCACAACAAAATCTCCAATCCTTCCATTTTGCCAGTAATGGACGTCTGAGCCACAGATCCCGACGGAATCTATCTTCAGTAGCACCTCTGAAAGAAATTATAAACTTTAAAGATTTGGAGGAGCCAGTGCTGGACTGGGGTTACACAGTTAAAAATCATTCAAGACCACGTTACAGTCTAATAGGTTTAGTTGGAAGCACTAGCTTTCGGAGTGCTGCCCCTTCATCAGGTGGTTATAATCCACAACCACCTGATGAAGGAACAGCGTTCCGAAAGCTAGTGCTTCCAAATAAACCTGTTGGACTATAACCTGGTGTTGTGTGACTTTTAACCTTTAAAGAAATGCAGTTTAACATTAGTAAAGGCCACATTTTGGCTGTTTCACAGAAAGGATTTGACAAGATACATGGATTTTGAGAACCAAGCACAGTAAATTCATGTCAGTTTCTTAAAAGGCCTCTGATTGAGAGCTCTTTTGCATTTTAGTTACAAGTCATCTCACTCTTCTCCAGGAGTATCTCAGGATGTCTGCTCTTTTCTAATTCCAACCTAATTCCGTCATACCCCCACTGAATCACAGCAATCCTGTTGTGTGGAAGCTGGCTACTTGGTGCACCAAGTCCTCACCAACCCTCTGAACTGACCCTACATTGGTGGATATTCATTTGTGACTCTTAGCTCCAGAATTCAGTCTCTAAACCTTTCCCCCTCCTTTACAAGGTTCACTTGTACCTGCTTCTTTAGCAGACAAAGGGTCTTCTGCCCTGAAGACTCCTCTCAACATCAACATTTTGTTTTACAATGCTGTAATGAAATACCTTGGGTGTTTCAAAAGTTGCTATATAAATTCAAGTTAATGTTTGGTGCTCAATTCTTATTCAATTCATTGCTCAGACCCTGGAATGGTAGGTCTAACATATGAGGAACGGCTGAGGATCCTGGGATTGTATTCATTGGAGTTTAGAAGATTAAGGGGAGACTTAATAGAGACGTACAAGATAATACATGGCTTGGAAAGGGTGGACGCTAGGAAATTGTTTCCATTAGGTGAGGAGACTAGGACGAGTGGACACAGCCTTAGAATTAGAGGGGGGTCAATTCAGAACAGAAATGCAGAGACATTTCTTCAGCCAGAGGGTGGTGGGCCTGTGGAATTCATTGACACAGAGTGCACTGGAGGCCGGGACGCTAAATGTCTTCAAGGCAGAGATTGATAGATTCTTGTTGTCTTGAGGAATTAAGGGCTACGGGGAGAATGTGGGTAAGTGGAGTTGAAATGTCCATCAGCCATGATTGAATGGCGGAGTGGACTCGATGGGCCGAATGGCCTTACTTCCACTCCTATGTCTTATGGTCTTAAAAGTTGCAATAGGCAGCTTTTAAGCAAGCCCAGAATCAGTAACTTAAACACCCATTTCATCTCCAAAGAGGCTTCCTGACCTTGAATCCCCACAGTCTGGGACCAGGCTGTCCAGCCCACCAAGTGTACACTGACCGTTTGAAGAGCATCCCACCAAACTCACCCCTGTAACCCTGCATTTCCCATGGCTAGCCCACCTAGACACTACGGAGCAATTTAGCATGCCCAATCCATCCTAAACTGCACATCTTTGGACTGTGGGAGGCTAGCAGAGCCCCTGGAGGAAACCCCCTGCAGACACAAGGAGAATGTGCAAACTCCACACAGACAGTCACCTGAGGCTGGAATCAAACCCAGATCCCTGGCTCGGTGAGGCAGTAGTGCTAACCACTGAGACACTGTGCCGTTCTGCTGAATGCTTGTATCATTTCAGCTTCAGTTTGCTCTTCTTTTAGAATTTAAATTATTTCCCACAGCAAACCAGGGATCTATATTTCCAATATTTACTTATTTTATATTTCAGGACCCTGCCTGAAAATGAATGTATATTATTGAGGTACGGGTGAATAAAATAAATTACCTTTAGGGCCTGGTTCTGGAATGGGGCGATTCTCCTGTAAGGAATGATTGAGAAAATTACTTGAGGAAGTTTGAATCCTTGTGACAGAAATCATTCTGATATTATAATGGAAACAGAAGCATATTGTAAAAGATACAGAGAATTTTTCTTCAAATGAAAGCTGGAAGAGCTGGAGAAACTCGGCAGAGCTGGCAATATCTGTGGACAAAGAAACAGGATTAATGTTTCAAGTCTGTTATGACTCAGCAGAGTTCAATAAGGGTCACACTGTTTATCTCTGCGTAGATGTTGCATGACTTGCTGAGTTTCTCCAGCATCCTCTGCTTTTATTTCGGATTTCCAGCATCCGCAAAATTTTGCTTTTGTTTGAGGGAGTCAAACTTAAAGTTGTTTGAGAAATAGCTGAATGTTGCTATGGAGATGCTCCAGCTTGTCCTCAAAGCATCTAAGGCAAGATGAATGGAGTGTCCTCTATCATCTTCCTTTAGGGTGGCTCAGTGGGTAGCACTGCTGCCTTTCAGCAACAGGAACCCAGGTTCAAATCGGTAGCTGTTTGCATGGAGTCTGTACATACTCCCTGTGTTCATGTGGGTTTCCTCTGGTGCTCTGGTTTCCTCCCATAGTCCAAAGATGTGCAGGAATTGGTTTGGCCATGCTAAGTTGCCCTGCTAAATTGAATAGTGTTCAGGGACATGTAGCCTTGGTGGATTAGCCATGGGGAATGCAGGGGAAGGGTAAGGCTGGGTCTGGATGGGGGAGGTGGGAGAGTGGAGGAGACAAGAGTCAGTGAAGAGTAAATGGGCCTCTTTCTGCACTGTGACAATTCTATGATTTACTAACCTGGTGGCTTCGGCCTATGAAGCTGGCTGTTTACCTGGATGCATTTAAGATAAAGCTAGCTAAGCATGTGAGAGATCAAAGGCCTAAGTTGAATAAGGAGAGGCTAGAAAAACACGGCTAGTTTTCTCTGAAGTGGCGGAGGCTGAGGGGAGACTTGATAGAAATCTATAAAATTATGACATGTACAGATAGGATTGGTGGTCAGAATCTTTTGTGCAGAGTTGTAATGTCTAAAACTTGGGGGTCATGCATTTAAGAAAAATATGGAATGAGGGGCAGACTTTTTACACAGAGAGGGGGAGGAGTCTGGAACCTGCTGCTAGGGTTAGTGGTGGAGGCAGGTACAATAGGGGCTGTGAGATAACCACATGCATTTGGAAAGAATGGAGGGAAATGGACCAAGGGAATGCAGAAGGGATTGGTCTAATTTGGCGTCATGTTCAGCACAACATTGTTGGCAAAAGGGCCTGTTCCTTTGCTGTACTGTCCGAAGTTCTACGTTCTCAGGTGCAAGCACTGAATCATTGTAGGTCTAAGGTACACCCTTGTCTACAATCCATCCCTGTCACTGTGGTGTTTGTAGCCATCAAATAGTCAAGGGGCAAGCGAAGTGTATCATCCAGAATTAGAGAGGTGGTGTGATGTGGAAGGAGGCCGTTTGGCCCATCATGTCTGCACCGGCTATCCGATGATCCTAATGATTTAGTGTCAACCTCCTGTTTTTTCCCCATACTCCTGTTCCTTGTTTCGGTTTTAAAATATGCCTCAGCTGAACTCACCTCCGCAACACTTCCAGGCTCTTCCTTCTAGGCCCAAATGTGATTAGAACACGAGTTGGTGACTGCTTGCACTTTTGGCAAATGATCATAAAAGTGAACAGGAGCTGTTGGCATACAAGCCTAGCTTGACAGAAACAGGGACAACAACAGTGGAAAATTGGGCGGGGGCATGGTGGCTCAGCTTATAGCACTGCTGCCTCACAGGACCAGGGACCCGGGTTTGACTCCAGCCTTGGGTGACTGTCTGTGTGGAGTTTGCACATTCTCCCTGTGTCTCGGTGGGTTTCCTCCCACAGTCCAAAGATGTGCAGGTTAGGTCAACTGGTGATGCAAAATTGGCCATCGTGTTCAGGGCTGGGTAGGTGAGGTGCATTACTCAGGGGAATGTGTCTCAGTGGGTTACTCATCGGAGGGTCGGTGTGGACTTATTGGGCCGAAGGGCCTGTTCCCACACTGTAGGGATTCTATGATGATTAAAGCTACACACACAACCAACATTAACATTCTGAGAATCACCAATCAGTTGAGAAAAATCTTGTTCTTTTGTACCATGCTTGTCTGCAACCATAAGAATCTTGAGAACAATTTATGAAGTTAATGTGTAACTGTGCAGTGGTAACATGCTCTGCTGCACATCATTGTAATCATTGAACAAGCTTGTCGAACATAACAAACAGTTGTGCTGCCAAAAGTCTTGCGGTCAAAACTCTCAGGTTCCCCCCTGTTTATGCTCAGCACAGACTCCCTCCCAACCAGTTTTCAGTCAGACTTTATCTCCTGTCACAAACATCTCAACCCAAAAGAACACCTATTCCTGATTTTTTAAAACATTTATTCTTTCACTGGGCATGGGAATTGCTGGCTAGGTCAGCAGTTACGGCAGTAGGTGTTGAAGCATCACATTCTTGAGCAGTTGGGATTCATTGTCACATTTTCTGAGAAAATCGAGTGCTTTGCAGTTAAAATTGCAGTTAAAAATCAAACACAAAATGCAATGGGTCTGTAATCACATGTTAGCCGCTGCCATCGAACATAGAGCACAAGAATTGGCCCTTCCGCCCACAACGTTGTGCCGAGCATGACGCCAAATTAAACTAACTTCTTCTGCCTGCCCTTGGTCCATGTCACTCCATTCCTTGCATATTCATGTGGTTATCTCAAAGCCCCTTAAATGCCCCTATCGTACCTGCCTCCACCACCATCCCTAGCAGCGCATTCCAGACTCGTACCACTCCCTGTGCATAAAACCTGCCCCTCACATCTGCTTTGAACTTTCCCCCCTCGCTTTAAATGCATGTCCCCTAGATTCAGACATTTCAACTCTGGGAAAAAGATTCTGACCATCAACCCTTTCTATGCATCTCATAATTTTATAGACTTTTATCAAATTTCCACTCAGCCTCCACCGCTCCAGAGAAATGAAGCTGAGTTTTTCCAACCTCTCCTTATAGGTCATACCCTCTAATCCAGGCAGCATCCTGGGAAATCTCTTCTGCACCCTCTCCAAAGCTTTCTCATCCTTCCTGTAATGTGGTGGCCAGAATTGAACGCATTACTCTAAGTGTCACCGAACCAAAATCTTATAAAACTGCAACATGAACTCTGATTCTTGTACTCAATTCCCGGACCAATAAAGGCAAGCATGCCATATGCTTTCTTAACCACCCGATCTACTTGCAAGGCCACAGCTGTGGAATTCTGTGGAAAAAGGTATATTAAAAGAAACTTTCTGCCTGTACCTTAACAAGAAAAACCCTTACATTAAATTTTAAACATCCTTTCGAGTTAGAACTCACAGCTGACAACCATTGGACAAGTTCTTAATGAACTGATGAAGGGGCAGTGCACTGAAAGCTTGTGATTTCAAATAAGCCTCTTCGTGCAATCTAAGGGAATTCTCTGCCCATGAAGTAGTTGAGGCTTCCTCAGTAAATGTTTTTAAAGCTAAGGTAGAGAATTTTTTTGGACAGTCAAGGAATTAAGGGTTATGGTGAGCGGGTGGGGAAGTGGAGCTGAGGCCATGAAAAGATCAATCATGATCTTATAGAATGGTGGAGCAGGCTCCTGCTACTCGTTCCGATGTCCTTATGGCTTCCGATGATAAAGACAGGATGCAAACACCAATTTGGAGAGAGGCTTGGGAAGAAACAACACAAAAAACAAATTCCTGGAGAAACCCAACAGGTATGACAGCATCCAAGAGACAGAAAAACAGAGTTACCGTTTTGAAACTCTTCTGGAGAATTCGCAAAAGCTAACAGACCTGCCGAACTTTTCCAGCTCTTTGTTTTGTTTTATTTCAGGTTACCAGCATCTGCAGCATTTTTCTTTTAGGAAAAGTTGGGTTACTGGTCCATGGGAGCACAAGGACAAATGTTTTAGGAATCAACTGTTCTGCCGTAAGAGCAATGGCAATTTCCAAACTCCTCAACCAGAGAATTAGTGAAGAACAAGAAACCTTCTCGCTGTCTCCAAAATCCTGCTGAATCCACTCACAGAGGCAAACACCAACTATTTGACTACAGAGCATTGCAATTGTTGCATCATAGAGTCATATACAGCATGGAAACAGACCCTTCAGTTCAACTCATTCATGCCAACCAGATATCCTAAATTAATCTAGTCCTATTTTCCAGCATTTGACCCATATCCCTCTAAACACTTCCATCTAGATGCCTTTTAAACGTTGTATTTGTACCAGCCTCCACCACTTCCTCTAGCAGCTCATTCCATATATGCACCGCCCTTTATGTGAAAACGTTGCCCCTTAAGTCCCTTTTAAAACTTACCCTGCTCACATTAACCTTTGCCCTCTAGCTTTGGTGTCCCCTATCCTGGGGAAAAGACCATGACTATTCACCGTGTTCATGCCCCTCACGATTTTGCAAACCTCTAATAAGGTCACCCTTCGGCCTCAAACACTCCAGGAAAAGTAGCTCCAGCCTACTCAGCGTCTCCCTGTAGCTGACGTAAGTTTCAAAACCTTCCACTTTGGATAGAGTAACCTTAAGAATTAACAAACCTACAACTATCAATCAGTTTGGCATTCCAACTAGAACTCTTATCAACAAACACATCGACTTGGACCCAAAGAGAATAGGAAATAACACCACCAATCTAATTAGACCTAAACAGATAAATAGAAAGTAGGTCATAACACCAGCACTTCACCAGAGGCTCACTGATTATGTTACCTCATATGGTGACGAAATGTCTGAAAATGAATCTTCCAGCTCAGCGAACAAACTTACATCCAGAACCTCAACTTGAGCTACAAATCTTCTCAAAACTCGCTAGTTTGGTCTTACTTTCTTCTTTACAAGTATCTCTTATCCTGCCTACTTTTGATGTCTGTAGTTTTAACTAATAACATTGTCACTTTTAATTGACTGACTTTCATCAAGCATTGCATACACATTATCCTTCAGTCTTGTCTAAAGTAGAAAGCTGTGTCGTTGGTTATTTTTAAACTGAAACACTCAAAAACCAGAACAGGAAACAAACGGGGCTCATCCAAATTTCTAGTTCATGGGCAATTCTGATGACAGCTAGATGGGGACATTTCTATGAGTTGCCTTGCCTGAAGGGAATTAGCAAATCAGATGATGTTGACACTTTCATGGACATCATTACTGCTGTTGGTTTTTGTTTTATTCCAGGGTGATTAATTTGAATTTTAAAAATATCCCAAATGATGCAGCAGAATTTAAACTCATGCCTCTAGATTTCTCTTCTTGCACCATAGCTGCAATACTATTGCACTGCTCTATATAATCACCCCTGTCAATTCCCAAACCTTTAATATTCATCCAGACAAAACAAATTTTCTTTGTAGCCATTTTTGTTTTACATATTAGGATGGAAATCAGAGATAAATTTGTCAGCCTTCTAGGGACTGCAACAGAATAAAAGCAAGGCCAACATTTAAAAGGATTTCACAATTCCTCCAAGATGCACAAGTTAGCTGCTTCATATAAAGAAAATAAAGAACTGTGCATGTTGGAGGTCTGAAACAAACATAAGCAGAAGTTGCTGGAACAACTCAGCAGCGTCAGAGTTAACGTTTTGGGTCAGAGTTAACTTCGTTGCTAGCTGTTTTCAGTTCTCAAGAAGGCTTATTAGACTCAAAATATTAACTCCTGTTTACCCGTCAGAGATGCAGCCAGACTTGCTGAGTTTCTCCAGCAATTTCCACTTTTTCTTTGTTTATTCCCAGTTGCTTGATAGCTGTCTTTAATACAGCTAAATAAAATTAAAATGTTAAAAGAAAATCCTTCACTAAAATATAATTTATTTTGTTTTGAACTCCACAGCTAACCGGATCTTTTTACTTTCTGCACTGTCATTCCAAATGAATCAAGAAGAGATAAAGTTAGTTTACCAGTCTCAGGTCATTTTTTGCATAGAGCACTACTGATAGATTCCCGTGCTGTTCCATCTTCCAATCTCTCAGGTTAAAACTGCGTGGCTTTCACTTATGTTTGGAGTTGATAACCAGCTCTAAATAGGTCCAAAAGTCCTTGATTCACTGACCTTGAACTGAAATGTGAATTGCATGTATTTTTAACTTGCTTAACAAAACGGAACAATTCAAAGTTTTGATAAGATAACAATTCATATACATGTTAATAACATTATTTCATGAAATTCATCTCTAAGTTACAAACTACTGACCAAGGTCCTGAGCTGAAGCCCAAATTGTATACATTTCCAATGTCTAATGATCTCAGTTTCAAATTTGTTTTTTCCTCTCTCTCTTTTCCCCACAAACAAAAAAAAACTGGAACTTAAAACTTGCTTTAATTATTACTCTGTTGTAGACAAAATAATCCACTGGTGGTGGTTTAACCTGAGGATCACCGTGCCTCAGGCGAGGGGAGCGGTTGAAAAGGAGGGTCCTTCAGCTGGTGCAGGAATTGAACCTGTGCTATTGGTATCACTCTGCATTGCAAACTGGCTGTCAAAGGCTAATGGACTCCCTCAGGTGAATGGTGCATCTCAGCGGAGGTTTTACATTCTGAATAAGTGGTTCTGTCTTAGTCATGCATCACACCATCCCGAAGCAGTTCCATTATCTAGAATTCACTGCAGGCAACACTGTGGCTCCTCCTCATCTTGCTGTGCTTTCTTTTTGCTTCTTATCCCACTGACTTACAATATTATTCAATAGCTGTCAATGGGGAAATGCTGGGGTAGGGGCAATGTGATCCAGGAACCCTGAGACTCAGTCTAATCATCTGGGGATCTGGGTTCAAATTCCATCACGGCAGCTGGTGGAATTTAGATTTAATTCACAATAAACAAAACTAATCTTATAGTTTAAAAACCCCATCTGTTACGTGTATACTTGAGAGAAGGAAGTTTGGCCTACACATGACTCCAGACAGCGATGTGGTTGAGTGCCCTCTGAAATGGGCAATGATGCTGCTTAATTCAAGGGCACTGAGGGAATAGTAACATGTGTTAGAGTGGCCACCTGACACTCACCTTCAAATGAAGAATAGAAAGGACTGTTGAACTGTAACGCAAGTCAATATTCTTGTCAATGACATGAGGCCATGCAGGAAAGGAAGATGCTGGATTCTGTCAGATGGTTCCCTGAACAGACCCATAAGTTTGGTAGAATGAACGCTCGCTGCAAATGTGTTGCTGGTCAAAGCACAGCAGGTTAGGCAGCATCTCAGGAATAGAGAATTCGACGTTTCGAGCATAAGCCCTTCATCAGGAGGGCTTATGCTCGAAACGTCGAATTCTCTATTCCTGAGATGCTGCCTAACCTGCTGTGCTTTGACCAGCAACACATTTGCAGCTGTGATCTCCAGCATCTGCAGACCTCATTTTTTACTAGAATGAACGCTCACCAGAATTTCCAAACAAACACAGAGACATTCTTGGTTGAGGAGGCACAGGGCTCCCAGTCTCTCTGCACACTGCCCTCAGGTTGCTATGTGGTAAAGACCAAATCCAACTACACCCCCTCCTCACCTTCTTCTGCAATGTGCTGGAAAGATATACTGTGTGCTTTTGTTGAGGCTCATTTCAAGCTGTTCCATAATCCCGGGCCCTGTGCCTGCCCACCCACATCCCCCACCTACCCACCTCCCCCCCCCCCCCCCCCCCCCCCCCCACACCCCTCCCACCCGCACCCAACACCACTGCACGCACATCCCCCCACTCCCACCCAAATTTAACACAGATAAAGAAGCCCTTTGGGCAGCTCAAGCTCATTGGTCTTCCAGTGTCAAAGGCAATCATATGATATAGGTGCAGAATTAGGCCATTCAGCCCACTGAGTCTGCTCCGCCATGCAATCATGGCTGATATGCTCCTCACCCACATTTTCCTGCCTTCTCCCCATAACCCTTCAACCCATTAACAATTAAAAATCTGTCTAACTCCTCCTCAAATTTCCTTACTGTCCCAGTGCCCACCGTACTTTGCGGTAGTGGATTTCACTCGATGGTCAAGTGTTGCAGACTGACCACATCCAAGGTCCAGAGCTGTGTGCTGAGGAACACCCTAAGCCTTGGAGCAGATGCCACAAATCCTCAGTGGGGCAAAGCTACTCTGTAAAGCTCTACTTCCACAAGAAAAGGTGGAAATTCTGGAAACTACACAAAACCCCTGGGGCTGTATGGCTGACATGAAATAAACACTGAAAATAAAATGGTAAGACTGGGTGTAGTGAGGAATCTGTTGTATTGGAAAGTACCTCACGAGATGACAAATTTAAACTGAAACTTTACAAACTTTATGAATTAAGCATATTTTAGGTAAAATAAACTTTGGCAACTTCAATATTTTCTAAGGCCTCCCACCACTGGACAAGCTGGAATCTGTATAACGTCCCTTGGGAAATCTGAGACCATTTGACATGAAATGCCACAGTGGCTCAGTGGTCAGCACTGCTACCTCATAGCACCAGGAACCCGGGTTCGATTCCAGCCTCATGCAATTGTTTGAGTTTGCACATTCTCCCTGTATCTGTGTGGGTTTTCTCCAGGTGCTCCAGTTTCCTCCCACAGTCCAAAGATGTGCAGGTTAGGTGGATTGGCCATTGGAAATGCAGGGTGACTGGAATAGGATAAGGAGGTGGGTCTGGGTGGGATGCTCTCAGGGGGTCAGTATGGCCATAGGGATTCTACAGAAATACAAATACATATTGCAAACTTGAAATTATAAGAATATTGATGTGATAAAACCTCATCTGTGTTACTTGCGTGTGATATCAAATTTAAACTGTCAATGTACTTTTACAAATAAAGTATATTTTTGAAAAAACACTTTGCCACTTCAGCTAATATTTAAGTTTGAGTTGTACAGAAATAGTTTGGACCTGAGAGATCGAGACATGCTAAATGCAAAGAGAGCTATGATTTTCTCTCAGATATACTCCTTCACGCCCCAGTGTAGCTGCCTGTTAGCTATTTTCTACAAACATGTTGTGGTTCTGTTCGCCGAGCTGGAAGTTTTTGCTGCAAACGTTTCGTTCCCTGGCTAGGGAACATCAGTGCTATTGGAGCCTCCTGTGAAGCGCTGCTTTGATGTTTCTTCCGGTATTTATAGTGGTTTGTTCTTGCCGCTTCCGGGTGTCAGTTTCAGCTGTAGTGGTTGGTATATGGGGTCCAGGTCTATGTGTCTGTTAATGGAGTTTGTGGATGAATGCCATCCTCTAGGAATTCCCTGGCTGTTCTCTGTCTGGCTTGTCCTATGATGGTAGTGTTTTCCCAGTCAAATTCATGTTCCTGGTTGTCTGAGTGTATGGCTACTAGGGATAGCTGGTCGTGTCGTTTTGTGGCTAGCTGATGTTCATGGATGCGGATTGTTAGCTGTCTTCCTGTTTGTCCTATATAGTGTTTTGTGCAGTCCTTGCATGGTATTTTGTAAACTACGTTAGTTTGGCTCGTGCTGGCTATTGGGTCCTTTGTTCTAGTGAGTTGTTGTCTGAGTGTGGAAGTTGGCTTGTGTGCTGTTATGAGTCCTAAGGGTCGCAGTAGTCTGGCTGTCAGTTCTGAGACGCTCCTGACGTATGGTAGTGTGGCTAGTCCTTTTGGTTGTGGCATGTCCTCGTTCCGTGGTCTATCTCTTAGGCATCTGGTGATAAAGTTGCGTGGGTATCCGTTTTTGGCGAATACCTTGTATAGGTGTTCCTCTTCCTCTTTTCGCAGTTCTGGTGTACTGCAGTGTGTTGTGGCTCTCTTGAATAGTGTCCTGA
This sequence comes from Hemiscyllium ocellatum, assembly GCF_020745735.1. Classification (NCBI taxonomy): domain Eukaryota; kingdom Metazoa; phylum Chordata; class Chondrichthyes; order Orectolobiformes; family Hemiscylliidae; genus Hemiscyllium; species Hemiscyllium ocellatum. The sequence goes on along the minus strand of NC_083442.1, from coordinate 28,881,003 downwards.
TGCAGCTTCGTTTGTGTGTGTCGGGGTGGTTACTTTCATAGTTTAGGACTTGGTCTGTGTGTGTTGGTTTCCTGTGTACCCTTGTGGTGAATTCTCCGTTGGGTGTTCTCTCTACTAACACGTCTAGGAATGGGAGTTGGCTATCCTTTTCCTCTTCTCTCGTGAATCATATTCCTGTGAGTGTGGCGTTGATGATTCGGTGTGTTTTTTCTATTTCTGTGTTTTTGATGATTACAAAGGTGTCATCGACGTATCTGATCCAGAGTTTGGGTTGGATTTGTGGTATGGCTGTATGTTCTAACCTTTGCATAACTGCCTCTGCTATGAGTCCCGAGATTGGTGATCCCATGGGTGTTCCGTTGATTTGTTCGTATATCTGATTGTTGATATATCTGTCAATAATCAGATATACGAACAAATCAACGGAACACCCATGGGATCACCAATCTCGGGACTCATAGCAGAGGCAGTTATGCAAAGGTTAGAACATACAGCCCTACCACAAATCCAACCCAAACTCTGGATCAGATACGTCGATGACACCTTTGTAATCATCAAAAACACAGAAATAGAAAAAACACACCGAATCATCAACGCCACACTCACAGGAATATGATTCACGAGAGAAGAGGAAAAGGATAGCCAACTCCCATTCCTAGACGTGTTAGTAGAGAGAACACCCAACGGAGAATTCACCACAAGGGTACACAGGAAACCAACACACACAGACCAAGTCCTAAACTATGAAAGTAACCACCCCGACACACACAAACGAAGCTGCATCAGGACACTATTCAAAAGAGCCACAACACACTGCAGTACACCAGAACTGCGAAAAGAGGAAGAGGAACACCTATACAAGGTATTCGCCAAAAACGGATACCCACGCAACTTTATCACCAGATGCCTAAGAGATAGACCACGGAACGAGGACATGCCACAACCAAAAGGACTAGCCACACTACCATACGTCAGGAGCGTCTCAGAACTGACAGCCAGACTACTGCGACCCTTAGGACTCATAACAGCACACAAGCCAACTTCCACACTCAGACAACAACTCACTAGAACAAAGGACCCAATAGCCAGCACGAGCCAAACTAACGTAGTTTACAAAATACCATGCAAGGACTGCACAAAACACTATATAGGACAAACAGGAAGACAGCTAACAATCCGCATCCATGAACATCAGCTAGCCACAAAACGACACGACCAGCTATCCCTAGTAGCCATACACTCAGACAACCAGGAACATGAATTTGACTGGGAAAACACTACCATCATTGGACAAGCCAGACAGAGAACAGCCAGGGAATTCCTAGAGGCATGGCATTCATCCACAAACTCCATTAACAGACACATAGACCTAGACCCCATATACAAACCACTACAGCTGAAACTGACACCCGGAAACGGCAAGAAGATCCATCAACAGACACATCAACCTGGACCCCACATACAAACTACTACAGCTGAAACTGACACCCGGAAGCGGCAAGAACAAACCACTATAAATACCGGAAGAAACATCAAAGCAGCGCTTCACAGGAGGCTCCAATAGCACTGATGATGTTCCCTAGCCAGGGAACGAAACGTTTGCAGCAAAAACTTCCAGCTCGGCGAACAGAACCACAGCAACGGACACCCGAGCTACAAATCTTCAACCAGACTTTCTACAAACATGTCTCATCCAGCACTAAGTAATAGTGAGGTCTCCAACAATATGTTGCTCATTGTGCTTACTTTTGGCTGCAGACACAAAGTTAAACATTTCCTTATTAACTGCAACATTCACTGGTATAAGTGAAAACTCTACTTCAGACTGAGTGAACTAACCATGCTAGGGGGTTAGATAGCTCAATGGGCTGGATGGATTGGTTTGTGATGTAGAGTGACACCAACAGTGTGGGTTCAATTCCAGCACCAGCTGAGGCTACCATATATCAGTCATGAGTGAATGGTGGGGTAGACTTGATGGGTTGAAGGGCCTAATTCTACATCTGTTTCTTAAGGTCTAATGTCTGTATCTACTTGTACATAAATTATCATCCCATTCCTGCTGGGACATTTGGACACCGTACCCAAATGTGTGGGACACATCAGCAAAAACGTGAAAATATTCTGATTAATGAGGCACAGGGCAGCAATAATGGTTTCATTAAGAAACACTGGATGCCACTCTGTAGTGGAGGTCGTTTGTGAGGTAAGTGCGGCTTCAAGCGAATAGTTACTCGGGGGTTAGGCTGTGATTTGATAGTTTAACTTTTCCTGAGTAACTATTTCCTCAATTGCATCAGAACCCTCTGAATTCTATGGCTTAAACAGAGATTCCTGAAGGGAATCAGGTGTAGAAGAATTGCTGAGCAGAAAATATAATTTCCCAGGCAATTCCTTCGGTGTCTTCTGTGAACCTTCATCTCCAATGCCATGGCCTGATCTGACCTGACCACATCATCCATAACCGAGACAGAGACCCTCCCAGATGTCTCTCAACGGTTCACCATTTATCTGCTTCCTTACCCTCCCATTACCATAACATCACACCCACTTTATGCACTTACCGTTTGTCAGTAGATGCCTGGGCCTTCGAAGTGTCAGAACGTGGCAACTGGCTGCTGTGAAGGAGGAAAGAAGAGCTAGTACACCTTGGCATTTCTGAGGAACCCTTGGGCAGAATCACCTCTTGAAAATGGGGACACCCTCAAGGAGGGGATCAGGTGGCAAACTGGGTGAGAGTGACACTCCTCAAAAAGTCTTATTTCACCAAAACCTGGTGCAGATGTGTCACTGGCAGAGACATGGACTTAGCCAGCTAGTGCAAGCTGTCATTGCCATCCGGGAGCAAGGCTGCCCTGGTTGGAGGTACAAATGCGACAATAAATCACTGTTCAGAGAGGTTCTGCTCATGTCTGTTTGAACATATATCCCTCGCTCAGCTCACCAAAATCACATTCACTGCACACTTACATCAATGCAACTTGCGTGATCTTCCTATGCACGAACTGACTGTGTCTCCCTTCGGTTCAACTACAAAATTCTTGGCTATATCCCGACAGGCATTATATAAATGCAAACTACTTCCTTTATTTGGGGAGAGCTGTGGGCTGTGATTGTCATTCCCTGTAAGTGTGTGCAGGTGGTTTAGTTAAGTAAGGACCGCCTCTAAATATATTTGCATTGTCTGGTTAGAGGAGCCACGTTGTGCAAGGCATTGATCAAAAGCTGTCACCTGGGAAAAGCCAACATAGAATAAGAAGTGTAAAAAAGGCCAGAACGGTTAACACAATCAGACTGCCCTACCATACATATTCACTCAAAGGTGAGGCCCCTCGCAAAAGTTCAAATAATTGAGCAATCTCTCAGCCCCAGTCCTCTCATGCTGTATCAGGCAGGAGGCTGGAGGAACACAGCAAGCCAGGTAACATGTGGAGATGGAAAAGTTGATGTTTTGGGTGTAAACCTTCTTCAGAACTAGCAGTGAGTGCAGAGGGAGCTGCAGATAAAGGGAGTGGCGGGGCAGGATTAGATTACAGTGTGGAAACAGGCCCTTCGGCCCAACAAGTCCATACCGACCCGCCGAAGCGCAACCCACCCATACCCCTACAGACTACGGCAATTTAGCATGGCCAATTCACCTGACCCGCACATCTTTGGACTGTGGGAGGAAACCGGAGCACCCGGAGGAAACCCACGCAGACATGGGGAGAATGTGCAAACTCCACACAGTCAGTCGCCTGAGGCGGGAATTGAACCCGGGTCTCTAGCGCTGTGAAGCAGCAGTGCTAACCACTGTGCCACCGTGCCGCCCACAATGACAGGTGAAGCCAGGTAGAGGGTATGGCCTGGTTAGTCAATGGGAAGAATGAATCTGGTGGGTGGCAGGGAGGAATGGAAGGGAGGAGGAGGGACTGGGAAGGGAGCTAGGGGAAGGGAAGGGAGGTTATTTGAAATTGGAGAACTCAGTGTTGAGTCCTCCAGGCTGTAGGTCGCCCAGGCGGAAGATGGGGTGTCGTTCCTACAACGTGTGGCTTGGTTCGTTGGAGGAGACCGAGGATGGTCATCTCAGAAAGGGAGTGAGAAGGGGTATTTTCCAGGGTTAAGGTGTCAGGCAGGTAGCTCTCATTCACACGGAGAGAGGAAATTGAGAAACAATATGTGTACTTACAACTCAGAATTATTTACCACAGCCTGAGGGAGCAGCCTCTTCTCTCCACGGCTCTAATTGTCCAAACAGCTGCTGCGGCTGCGGAGAGCAGAATTGGGAGCAGAGGTTAAGGCACAAGCTGAATGTAATGTCATAAAATTTGATTATCCTCTAATTCGAATTTGGCTATTTGGGTTTTTTTTAGCTTATCTTCCTAGGGACTTTGTTGAATGATGTTTCATGTCAGCTGCACCAAGGCTCCCATGTCTTCCATCTCCCTTCTTAACTTTTTCAACAATATGCATGATATTTATATGTCATCCAATTTCTATCTGTGATGTACTTTACACTGGTCTGCATGAAATACTCTTCCTCACTCTTCTGTTCACTCACATACCTCAACAATTCTGCCTTCTCTAATGTATCTCCTTTGACACATAACAAATATTTTCTACAGTCGAGAGTGTGGTGCTGGGAAAGCACAGCAAGTCAGGCAGCACCCAAAGAGCAGGGGAATTGACGTTTCAGGCAGGAGCCCTTCATCAGGAAGGGCAGTCATCATTCCTAATGAAGGGCCAATGCCCAAAACGTCGATTTTCCTGCTCCTCCGATGCTGCCTGACCTGCTGTGCTTTTCCAGCGCCACACTCTCAACTCTGGGATCTGCAGAGTTTATCCTAAATATTTTCTACACCTCATCCAATTTGTTATCCTTTCCATTCCCAAGGGTTTTACTTAACTGTATCACTGCAGATGTGAGCCTCATTAATTCCTTCTCTTTGCGACTTCAGAAATCATAACAGCAGGTTTATTGATGTCCCATGCTTGTTCCACCATTCAATGTATTGTTATCTCAATACCATTCAGCTACCTTCCATCCACATTATCATCACAAAGTTGCCAAACTCAGTTCTGAAATATTCAATCGGGAACAGCATTTGCCACCCTTTGTCCCACAAAATTTCACCTTTTCCACCATCCTTCATGCCTTTCCCAACTGATTGCCTCACGTTTTAGCCCTCTGTCAAAGATTCTGGAATTACAGGCACACTGAGGTTCCCTTGGGTTATCAGTAACTCAAAACAGCCGAAAGCAACATGTACACTGATTTGGATCAAAACCCCGGAATTCCCATCCAATCAACAACACAGGCCAAGGACCACTATGGTTCAAGAGGGTGGCTCACCCCCACCTTCTCCAGGGATTGGTTACAAATGCTGGCCCAGCCAGCGACACCCACATCCCACAAACAAATAAAAGACATACAAAGTCACAATCAGCATTTCACATGCCTTTCATATCTCAGTATATCATCTCTACCAGAACAGTATGTTCTGTGCAAACACAATCTATTTACTTGAACTAAGTAAATTACATAATGACTGGTTACTGAAAAAAAAATAGTTAAATGAATCCTGAGTAAAAGCAGGGAGGCAGACGTAAAACCAGGCAAATGATGCAAAGTAAAATCTGTCATTTCTATACTGGCGTCCCTCTCTACACCGTTGGAGATTTGGGGTGGAGACCAAGAGGCGTACAATTAGCTTTTAAGTGACTTCACTGACTTGACAGGCTGACATTAGAATAGGTTAAACATTTTGGCATATTTGGAGCTGTTCTCACTTGGAAAAGAAAAAAGAATGAGAGGGCATAGATTTAAAATGATATTAAAATGAAGCATAGATTTAAAATGAAGAAAGGATAACACTTTTCACTCAGCGAGTATTTAGGGTCTGGAGTGCACTACCAGGAAGGGTGGCAGGGGCAGGTTCAATCGAGACATTCAAGAGGGCTCTGGATGAATATTTAGGTCAAAATGGGGTGAAGGGATTTCCAGAAAAGGCAGGAAGTTGGCACTAGTTAACGGAACTGGTGCTGGATCAATGGGATAAATGACCTTCTTCTGAGCTGCAACAATTCTGTGGAGTGTGACTCCTGTTCTGGGATTTAAGGGAACCGCTCCTTAAATTTTCTGGTTAAGGTTTAAAGATGACCGTCAGCCACACAATGAGCAGATGGACTGATTGGAAATCTTCTTGACCTTCACAGGTGTAGCCCATGAAGTGGGCATTGTACTCTTTAGACTGGCACATGATGCCAGATTGAAATATTGGCGAAACAGGAATCAGAATGCTATCAACTGGAATTATAAATTTGATATATTTTCCATTACACTACATGTTTGGGCTCTGTCTCCTGACCAGGTTTGGCCCTTTAGATAGCGGTGACAAAATCATTCTTATCGCTGAATATCGAGAATGGTGGCATCGTGGCTATACCAATACTTTTGTAAACCAAAGATTCAGCCTTTGGAAACAAATTTCACCACAGCAAGCTGGAGAAGTCTGAATTTAATTCATTAATATGGAATAAACAGCTCATCTCAGTAATGGTGATCGTGTAAAACCCCCAGATGGTTCACTTTAGGGAAGGAAATGACCTCATCCTTACCTGGTCTGTGCATGACTCCATTCCCACAGCAATATGGCTGACCCATAACCACCCTCTGAGGAGGCCTAGAAAGCCACTCAGTGATGGGCATTGTATAATGGTCTTACCATTGGTGCTCACATCTCAAGCATGAATTAGATTTTTAAAAAATTAGGCAGGCCAGTTCCAACAGCCAAGAAGATAACAGAGTGGAGAAGCTGCTGCAGACTATGTAACATCCAACAAGACCATGCTAAGAATTGGGCTCGTCAGGTGAAATTCACAGTGTACATCGTACCCCAAAACTAAAGTTGAGAAGGTCCGGTAGAAATGCTGAAGTTTTGCCAGCACTGGGCACACTCCCTGACCCACACTGTGCCACAATAACCTGCAGACACAGTGACACGCAAGCAGTCAAGGACCTGATGACCACTCCGGGCACAGCCCAGTAGACACAATGACGGCACTGGTCACATCCGAGTGAGTGACTGACCTGCACCAGCACAGACAATGAGAGTCACTGACCCACACTGGGTGCCATCCGGGGGACTAACTGACCCACAAGGGGTACACCCAGAGTAGGACCCACACTGGGTATCGTAGGGTGGGGGGGGGTGTGTGGGATGGAACTCATTGGCCCCCACTGTTGAGCATATTGTCGGGGTTAACTGACCCACACTGGCAAAGCCATTGCTGAGGGGGGCAGTTCACTGACCCACAGTGGGCACAAACCAGGGTGTTGAGGGGGGCAGGGGTGAGGTTCATTGCCACATACAAAGCACATTCTAAATGAATTTCTGACTCAAAGCGGGCACAATCTGGGGGAGGGTGAAAGGTTCACTGACCTACTGTAGGCCCAATCTGGGGGGGGGGGGGGGGGGTGGGCAAAGTTCACTGATGCACCATAGGCACAATCTGGAAGGGTGGGCTAAGGTTCACTGACCCACCATGGGCACAATCCAGGAGAGTGGGGATCACTGACCCACCGTGGGCACAATCCAGGGTGAAGGGGCAAGGTTAACTGACCTACCCTGAGTACAATCCAGGAGTAGGGTGTGGGGTCACTGACCCACAGTGGGCACAATCCAGGGTGAGGGGGCAAGGTTCACTGACCCATCCTGAGTACAATCCGGAGGAGGGGAGGGGGTCACTGACCCACCGTGGGCACAATCCAGGAGGAGAGAAATCACTGACCCACCGTGGGCACAATCCAGAGGAGTGGGGATCACTGACCCACTGTGGGCACAATCCAGGGTGAGGGGGCAAGGTTCACTGACCCACCCTAAGTACAATCCGGAGGAGGGGAGGGGGTCACTGACCCACTGTGGGCACAATCCAGGGTGAGGGGGCAAGGTTCACTGACCCACCCTGAGTACAATCCAGGGGTAGGGTGTGGGGTCACTGACCCACCCTGAGTACAATCCAGGGGAAGGGGGGGGGTCACTGACCCACCGTGGGCACAATCCAGGGGAGTGGGGATCACTGACCCACCGTGGGCACAATCCAGGAGAGTGGGGATCACTGACCCACCGTGGGCACAATCCAAGGTAGTGGGGATCACTGACCCACCGTGGGCACAATCCAGGAGAGTGGGGATCACTGACCCATACTGGACGTAATCCGAGGCGTGGGGATGAGAGTTCAGTGACCCACACCGAGCACCATCGCGGTGAAAGGGTGACCCAGACACAAGGACGTGGGGGCAGGAGAGTTTCCGCCCTCTGTCCGGCCGCCCCGAACAACGGCAGCGGGCCCCACAAAGCTGGGGCAGGAGGCGCGGGTGAGAGTGGGGCCCGCGGGCAGTAGCTGCGCTACGGCAATTCCTTTACCGGGAGCTGTGTGTGTGTGTTCCCTCTTGTGTCTCAGGGTAAGAGCCGAAACTGCCCGGAGCCCCAGCGGTTGCCGGCCAGCCAGACCCCACCCACACCCTGATTGGTCACAACTCCCCAATCCCGCTTCCCCATAGGACAAGAGCTACAGCACCCCCGCTCCTCATTGGTCGGTTTCCCTGTCAATCATAAGTAATTGTTACAGTAACTGTTACTTGAAGAGGGGCTCAGTCTCAATCGCCTTCCAGCTGTATTATAGGAAACAAATCCTCGCCTTGATTCTCCTTCATCTACTGATCCATTTAGTTCTTTTGATCATGATTTGCAGTTCCATGCTTGCTCAGGTCAATCCGTGCAGTAACAGAAGATGGGGGAGGACATTTGCATTTCCTGGAGGAACCTGTTTGACACGTGTATCGAACTTTGGGGCGGGGATTTTGGTTAGTTCAGTTGGCCGGACGGCTGGTTTGCACTGCTGCGTAATGCCAACAGTGTGAGTCAGCACCCTACACCCACCCCCCTCCCCTGGAATATCACATAAATGCTGTCCCCTCCACACTTCAGCTCTGATGAAGAGCCATCGAAACGTTAGCTTGCTGTCTCCACAGTGATCACCAGCATTTATTGTTTTCAGTACAGATTCCAGCATCTGCAGTAATTTGCTCCTATAGTGTGAATTCAATGATGGTGGTTTAACCTGTGGGGGGGTCACCATGCCTTAGGCAAGGTGAGAAGTTGAGAAGGAAAGTCGTAGAGTGATGCTGCACAGAAGCAGACACTTTGGTCCAATAGTCCATGTTCTCAAACTAGTCACACCCGCCTGCTTTTACTCTCTGACCCACACTGTGCTACAATAACCTGCAGGCACAGTGACATGCAAGCGGGCAGTCAAGGACCTGATGACCACTCTGGGCACAGCCCAGTAGATTCAATGTTGGCACTGGTCACATCTGAGTCACTATCCCAAACCAGCACAGACAATGGGAGTCACTGACCTACATCCGGGGCACACCCAGGGTGGTCTGGTTGGGGGACAAACCATTCCTGTTCACACACCTGTCCAAATGTCTTTTAAATGTCGTAGCTGTACCTACATCCACCACTTCCTCTCACAGTTCATTCCACATCTGAGCCACTCACTGTATTTAAAAAAAGGCCCTCATTCTCCTTTCTCCTCTCACCTTAAAAATATGCCCCCAAGCTTAAAGGGAAAAGACACCTGTTGTTCACCTCATCCATGCCCCTCATGATTTTAAAAGCCTCAATAAGGTCACCCCTCAACCTCCTATCTTCCAGTGAAAATAATCCCAGCCTATCCAGACTATTTTTATAACTTAAATTCTCCATTTCCAGCAACATCCTGGTAAATATTTTATGAACCCTCTCCAGTTTTATAATATCCTTGCTGTAACAGCCTTCGCGGTAACCTCAGCCAATTTGGGAACTGAGCCATGGTTACCCTCAGGCTAAACCACCAGCAGTCACAAAGATCCACAGCGGCAAAGAGGCCATTCAGGACATTGTATCAGTCCCACTTAAAAACAACTACCTAATCTAACCTCAATTTCCTACCTGGATGTAAGTTTGCTTGCTGAGCTGGAAGGTTCACTTTCAGATGTTTCGTCACCATACTAGGTAACATCGTCAGTGAGCCTCCAGTGAAGCACTGGTGTTAGTGACCCACTTTCTCTTTATGTGATTAGGTTTCCTTGGGTTGGTGATGTAATTTCCCATAGTGATGTCATTTCCTGTTGTGATGTCATTTCCTGTTTTTTTTCTCTCAGAGAGTGGTAAATGGCGTTGAAATATCAGTAAACACACCAACTTGGGCCCATTTACCACTCTCTGAGAAAAAGGACATCACCACGGGAAATTACATCACCAACACAAGGAAACCTAAATACATAAATAAACTGGGTCAATAACACCAGTGCTCTACTGGAGGCTCACTAATGATGTTACCTAGTATGGTGATAAAACACCTGAAAACAAACCTTCCAGTTCAGTGAGCAAACTTATACGCAGAACCTCAACCTGAGCTACAAATCTCAAAATAATTTTCCAGTTGTTGGCCCATATTCTTTTGTGAGTTGTCTTTCTCTGAGAAAGCAGCCCAATGATCTCGTAGGAGTGTGGCGACTTTTACCATTACATTTATGGACATGGAAGCAATATTGGAAGCACACTGCGGAAACACGAAAGGGGAATTAAGCTCAGGTTTCTTTTGAAATAGAAGGGTTTAAAAATAACTCAACAGGTCAGACAACATTTGTGGAAAGAAACAGAGTTAAAACTTTGAGGTTGATGAACTTGTATCAGAACAATATTGAACCAATCTGTACTGTTCTTTCTATCAATTTTCCTCAGGCTCCCCAGCAGTTCCTTTATCCCCATTTTCAGAGGACAGCAGTAGGAGAATGGAGAAGTTAAAGTAAAATCAACAATTCAAGATAGTGTAAATTGATACTTTTTATCTAAAATTTAAACCTATGGGAATGCAGAAAATAGGAACAGCATTAGGCCATTAAGCCTTTCCTGATGAAGGGTTCCTGCCCGAAATGTTGATTTTCCGGCTCCTTGGATGCTGCCTGACCTGCTGTGCTTTTCCAGCAACACACTCTCAATATTAAGCCTTTCAAGTCTGTTCCTCCATTCAACGAGATCATGGCTGGTCTTGTATCTCAGTGTGGTTTTCCCACATTATGCAGACACTCCTTCATATCCTGAATAATCCAACCAGCCGTGGAATGGGATGGCAAAAGCAGGAGCTGTGAGAGCAGGGCCCTGTTAAAGCAGGGGTACAGCTGTTTTAATTCCCCCCCCCCCAGTCAAACTTCTACAATGGCCATTGCCCCTCAGAGATCGTGACACTAAAATTTCAGCTGGTAACCTTACTTGAGGTCCTGACCCCCACCCACTCTGGGAAGCCCAGCCTTAGAGAGTTGAGATGGTCAGTAGTATCTTTGAACTCTGGCGAATTAATGTGGGATTGTATGTGTGGGATCCTCAATGTGGGGAATACTGTATATCATTCTAATGTGAAGCAATAAATGGTGCATAGTGCATGTGTTTCAAAGTTTGCATCTGGGGCAGCACGGTGGCACAGTGGTTAGCACTGCTGCCTCACAGTGCCACGGACCCAGGTTTGATTCCAGCCTCAGACGTCTATGTGGAGTTTGCACATTCTCCCTGTGTCTGTGAGGGTTTCCACCCACAATCCAAAGATGTGCAGGTCAGGTAAATTGGCAATGCAGATAGTGTTAGGTGTGTTGTTGTGGTTCTGTTCGCCGAGCTGGGAGTTTTTGTTGCAAACGTTTCGTCCCCTTTCTAGGTCAGTGCATGGGAGCCTCCTGTGAAGCACTTCTGTGCTGATTCCTCCGGCATTTATAGTGGTTTGAATCTGCCGCTTCCAGTTGTCAGTTGCTGTCTGCTGCAGTGTTAGGTGTATTAGTCAGAGGGAAATGGGTCTGGGTGGGTTACTCTCTGGAGGGTCGGTTTGGACTGGTTGGGCTGAAGGACCTGTTTCCACATCTAATCTGGCACAATTGTGGGCTATAGAGACAGGGTACTATTGTCATTGTCTTGTTGTTTTTTTAAAAATTAACTCATGTTGGCCCAGCATTTACTGGCCATTTCTATTTGCCCTTGAAAAGGTGGTGGTGAGTTGCCTTTTTGATTGATAGTAACTAACAGCCCATGATGCTGTTAGGGAGGGAGATGATTCAGTGACACAAAAAAAGGGCGATATATTTCCCAGTCGGGATGGTGAGTGGCTTGGAGGGGAAATTTCAGGTGGCACTGCTGCCCTTGTCCATCTGTATGGTGGTGCTCATGGGTTTGGAAGCTTCTACCTAAGGAGCAAGGGTGCATTTCTGCAGTGCACCTTGTAGATGACACACATTGCAGCTACTGAGCATTGGTGGTGGAGGGAGTGAATGTTCCTGGAAGTGATGTCAATCAACTGGTCTGCTTTGTCCTGGATGGTGTCAAATTTCTTGAGTGTTGTTGGAGCTGCACTCATCCAGGCCAATTGGAAACATTCTGTAACTCTCCTGACTTGTGCCTTATGGATAGTGGATGGACCTTGGGCAGTCAAGAGGAGATGAGTTATTGACAGCAGACTCCTAGCCTCTGGCTTGCTGTTGTAGCTACAGTATTTTTATGATTGGTCCAGTTCAGTTTCTGGTAAATGGTAACCCCAGGATATTGAAAGTAGAGGATTTAGCGATGACAATGCCAATGAATATCATGGGGTGATTGAAAGATATATTGGCCTTAGAGAGAGTACAAGACGGTTTCCAAGAATGACCCTGGATTTCAGAGGTTATTAGATTAGATTAGATTAGATTAGACTTACAGTGTGGAAACAGGCCCTTCGGCCCAACAAGTCCACACCGACCCGCCGAAGCGAAACCCACCCATACCCCTACATTTACCCCTTACCTAACACTACGGGCAATTTAGCATGGCCAATTCCCCTGACCCGCACATCTTTGGACTGTGGGAGGAAACCGGAGCACCCGGAGGAAACCCACGCTGACACGGGGAGAACATGCAAACTCCACACAGTCAGTCGCCTGAGTCGGGAATTGAACCCGGGTCTCAGGCGCTGTGAGGCAGCAGTGCTAACCACTGTGCCACCGTGCCGCCCATGAGGAGAGATTATACAAATTACATCTGTTTTCTCTAGAATTGAGAAGGTTAAAGAGTGATCCAATCACAATCTTCAAGATATTAACAGGAAAAGACAGGGTAGATAAAAAATTTCGACTGGTTGGGGATTATAGAACTCGGGGCATGATCTAAACATTAGGGCCACACCCCGTTCAGGAAAGATGTTAGGAAGCACTTGGAGTCATAGAGTCATACAGTCATACAGCACAGAAACATGAAAATCGACAATTCAGGCAAAAGCCCTTCATCAGGAAACATCGATTTTCCTGCTCCTCGGATGTTATCTGACCTGCTGTGCTTTTCCAGCACCACTCTAATCTAAACTTTGATGTCCAGCATCTGCAGTCCTCACTTTCGCCCAGCACGGAAACATACCCTTTGGTCCAACAGTCCATGCAGACCATAATCTCAAAATAAACTGATCTCATCTGCCTGCTCCTGGTCCATATCCCTCCAAACATTTTCTCTTCATGTACTTATCCAAATGTCTTTCAGACACTATAACTGCATCCGCATCCACCACTTCCTCTGGATGTTCAATCCACACACGTGTGTTAAAAAAAATTGCCCTTAAATCTTTTTAAAATCTTTCTCCTCTCACCTTAACACCCCCCCCACACCACCCCCACCAGTCTTGAAATCCCCCACCTTAGGGAAAAGACACCCATCATTCACCTTATCAATGCTCCTCATGATTTTATAAACCTCTTTAAGGTCACTCCTCAATCTCTATCACTCCAGTGAAAAAGGCATTGGAGATTACGGGTGACCTTATAGAGGTTTATAAAATCTTCTACACATAAAGGGTTATAGATATTTGGAACACCTTTCCATACACCTGTTCCTATATGCTGAAAATGTGTTGCTGGAAAAGTGCAGCAGGTCAGGCAGCATCCAAGGAACAGGAAATTCGATGTTTTGGGCATAAGCCGAATTCCTGATGAAGGGCTTATGCCCGAAATGTCAAATTTCCTGTTCCTTGGATGCTGCCTGACCTGCTGCACTTTTCCAGCAACACATTTTCAGCTCTGATCTCCAGCATCTGCAGTCCTCACTTTCTCCACCTGTTCCTATAAACCGAGTTGGATGTTCGCTGGCTGGAGATGGTCATTGGCTGGCATTTGTGTGGTGCCAGTCTCTTTCTCTTTGTTACCATTCTAGCCGTCCAATGCGACTAACAAGTTGGTTTCGAATATGATCCAGCAGATGTGCAATCATTCATACATCGCTTGCCTCCTGGAACAAGACAGTGGATGAAATGTTTGACTCCCTAAAGTATTGTGCAATGTAAGGAGTAATAGCAGTGTCAAGGGCACGCAGTGGATCCGCGTCAACAGCAAAATCAACAGCTACAGAAACTGGTTAGTCCTGGTCTTGTTTGTGAACAGTCTATCACTCATAGGGTTTGGCATTTCCAACACAGGCTCAAGAATCTATTTGAAATACTCTGAATGTCTGCACTCGAAAGCATGGGAATATACAAAGTGGGATTAAGGAGAATTAAGATTTCAGTGGAATTGAAATGATGGGAAGGATTGGATTTTTTTGGGAGGTGGAAGGACTGCTTGGGTTTGGGCTGGTGTTGGGGTTCTGGATGGGGATGATAGAAACTCTGTACTAAACATATTGTGGAGCATGGAGACTAGAGGAAGAAACATAACACGGTCTATTTAAAGTTACCACTATCTCATGGCCTGTGTATCTATTTTAAGGTACATTCAGTTTATTTTGGTTTATGAGTAAGACAAAATCAATACTATCTTACAATAACTAAACTGATTGTTTGGAGTGCTTGAACCCTACTCTTTATCCATTAACTAAAGAGGTTTTCAAATTGGCTCAATTGTTTGAGTCAAACATTGTGAAAACTGTGTCTTTGACATCAACAGAACCTTCTTGTTACTTAGTCTTAAACACTGAGAAATCATGATATTCTTTCTTAGAATCCCTACAGTGTAGAGGCAGGTCATTCGGCCCACACCAATCCTCCATAGAGCATCCCACTTGTAATCCTGCATTTCCCATGGCTAACTCACCTAGCTTACACACTATGGGGCAATTTAGCATGGCCAATCCATCTAACCTGCACATCTTCGAAATGTGGGAGGAAACCGGATCACGTGGAGGAAGCCCCCACACAGATATGGGAAAGAGTGAGCAAACTCCGCACAGACTTTGGCCCAAGGGTGGGATTTAATCCAGGTCTGTGGGATTGTGAGGCAGCAGTTGCAAACCACAAATCTTCCTTTGGCTGGAGGATGAGTGCACAGTTTCTGTGGAAGGTCCCAGAGCTGGTGCCCCTCCTTTGCTTTGTGGGAAAGTAGTTCAAAACTGGTGCCAAGGAGATAACTACCTGGCTTCAGAAGAATTAATTCAAAATAAACAGTAAAATGCTTCACTGAGCATAACAGGACAACAGGGCAGGTCCCTTTTTATTGATGCAATGAAATGTCTTATGATTGTTCGAAATCTGTCAAAGGGAATCACACTGTACTAATGTAACCTTCTTTATATTCATACTCATTCATGTGGAGACTTGATCAGATTCCAAGTTGGTACACTCATGGAATTTGTGACACTTTTCTAGATGACCATTGCTGGCATCTTGTTGTATTTGCCCCCTCTGCCAGAATGTGTGGGTTCAGTGCCACCAATCCCCATGTCTTTGGTTTATCTTAAGTCAAGGATTAATGGTCAAGGATACATTACTATAGGGTGTCTACAGAAGAGGCAGTTTCAGGGATAGCGAGAATGTTTGTTGCATGATAGCAATAAGCACAACTATATTTGGACAGGTGGAATGGCTAGCACCTTAGGGAGCTGGTACAGATACACATGCTCCCTCAGAAAACTTGTCTCAACTAATGGCTGAATGTGATATCAGCAGAATGGGTGCAGCCCATAATAACATGAACATTAACTCCCTCAAAATAATTGCCTTATTCAATGAAATCGAGTCAAGACTCAGCGTGCCTGTGCTTCCTAATAGGCCTGCAGGTGTATTGGGGAGGTACAGTGAGGGGTTGGCAAACACCAGATTCCAGTCCATGCCTGTCAACAAGCAGTTGGTGCCTGTAGATCATGTAGAGATGTGTTGGGCTTAAGCAACACAGAGCTCTTTTGGAGTAAATAGCAAGCTGAAATTGCCAGGGCCCTCCGCACCGATTTCCATGCAGTGATTTTTGACATCTAGCTTGTTTGGCACATTTGGTAAGATAGTAAGTTGAACATTAATGAGGTCAGCTTTTTTTTTTGAAGAGTGGGTATCATTTTTTTAACACTGTACAGTCCTGTAAAGACGTCTAACTAATACAAGTTATTACACAGGCAGACTTACCGAATGATCTCAGATAGTTTGACATCCTTGAGCCTTTTGTTTCTGACGTGCCTGAGTTTGAAAGCTGAATCTGTCCTTTCTCAATAACTATAAGACATCTGGAGTAAAGGTTACGTCTTCCATGAACTGAGATCATAAACACTGCTGAAAATGTGTTGCTGGTTAAAGCGCAGCAGGCCAGGCAGCATCCAAGGAACAGGAAATTCGACGTTTCGGGCTGACACCCACAGCTACCTAGACTACGCCTCCTCCCACCCTGCCCCCTGTAAAAACGCCATCCCATATTCCCAATTCCTTCGTCTCCGCTGCATCTGCTCCCAGGAGGATCAGTTCCAATACCGTACAGCCCAGATGGCCTCCTTCTTCAAGGACCGCAGATTCCCCCCAGACGTGACCAACGATGCCCTCCACTTCCCGCTCCTCCGCCCCTGAGCTCCACCCCTCCAACCGTCACCAGGACAGAACCCCACTGGTTCTCACCTACCACCCTACCAACCTCCGTATACAGCATATCATCCGCTGTCATTTCCGCCACCTCCAAATGTACCCCACCACCAGGGATATATTTCCCTCCTCTCCCCTATCAGCGTTCTGAAAGGACCACTCCCTCCGTGACTCCCTCATCAGGTCCACACCCCCCACCAACCCAACCTCCACTCCCGGCACCTTCCCCTGCAACCGCAGGAAATGCAAAACTTGCGCCCACACCTCCTCCCTTACCTCTCTCCAAGGCCCCAAGGAATCCTTCCATATCCACCACAAATTCACCTGCACCTCCACACACATCATCTATTGCATCTGCTGCACCCGATGTGGCCTCCTCTATATTAGGGAGACGGGCCGCCTACTTGCGGAACGCTTCAGGGAACTTCTCTGGGACGCCCGGACCAACCAACCCAACCACCCCGTGGCTCAACACTTTAACTCCCCCTCCCACTCCACCGAGGACATGCAGGTCCTTGGACTCCTCCATCGCCAGAACATAACAACATGACGGTTGGAGGAAGAGCGCCTCATCTTCTGCCTGGGAACCCTCCAACCACAAGGGATGAACTCAGATTTCTCCAGTTTCCTCATTTCCCCTCCCCCCACCTTGTCTCAGTCGATTCCCTCGAACTCAGCACCGCCCTCCTAACCTGCAATCCTCTTCCTGACCTCTCCGCCCCCACCCCACTCCGGCCTATCACCCTCACCTTGACCTCCTTCCACCTATCACATCTCCATCGCCCCTCCCCCAAGTCCCTCCTCCCTACCTTTTATCTTAGCCTGCTGGACACACTTTCCTCATTCCTGATGAAGGGCTTATGCCCGAAACGTCGAATTTCCTGTTCCTTGGATGCTGCCTGACCTGCTGCAATTTAACCAGCAACACATTTTCAGCTCTGATCTCCAGCATCTGCAGACCTCACTTTTTACTCATAAACACTGCTCCCAATTTTCACACCAGTGCTGGCAATGTATCTGTTTCCGGCAGTCAGACCTCCACTCAACGTACCTTTTACTACTTTATTTGTCCCACCTCTCTCCCCAATCTATCCCCTCCAGTTGCCTTCCCCCATCATCCATGTTGTCATTTACATCAAAACCCAGCACAGGATTTTTTTAGCTTGGACCCTCCCCACGACCAACAGTTGCTTTGAATCTTTTGCATCTCTTAACCTTTCCCTTCTGACCATTTATGGGAGTCAGTTGGCTGGATGGTAATGCAGAGTAATACAACCAGCATTGGTTCATTCAATTCCTGAACTGGCTGAGGTCCCCGTGAATGGCATATGGAGACCCTCAGGATCAATCTCACCACCAGCTATATCTTTCTATCTCTGATGAGAGAGCAGCCCTTGAGGACAATAGTGACTTTCATATCTAACATTTCATACAATCCCACAGTGTGGAAGCAGGCCATTCAGCCCATTGACTTCATGCTGACCCTCTGAAGTGCATCCCATCCAGAGTCTTATCCTATCCCTACATTTCTCATGGTTAATCCATCCATCCCTGGTCACTATGGGCAATTGAATACAGCCACTCCACCTATCCAGTGCATCTTTGGACTGTAGGAGGAAACCTGCATAGACACGGGGAGGATGGACACACTCCGTCCAAAGCTGGAGTTGAACCCGGGTCCCTGGTGTTGTGAGGCAGCAGTGCTAACCACTGTGCCACCCTTCACTTCCTGCTCACAGTTCAGATTTCCAGTATCTGCTGCTGTCTCTAACATTCTTCCACCAACCAGGAATAGGCAACAGATTAAATCCATTCAGGACGTGGGTTGGCTTCAGATGATGTGATGGATGGAGATGAGTCCATGGGAGATAGCTTTCCTCCCTCTGTGCTCTATCTGAAGAGTGGTTTACAGGGCTTGCTATTTTTCCATGTTGGCATTGCCAAGCTGCTGGTTCAAACAGTGGCGCACATCAGTCCACAGGTGACCTTTCGTCAGTTGTCAGCTATTTTCTGCCCAAGTCTGTGACATGAGTGCGTTTGGTTTTAATGCAAGCATCTCTGAAGTGGAACTTTGAATGTCCACCTGGCCATTTGGCTCCAGCTGTCATTCAGCATTTGCAGTGTTTTATCGTTCGTTTCAAATTCCTGCCTTGTTGATCCTGTCCTTCTTCATTTTAGATTAGATTAGATTATTTACAGTGTGGAAACAGGCTCTTCGGCCCAACAAGACCACACCGACCCGCCGAAGCGCAACCCACCTATACCCCTACCTTTACCCCTTCACCTAACACTACGGGCAATTTAGCATGGCCAATTCACCTAACCTGCACATTTTTGGACTGTGGGAGGAAACCGGAGCACCTGGAGGAAACCCACGCAGACACGGGGAGAATGTGCAAACTCCACACAGTCAGTCGCCTGAGTCGGGAATTGAACCCGGGTCTCTGGCGCTGTGAGGCAGCAGTGCTAACCACTGTGCCACCGTGCTGCCCATTTCATTTAAAATGCTGAAGCACATGGCATAATGGCTCATTTTTCACTTAAATGGGAACTTTTTGTCAATTTTCCTTTTACAATAAAGACAGATAAAAACAAGTGGTGTAGCATCTGAGCGATTATCAAAGCCCATCCTGCACCTGCAAATGGACTGTCAGAGAGTCATTGAGAAGTACAGCACAGAAGCAGACCCTTCAGTCCAAATTGTCCACGCCATCCAAATGTCCTAAATTAATCTAGTCCCAGTTGCCAGCACTTGGCCCATATCCCTCTCAACCCTTCCCATTTATATACCCATCCAGATGCCTTTTAAATGTTGTCATTGAACCAGTCACCACCACTTCCTCTGGCAGCTCATTCCATACACGTACCACCCTCTGCCAGAGAAAGTTGCCCCTTAGGTCCCTTTTAAAACTTTCCCCTCTTACCTTAAACCTGTGTCCTCTAGTTTTGCAATCCTCCAACCTGGGTAAAAAGACCTTGGCTATTCTCCCCATCCATGCCCTCATGATTTTATAAACCTCTCACCCCTCCACCTCAATACTCCAGCAGAAATAGCCCCAGCCTATTCAATCTCACCCTATAACTCAAACTGTCCAACCCTGGTAACATCCTTGTAAATCTTTTTTGAACCCTTTTAAGTTTCACAACACCCTTCCTATAGCAGGAAGACCAGAATTGCATGCAGTATTCTAAAAGTGGCCTGACCAATGACCTGTATAGCCACAACTGCTTTACTTAATAGGAGTTTCCTCAGAAGGAAGCTTACTTAAGGTTGAGGAGGCAAGGATCAGATAGGGCTTTACAGGGTTAGGAGGTAGCCAGGAAGGAACTGAAGAATGTACTTGGGAGAACTAGAAGGGGGCATGAAAAAGCTTTAGCAGATAGGATTAAGGAAAACCCTAAGACATTCTACACTTACGTGAGGAACAAGAGGATAACCAGAGTGAGGGTAGGCCAGATAAGAGATAGTGGAGCGAAACTTGTGCCAGAAGTTGGAGGAGGTAGGGGAGGTCCTTAAGGAATACTTGTACTTCAGTATTCACTACAGAGAGGGATCTTGACATCTCTGAGGACAGCGTGAAACAGACTGATATACTCGAAAGGTTGATATTAGGAAGGGGAATGTGCTGAAAACTTTGAAGAACATAAGGATAGATAAATTCCTGGGCCAGACGGGTTGTACCCTAGGTTCCTGAAGAAGGGCTCATGCCCGAAACATCGATTCTCCTGCTCCTTGGATGCTGCCTGACCTGCTGTGCTTTTCCAGCAACACATTTTCAGCTCTGATCTCCAGCATCTGCAGTCCTCACTTTCTCCTGTACCCTAGATTACTACAGGAAGCCTTTGGCAATGGTCTTTGCAT
Organism: Hemiscyllium ocellatum; assembly: GCF_020745735.1. NCBI lineage: Eukaryota > Metazoa > Chordata > Chondrichthyes > Orectolobiformes > Hemiscylliidae > Hemiscyllium > Hemiscyllium ocellatum. The sequence continues at coordinate 28,860,281 of NC_083442.1, read as the reverse complement.
TTTCACTGTCCACAGGAGTAGTGCCAGCTGATTGGAGGGTGGCATTTGTTATTGGAGGAGAAAGTGAGGTCTGCAGATGCTGGAGATCAGAGCTGAAAATGTGTTGCTGGAAAAGCACAGCAGGTCAGGCAGCATCCAAGGAACATTCCTGAAGAAGGGCTTATGCCCGAAACGTTGAATCTCCTGTTCCTTGGATGCTGTCTGACCTGCTGCGCTTTTCCAGCAACACATTTTCAGCTGGCATTTGTTATTCCCTAGTTCAAGAAAGGGAATAGGAATTTTCCTGGGAATTACAGACTGGTCAGTCTTATGTCAGTGGTGGGCAAATTATTTGTGGGGATTCTGAGAGACAGGATTTATGATTACTTGGAAAACCATAGTTTGATTAGAGATAGTCAGCGTGGCTTTGTGAAGGGCAGGTCATGCCTCACGAACCTTATTGAATTTTTTGAGGATGTGGCAAAACATGTTGAAGGTTGACCAGTGGATGTGGTGTACATGGATTTTAGCAAGGTGTTTGATAAGGTTCCCCATGGTAGGCTCATTCAGAAAGTAAGGAGGCATGGGATACAGGGAAATCTGGCTGTCTGGATACAGAATTGGCTGGCCCATAGAAGACAAAGGGTAGTAGAATGTGGAAAATATTCAGTCTGGAGCATGGTGACCAGTGGTGTTCTGCAGGTATCGATTCGAGGAGCTCTATTCTTTTTGATTTTTATAAATGACTTGGATAAGGAAGTGGAATGGTGGGTTAGTAGGTTTGCTGATGACACAAAGGTTGATGGAGTTTTGGATAATGTGGAGGGCTGTTGTAGTTTGCAATGGGACATTGACAGGATGCAGAGCTGGGCTGAGAAATGGCAGATGGGAGTTCAACCTAGAAAAGTGTGGAGTGATTCACTTTGGAAGGTCGAATTTGAATGCAGAATAAAGGGGTAAAGACAGGATTCTTAGCAGTGCAGAGGAACAGAGGGATCTTGGGGTTCACATCCATAGGTCCCTCAAAGTTGCCACCCAAGTTGATAGGATTGTTAAGAAGGCATATGGTGTATTGGCTTTCATTAGCAGGGGGATTAAGTTTAAGAGCTGCAAGGTTATGATGCAGCTCTATGGAGCCCTGGTTAGACCACACTTGGAGTATTGTGTTCAGTTCTGATCACCTCAATACAGGAAGGATGTGGAGGCTGTAGAGATGGTGCAGAGGAGATTTATCAGGATGCTACCTGGACTGGAGGGCAGGTTGAGGGAGCTAGAGCTTTTCTCATTGGAGTGAAGAAGGATGAGAAGTGGCCTGATAGAGGTGTACAAGATGTAGAGAGGCATAGATAGAGTGGACAGCCAGAGATTATTTCCCAGGGTGGAAATGTCTATCATGAGGCAGCATAATTTTAAAATGATTGGAGGAGATGTCAGAAGTAGGTTCTTTACTCAGAGAGTGTGTGGAATGCACTGCCAGCAGTGGTATTGGAGTCAGATACATTAGGGACAATTAAGCAATTCCTGGATAGGCACATGGAAGATAGTACAATGACGGGTGTGTAGTTTAGTCTGATCTTAGAGTAGGATAAAAGGCTGGCACACATCAGTACAGCCTGTACTGTGCTGTACTGTTCTATGTTCTATGTCATGCAGTGACCAATAAAGGCAAGTGCACTAAACACCTTATTCACTATCCTGTGACTCCATTTTCAAGGAACTATGAACCTGCAATACAAGATCTCAGTTCGGCAATACTCCCCAGGACTTTATCATTAAGTGTATAAGTTCAGCCTGATTTGCCTTTCTAAAATACCTCAGATTTATCGAAATTAAACTCTACCTGCCACTCCTTGGCCCATCTGATCAAGGTCCCGTTGTATTCTTGAGATCACCTTCTTCACTGTCCACTGGACTAGGGAACTGGAGAAAATGATGCAACAATGAAGCTTTACTAAACACACATCTTAGAAATGCAATCAGAGTGTTTATTACAGACTTGGAAACAGCTATTTGTTGAAAACATAGCCCTCAGGTCTGCACTGTGCATGTGTCACACCTTGTGGGCGGGATAAGCAAGGTCATTAGTGACCAGCAGTGCGCCCACAATGCTCTTTCTGTTCTTTCTGCATCTGCTGACACTGCTGCTGACACTGCTGCAGAAGCTGCTGACACTGTTTCTGACATTCTTCCAGTGATTTCGACTGTTTGTGTTCCTTCTTTTCTGGCTCCTCACAATTAATCATCACCTTGAGTCCGCCACCTTTCTTCACCAACTCAAATGCCTCGATGGCCTGGTCCAAGGGGAAACGATGTGTGATCATTGGGTTCACATCCACCTTCTTTGAAGCTAACATGTTTATGGCCGTGGGCCACCTAAATAAAAAGCGACAATAAACACGAGATGATCAACTGGAACATATTTCCGGCTGTTGTCCTACAGTCGGTGCAAACTGGAACCATTTAAACCTTGTACACCAAGGTCCATTTTATTGATTCTGATTGAAACAGGGCTTCCCAAAGTGGGGGTTAGGGTCCCAAGTGGGGGCCACTTGCACAAACCTTGGAGTTCCAAACTGCAACGTTGGTATGAGCTCCATGGAGCTCTGACAGATTTGTACCAGCTGTGCTCCCAGTTTACCAGACCAGGCCCCCTCACTTTCACAGACACCCCAGCTCCTCTGTACCCCTTTCCCCAACCAATCTTGCCGGTTTCACAGAGAGGCTGTCACATTTTCCAAGTCCTGATATGGGGCCACAGTTCGTGGAGCACAGTATGACCATGATATCTACAAGATGCACTGCGGAAATTCACCAAGAGACCGCATCTTCCAAACCCACGACCACCTCCAAATGGAAGGACAAGGCAGCAGATACTTGGGAAGATACTACCCCCTTCAAGTTCCCCTCCAAGCCACTCACCATCCTGACTTTGACATATATCACTGTTCTTTCACTGTGGCTGGGTCAAAATCCCGGAATTCCCTCCCTAATGGCACGGTGGATCAACCCACAGCACATGGACTGCAGCGGTTCAAGAAGGCAGCTCACCACCACCTTCTCAAGGGGCAACTAGGGACGGGCAATAAATGTTGGGCCCAGCCAATGGTGCCTACGTTCCACAAATGAGTAAAAAAAATACTCCCTTCATTTAGAGCCCCACGCTCAGCTACTAGAGTCCAGAATTCACCACAACCTTGTGCTTGTGTAATATTCCCCTGATAGCTGCTCTTTCAAAGCCAGCATTGATCAGTTTCAACTAACTTGCACTTAAAAAAAAGCAAAGAAGATAGATTCACCCAAACAGTTTTCAGCTTCTGTAAAGAATCCGCCTCAGGCTAATACTTTCTCAGCCTGCACATCTGACATTGCAATCGAATAAAGAACTAAAGCATGAATTCCTCAAATCAGTGTTGCTCCCCTTCTTGTACAGGTGCCTGGGGTCGGGATGGAATGAGTACTTGGAAAGGATTCTGATCTAGACTATCGGGATCTTGGGTTCATGTCACACTACAGGTGACCACCATTGCACTATACACACACAGACACTCTTACCTCACTCCCCCCCCACCCCCCCACAGACACACACACATACACACACACGCACACACACCTATAGACACACACAGACACTCACATACACTCCTACAGGCACTCACACTCCCACACATGTATTGTCTCACAGACTTAGACCATTTTACACTCACACACACACATATACACTCTCTCACAGACACTCACAACACCCTCACCCCAGACACACACACACACTCCTACAGACACGCACACTCCCACACTCACACATGCATCCTCTCACAGACTTAAGGCACTTTATACACTCGCATACACACATATAGACTCTCTTTCACACTCACAACCCCCCATACCAGACACACACGCGTGCGCATACACGCACATATATACATATATTTTGTGGGGTGAATTTGTACTTGCAGAGTTATATTGTACTTTGCTCAAAATCTGCCTGAATCCATGTAAGACTCTGTTAACTCACTTTTTAGATTAGAATCAATCTAAACATCATGGCATGGACAGGAAACACAGGGGGTTAAACACCTTCAACATAGTACCTGACTGACACTAATTGTTACAGTTAACCTGAGAATGTAACTTTTACATATGAAAGAAGTGAAACTATCATGGTCATTCTAACAGATGAGAGACTCAAACAATCAAGGTATTTTTCAATGGATAATTTCAGTTACATCTCTCTGTAAACATTTGCTATAAATTCTGTGTCTTACAATTGTGTCCTCCACAACGAACTGAGGAAGGAGCGGCGCCCCAAAAGCTAGTGCTTCTAATTAAAGCTGTCGGACTATAACCTGGTCATAGAGTCATAGAGATGTACAGCATGGAAACAGACCCTTCGGTCCAACCCGTCCATGCCGACCAGATATCCCAACCCAATCTAGTCCCACCTGCCAGCACCCGGCCCATATCTCTCCAAACCCTTCCTATTCATATACCCATCCGAATGCCTCTTAAATGTTGCAATTGTACCAGCCTCCACCACTTCCTCTGGCAGCGCATTCCATAGATGTACCATCTTCTGTGTGAAAAACTCGCCCCTTCGGTCTTTTGCCCCTGCACATCTTTGGATATCTGTACCAGGGCCTCAAATATCAAACACTAATTAATCCAAGAAAGTATCCAGGTGAGGAAGCCCAGACCATCTCACTCAAAGACAAAGCGAAGCCTTTAAATGGACATTCATTGACAGGCAGGGCCCTATTGAACAGCAAAGAAAAACCCTAGGCACACTTGTCTGTGGGCTCTGCTGTCAGCCACTCAAAGCTAGATGAGGAGCTCAGCATCAAAAAGGGAGTGGACCACTTGGAACCGCACTCCCTGTCCTTTTATCCCAATGCCCCCAGCCAGTGTATCACTCCTGCCCTTTGACTTCAGCTCAGGATCAGTAAGAGGACCTGTGGTAGGGGCATTACCATCAGGATACCCACAGGTGGTGCTGCTTGCTATAGAAAGCTGCCAACCTCAGGGTGGCCTGCTACTCTCATGGGGATGGGTATCTTTGAAAACCTTGATCCCGCGGAAGGCTGGCTCTGGCCATTTAAGTGTCTGATTGGCACCGAGGACAGAGCATGTTACCCAGAGGCAGCAATGCAGATGAGATCCAGTCACCCGGATGAAATTCTACCCTTTGTAATGAACGCCGCAGCATATGGGTTTTTAATGACACAGTGGTAAGATCCCTACCTCTGAGCCAGGAGGCTTAGTTTCAGTTCCCAACTATTCCAGAAGTGGATCAAACTACATCTGAACACGTTAAATGGAAGAATGTAAATAAAACCACAGTCAAACAGGCAAAACTTGTGGGCCCGTAACTTTTTATTAATTGAAAACTAACTATGCTCTCTTTGCCACTTACGTGTTACAGTATCTGAAAATTCCTCGGATATCCAACTCACGTGTTGTCGCAGTTAATAAGGGGGCAGACGTGTTCGTGTTACCCAAACCAATCAGAACCACAACTCCTCCTGGGTTGGTAGCCTTAAAAAAAAGATAAATTTCGAGTCTAAGAAATTCTTAAACATAAACAAGATATCCCTATAGCTTTCATTGTGCCACTGTTGGATATTCTAAATGTAAATCTAGGGAAAGTCCAGAAAAGGTGCATGTATATTTTCCAGTCATTGTCAGCAATGTATAAGGTGATACTGATACGTTGGCTAACGTAAAATGGTGGCTCAGTGGTCAGCACTGCTGTGTCAAGCGCCAGGGACCTGAGTTCAATTCCACCCTCAGATCTGCACATTCTCTCTGTGTCCAGGTGCTCTGGTTTCCTCCCACAGTCCAAAAGGTGTGAAGGTTGGGGTGGATTGGCCATGGGAAATTGCCCATAGTGTCCAGGGATCTGCAGGCTGGCTTGAGTTAGCCACGGGAAATACAGGGGTAAGGGGGTGGGTCTGGGTGCTCTTTGGAGGATTGATGTGGACCGAATGGCCTGCTTCCACACTGTAGGGATTCTATGAAATGGATTTTGCTGAAGGCAAATTTGAAATCATCCACTATGAACACAGGACAGGATACTTTCTAATTGATGGAAAGCTAAATGCAGTGGTGGTGCAAAGAGACATGGGGATTTATCAGCACTGCTGCCTCACAGCACCAGGGACCCAGGTTTGATTCCAGCCACAGGTGAGGAACTCCAAGCACATTCTCCCCATGTCTCTGTGCATTTCCTCAGGGTGGTCCGGTTTCCTCCCACAGTCCAAAGATGTGCAGGTTGGGTGAATTGGCCATGCTAAATTGTCCATAGCGTTCAGGGATGTGTAGGCTAGGTGCATTAGTCAGGGGAAATCTAGAGTAATAGGGTAGGGGAATGGGCTTGCATGTAACACTCTTCAGAGGGTTGGTGTGGACTTGTTGGGTCTAAGGGCCTGTTTCCACACTGTAGGGATTTGATGATTCAAAGGAACTTATGCTCAGGGGATGTGAGCCTTTATATATGATGAGCTAAAATACTAGGAGGTAGAAGTCTGGATTCAACTATATGAAGTTATATGTGGAGTAATTGTGGACGGTCTATTAAGAGGGATATACTGGTCTTAGACAGAGTGAAGCACAGGCTTAGCAGGATGACACAAAAAATGTAGGCGTTAAATTATGATATGTGATTCGACAAATTTGGTAAAAATTGGGGATGTCACCAGAAAATTAACCAGGAAAATAAGCAATTTGTACGAAAAACCCAACCAGTTCACAAATTCCAGAGCCTCTTGCCCAGTCAGGTCTAAACATACATGTGAATCTACACCATGTGATTGACTCTTAGTTGCACGTGGGGCAAGATGTTTAGTTTCCTTAAGGAATTAATGGATAAGCAATAGATGCAGCTTTAGAAAGAAAATACACAGAGATCCATCACGAGCTATCTTGCAAACATAACTGGTTGAAAAATCATTTGACTCAAAGTCAATGCTGCAGCTTCAGTACTTACATGGATAGCTGTCTGTACACATTGATCTGCCCCAGTGCATTCAATAGATACGTTTGGCATACCACAAAGAGCAGTTTTGACTTTGGATGCCATTTCTCGAGGACATGTGTTCTTTTCCATCTTGCAAACACAAGAGGCACCCATACATTTTGCCATGTCCAATCGCTCTTGTACCAGGTCTGAAATAATACCACAGGGCAATAAAATCTCAAGTAGCTAGAGATAAACCTGCAAAAGAAGGCTTTATGATTTAAATAAATTAAGGATTATTTGCCTCTATGAGGGAAATGTATAATGACAAGTGAAATTCTTCCACGCACAACACATTTGCTCACAAGAGGCTGGCACTGTCAATGAAAGTAAATGTATTTTTGTTTAACCAATACTACATTGTTTTATAGGGACATAGGGACAAGAGGAGTAAGCAGTTCAACTGCTTGAGCTGCTTTGAATTACTGTTGACATTTAATCTCAACACTGTTATGACTGAACTGGAATGAGGACAGGTAGCCCGTAGGTTTCATACCTGAATCTGACTGCAAGTCAACTCATGCGTAAGTCAGGACACAAGACAGGACAATATAAAGTAGCCAACCATAAGTAATTGAAATGGTTATTTGTTAGATATTTAAAATTACAACCATTTGGGACTGCCTTTGTAAGTCAGATCTTTGTAAATTGGAGATGCCTGTATGCTGAAATTTGTACCCCATTGTTCCACAAGTGCAAAGTACCACAGTGCTCCACGTCCCTCTGCAGGGAGGACTGTGCTCCACGTCCCTCTGGAGGGAGGACTGTGCCCCGTGTCCCTCTGCAGGGAGGACTGTGCCCCATGTCCCTCTGCAGGGAGGACTGTACTCCACGTCCCTCTGCAGGGAGGACTGTACTCCACGTCCCTCTGCAGGGAGGACTGTGCTCCACGTCCCTCTGGAGGGAGGACTGTGCCCCATGTCCCTCTGCAGGGAGGACTGTGTTCCACGTCCCTCTGCAGGGAGGACTGTGCTCCATGTCCCTCTGCAGGGAGGACTGTGTTCCATGTCCCTCTGCAGGGAGGACTGTGCTCCACGTCCCTCTGCAGGGAGGACTGTGCACCATGTCCCTCTGGAGGGAGGACTGTGCCCCATGTCCCTCTGCAGGGAGGATTGTGCTCCATGTCCCTCTGCAGGGAGGACTGTGCTCCATGTCCCTCTGCAGGGAGGACTGCGCTCCACGTCCCTCTGCAGGGAGGACTGCGCTCCACGTCCCTCTGCAGGGAGGACTGCGCTCCACGTCCCTCTGCAGGGAGGACTGCGCTCCACGTCCCTCTGCAGGGAGGACTGCGTTCCACGTCCCTCTGCAGGGAGGACTGCGCTCCACGTCCCTCTGCAGGGAGGACTGCGCTCCACGTCCCTCTGCAGGGAGGACTGCGCTCCACGTCCCTCTGCAGGGAGGACTGCGCTCCACGTCCCTCTGCAGGGAGGACTGCGCTCCATGTCCCTCTGCAGGGAGGACTGTGCTCCATGTCCCTCTGCAGGGAGGACTGTGCTCCATGTCCCTCTGCAGGGAGGACTATACTCCATGTTCCTCTGCAGGGAGGACTGTGCTCCACGTCCCTCTGCAGGGAGGACTTGTTTTAGTTTGCCATTGGCAATTGTTACAATCCATCTGATCCAACAGTTCTTTTTGATCTCTTCCAGTGTGACCTCTTTGGAGATGTTTCGTCTCGTCTGCTCTGCACGGTTTACTTTAAGGTTTCCAGAAAAATCCAACTCACATCAACACTACCGCACTTAGCTGCATCCATCTCTACTTTGGAAGTTAGAATCATAGAATCCTAACAGTGTGGACACAGGCTATTCATACCTTTGAGTCCACACTAACCCTCTGAAGAGCAACGTCCCCAGAACCCACGCCACATTTCCCATGGCCAATCCACCTAGCCTGCACAAGGTGTTTAGTATCCTGAAGGAATTGGGCAGCACGGTGGCACAGTAGTTCGCACTGCTGCCTTACAGTGCCAGAGACCTGGGTTCAATTCCCGACTCAGGCGGCTGACTGTGTGGGGTTTGCACATTCTCCCCGTGTCTGCGTGGGTTTCCTCCCACAGTCCAAAGATGTGCAGGTCAGGTGAATTGCAAATTGCCTGTAGTGTTAGGTAAACGGGTAAATGTAGGGGAATGGGTGGGTTGTGCTTTGGCGGGTCGGACTTGTTGTGCCGAAGGGCCTGTTTCCACACTGTAAGTAATCTAATCAAATTAGTGGAGGAACAATAGATACTGGATACTATGTACAACTTAGCATGGCCAATCCACCTAACCTGCACATTTTTGGACTGTGGGAGGAATCCCTCACAGACACAGGGAGAACGTGCAAACTCCTCACAGACAGTTGCCCGAGAGTGGAATCGAACCTGGGTCCCTTCTGCCATGGGGCAGCAGAGCTAACCACTGAGCTACCATCATCTTTTTCTAGATTTCAGAAGTTGATGGATACCACCCACAACAAGCGATCCAAGTCCAGTCAGGAACATGCACAGGATGCTTGTTTCTTCATCCAGTCAATATTTTCACTCAGTTCTCGTTACAGTCTGATTGAATGCGGCATCACAGTAAATATTGCCAGTGGCATCCCTGTAGCAGCTGACAGCAAGGGTGTTACAACAAAGGCACAAAAAAAGGAAGAGGGACAGATGCACCAACAAGCACAGGGCCAGCAGCAACTTCACCCTGGAGAATACAGAGACTGTCTCCTCAATCTCTTCACCATCCCAGGAATCAGATTGGTTAAACTGTGCTGCACCCTTTATTCCTGATGAAGGGCTTTCACCCGAAACGTCGATTTTACTGCTCCTCGGATGCTGCCTGAACTGCTGTGCTCTTCCAGCACCACTAATCCTGCACCCTTTATTACTCCAGGTGTGGTTTCACCAGTGCTTTCTGCACAGTTGAAGCAAGACATTCTTCTCCCTGTGTCAGTCCTTTCGCTACAAGTTCCAACATACTGTTTGCCTTCCAAATTACTTGCTCCATGTTAGCTTTCATAGAGTCATATAGCACAGAAACAAAAACTCTTTGGTCCAACTCATCCATACTGACACAGTTTCCCAAACTAAATTAATTCCACTTGCCTGTGCATGGCCCATTTTCCCTCTAAACTTTTCCTCTTCAAACCTGTCCAAATGTCTTTCAGATGTATCCTCAGCCTGGATCACTACTGGTACTTGTTTCGGATTCTACTTTGTCTGGTTCCTCCCCTCCAACCTGCCCATCATGGCTGACTATGTCTGGATTTGAGACTTCCTCACAGCATTGCTCTTGGGATCAATGAACTCTGAAGCTTCTCCAAGGTGTCAATCCACGGAAAGGATTGTGAAGAATATCCTGTAGGGCTCCTACAGGCCCCAACCCTTGGATATCTTGAGCTGCAGTAGATATTCAGTGACTTATAAATAAGGACACTTATGTTCCTTCAGCCTTCTACACTTTTCAAACCTCATCACATTTATATTCCATCTGCCGTGTTCTTGTCCATTCACTCAGTCTGTGTCAATCGATTTGAAGCCTTTTTGCATCCTCCTCCAAACTCTTATTCCCACTCAACTGTGTCACCCAAAAATGTTAAATGTTCTAATTGAAGTAGTTTTGAACGGCCATTATCCATGTACTAACCCTATGGTTCCCCCAGTAATCACCAAAAGCATAACATTCAGGCATTTTATTTAAAGAAATGACATTAAATTCACAGAAACGTAACCTTACCTACAACTACAATTGGATCCGCTCCCATAGATTTAGCGACTAGCAGGTTCATAAGACCAATTGTCCCTAAATGAAAAGTTGACAGATAACATGCAAAGTACTGGAGCAAAGATGCGTTATTTTATGCAAATTGAGATTTCTAACTCATCAGCTTATTTTGCCTTTTAACCAACACAATTTCTTTCTTCTTTGTCTTCTCTTACAGCCCCACAGTGTGCAGCATCCCAAAAGCCAGGTATGTGAGGAAATACGTTTTCACTTAGAGGGTGGTGAGAATTGGGAACTCACTGCCTGTAACTGTGGTAGAGGCAGGAATCCTCATCATGATGAAGGTGCAGTTTGATGTGCATTTGCGATATCAAGGCATATAATTGGACAGGAGAAACTGAGAACCGCAGATGATAGACATTAGATTTGAGAGTGTGGTGCTGGAAAAGCACAGCAGGTCAGGCAGTATTGGAGGAGCAGGAGAATGGACATTTCGGGCATAAGCCCTTCATCAGAATTATACACAAAACGTCAACTCTCCTGCTTCTTGGATACTGTCTGACCTGCTGTGCTTTTCCAGCACCACACTCTCAAATCTAATGTCTATCATCTGCGGTTCTCAGTTTCTCCTGTCCAAATATATGAACCAAATGCGAGAAAATGGGATGAGAATAGTTTCTTGTGTTTGACTAGCACACTCTTGATGGGCCAAAAGGCCCTCTTCTGTGCTGTAGACCTCAATGAGTCTATGACTCCATTCTTTATGGAGGTACATGGCTAACATGAGAAGAGATTTCCTTCACTGGGAACAATGTCTTTCTACAAAACTGAAAGAAGAATAACTGCGTGAAAAATGTGAGTTCTTTGCTTTGATTGTGGACAATTTTCATATCTACTGATATTGCCTAAAAATATCTGATGGTGGTTCACGTTGACACTTGGATTTTATTTTGGATTCCATCTGCTTACCGCCCTGGTCAATGGAGCAGGTTCCCTTTCAGGATTGCAATATAAACACACTCAATAGTGCATTCACCGCAAGCTGAACATGTCCTGTTTTCCTTTGAGTCTCAGTGCTGTAACCAGAAGATCACAGTGATCTGTAAATTCACACAATTAGTACCAATTTCAGAACTTGGGAGACAGCAAGGCCGATAATGTGACTAACTTCAGATAAGTTGCCAGACTTTGGGCTGGTAAAATGAATACTTATGGAATTCACTTCAACAAAAGACTGTGGAGGTTAGATCATTGAGTATATGTAAAATGGAGATAGATTGGTTCTTGATTGTTAAGGGGATCAAGGGTTATGAGGAGAAAACAGGAAAATGGGATTGAGAAACTTATCAACCATGATTGAATGGTGGAGTAGACTCAATAGGCTGAATGGCCTAATTCCTGTTCCTCTGTCTTATGGTCTTATGAACTTAACATCTACATTGAACTAACTGAACAAGCGATATTGTGACCTATCGGAAATAACAGCATTTCTCTCCAAATAATAAAGGAGCAACAAATCCATTTAAGAACACAAGACATATTTAGTCTCTATAGTGAATCATTGTTTTAGACTTCCCCTTGACTATACCTCTCACCATACGTATGCAGTTTCTGAAAGTGGTTTATATGATTGTTAATGGCTCAATCCAAGTTATTTTTCAATTGACTTGAGAGATCCCTACAATGCAACAGTGTGTTCCAGCTTGAGCTCAGTTTAAAACAGCATGGAAACTGGCATCAATTTCTCACCAATCCATTTTGTTACTGACGTCAGTAGCAAGTAATCTACATGGGCCACTGCCCTACCTGCCCCAAGGATGAGGACTCTTTGTCCCATGCGCACTCCACCTCTACGACAGGCATGAATCCCAACAGAAAGTGGCTCAATCATCGCACCTTCCTCAAAGCTCACACATTCAGGAAGCCTGAAACAAGAGATGCTGCAAACGTTAGACCCTTTTGTCACCTTGAAAGCTTTTCACATCATTTCTTATCTTTGGCCGGGCAGTACCAGATGGCAATCCACTGAAACAGAACGTACACAACCTGAAAAGGTACATTGAGGGTGTCTATCATTTCTTGCTGTCTCCACTTATCCACAATCAATGCATAACCCTATCCGTTACTAATGTATACAAATCATGACCTAATTTATGGGATGGACTATTGTACCACACAATAAAAAACAGAACCAACTTTACAATGTTGACACAAAATCATTATTTAATATGGACAAAGCACACCAAATAAATATGGTTTTGAAAGTCCATTCACATATCAATTTGAGGACATAAAACAGATCCCAATGCAGTTTGCATTTGAATGCTAGCCATTTTGAAATGGGAATAGAAAGGTTAGTTTTAGAGATCTAACCAGTCCTACAGCTCATCGCAGTTGAAAATACTGACTGACAGAGTAGGGGGTGAAGTGCAGTGACAGGAAGCTAACTCAGCACTGTATCTATAATTGTACAGTTCAGACAGAATGTATCTGCAAGAATAAGACTTTTTCATGAATTCACAGAAGGAAGTGAATTCAGTTTAATTTTATTGCATTTATTGTGTACTTCAGATTGATATTGATAAGCCGATACACCTTTGTTGTCTCAGTGTCTAAGTACAGCTCTTTGCGAATACATGTGCAATAATATATTGGGAACTGGGCCTTGATACTTTTATATTTTGTCATTTTATCTATATTTGACAATCTGGTAGAGAAATGATTAATGAAAAGGAAATGTTTTCAGGACTTTAGGGAAAAATCACGGATGGGGTCTAGTGTCAGCCCACTGGACTACAGCTAAACAATCACCATGAGTCTTAAAATATTTTTTCAAAAGCCATTATAGTTTGCCAGTGATTCCCAGCTTTTCTGGCATTTTGAGGTAAAACTGGAAGTGATCTTATCATTTTCGATTTCCCCAAGCTGCTGCCCATGCCTGCAACCAGAACGGTGACATGTTTGTAGATTGAAAGCAGAAGGGCTGATTTGCTGCAAACCAAAGCATACTGAGAAAGTGCAGTTTGTATTCTAATACTGGATAGTTTTAGAGTGGGAATAGAAAGGACAGGTTTAGAATCGTAACCAGTCCTGCAACTCATCTCAGTTTAAAATACTGACATGCGAGTAGAGGATGGAGAGGAGTGGCAAGAAGCTAACTCAGCACTGCATCGATAGTTTTACAATTCAAATAGAATGTATTTGCCAAGAACAAGACTACATACAAATTCACTGCAGGAAGTGAATTCTGTTTACATTTACAGCAAATATTGCAAGATGACCCAGTGGTCATCATAATAGCAACAACCAAATTCCCAGAGGGACACTTTCTCACTAGAGAGTGCCAACTCGTGGTGAGGTTTTACCTGAGGGGCATCATGCCTCGGGGGAGGTCAACACAGCACTGTTAGAACTGAACTCAAACCATTGGTACTCTCTACATGGCAAAGCAGCCAATGCAACCAATATACATTGCTATTCTTTGATGCAATCACTTTCAACAGTCTCAATCAGCCTTTGCTATTAGCTGCTTTACATAATGTTATTTTTAATAATTCCACTATCTTAATTAAGAATCATTCAACCCCAACAATGGGGAAGCAGGCCATTCAACCCATCAAATCCACACCAACCTTCCGAATAGCATCCTACCTAGACTAACCCCATCCCTGTAACCCTGCATTCCCTCTGGCCAATCTACTTAACCTACAGATCATTGGACTGTGGGAGAAAACTGGAGCACCTGGAGAAAACCTGCACAGACACAGGGAGAATGTGCAAATTTCACACAGACAGTCAGCCAATGCAGGACTCAGACCTGGGTTCCTGGCACTGCAAGGCAGCAATGCTAACCACAAGGCCACCATGCAAGTGCGTTAACTTACAGTTTAAAAAGACATGTAGTAGTATGGATGAAATTGTATAATAATCTCAAGAACACAACTCTATTCATAACAGCCTAATTAACGTCTTGATCTCACAGATTTAAAAATCACAGGGGGGGATCCAAGATGGCGGCGACCCAGCAAGACTGAGTCCACAGTGCTCTACCCAAAACTTGGGAAAAGTGGGCTATCCACCCCCACCACACTCACTAAACCATTTATAATAGTTGTTAACCTTAAATAGTTACCTATTAGTACATTTAAATAGTCTAATACTAGCTGGAAAATGGGTAAAGGGAAGGGAACAGGCGGCTCTAAGAAAGCAGGGACCCCTCCCCCACCCTCTCCCTCTTCAGCTGCAACAAAGGTGTCTTCAGCTACTTCAGGAGATTTACCAATGAAGATGAGCTTTGAGGAGATGTTTGCCAGGTGGGAGGCGAAGATTGATGCTTTTATCGATGAGTCTCGGCAGAGCAGAGAAGCACTATCAGCCGAGCTGCAGAAGCAGGGCAGAGACATTCAGGAATTGGAGTGCCGAGTCAGAGAGGTGGAGTCGAAGGCCGCAGCCTCAGAGACTGGGATAAAATCAACAGCCGACCACATCCGTTTTCTCGAGAATCGAGTCCAGAACCTAGAAAACCACATTGATGACCTCGAAAATCGATGTCGTAGAAAAAATATTCGGTTGTTGGGCCTGCCCGAGCAGGAAGAGGGAGGTCAGCTGACAGCATTCTTAGAGCATTGGCTGCCACAACTTTTAAATCTGCAGGCTGGATCAGGCCAGGTAAGGGTAGAATGGGCCTACCGGGTCACAGTACGTGGGCCCGGCTCAACCCAGCGCCCACGCCCGGTCCTGTTCCAGCTGCAGAGCTATAGGGAGAGGCAGATGCTCCTGGAAGCCTCAAGAAATCTGGGAAAAGATCCCCAAGTTATGACCCACAAAGGATCCAGGATCATGCTGTTCCAGGACTTCTCCCCAGCTTTGGTCCGAAAGAGGAAGGCATTCGATGAGGCGAAGAAGCGTTTAAGGGACTTAAATATCCAGTACTCCTTACGATATCCAGCGACGCTACGCCTTAGCCACGAAGGATCCATATATAACTTCGGATCACCGGAGAAGGCTAAGGAATTCTTGGACTCTCTTAAATAAACTGTAAGAGATTGTGGACGCTGGTCTGCCTTTCCCATTATTTTGGTTTACATCCCTTCATCTTTTCTTATCTTTCCCCCTATGTGTGTATGTATTTATATATATGTTGGGGCGTTTGGTTAATGTTGATGGGGAGAGGTGGTTACCTTATTCTATTTTACTTCTGTTTTTAGGAGCGGGGTTGTTTTTCTTTCCCCTGTTATTTTGTGGTATTATATTTAAGTATTACATGTTGAGATTGTAATCTTATAGTTATATATGGTATTAATATTCCCAAATATATTTAGATGTGGGTGTGGGTGGGGGTGGGGTGTTCACTGTTAACTCTAGCTTTATATTATATTTGAATTCTCCTCATTTTATTGAGGAACACCTGGGTCAAGGGTGGGGCACTGGTTGGAAGAGGGTAAGATGGACTGTAGGAGAGGAAGTGACGCTCCCTGGGAACAAGGGAGAAAATCTCCAATTCGGAATGTTTTATATTTTTTATACTTAGAAAGAGTTTTTTGTTATATTGTTTTGAGTGTATCAGAGAATCTTTACTTTTGTAAATCTTGTATGCTCCATGCTCGGGATGTTCTAGATAGGGTTTCCCCTCCCGAGGGGTCTCGGATCTGTCCAGATGATTATGGCTGAACAGTCGGTTAAGTGGTGCACCTGGAATGTCAGGGGGAGTAATTCGCCAGTTAAAAGGAAGGAAATATTATCAAATCTTAAGAAGGAGAGAGTTGATATAGCTCTCCTACAGGAGACACACCTGTCGGATAAAGAACACTTAAAATTACGACAGGGCGGATTTGATCAGGCCTTTTTTTCCTCTTTTAATTCAAAAAGCAGGGGAGTCGTTATCCTTGTCCGGAAGAACTTCCCTTTGAAAATTCTAAATCAGATAAAAGACGAATCTGGACGATATATTTTGATTAAAGCCCTCATAAATGGAGAGGAATATGGGATCTTAAATGTATACTGCCCCCCGGCACACCCCTTTAAATTCATAACGGAAGCTTTTTCAAAACTGATGGCCTTTGGTGCCCGTCATACAATTATAGGGGGAGACTTTAATTGTATTATGGATCCGGAAATAGACAGGATTCCCAAGAGTGCCGCTGGAGTATCTCCCAGATCTAGACAACTGGCGGACCTGAATAAAGAATTAGGATTGGTAGATGTATGGAGATGTCTCCATCCACAGGGTAGAGATTTTTCTTTCTACTCTAATCCACATAAATGTCACACAAGAATTGATATGTTTTTTGCCCCATCGATTTTTCTAAATTCTATAGCAACCTGTAAAATAGGTACTATAGCAATCTCTGACCATGCCGCTGTATACATGGAAACTAAGGTAAAGAACAATGGGACATCTGCTCGACATTGGCGTATGGACCCCTTCCTGATAAAAGATAGCAAATTTTTAAAGTACTTCTCCCAAGAACTTAAAACTTTTTTAGAAATTAATACTGGTACGGCTAGCAATCCGTCAATGATGTGGGAGACCATCAAAGCTTATGCACGAGGTTTGATCATCTCCTATTCAGCGACCCAGAGGAAAATGAAGGGAGAGCAACAGCGTCTGCTCGAAGCTCGCCTAAAAGCAGCCGAAACAGCATACGCTGATAGACCTTCTATCACAAAATTGCAGAGGATTACAGCTCTTAGGACAGCTTTAAACACCGCGCTTACTCAAACGGCTAAAAGGGAAATATTATTTGCGAAACAAAGATTATATGAATATGGCGACAAACCGGGTAGATACTTAGCATTTCTTGCAAAGAAAAAGAAAGCCCCTCAAACTATTCCGACCATCAAGGAAAGTACAGGTACCCTGACTCATGATCATAAAAAGATCAATGCGACCTTTAAAGAATTTTATTCTGAACTATATAGATCGCAGGATTGTGAAGATAGGATTAGGAGGATGCAGTCATTTTTTAAAAATTTGACCTTTCCGGGCCTGACTCCGGAACAGGTGTCGGCCCTAAATACCCCTTTAACAGTCCAAGAAATACTTGAGGCAATTAGGCAACTTCAGAGCGGAAAAGCACCGGGCCCGGATGGTTTTCAAGCTGAATTCTATAAAGAATTTACAGGAATATTGGTTGACCCACTTATGGATATGTATAATTTTGCGCATAGTCAGGTCTGTCTCCCGCCCACGCTGAAAGAAGCAAATATTTCTCTTATCCTCAAAAAAGGAAAAGACCCAGAAGATTGTGCATCTTACAGACCAATATCCTTACTAAATGTAGACTTTAAAATTCTCTCAAAAATGTTAGCACTAAGACTAGAAAGGGTACTGCCATATATTATAAAGGAGGACCAGACGGGATTTATTAAGGGCCGCAGATCATCCAATAATATCAGAAGGGTCTTGAATATGATCCAAGCCTGTCATCAGGGAAAGATACCAGGAGTAGTAATTTCATTGGATGCGGAAAAGGCATTTGATAGGGTTGAATGGTCATATTTATTTTACACATTGGAAAGGTTTGGCGTTGGACAGGTGTTTACCAAATGGGTTTCAACATTGTATAATGACCCCAAAGCAGCTGTTATTACTAATGGGTTAAGATCGGATGGCTTCAGTGTGGGTAGGGGCTGCCGTCAAGGATGTCCTCTCTCACCATTGTTGTTTACACTGATAATCGAACCATTAGCAGAAGCCATCCGGACTGATCCTAATATAACGGCCCCGAGGATTGGTACAGGTAAACACAAAATTACCCTCTATGCAGATGACGTTCTCTTATTCCTCAGTAATCCTTTAATGTCAGTGCCTCGTCTAATTCAAGTTATTAATACATTTAGTGCATTCTCAGGCTATAAAATTAATTTTTCAAAATCGGAAGCCATGCCAATGGGTGGTCTGGCTATGATACCCCACTTAATGGACGGATCCCCTTTTCCCTTCCGTTGGTCCCTGGAGGGCTTCTTATATTTAGGTATTTTTATCACGCCAGTATTTGATCAGCTGTATAGGGCTAATTTTGTACAATTAATGGAAAGGATAAGGCAGGACCTCCAGCGATGGAGAGACCTTCCGATTTCCTGGCTAGGGAGAATAGCATTAATTAAAATGAATGTTCTGCCCCGTCTCTTATATCCTATGAGAATGCTCCCGCTGATGCTGCCAAGGCTAGCCCTACGTAAATTATATGGCTGGTTGGGCTCCTTTATTTGGAACCATAGACGGCCCCTTATTAAGCTGAAGAAGCTACAGCTTCCACAGGCAAGGGGAGGACTGGACTTCCCAGACTTTAGGAAATATCAGTTAAGCTCCCTACTAAGTTACATAGCTGATTGGGTTTCATCTGATCCACAATCAATTTGGTTGGATATCGAAGCCTCCCAAGTAAAATACCCACTTATTAACCTTTTATTTTCAGATAAGAGGAAAATCATTACAGACCACTGTAAAAATCCCATAATATTAAATACAATTAAGGCCTGGAATATAATGCGGCAAAATGAGGGTAACTCACATAAAACATCCCCCCATGCACCAATAGTAGGCGCATGGGGATTCCAACCGGGGATTACAGATGCCACCTTTAAACTCTGGAGATCCAGGGGCATCTCATGCTTAGGGGACCTATTTAAAGATGGGATCCTGATGTCCTTTGAGCAGCTGCGTCTGAAATTCGGAATACCTAATGGGGATCTCTTTCGATACTTCCAAGTTCGAGATTATGTACAGAGGAAGACTACATTAATAGATAGTCTTTATAAATCAGACAGAGAAAGTAATGTCTTACGACCAGCGGGGGCATCCTCCGTTAGTACTATATACCATTTGCTACATGATGGAGTCTCAGGAGACATGGATGACCTGCTTAAAACATGGGAGCAGGACTTGGGGCTAGAAATCTCTGAGGATATGTGGAATGACATTTGGGAAAATGCTAGAAGAATTGCTATCTGTAACAGAACTCAGGCTATCCAACTAAAGATACTTCATAGGGCCCATATAGCTCCGGCTCGACTGGCAAAATTTAAGGCAGGAGCATCTCCAATGTGTCCTAAATGCAAAATAGAGGTGGGTACTCTTGTACATTGTCTGTGGACTTGTCAGAAAATCCGCATTTACTGGATTAAAGTGGCAAATACCCTGACAGAAATTTTAGGAACGGAAATTAGAGTGGACCCTGTATCTCTCCTTTTGGGCTTTTCGAATCTCTCATTTCTGGATATGCATGGGAAGAGACTATTTTCTATTCTCTCTTTCTGTGCAAGGAAAATTATTTTGGTGAACTGGGTGGCTGAGGGCCCCCCTGGACTTTCAAATTGGCACAGATTAATTATGGAATATATCCCCCTTGACTTCCTCACAAATATGGTGCACCGAAAGACTGAATTATTTTATAAAATATGGCAGCCCTTTTTGAATTATATAAATGCAGATATTTCGGCTATCCTAACAAGGGCTTTTATTTAGTGAAGATTTCAGACCGGGCTGCTCCGGGGCCCCTTGGGAGAGGAATCCTGCGCGAATACGGGTTTTATTATATTTGATGTTTATACATTCCGAGCATGTAAGAGACTTAGGTATATACTCTGGTTAGTTATAGGTTAGATTAGTAGAAAGTTGAGTTTTTTTTTCTTTCTTTTTTCGTTTCTTTTTTTTTCTTTTTTGTTTTCTTTCTTTCTCTTTTCTTTGTTAAATTATGACTATTGTATATATGATTTAATTGTACATCAGTGTTTGTATTTGAGAGTTTTGTTTATTTTTGTAAATTTGCAAAAATGTTAAATTTCAATAAAAATATCTACAAAAAAAAATCACACAACACCAGGTTATAGTCCAACAGGTTTAATTGGAAGCACTAGCTTTCGGAACGCTGCTCCTTCATCAGGTGGTTGCGGTGTACAATCAGCACTACCACCTGATGAAGGAGCGTCGCTCCGAAAGCTAGTGTGCTTCCAGTTAAACCTGTTGGACTCTAACCTGGTGTTGTGCGATTTTTAACTTTGTATACCCAAGTCCAACACTGGCACCCCCACATCACGATCTCACAAATGTTATCTAATACCCGTGCATACAGCAGTCCATGGCCAATGTTCCCATTCCCAAAACTCAGGGATGCAGATGTCAAAGCTAGTAGCATCTGACCAAGCATGAGGAACTCACTTGAAACAGTAGTTGGCATTGTGGACATAATATCGACAAAGAGTCCCATCATCAGGAGGTGTAGCACTGAAGAAAATCGTTGGAGAGAGATTGTAGCGTCCAATTTTGCAAAATTCACAGTTTTCTCTTGGGACACCAGGCTCAATAGATACTCTGTCACCTACAGCAGAGGAAACATTTGTGATAAAATTGAAGGGCTACAGGGCAAGATCGAAATGGTGGGATCGGGATAATTGCACAGCTCTTTCAACAGCAGGCACAAGAAATAATGGATCAAAGGATACCATTAGTGTTTTGCGATGGTCCAAGGTTTTATGATCTCACATGTGGCCTCAGTTTAAACTTTACCCAATGCAAAAAGTAAGATCATTTTGTCAATTTATTTCTCTTGTCAGGCAAGATGCTCAAAAAACTACAACTGTAAGTGGGAATCAAGCAGGTCATGAGCCTTTTATATTAATCTGGATTTTACTTCTGGAATTAATTAAATTGAACTCTAATCCTTAGGACTTAAGAACTAGCAACAATATTTAATTAAATTTGGGAAAACTAAATAAATGGTGCATATTCAAATATAGATTATTAAAATAGTATATGATTAATTTCTGCCCTTGAAGTTCAGTGAGAAAATTGGACTCCGAAAGATGTCTTAAAGGCAGGTATGTTTCTTCTTGCAAGTGTAAGTTTTGTGGTTCACTTTGTAGCAGTCTCATCATAGAGTCAGAAGATTGTGGGTTCAGGTCCTTGCGCACATAATCCAGGCTGACACACTGAGTGACTGCTCCACTGTCTTGTCCCTCTCAGGTAAAGAGTTCAATGGCATTACTAATCAGCAGGAGAAGAACGTTCTCCAGTGTCTGGTTAATGTTTATCTCTCAATCAACATCATTAAACAGATGATCTTGTTACCTCATTGATCTTTAAGGGAACTCGTTGTGTACAACTGGCAACCGCATTTCCTGCCTTGTCACAGTGATCACGTTTCAGAAGCATTTAAGTCGGTTGCAAATGTGTTTTGCGCCATCCTGAAATTTCAATATCTAGCAATTTCCTTCTTTCTCTTTTAGTTTTGTGAATGTGTACTTTGTGCACTGACCTACTTTCAGGTGTTGTACTCCAGGCCCCAGCTTGTGCACAGTCCCTGAGGCTTCGTGCCCCAAAACCATTGGCTTTTTGACAACAAAATCGCCGATCTTTCCGTGCTGCCAGTAGTGCACATCGGAGCCACAGATCCCGACTGAATGTACCTTCAACAGCACCTCTGAAAGCACAGCACAGCAAGAAATGTATAATGTTGATTTCAAACCATTAAACAGCCCTGAGCAGAAAGATATCATGGCTTTTTTGAGCTAAATCTATGTTTTAGAATAAAAGTAAATTTAAGATGTCACTGAAATAGCCCAATTAAATTACTATCCTAAATTATTAAGATTTGATTTATTTGAAGAGAATTGGTGTAATGCATTATTTTTACTCAGGGTTATGTTTGATAGCATGTGCACTGACAAAAACATATCCAGAGAGAGTTCATAGATCAACTGGGCTCATTCCAATATTAACAATTAAAACATCTAAGTTCACAAATAAGCTAAGTTCACTAAGTTCACCCTCCTAATTGAAAGTGCAAACTGGCCGATTGTTAATCACAAGGATTTTTCCCTGGGGTGAGGGAGTCCAGAACAAGAGGGCATTGGTCTCAGGTGAGCTGGGAAAGATTTAAAAGGGACCTAAGGGCAACTCTTACATGCAAAGGGTGGTGCATGTGTGGAATGAGCTGCCGGTGGAAATAGTGGAGGGTAGTATAAATATAGCATTTAAAAGGCATCAGGATTGGAACTTGAATTGGGAGGATTTAGAGGGATATGGGCCAAATGCTGGCAAATGGGACTAGACTGGTTTCAGATATCTGGTCAGCATGGGCGCATTGGACCGAAGGGTCTGTTTCCGTTCTGTACATCTCTATGACCCTTCTCAGGCAATGTGTTCCATATTTACACCACTCACCTGGGGGGAGAATATCTTTCCTTGGATTCCCTATAAACAACTGACTCCTCATCTTAAGCTTATGTCCTTTGGTCTTAGCCATGTCTGCCATGGGGAAATGATTCTCACAATCAACCCTATCTATTCCTCTTATAATATCATGTAGATTCCCCTATCCTGACCTCACCAAAACCAGAACTGCCATTTGGACTGTTGGTATTGGGGTGCAAGGATGTATTCTTCTGTTTCAAGCTTATAGATGACATTTGTTTATTTGTTTGTAGGATGTGGATGGTCCTAGCTATCCCTTGTTTCCCTAGAGAATCATAGAATTATACTGTTCAGAAGAACAGGATAGCACAGGGTACAGGGTGGCACAGTGGCTCAGTGGTTAGCACTGCTGTCTCATAGTGCCAAGGACTCAGGTTTAATGCCAACCTCTGGATGACTATTTGTGTGCAGTTTACATGTACTCCACATGTCTGCGTGAGTTTCCTCTGGGTGCTCCAGTTTCATCCCAATGTCCAAAGATGTGCAGGTTACATAAATCATGTGCAGGCTAGGTGGGTGAGCCATGAGATAAGTAAAGTAGGGAGCTGGGTCTTGGATGGGAAGCTGTTCAGAGGGTTGGTGTGGACCAAATGGCCTGCTCCCACACTGGAGAGATTCAATGTGAAGAGGCTCCTTCAGCCATTGAGTCTGCACTGTCAACGCCACTCAAAGTCCACACTTACCACCACATGGCCCATAGCTTTGAATGTGTTTCAAATCAGATGGTAGTGAGCTCCTTTCTCGAACCACTGTGGGGTATGTGGTATGGAGGTACTGGGAGAGCACTTGGAATTTTAATTTAGCGACAGTGAAGGAACGGTGATACAATTCCAAGTCATGACAGTGTGTGGCATTGAAGGAAAAACTAAACTAAATGAATATAAAAAATTGCTGTGAAGTAATGGGCACAATGTAAAGATTAATTGTCGAGATGCTTCATATTAAGAGGACACTGCCCTGGCCCACAGTGGTAGTGTCTTTATCATTGACTTAGAAGGGTCTGGGATCAAATCCTACCAGCTTGGATGTGTGTCACAGCACATACTTTTATTGAGATGTACAGCACAGACACAGACCCTTTTGTCCAACTCGTCAATGCTGACCAGATATCCTAAATTAATCTAGTCCCATTTTCCAGCATTTGGCCCATATCCCACGAAACACTTCCTATTCATGTACCTATCCAGATGCCTTTTAAATGCTGTAAATATACCAGCTTCCACCACTTCCTCTGGCAGCTCATTCCATACACGTACCACCCTTTGTGTGAAAAAGTTGCTCCTTAGGTCCCTTTTAAATCTTTCCCCTCTCACCCTAAACCTATTACCATTAGTTTTGGACTCTCCCACCCTGGGAAAAAGACCTTGACTAACCATGCTCCTCACGATGTTATAAACCTCTATAAGACCTCCCCTCAGCTTCCAATGTTCCAAGGAAAACAGCCCAAGCCTATTCAGCCTCTCCCTGTAGCTCAAACCGCCTCCAACCTTGGCAACATCCTTGCAAATCTTTTCTGAGCCTTTTCAAGTTTAGCAATGTCCTTCCAATAGCATCCGAACAGGTGGATTAAAATAACTATAATAAATTATGCACTGTTCGCTATTTTCCTCATTAAGAGAATGATGAGATTCTTTCAATGGTGTTGCCAATGAATCTCACTGACATTGAAACAACTAAGGACCGGATTTAGGGAGATTGCTTCTTTAAGGTTCATTTCTCAAAGTCATCCCCCTGCATAAAGCTTGCATGAAGCCCTATTCTAATATTGAGAGCGAGCAATTGGGTATGTCAAATTCCTTACTGCTGTACATGCATGTAGATGTTATTTTTAAACTGGAAACAAAAGAGCTAAAATTCAGTATGCCATTCTTTAAGAACTATTAGCAAGCCTTATCACAAAGTCTTAGTAAAGCACTTATACACTCCAACTGTTAATGGCCTTTTGTCAAAGCTATCTTTTTTGATATTGGAGAAGAAGTGAACTGACAATAAAGGATATAAAAAGCCTGCAAACTGTGATATGATTGTGTTAAAGCTGGAACCTGCCTTACTGGTTAGGGCGGGGTGCTTGTAAAATGGGTCACCAAGAGAGAAAGTAGGCCACTTAAAAACTGCACTCAGGAAACCTTATGGAGAACATACTTACCATCAGGTCCTGGTTCTGGAATCGGGCGCTTCTCCTGCAAAGAGAAGAAATACACTTTGTGATAGAAATGGACATTGAGGATTTTATGACCAAAAACGTAGCAGATTGTATGGTTCCCAGATAGCCTGAATGGTGAACGGTGAGGGCGGAGGGGGGGGAAAGACCTCTTGCCTCTCAGTCATCACTGCAGCATAACGTTCTGGGCAAAGTACAATAGAATCACAATGACAGGAGTCACCACCATACGATCACAAAACTAGACCCTTCAGCCCATCAAGTCTGCATTGACAAAAAAAACTACTCTAAATCTACTCTGGTCCTACTTTCAGAATTTGACCCATAACCATGAATGTCATGCCATTTCAAAGGCCATACATAATAGGAACCAGAGTAGACCATTCAGCCCAAGTCTACTTCAGTAGGATTATGCAAAAGTGAGGACTGCAGATGCTGGAAAGCAGACTCGAGATTAGAGTGTTGCTGAAAAAGCACAGCAGGGCAGGCAGCATCTGAGTGAGGAGCAGGAAAATCGATTTTTCACTCCTGATGAAGGGCTTTTGTCTGAAACATTGATTTTCCTGCTCCTCGGATGCTGTCTGACCTGCTGTCCTTTTCCAGCACCACTCTAATCTATACTTCAATAGGATTACGGCTGATCCATCATCCCTCATATTCATTTTGCTATGTTTTCCCAATAACCCTTGATTCCAGTGCTGATCAAGAGTCAACCATCTCAATTGCTTATTAAATACTTTTTAATGGTTGTGAGGTTTCCCACCTCAACTACGCTCCCTGTCAGTGCGTTCCCCGATTTCCTCAACAAAATATTCCTTCGAATCCACTGTAAACCTTCTAGCTTTCACTTTAAAATTACATCTCCTTGCTATTGGGCCTTCAACAAAAGGGAACAATTACTTTTACCTTCTCCATGCCCCTCATAATCTTATCACCACAACCTGGTCCCCTTTCAGCCTTCTTTGTCTCAAAGAAAATAACCCAAGCTTATCCTGCCTCCTGATGAAGGACTTTTGCCTGAAACATCGATTTTCCTGCTCCTCGGATGCTGCCTGACCTGCTGTGCTTTTCCAGCACAATTCTAATCTTGCCTCTTTAAAATTCTCCATCCAAGACAACATCCGGAAGATTCTTCTCTGTACCCCTTCCTGTAAAATCTCATCCTTCCTAGAGTTGGGTGACCTGAACTGCAGTACTCCAGCTGTGGCCCTACCAGAGTCCTGTATAGTTTTAACATATTCTCCCTGTTCTTGTAATCTACGCTTCGACTGATAAAAGCAAGTGTCCCCTGTGCCTTCTCAACTACCCTGTTAACCTGTCCTGCCTCCTTCAGGGATCTGTGGATAAGCACCCTGAGATTCTTCAGTTCCTCTGAGTTTCTGAGTGGTCTTGCCATTCACCGAGTGCTCCCTTGTCATGTTATTTCTTCCAAAGACTCCCTTTCCTTTCAAAAACATGCAATTAAGTAAACCACCCCTTGGAAACCGTGGATGAAATCATTATGGAAGTTTCAGCAATAAAATAGTCATCCAGAATCATTATATTCCAAGTTGGTCATTAAATGTTACTTGTCCATGGTGGATGGGGACATTACTGGGTAAAAGCCAGCATTTGTTGCCAGCCCTGTATTATCCTTCAGTTACATGGTTTACTCAGAGACAAAAATACGGCAGATGCTGGAATCCAAGATAGACAAAGCAGAAAGGTTACACCCGAAATGTTGACATCTCCACCTCCTGATGCTGCCTGGCTTGCTGTGTTCTTCCAGCCTCCTACCTGTCTAACATGGTTTACTCAGTCAGTGTCAGAGTCAATCACGTCACTGTGGGTCCAGAGTTGCACTTATGTCAGATCAGGGCAAGATGATAGACTTCCTTCATTAAAACTGGGTGGCACAGCAGGTAGCACCACTACCTCGCAGCACCAGGGACTTGGGTTTGATTCCAGCCTTGCGTGACTGTCTGTGTGGAGTTTGCACATTATCCCTGTGTCTGTGCTGGTTTCCTCCCACAGTCCAAAGATGTGCAGGTCGGGTGAATTAGCCATGCTAAATTGCCCACAGTGTTAGGTGCATTAGTCAGAGGGAAATGGGTCTGGGTGGGTTACTGTTAGGAGGATTGGTGTGGACTTGTTGGGCCAAATAGCCTGTTTCCATACTATAGTGAATCTAATCTAAAGGACATTAGTGAACCATATAGGTATTGACAAAATTGTCATGGTTACCATTATTGAGACTAGTTATTAAGCACCAGATTTATTCCTTAAATTTAAATTAAGGTAAGTGTTGAACCTATGTCCCAAACCCTTTAGCCTGGAGCCACTAGATTAGCAGTCCCAGTGACTTTATCACCATCTCCTGAATCATTCCATTCATGTTAAATTATTTTCCTTCCACTCTCACTATATATTCTCTTTCTGTAAAATATTTGCCTAAAACATCCACATGATACTCAATCCTCCTGTAGATCACAGCATTTTAAGGGGGGGGGGATTGCATTTTTAAACAAAATACATTCTTTTATCCAGTTGTGATCATTTCAAACACTTCTGTCAAACATTCTTTTAGATTTTTCTTAATTCATTCAGAGGATGAGGATATCACTGGCTAGGTGAGCATTTATTGCCTGTCCCTAATTGTAGTCGACCACTTGTTCTGCTAAAACAGAATAAATTCCAGCTTTCTTCACATGCACTTGACCCCTAGACCCAATGTCAGGAAACCGTCTGGGACACAGTAAGATCTCAATGCAAGTGCAAGACAGACAAGACTGTTCAGACAGACGGGTTACCAGTTTGATATCGCCTGGTCCGTGGACCACCAGAGATAGATTCTCCGACATCCTCAGTCTGTTCTCCCTGGTGCCTGGTGAGTTAAAGGCTGGAAGGTAATTGGGAGGGGGCTGAACGTTCAGCGAAGGGCGCTCTGTCTTATTGAGATGAAGCTATCATTGGTCTATTCGGCCTTTTCTGTTGGTGTATCTCGGCTGGTCTCTTCCGCCCGAGTTGGTTGGACACAGACGTACACACTCTCACTACAGTGTTTCCCCGGCACGGCTCCTGGGCGTTTTTAACACATCCTGCGTCACAAAACGATCAAGGTAACCTTTCAGGCGTGGGATGTAGCTGCCTGTGACATCCAGCCCCGTCATTATTTACCCCAAGAGAGGGGGTGGATACTGAAAACTGCCCCCAACCCCCCTTTCAGTCATGCAAAGCTGTGCTTAAAGTTACAGAGGCAGGTCCAAGCGCCTGCAAATCACACCTTTATTATTCTCATATGTTTTATTTCCTAAGACTTTGGTCTTAAGCATCTGTACCCAGAATCCACAGAGGATAGAATTTCTACATTGTGGAAGCAGGCCATTCAGCCCATCAAGTCCCCACCGACCCTCAGAAGAGCATTGCATCCAGGCCTAACCCTGTATCTCTTATGGTTAACCCACCTGGCCTGCACATCCCCGGACACTGTGGGCAATTTAGCATGGTCAATTTACCTAACCCGTATATGTCTTTGGACTGTGGGAGGAAACCGGAGCACCTGGAGGAAACCCAGACAGACGTGGGGAGGATGTGCAAACTCTGTAGAGTCACCAGAGGTTGGGATTGAACCCGTGTCCCTGACGCTGTGAGGCAGCAGTGCTAACCACTGAGCCACCGTGCCGCACCACAAGGTACCTCTTCCATCTAAGATGGCGCTGTAATGCAGGGATTGTAAATTTTCCGCTGTACACATATGAGTACGTGTGACACTAAAGCTCATTTATTCATTCTCCCATCCATCAGTTTATTGCACACATTTGCAACTTAGATTAGATTAGATTACTTACAGTGTGGAAACAGGCCCTTCAGCCCAACAAGTCCACACCAACCCGCCAAAGCGCAACCCACCCATACCCCTACATTTACCCCTAACCTAACACTACGGGCAATTTAGCATGGCCAATTCACCTGACCCGCACATCTTTGGACTGTGGGAGGAAACCGGAGCACCCGGAGGAAACCCACGCAGACACGGGGAGAACGTGCAAACTCCACACAGTCAGTTGCCTGAGTCGGGAATTGAACCCGGGTCTCAGGCACTGTGAGACAGCAGTGCTAACCACTGTGCCACCGTGCTGCCCACTCTGCCACCGTGCCGCGCACAAAGTTTGAGCCCTTTCCTTGTCAGGGTTTGCAAGGGAGCATGGTCGTGAATGTGCCAAATGTTTCAAAGGCCATGGCAGATTCAGAACATAACATTTCCAACGTCATCATGAAATTCTCACAGATTCCAGCTGTATTGTTTTCCAAGTCTCATCTGTCAGTCCAGTGATCATCAGCAGATCACCATCAGCTTTGTGTGAGGAACATGTTGTTACCTACAGATACTGAAGAAGCAGGCCAGTCAGGAACAGGAAGCCATTCAAATCATCCACAGTGCATCACCATTCAGTAAGGTCATGGCTGATTTGTCTGCGACCTCAGCTCTATTACCACAGAAACCAAAAACAGGAGTAGGCCATTGGAGGAGAAAGTGAGGTCTGCAGATGCTGGAGATCTGAGCTGAAAATGTGTTGCTGGAAAAGCGCAGCAGGTCAGGCAGCATCCAAGGAGCAGGAGAATCAATGTTTCGGGCATGAGCCCTTCTTCAGGAATGAGAGTGTGCCAAGCAGGCCAAGATAAAAGGTAGGGAGGAGGGACTTGGGGGAGGGGCGTTCGAAGTGCGATAGGTGGAAGGAGGTTAAGGTGAGGGTGATAGGCCGGAGTGGGGGTGGGGATGGGGGCAGAGAGGTCAGGAAGAAGAGAGCCTGCTCCATCACTCAATAAAACCACGGCTGATCCTCCATCAATGCCATAGAGTCTTACAGCATAGCTATATTCCCACTTTCTCTCCCTATCCCTTGACACCTTTAAATTCCCAAAAGGTTTGTATTTTTCTTTCTTGAATATATTCAGTTTCTTGGCCTCCACAAAGTTCTATGATCAGAATTCTACAGGTTCACTACCAAGTGAGCGAGGAAAAGTTGCCTCATCTCTGTCTTAAATGATGTACCCAGTCTCCTAAAACTACATTGCCTGGTTCTAGACTCTCCAACCAGTAAAAAAAAATCCTACCTGCTTTGGGTCTGTCCAGCCCATTTTGAATCTTATCCATTTCTACCAGATCCTCTCTTATTCTTCTAAAACCTAGTGATTACAGGCTCAGTCAAACCAATTTCTCCTCATAGGACAGTCTTGCCATCTCAAGTATCAGCATTGCAACCTTCGCTGCACTCCTACTAAGGTAAATATGTCTTTTATCCTGCACATTCCCCTGTAGTTCAAGAATCTGACTAACTGAGCTGTAAGAATACTTATAGCCCCTGTCTCCACCTCTCTCTGAGGCAGAGAATTCCATAAACTCATGATCCTCAGAGAAAAAAAAATCTCATCACTGTCTAAAATAGGAGATCCCTTATTTTCAAACTACGGGATGCCAAGACACTGAATAGATCTGGGTCAATATTCATTCAAGCTTATTGGATTGAGAGGTGATCTTATTGTAAGAAATTGAAGGGGCTTAATAGAGAGATGAAGAATAACTCCCTGTCTCAATCATTTACCTTTAGAATTCTCTTGGTCAGTGAGCAATCTAGGCTCCAGGATTTTGTTGAATGGAGCATCAGGCCCAAGTGGGCCAAATGGCCTACTTGTGCTGCTGCTATTTCTTCTCGAGTCATAGAGATGTACAGCACGGAAACAGACCCTTCGGTCCAACTCGTCCATGCCGACCAGATATCCCAACTCAATCTAGCTCCACCTGCCAGCACCTGCTCCATATTCCTCCAAACCCTTCCTATTCGTATACCCATCCAGATGCCTTTTAAATGATGCAATTGTACCAGCCTCCACCACATCCTCTGGCAGCTCATTCCATACGCGCACCACCCTCTGTGTGAAAAAGTTGTCCCTTAGGTTCCTTTTATGTCTTACCCCCCTCACCTTAAACCTATCCATCTAAACCCTTAGCCGTATAGCAGTCCCAGTGTATGTTCGGAAAGTTAAAATCCCCTCCCATAACCACCCTATTATTATTACAGATAACTGAGATCTCCTCACAAATTTGTTTCTCAATTTCCCTCTGACTATTAGGGAATCTATAATACAATCCCAATAAGGTGATCATCTCTTCCTTATTTCTCAGTTCCACCCAAATAACCTCCCTGGATGTATTTCCGGGAATGTCCTCCCTCAACACAGCTATAATGCTATCCTTTATCAAAAATGCCACTCCCCCTCCTCTCTTGCCTCCCTTTCTGTCCTTCCTGTAACATTTGTATCCTGGAACATTAAGCTGCCAGTCCTGTCCATCCCTGAGCCATGTTTCTGTAATTGCTATGATATCCCAGTCCCATGTTCCCAACAATGCCCTGATTTGATCTGCCTTCCCTGTTAGGCCTCTTGCATTGAAATAACTGAAGTTTAATTTATTAGTCCTACCTTGTTCTCTGCCATGTCCCTGCCTGCCTGAATGTTTGACTCACTTCTTTTATCAACTGTACAGTTTCAAATTGATCTCTTTCCTCATTATCACTCTTGGTCCCACCTCGCGCGCCCCCCCCCCCCACCTTACTAGTTTAAATCCTCTCAAGCAGTTCTAGCAAATCTCCCTGCGAGAATATTAGTCCCCCTCCAATTCAGGTGCAATCCGTCCTTCTTGTACAGGTCACTTCTGCCCCAGAAGAGTTTCCAATGATCCAAAAATGTGAATCCTTCTCCCATACACCAGCTCCTCAGCCATGCATTCATCTGCTCTATCCTCCTATTCCTGCCCTCACTAGCTCGCAGCACCAGGGATAATCCAGATATTACTACTCTCGAGGACCTCCTTTTTAAATTCCTACCTAACTCTCTATATTCTCCCTTCAGAATCTCATCCTTTTCCCTTCCTATGTCCTTGGTTCCAATGTGTACAATGACCTCCTGCTGGTTCCTCTCCCTTTTGAGAACATTCTGCGCCCTCTCTGAGACATCCTTGATCCTGGCACCAGGGAGGCAACACACCATTCTGATATTTCGCTGCTGGCCACAAAAACATCTGTCTGTGCCTCAGAATAGAGAATCCCCTAACACAATTGATCTCGTGGAACCCAAATGAACCCCTCACTGCATTAGAGCCAGTCTCAATACCAGAAACATGGCTGTTTGTGCTACATTCCCCTGAGAATCCATCATCCGTACATTTTCCAAAACAGGGTACTTGTTTGAGATGAGGATAGCCACAGAAGCCTCCTGCACTAACTGCCTACCTCTTACCTTTCCTGAGGTTAAGCCATCTATGGGACAGTATCTGCAACTTTTCTCCCTTCCTATAACTGCCATCCATCACCCCCCCCCCCCCCCCCCACCCATTGTAAATTCCTCATTGCCTCTAACTGTCTCTCCAAACGATCCATTCAATCTGATAGGATTCACAACCAACAGTATTTACGGCAGATATAATCCTCAGTAACACGTAAACTCTCCCTAAACTCCCACATCTGACAAGAAGAGCACATTATTCTACTAAAGGCCATTTTTGCTTCTTTCAATGTACAGACCCAGAAAATAGCACTGTCTTATAGAACATAGAAAGATACAGCGCAGTACAGGCCCTTCGGCCCTCGATGTTGCGCCGACCGAATCCTACCTAACCTACACTAGCCCAATAACTTCCAAATGCCTATCCAATACCCGCTTAAATGACCATAAAGAAGGAGAGTTCACCACTGCTACTGGCAGGGCATTCCATGAACTCACAACTTATTCCTCTACAAAACACTGCTCCAGGCTAACTTAATACTTATGGCTTATATTTTAAAGTTTAATCAAGAGACATATCTCAATAAAACATATAATCAAGAAAGGACCCACTCTATTCACTATTGCAAACTTATTGTAAGGCCACACTTAAAATATCCACTTATCTGTTTCTCTGCTGTGACCTCTCCCAAACAGGTTTCTCCAAGATTAGTTGTGAATTTCACTGTTTGCTAATTTTCCCAGATGCACTCCAATGTCCAGTGATACATGAATTCAAACAGCAAAGGCAGTAACTGCACAGGTTCACTGCTCTGTCAGTTAGCAGTGTGGGTTTCTCTCTCCCTCCTGCACAGATCATGTGCTGCCTTTGTTTCTTCCCCTCCCTTTTAAAAGTGCCATTGTTTTGATTTTTTTTATCTCCAAAGTTCCAAAGCAATGCAACAGCATATAAAACAATAATTGCTGCTCCTGGAATTTGAGGAAATTTCCCCCAACACCTAAAATACTACAAAAAAGGAGTGACATGTTACAGCCAGATATTTTTCCCATCCTCCATCTTGGATAACCCAGAAGTTTTCACTGGTGGTCTGCATCCCTGTTTTGCAACAATTGAAAAAATATATATCTTTGGACAGGATAAAACCAACACAGCATTGGAAAAATGCAACTAGTGCTTAGATGTTTGATAGATATATTTCATTACATGTCTTTTTGGAATAAAGTTATTTGTGAAATGCATTGGAACATCATGCAAGCAACTTGCGGTTTCCAAAATATCAGACATGAATTATTCCTTATTCTTTGGAAATCCCAACCCCAAAAGCTGTAGAGGCTCAGTCATTGAGTTTGTTCAAGACAGAGCTTGATAGATTTCTAGGTATAAAAGACATTAAGGGATATGGGGATACTGTGATTAAATGTTGTTCAAGTAGAAGACCAGTCATGGGCAGACTCAAGGGACTCAAAACCATGCGGGAGCTGGTGAACATTAGACTGCTGTCAGTCATGGACTCATAGAGTTCCTACAGTGTGGAAGCAGGCCATTTGGCCCATCCAGTCTACACCAAACCTCTGAAGTGCACTCCACCCAGACCCACCTCATCCCTGTAACCCTGCATCCCCCATGACTAACCCACCCAGCCTGCACATCCCTGGGCAATTTAGCATGGCAATCCACCAACCCTTTGCACTGAGGGAGGAAACCGGAGCACCCGGAGGAAACCCACACAGACACGGGGAGAATGTGCAAACCCCACACAGACAGCCACCCGAGGGTGGAATTGAACCTGGGTCCCTGGTGCTGTGAGGCAGCAGTGCTGATCACTGAGCCATGTGCCACCCAAACTAACAAAATGTAGCCAACAAAATAGTTTAATATTTCTCAATTTCTGTATTGTGTCAGCATCGAACTCTCTCAAAGTTGCTGACCACCATCAGGCCCCCACCATTTCCCTATTTTTTAATATCTACCCCACACACCTTCATTACTTTCACTGAAACGTTGCTTACAGCACCACCTTGTGAAAGGGGAAAGGATTACATTCCATCTGCAAAACATTTTCTCTCACATGGCCATGTGCTATTTCTTCCATGACAGTTTATGCTAAAGGGAGAAGCTTGCATTTATATAGCACCTTTGAAAATCTCTGGATGTCCTGAAATGCATGACCGCCAGTATGGGTCGGTACATTCTATTCCATTCGATTTTAGCCAAGGTTAATGTGTGCTGTGTGAATTCCAGTCTAGCCTTTGCACATCCATTTGGTAACTAAAATGCAATTAATATGTTCAACTCCCCACTTCTAGTTTTAGCAAGTTGTATTTCAGAGCCATATTTCAGAAATGACAGTATTTCTCACGATCAATCCCATTCTGCTCTTTTAGATTTAAGGTGTAAAAGCTTTATAGATTAGACAGCCTAACCAGTCTTCAAGGATAGATTTTATAAACAAACCATATTGCTGATTTTGAAATGTGCATTAGTGATAGTCCAGGTAAGGGTCATGAGGATCTGTAACCTCTGAGGCAGTTATGTGCCACAAAGCACTGATTCCTAATAAGTGTGGAACACTCATTAGTCATGGGAGGCATGGGTTTAAGGGTGTTATAGCAGTTTGGATTAGAAACTGGCTTTCTGTAAGAAGGCAGCGAGTGGTGGTTGATGGAAAATATTCAGCCTGGAGTCCGGTTACTAGTGGTGTGCCACAAGGATCTGTTTGAGATCACTACTGTTTGTCATTTTTATAAATGACTTAAATGCAGGCATAGGTGGATTGGTTAGTAAGTTTGCAGATGATACTAAAGTCGGTGGACTGGTGGACAGTGTGGAGGAATGTTGCAGCTTGCAGGGGGACTTGGATAAATTGCAGAATTGGGCTGAGAGGTGGCAAATAGAGTTCAATGCAGATAAATGTGAGGTGATTCACTTTGGGAAGAATAACAGGAAGGCAGAGTACTGGGTCAATGGAAAGATTCTTGCTAGTGTAGATGTGCAGAGGGATCTTGGTGTCCTCGTACGTAGATCCCTGAAAGTTGCCACCCAGTTGTTAAGAAGGCATATGTTGAGTTAAGTGTTATTGGTAGAGGGATTGAGTTCCGGAGCCGCAATATCATGCTGCAACAAAACGCTACTGCGTCCACACTTGGAATATTGTGTACAGTTCTGGTCGCCCCATTGCAGGAGGGATATGGAAGCATTGGAAAAGGTGCAGAGGAGGTTTACCAGGATGTTGCCTGGTCTGGAGCAAAGGTCTTATGAGGAAAGGCTGAGGGACTTGAGTCTGTTCTCATTGGAGAGAAGAAGGCTAAGTGGGGATTTAATAGAGACATACAAGATGTTCAGAGGTTTAGATAGGGTGGACAGTGAGAGTCTTTTTCCTTGGATGATGATGTTGTCTTGTACGAAGGGGCATAGCTGCAAATTGAGGGGTGATAGATTTAAGACAGATGTCAGAGGCAGGTTCTTTACTCAGAGAGTGGTAAGGGCATGGAATACGCTACCAGCCAAAGTAGTTAACTCAGGCACATTAGGGGCATTTAAACAGTCCTTGATTAAGCATTTGGATGATGATGGGAAAGCGTAGGGGGATTGGGCTTACATTGGTTCACAGATCTGTGCAACATCAAGGGCTGAAGGGCCTGTTCTGCGCTGAATTGTCCTACATGTTCTATGTTATGTATAGCAAGTTTAATAGAGATGTTGTCAAAGCATTAAGCTAGCCACTGAATTTAAAATGTCTCAGGTTTTCTTGGTAGTTAGACCTAACTAACTCCATCACCTGATTATTACCCGTCCACCTGACTTAAGTAATCCCCGACTATCCCCCTGATATCAGACCTAATGCAATTGCCTTTCCCTACCCAACCACACTCATTCAGTGATTCCTTCCCCTGACCCGGTTTGATGAACTCCTGTCATCCAGTACACTCAAATCAACTCCACTCTCCACCCTCTCCACTGCCCGGGACTGACTCACTCAGCCTGGCAACCCCTCCTGACTTGACCCACTGAATTCTCACCTGCCACCCTCACCACCTGCAATCTCACCCACCTGCTACTCTAACCATCTGCTACTCTAACCATCTGAAACCTCACCCACCTCCACCTTAAACATCTGCCACCTTAACCACCAGCAACCTCACCCACCTGCCACCCTCACCATCT
The DNA here is from genome assembly GCF_020745735.1 of Hemiscyllium ocellatum. Classification (NCBI taxonomy): domain Eukaryota; kingdom Metazoa; phylum Chordata; class Chondrichthyes; order Orectolobiformes; family Hemiscylliidae; genus Hemiscyllium; species Hemiscyllium ocellatum. The sequence continues at coordinate 28,823,816 of NC_083442.1, read as the reverse complement.
GCAATCTCACCCACCTGCCACCCTAACCACCTGCAATCTCACCCACCTGCCACCCTAACCACCTGCAATCTCACCCACCTGCCACTCTAACCATCTGCTACTCTAACCATCTGAAACCTCACCCACCTCCACCTTAAACATCTGCCACCTTAACCACCAGCAACCTCACCCACCTGCCACCCTCACCATCTGCAATCTCACCCACCTGCCACCCTAACCACCTGCAATCTCACCCACCTGCCACCCTAACCACCTGCAATCTCACCCACCTGCCATTCTAACCATCTGCCACCTAACCACCAGCAACCCCACCCACCTGCCATCCTAACCATCTGCCACCTAACCACCTGCAATCTCACCCACCTGTCACCCTAACCACCCTTACCGTTTGTTCATTCAGCCACTCACCCATTCACTCATGTGCAACCTGGACACGAGCTGTAAATAGCTCTTAGTGTTCTGTGATGCTGTTGCTACACGAAAGCTCTCCAGTTGAAGGAATGCTCTGCATTTCTGAGGAAGCCAGGATTGGAAGACCCAGCCAGAAGTAAAGGGGCAATGACATGGTGCAGGGAAGTAGGAGCCGAGTGCCAGTTGCCAGTGATTTGCAACTACAAAGAAGATCTAGCCCCATACGTCACCCATTTGAATCAGTCTTTTCCAATTGCATAACGAGGGTAATTATTAGGTACAAACTCAAGTTGCAATGCTAATTATTGCGTGCTTACTTCCGAGAAACCACATTGAAGAGAATTGCAGGAGATTATTTTTGGTGGAGTGATTTGCCTGTGTACGGGGACAGCAATGCTCAGATCTGCTTCATGTACAGTCACTGATGCCCAGCCCCAGCTTTTGTATTCAACTCAGATGTTAATGGTCTGACAATGTTCTCTTACACAGTGAACTGTCCCTTTCTTAACAGAGGCGTTTTTTCTCAATCCTGTTTTGTGGCATATGTCAGAGGTTGCAATAAATAACTGCAACTTTTCACAGCTTGTGACGTGGTATCGGAGCTGCCAGGTTCCATCATTTACACCTACAAATAACCATAGGTTTCAGACAGTAATTAACATTTTTCTAAATGACTATGCACGAGTTCAGCTGAAGGCCATCTCTGCGAAGGGAGACTTAAATGAATGGGTCTGAGAAAACAAAATAAATACAGAAATAGCGAGGCACTTCTGATTGGATTTTGGGAATAGGCATCATACAGATCATCACCTGGGTGACTTCTTATTTTTAAACAGTAATCCTCATTGTAGATTCTCCCACATGAGGAAACATCCTTTCCACATCCTCCTGGTCAAGTCCTCTCAGGGTCTTGTACATTTCAATGAAATGATCTCTGATTCTGCTAAACTCCAGAAGATACAGGCCAAGAATCTTCTGGAGTTTAGTTTGGGGTGGCTCAGTAGCCAGCACTGCTGCCTCACAGCACCAGGGACCCAGGTTCAATTCCTGCCTTGGGTGACTGACTGTCTCTGTGGAGTTTGCACATTCTCCCCGTGTCTGCGTGAGTTTCCTCCGAGTGCTCCGGTTTCCTCCCACAATCCAAAGGTGTGCAGGTCAGGTGAATTGGTCATGCTAAATTGCTCATAGTCAGGGGTGAGTATGGGAATGGGTCTGGGTGGGTTACTCTTCGGAGGGTTGGTATGGACTTGTTGGGCCGAAGGACCTGTTTCCATACTGTAGGGAATCTAATCTAATCTAAGTCTATCTAGCCTTTCCCCATGAGGCAATCCATTCATTCCAGATATTAGCCGGATAAACTCATAGAATCCCGACAGTGGAAGTAGGTTGAACAGCCACAGAGATGGCCCCACAGATCCTCTGAGCAGCATCCCGTCCAGACACATCCACAACCCTATCCCTAAACCCTGCATTTCCCATGGCTAATCCATTTAGCCTGCACACTCCTGGACATTATGGGCAATTTAGCACAGCCAATCCACTCTAACTTGCATGTCTTTGGACTGTGGGAGGAAACTGGAGCATCCAAAGGAAACCCACGCAGACACAGGGAGAATATGCAAACTCTACATGCAGAGTAACCTGAGGCTGCCGTGCGGCAGCTGTGCTAACCATTGAGCCACCAAGCTGTGCCCCATGTCTCTGAATTGTCTTCAATGCATTAACATCCTTCCATAAATACAGTGACCAGTACTGTACACAGTCCTCCAGATGCAATGTCCTGTATAACTGCAGCAATCATCCTGCTTAAAGCTTAAAACTAAACAGTCTAGTGCATAGCCACACAAGTAATCCAGTCGCATGTCAACTATTCCCTTTTTGATCTTCAACGTGTTTGTTTATTGTTAGTTACCTTTATAGATCAACTTAAATAATGCTGCAGTTCATTTGCTACAGTTTTTATAAGTTACTATAATACACCCTTGGCCAGGATTGTAATGCTCCAGTGAGGTATATCCTTGTTTACTTGGCTTTCAATCACAGGGCATGGCCCTCCTCCAGCCTGTGCTGATCCAATATTGTCATCTTACACATCACCGTTTCTAAACACTTCATGGCATCAGTGCCTGGGCTCCAAGCTCTGGAAATCCACCATAAACCTCTCTGCTCTCTGTAGAACTCCTCTCCATCCTTAAGCTGCTCCATTGTCTCTTTGACAATGGTTTTGATCACCTGCTTTCAGAGTTCCTTTCAGTGGCTCACTGTCAAGTTCTGTTCACTAACCCTCCTGCCAAATGTCTTGTAAAATACTATCACATTAGGGGTGCGATATAATCACAAATTATTGCTATTGCATATTCAGAAACTAAAAATCCTGCTGCAATAGTTTCATTTCAGGTGTGGTTTGGCCAGCTGTCTTCCTATAAGATTGTATTTACATTTAAATTACACTTTATTCCTGTTCTGCTTGTTTAGAACTCAGTACCTTATCTCAAATCAGCTTAGCTTTTTCTGGAAATGTAGTGTTTTTCCCTTCTCTGTTTTGTACCTTCCATGCAGTCTGTGGAATGGAGCAGGGTTTTCCAGCGTGGAGTTCAGGACCCCATGGGGATGAGGACTGATATTTTGGGGGTCACACGCTCGCTACACAGCTCTGACCCCACTCCTCAGTCTCACAGGTCCCACAATCTCTGCTCTGATATATTTCCCAACCAGCACCCCACCAACCCCATTCCACCCCACTCACAGCCCTCTCTTTGGGGTTGAGACGATTTTAAGACCTCAAAATTGGCGGGGTCATGGTGGGGAAAAAGTTTGCGAAGCATTGATGTGCAAATCAGATTGAAAAAGATGGAAGGGTTTTCCCCTGACTGGACTAAAGGGGTTGCACCCTCACTGGCATTTTGGATGAGTGCTACTTGAGTCTAGTTGAAGTCCCTGAAACTAAAAGGTGAGGCTGCAAGAGCAGGACAGATGCTCAGAATTCTCCAGCGAGTAACTCACCTCCTGACTCTCCAAAGCCTGTCCACAACCTACAAGGCACGAGCCACGAGTGTGATGGAATACTCCCCACTTCTGTGGATGGGTGCAGCTCCAACAACATTCAGAAAAGCTTGACACCATCAAGGATGAAGCAGTCCACTTACGCAAGCACCCACTCCCTCCACCATCAAAGCTCAGTAGCAGCTATATACTAGCTACAAGAAGAACTGCAGAAATTCACCAAAGATCTCCAGACAGGACGTTCCAAACACGTGACCACTTCCATCAGCAGATACATAGGAACGCCACCACCTGTAAGTTACAAGCTAGTCGCCATCCTGATTTGGAAATGTATCACTGTTTCTTCACTGTTGCTGGGTAAAAATCCTGGAATTCCCTCCCTAAGGGAATTATGGATCTACCTACAGCACATGGACTGTAACAGTTTAAGAAAGCAGCTCACCAACACCATCTCAAAGATAACTTGGGACAGGCAATAAATGCTGGTCCAGAGAATACATAAAAACTGGATGCATTGTCAAGACAGGAAGACGCCACATCATGACTGGAGATTATGTAGGTTAATTCCACAGTGTAAGTCCCAACATCGCGAAGCTCATGGTGTTACAGAGCTGTGGTGGTTCGCGTCCTCCTGTATGGCTCTGAGATGTAGATTGCCTACAGCAGATACCTCAAGGTGCTAGCGCAGTCCCACCAACGCTTCCTGTACAAGATCCTGCCAATCCACTGGGAAGACAGACGCACCAACACCAGTGTCTTCAACCAGGTCAACACCCCCAGCATCAAGGCACTGACCCCCACCTCGATCAGCTGCAATGGGCTGTGCACGTCGTCCCCATGACCAACACGGGGCTCCATGAGCAAGTGCTCTACTCCCAGCTCCGAAACAGCAGGCCAGCCCCAGGTTGGAGAGAGGAAGTGCCTCAGGGATACCCTCAAGGTCTCACTGAGGAAGTGCAGCATTCCCACAGACACCTGGGAATCACTGACCGCAGACCATCCCAAGGTGGGGGAGGAGCATCTTGGAAGATGTTGAGCTCCTCGAGACCTGACATCAGGAAAAAGCAGAAGCCGGGAGGGGGAAAGCAGCGTAAGGAGCGCTTTGCCACACCAACGCCCCACCCACCCCTTTCCCGTGACCACCACCTGCCTGAAGTGTAACAGAGCCTGTGGTAGCTGCATCAGTCTGTATCGCCACCTACAGACTCACCCTGAGAGTGGAAGAGAGTCTGTGAGGGAACCCCAATGATGATGGTCCTACAATCAAATAGGAACTGGGACAGTTTGGTATGCTAGTGAAGCTGTAGGTTGTGTCCTGAAGGCTGCCTTCAAAGTTTGGCCATTGGATGATGGATGCTATGGAGCTGTCCTTATATGACAAATACCATTCAACTTTAGGAAATACTCAAATTCCCCGCTGGTAAACAATGGCCTGTTATCTGTGACTGACACTTCCAGGGGTCTGTGTGTTGCAAAAGTTGCACGCAGATTGTCTACCCATTTTCTTGTCCCTGTGTTTGATGAATGACATTGCCAGCCGTGACTGGCATTGTGTCCAGAGAATTGAAAGCCATTACAGAATCTTCCAGCGGTGGTCCCACCAGTGGTGTATCTGCCAATGGGAGGTGACTCAGTGCATCCGTATTCACTATTTGGCCTTCTGGACGGCATTCCAACCTGTAATTACATGCACTGAATATTACAGCCCACCATTGAATTTGGCCTGAAGTTATGGGTGGCACTGCCTAGTCCTCTTTAAATAGACCTAGCAGGGGATAGTGGTCCGTTATTATCATCGAAAATTTATGTCTGTAAAGGTACTGGTGAAACATGTGGACTACAAATATGATCTCCAAACTGTCAATGAACTCATATTCTATGAGGGCCACCTGGCTGACTGCATTGGGTAGCTGACTGACGATCAGATCTTTTTCATCCTGAGAACCTCACTAACTGGCAGACGCAGCAATTATCTCAGCATTTGTTAATCATTACACTGAGCAGAAAATTAAAAAATAGTCCTGAGATGAAATGTTGCCTGGAGCATGCAATTGATAATGCTACCACCCAGGATGCCTACTGAAGCCAGTTTCCTGATTCTACACGGTGGTTATAGGCGTGAGTGTTATTCACCATCAAGGTGCTGCCATCTGTCCTGAAGGAGCTAACCAGATAATCAGGCACTGTTAGGAGAATCTGATGCCAGATTCATAGGCTATTTGTTGCCTGATTGCTTCAAACAGTATTTCCCTCCAGTTATTGTCAATAGGCAGAATGTATTCCCTACTCATCCAGCCTGGGCTTGCAATTTCCCACCTATCAGCTCCACCCTCCCCTCTGACCTATCACCTCCATTCCCACCCCCATTCGTCTCTTTGCTACCTTCTCCCCAACACCCCCCCCCCCCCACCCCCCATTTATGTCTCCACCCTGGAGGCTTCCTGCCTCCATTCCTGATGAAGGGCTTTTGCCCGAACCGTTGATTTTCCTGCTCCTCGGATGCTGCCTGACCTCCTGTGCCTTTCCAGCACCTCTCTGATTTAAACCCTGGCAAGATCCAAACCAAGTGTTTAATGGTACATTGGACATCACACGGTGAGAACCAATTAAGGTAATTGCAAGGGCTCATAAACCTGCTCATTTACACTTATGAGTGCTGGCAGAGATATGTTGGACTGAGTGGCCTCCTCTGCGCCATATCAATCCAGTGACATCACAATGCAAGACCCCATCTTCTGCAACAAATACAAACATGTTTAAGCCTTGTTCCTTTTCTCCATTATAATCCCTCAGCCAATCAGAATGGCCTTGTCGACCAATTAGAACCTTTTTTCTCCCGTTGGATTGTTTGAAATTTGGCACTCTTGCATTTGTCCTGATGGATGCAAGGTTGAAAGCCTCGATAATGTGTCTCTTTTCAGAAATATTTAAGAAGAAAATGTACGTTAGCCCCAGCAGGTTTTATACTATTTTCATTAAAGCTTCACTTGTTTATGGGGGAGACTTTAGATCAAGGTCGTTGCTGATGGACATAGATTATTCCATACCATTATTTCAAAGATGGTTTGGCTAGTAATTGCTCTTCAATCAAAATTTTAGAAAAAAGTCTATCCATTCATTGTCACAATACTGTTTAGGTTTACCTGTTGTTCAAAAATCGGGGGTTTCCACATTTCTGTCATTACAGGGACAACAGTTAGGGTCATAAAGCATAGAAACAGACCCTCCGGCCTAACCAGTCTATGCTAACCACAATAATAATAACAATAATACCATTTCTAGGTGCAATGTTGATTTTTGCACTTCGGAGATACTAGCTGACAACAAAGGAAAATAACAACATCTCCTGTGAGTCAGCGTGCATGGATACAATGATCAGTGACAACAGCATCTTGGCAATAGGCTGCCAGTCACAGCAGTGTGTACCATCCCAAGATGGACTGCAGCAACTCACCAAGACTCCTTCGACAGCACCTTTCAAACCTGTGACTTCGACCATTTCCGAGGACAAGGACAGCAGATGCATGGGAATGCCACTACCCCCAAGATACTCCCCAAGCCGCACGCAATCCAAACTCTTGGCGCATGGGCATCGGTGACTGGCCAGAAATTATTGCCCATGCCAAACTGCCCTTGAACTGGGTGGCTTGTTAGGCCATTACGGAGGGAGGTTAAGAGTCAACCACATTGCTGTGGGTCTGGAGTCACATGTAGGCCAGACTAGGAGAGGATGGCTGATTTCCTTCCCCGGAGAGCTTTAGTGAGCTCGAAGGATTTTTCTGACAATCGGCAATCATTTCATGGTCATCAGTAGGTTCTTCAGTCCAGATTTTTGAAAATATATTAAGTCAAACACATGACAGTGGTTACGGATGGGCAATAAATACTGGCCTAGCCAGCAATGTCCATATCCCATGAATGAATTAAAAATCCACTGAAAACAGTATGGTATAATGACACCTGACAACCACTTCATACTTCACCAGAACATGCCTCTCATGGATTACTCTCTTCAGCCAACAACAGAAATGGGCCATACAAGGCTGCCCTACTATGGCATCCATCACTTTAAGCAGATGGCGGGTTGCCAATGATGTCAACATCCCAGGAGTCACATTGGCCAGATGTTTAACTGGGTTAACCACATCAGTACTGTTTCTACAAGAAGCAGTTCAGATGCTGGGAACTCAGCAGTGAGTAACTCACCTCCTGACTTCCCAAAGCCTGTCCTCTACGGACAAGACAGAATATCCTCTACTTGACAAGATGAGTGCAGCTCCCGTAATGCTCAAACGCTGCACGATTGCCATCTCATCCACCACCTTTACTTGGGTTCACTTACAGGATGTGGGCATCACCAGCCAGTCCATCATTTATTGCCCAAAGGGCAGTTGATAGTTAACCACACTGCTGTGGGTCTGATGTCACATATAGGCCAGACCAGGTGAGGATGGCAGTTTCCTTTCCTCAAGGATGTTACTGAACCAGATGAGATTTTCCAACAATCAACAATGGATTTATGGTCATCATTCCAGATGTTCCTTCCATTCAAATTCCACTATCTCCCATGGCTGGATTTGAATACAGGTCTCCAGAACATTACCTGGATCCCTGAATTAACAGTTCAGTGATAATACCACTAGACAATTGCCTTCCCGAAACTAGAGAAGAACTCCTTTTCTCTATCCACTGACCGTAACACATCAGTAAAAGGGGTGCAGCTAATGTAACATTAACGTTAACCCTCAGAACCAATAGCTAATACAACAGTTCCCTCTACACAACACTGCAGCATGTATAACACAAACAGAAAATGCTGAAGAAACTCAGTAAATCTGGCAGCATCTACAGAGAGCGAAGTAGGTTCAATGTTTCAGGCCCAGTGAGCCTTCTTCGGAATGACAGCAGTATCAAGGTCATCATGAGATTCAAGCCCAATTAACTCAATTCAGTTTTAGTTCAAATTTCACCATCTGCCGTGGCAGGATTTGAACTCAGGTCTCCAGAGCATTATCTGGGTTTCTGGACTAAGTCTCATAAGAATACCAATAGGCCATTGCCTAAACAGTCGCACCCATCACCCCCACCACCAACCCCCACAGGCACACAGGATGCAATCTACAAGGCACACTTTAAGCACTTGACAAGATTCCCAGGATTCCAAGCACACCTTCTTAAAGGTGAAGGAGAACCAAGAGTGTGGGAAACACCACGACCTGCAAGTTCTCCTCCAAATCATGTCCCACCTTGACTGTTCTTTTAAGATTCTCTACCGTGTGGAAACAGTCATTTGGCCCAACAAATCCACACCAACCCTCTGAAGAATAACCCACCCAGACCCATTTCCCTTTGACTAATGCACCTGATACTACAAGCAATTTAGCATGGCCAATTCACCTAACCCACACGTCTTTGGATTGTGGGAGGAAACCCATGCAAACAGTCATCCAAGGTGGGAATCAAACCGAGATCCCTGGCACTATGAGTCAATAGTACTCAACACTGAGCCACCTTACCACCCTTGGAACTGTGTTGCCATTCCCTCATTGTCAAAATCCTGGATTTCTCTAGCAGACAGACCTATGGGAGCACATACAACCCAAAGACTGCAACAGTTCAGTCCCCTCCTTCTCCAGGGCATGTAGAGATGGGCAATAAATGCTGACCTTGCCTGTGATGTGCATGTCAGTACAGTAAAAAAGTAGCATAAGTAAAATCTAGTCTCATTTTCTGCTGGAGAATATTAAACATAAACATAAGATTTCAGTTTTATCTTAAGTTAATAATGAAGCAGGACAAGCAATTCACCACATTTTTATTTGTGCCCTCTCTTTACAGTGTGTAAAAATGTACTGCAAATTAATTAATTTTACACAAACAAACAGCGAGAGCTCTCGAAGGTAAAATGTCAAATAAGTTGAAAACATCTATCCAGGCTGATGTGCTTTTCGTTGCCAAATCTTTTCTGCATGGCAAGAATGATTACACAACAGGTGTATGCAAATGTACCCTCTCTTTTTCTCCTCCATCTGGTGCCAACAGGGTCAGAGGTAAGGTTGGGGAACTTGCCAGAATGGGTGAAACCCCACAACTGGCACAGTCTCCCACCATGAGGCTTCCTGGTGCTGCAATAGGCAACACAGTAAATACATAACAAAATCAAAAAAATGCTGGAAAAGAAGATTCAAAGTTTCAGACAGGATACGTGGAGAGTGAGAGAGATGGGGGGTGGAGAGAGAGAGAGAGAGAGACAGAGAGAGAGAGAGAGATGTACTAGCGCACTGCGGGGGGTGCAGAGGAGGTTCACTCGGTTGATTCCGAAGTTGAGAGGGTTGGCTTATGAGCAGAGACTGAGTAAACCGTGACTGTACTCATTGGAATTTAGAGGAATGAGGGGGATCCTATAGAAACATAGAAAATTATGAAGGGAATAGATAAGACAGAAGCAGAGAGGTTGTTTCTTTTGGCAGGTAGAACTAGGGGGCATAGCCTCAAAATAAGGAGGAGCAGATTTAGGACTGAATTGAGAAGGAACTTCTTCACCCAAAGGGTTGTGAATCTGTGGAATTCTCTGCTCAGTGAAGCAGTTGATGCTACCCTTGTTGACTGATCTAAAGGCAAAGATTGATCAGATCGCTTCTCAGTCAGATCTGGAGTCAGGTAGGGCTGCTCTCTCTCTCTCTCCTGCCTTGTTTGTGTGCTGCATAGAGCCATTTGCCGAGTCCATCAGGAAGGATGCGAGCCTGAGAGGGGTGACTATTCCTGGCAGCGGGGGCCTACAGGTTAAGGCCTCCCTGTACATGGATGACGTTGCCATTTTCTGCTCAGATCCGCTGTCCGTGCACAGACTCATGTGCATATGTGACCAATTCGAACGGGCCTCAGGGGCCAAGGTCAACCAAGGCAAGAGCGAGGTCATGCTCTTCGGGAACTGGGCCGACCAATCCTCCATCCCCTTCACCGTCAGCACTGACCACCTGAAGGTGCTGGGTAATTGGTTCGGAGGGACTGGGGCATGTGCCATATCTTGGGAGGAGCGTAACAGAAAAGTGAGGCAGAAATTGGGCAGATGGAAGCTACAGTCACTCTCCATCGTGGGTAAAACTAGGTCATCAGGTGTGAAGAACTGTCAGTGTTGTTATATATGGCACAGGTCTGGCCTATTCCCAGAACTTGTGCCGTCGCAGTCACCCGGGCCATCTTCCATTTTATATGGAGATCAAAGATGGACCGGGTCCGAAGGGACTCGATGTATAAAGATCTGGGCAACGGGGGAAAAAACACACCCAATGCCACCCTCACCCTGATGGCCACCTTTGTGTGTGGCTGCATCAAGCTGTGCATGGATCCCCGATATGCAAACACCAAGTGTCACTATGTACTGAGGTTCTACCTGTCCTCAGTGTTGCGAAGGATGGGCCTGGCCTCGCTGCTACGGGACGCTCCAAGTAGTTGGACCGTTCCGTACCACCTGCCCTTCGTGGAGAAGTTTATGAAGAAAAACACCTTTGACCACAAGTCCATCAGGAAGTGGTCAGCACGTAGTGTCCTTGAGACCCTTTAGGAAAAGGAGAGGGCGGATCCTATCAAGTGGTTCCCTGAGCAGACTGCCAAAGGCATTTGGCAGAATGCCTCATCGCCAGAACTTTCCAACAAGCACCAAGACATGGCTTGGCTGGTGGTGAGAAGGGCTCTGCCTGTGAGATCCTTTATGCACGCCCGGACTCTCCGCACTGCACACCGCCCTCGAAGCGGTTGCGGGGGGGACGAGACTGTCACACACCTCCTTCTGGAATGTGCCTACGCAAAGGAAGTCTGGAGAGGAATGCAGTGGTGTTTGTCGAGGTCCGTCCCAAGCAGCTCTGTGATGCGGGACTCCATGCTGTAGGGTCTGTTCCCCGGGACGCACACTGAGACGAACATCAACTGTGCCTGGAGGATCATCAGTTCAGTGAAAGATGCTCTTTGGTCTGTCCGAAACCTGTTGATCTTCCAGCTGAAGGAGCTGACCCCGACTGCGTTGTGGACTGCCACATTGCAAGGTCTAGGACTACGTGTTGAGGGACGCACTGAAGCTTGGGGCAGCTGCCACCAAGGCGTGGTGGGGAAAGACCACCATGTAACATCTGCCTGCCTAAGAACAGGGGGCCCATGCAGTCATTTGGGCTCCGCAGATGCCTCAGCTAAATATAGGGATGGTAAACGTACAGACCTGTATATACGAATGATTAATTCCGATCTTGGTATGTAAAAAAAATGGAATGTTTACATATGTATGGCACCACCAATTGTACAGATCATCAAAATATTTTATGAATAAAGTATATCCTTGCAATTAAAAAAGCACAAAGATTGATAGAGTTTTGAACAGTAAAGATGTTAAGGGTTATGGTGAGCAGGTGGTTAAGTGGAGCTGAGTCCATGAAAAGTTCAGTCATGATCTTATTGTATAATGGAGCAAGCTGGAGGGGCCAGACGGCCTACTTCTGCTCGTTTTCTGATGTTCTTGTGCATGCCCTTCTGAGACTGAGTTAATGGGCTGGATTTTACAGGCCAGAACCACGTGGGTGGATACCTAACTTAAGACAGTCTGTCACTAGCCTTCTTATCCACCTTTGGCATGATTTCACAGGCAGTGGGCAAGACATCTGTGGGTGGCCCACCCATGGTCCACTTCAGGTCTTCGAGTTGCCAACTAATGCCTGCATTACTTTAATGGGTTCCATCCTGCTTTAATGGGGAGTGGGGAGGCCAGCACCAATCACATAGCCAGGGCTGGTTTAACCTTGAGGGCTGTTCATTGAAAGGGTGGATGCACAGGGCGGGGTCGGGTTGGCGGGGAAGCCTCCATCATGAGGCCCACTGCATCCAGCCCAAAACATGGTCAGACTCCTAGTCAGACACATACCAAGAAACTGAACCGATGAAGGTAAGCAAGGCGGAAAACGGGCAAACACAAGCTGCGCCAGAGAGAAGAGCCAAGCTTCTTCAACGTTTCACATTCCTGAAAGGGAAGTGAATGCGAATTAGACACAGAAACAAAATAGTGCGGGTGTTGAAAACCTGAAATAAGAATATGCTGGGGTGCCTGTTCTTTGTTCATTTGTGGGATGTGGGTGTCACTGGTTGAACCAGAATTTATTGCCTGTACCTAATTGTTCTTGAGAAGGTGATGAGGAGCCTGTCTTTGGGGTGTCAGTGAAGCAACACTGCCAATAGGGAGGAAATTCTAAGATTTTGATCCAATGGTAGTGAAGGAACGGCCAATATGTTTCCAAGTCAGGATGGTGAGTGGCTTGGAGGGGAACTTGTGGGTGGTGGTGTTCCCTGTATCTGCTGCCCATGTCCTTCTCGATGAAAGTGGTCATGGGTTTGGAAGGTGCTAAGGAAGAGTCTTGGTGAGTTATTGCAGTGCATCTTGTAGGTTCCCCCTTCTAAACCAGATCTCTACACTACATGAGTTATTTCATTTCATTTTCCTTCAGTCTCTTTTTCTAAACAAAGGTATCTCCAACTATTGAGGGGCCATTGGTAACGCAATTGGCACCAGCCCATTTGTTTTTTGGCATTCAGTGAGGGAGCTTACTTTTATGTCTCAATTTTGTTCCTAATCAAAACTTTGCTTTTCAAATAACCTTTTTCTGACATTTACAACCTCACATCAGTATCAAAATGACATGATAGAGATAATGCCTGTAATTTAGCAACAATTGCATTTGAGGCAACCAGGTGGCTGCTCAAACACCTCCCACGACTTTTGCTGCGAAATTCAAGTTTGTTCGTCCAGGCTTGTGAAAGTAATAGTGCAAGTTAAATAACCCCTAATTCTCCACTAATGTCCAGCTTTGATCACATGGGATTGCATGGATACAGAAAGTGACCATCTATCCCAACCATTCCAAACCTCTTTATTATAGAATAAATCCCCTTACAGTGTGGAAACAAGCCCTTTAGCCCATCATGTCCACACCAGCCCCTCCAAACAGTATCCCAACCTTTATCCTATCCCTGTGTTCCCCACGGCTAATCCACCTAACTGACATATCCCTGGATACTATGCGCAATTTATCATGACCAATCCATCTAAGCTGCACATCTTTGGACTGTTGGAAGTAACCGGAGCATCCAGGGGAAACCCACGCAGACATAGGGAGAATGAGCAGTTTTCACACAGGCAATTGCCTGAGGGTGGAATTGAACCTGGATCCCTGGTGCTCTGAGGTGACAGTGCTAATCACTGAGCCAGCATGCTGCTCCATGCTCTAGTCAACTCCTCCCAATTTTCCAAACCTCATCCCAATATCATTACCCTTTACTCAATTCTCCCTTATGGCTTCACCTAGTCATCCAGCATTCCCTACACCTACCAGCCTTTCCTTTCACCCTAAGAGGAATATACTTTCTCTGGATTCTCTTTATCTCATTTTCCCATTTTCCAGCTGTTCTTTTACCTGCGAACATCTTCCCGCAATCAGCTTTCGCAAGTTCTTGCCTAATACCGTCAAAATTGGCCTTTCTCCAGTTTAGAACTTCAACTTTTAGATCTGGTCTATCCTTTTCCATCACTATTTTAAATCTAATAGAATTATGGTCACTGGGCCCAAAGTGCTCCCCCACTGAAACCTCAGTCACCTGCCTTGCCTTATTTCCCACGAGTAAGTCAAGTTTTGCACCCTCTCTACTAGGTACATCCACATACTGAATCAGAAAATTGTCTTGGACACACTTAACAAATTTCTCTCCGTCTAAACCCTAAACACTATGGCAGTCCCAGTGTATGTTTGGAAAGTTAAAATCCCCTAACATAACCACCCTATTACTCTTACAGATAGCTGAGAACTCCTTACAAGTTTGTTTCTGAATTTCCCTCTGACTATTAGGGGGTCTATAATACAATCCCAATAAGGTTATCATCCCTTTCTTATTTCTCAGTTCCACCCAAATAACTTCCCTGGATGTATTTCCGGGAATATCATCCCTCAGCACAGCTGTAATGCTATCCCTTATCAAAAATGCCACTCCCCCTCCTCTCTTGCCTCCCTTTCTATCCTTCCTGTAACATTTGTGTCCTGGAACATTAAGCTGCCAGTCCTGTCCATCCCTGAGCCATGTTTCTGTAGTTGCTATGATATCCCAGTCCCATGTTCCTAACAATGCCCTGAGTTCATCTGCCTTCCCTGTTAGGCCCCTTGCATTGAAATAAATGCAGTTTAATTTATTAGTTCTACCTTGTCCCTACCTGCCCTGACTGTTTGACTCGCTTCTGTTCTCAACTGTATCAGTCTCAGATTGATCTCTTTCCTCGTTGTTGTGGTTCTGTTCGCTGAGCTGGAAGTTTTTGTTGCAAACGTTTCGTCCCCTGGCTAGGTGACATCATCAGTGCTGTGGAGCCTCCTGCGAAGCGCTTCTTTGATGTTTCTTCCGGTATTTATAGTGGTCTGTCCTTGCCGCTTCCAGTTGTCAGTTTCAGCTGTCCGCTGTAGTGGTTGGTATATTGGGTCCTGGTCGATGTGTTTGTTGATGGAGTTTGTGGATGAATGCCATGCCTCTAGGAATTCCCTGGCTGTTTTCTGTCTGGCTTGCTCTATGATAGTAGTGTTGGCCCAGTCGAATTCATGTTGCTTGTTGTCTGCGTGTGTGGCTACTAGGGATAGCTGGTCGTGTCGTTTCGTGGCTAGTTGATGTTCATGTATGCGGATTGTTAGCTGTCTTCCTGTTTGTCCTATATAGTGTTTTGTGCAGTCCTTGCATGGTATTTTGTAAACTACATTAGTTTTGCTCATGTTGGGTATCGGGTCCTTCATTCTAGTAAGTTGTTGTCTGAGCGTGGCTGTTGGTTTGTGTGCCATTATGAGTCCTAAGGGTCGCAGTAGTCTGGCTGTCAGTTCTGAAACGCTCCTGATGTATGGTAGTGTGGCTAGTCCTTTTGGTTGTGGCATGTCCTCGTTCCGTGGTCTTTCTCTTAGGCATCTGTTGATGAAGTTGCGCAGGTCCCACCCCCACCCACCTTACTAGTTTAAGTCCTCTCGAGCAGCTCTAGCAAGTCTCCCTGCCAGTATATTAGTCCCCTTCCAATTTAGGTTCAATCCATCCTTCTTGTACAGGTCACTTCTACCCCAATGATCCAAAAATGTGAATCCTTCTCCCATACACCAGCTCCTCAGCCATGCATTCATCTGCTCTATCCTCCTATTCCTGTCCTCACTAGCTCGTAGCACTGGGAGTAATCCAGATATTACTACCCTTGAGGACCTCCTTTTTAACTTCCTGCCTAACTCTGTAATCTCCCTTCAGAATTTCAACCTTTTCCCTTCCAATGTCATTGGTTCCAATGTGGACAATGACCTTCTGCTGGCCCCTCTCCCCCGTGAGAACATTCTGCACCCTCTCTGAGACATCCTTGATCCTAGCACCAGGGAAGCAACACACCATTCTGCTTTTTTGCTGCTGGCCACAGAAACATTTGTCTGTACCTCGAACTAGAGAATTCCCTAACACAATTGATCTCTTGGAACCCGACGTACCCCTCATTGCATTAGAGCCAGAATCAACATCAGAAACTTGTCTGTGCGTGCTACATTCCCCTGAGAATCCATCACCCCCTACATTTTCCAAAACAGCATACCTGTTTGAAATGGGTATATCCACAAAAGACTCCTGCCCTAGGTGCCAACCTCTCTTACCCTTTCTGGAGTTAATCCATCTATGTGACTGTATCTGAGACTTTCCCCCCTTCCTATAACTGCCATCCATCACATACTGTTGCTGTTGCAAATTCCTCATCGCTTCTATCTGTCTCTCCAACCGATCCACTCAATTTGATAAGTTTCGCATCCAACAGCATTTATGGCAGATATAATCTGCAGTAACCCTTAAACTCTCTTTAAACTCCCACATCTGACAAGAGGTACATATCACTCTACTAAAGGCCATTTTTGCTCCTTTACAATCTACAGACCCAGAAAATAACACCGTCTTATTCCTCTATAAACACTGCCCCAGGTTAAATTAATAGTCATGGCTTATATTTTAAGTTTAATCAAGAGACATATCTCCAAAAACATATAATCAAGAAAGAACCTACTCTACTCCCTACTGCAGATTCTCTGTAGGCCACACTTAAAACAATGACTAACTTATCTGAGTCTGTGCTATGACTTTGCCCAACAGTTCCTCCAAGATCAGTTGTGAAATTCACTATTTGATCATTTTCCCAGATGCACTCCGATGTCCAGCGATACATGAATTCAGACATCAAGGCAGTAACTGTGCAGGTTCTCTCTCTCTTTCTCTCTCTCTCTCTCCTGCACTGTCCTCACCATGTGCTTCCTTTGTCTGTTCTTATCCTTTTTAAAACTACTGTTGCTTAGATGTTTTCTTTCAAAGTTCCAAACCACCCCCTCCCCACTCCTCCCTCAAGAAGAGAACATAAATCAAAATGTGTAACTCTAAGACTGTAATGTTTCCCACTAAAGGGGAGGGCTCCTGCCTGGAAAAGAAGTCAATGACTGTTATGTAAGGTGCAATTTTATCAGTACATGCTGCCTCACTGCACCTCACTGTAAATGGTTCCCACTGCAGGATAACCAGTCTGGGCAGATGTTGGAAGCTATCATACCCAACTCCAGAACTATCTACTAACACACACAGACACACCCAATAGCATCTGCAGATTCTTCCAAACCCTACACCACAAAAAACAACTTCTGATTTGACCTGCAGCAATGTACACTTCATCAGCAAGAAGGAAAGGATGTTTATGAAGAATTCCTCAATTTCTGCCTGAAGGTGTTTTCAAACAGAAGAGCTCTTTCTCAAAGAATACATTTTATCTATAACTGAACAATGAGAGAGAAAAATGGAGTGTTGTGTCATTTTGCTGACTACGATACATAGTGTTGAGAAATGTGAGTCCTGAGTGGACGTTCCACTGTAACAGTAGCCTCACCCTGACTCAGCAATGAAAGCACCAACTGTTCATCTGGTTCTATGGTGACCAGAACAGCACACAATACTCCAAGTTTGGCCAAACTAAAGTTTGATACAATTGTTACATGAACTTTTATACTTAATGCCCTGACCAATGAAGGCAAGCATGTCATATGCCTTCTTTACCTATTTGTGTTGCCATTTTCAGGGAGCTATGGACTTGCACCCCAAGATCCCTGTGTATCCTAATGCTCCTGCCATTGACTGTATATTTTCATCCTGCATTTGACCTCCCAAAATGCAGTGCCTCACACTTGTTTAGAATAAATTCCAACTGCCATTTTTCTGCCAACTTTTCAACTGACCTGCATCCTGCTGTATCCTTTGACAATCTTCCTCACTATCAACAACTCCGCCCATTTTTGCCTCATGTACTGACTTACAAATCAGACTATCTATGTTTTCATCCAAATCATTGATATTATTACAAACACCAAACCAGCACTGATCCTTGTGGAACTCCACTGGTCACAGACCTCCAGTCAGAAAAATATCCCAACATCAGTTAGGCCAATTTTGGAATATTGCGTGCAATTCTGGTCTTCCTCCTATAGGAAGGATGTTGTTGGGGTGGTATGGTGGCTCAGTGGTTAGCACTGCTGCCTCATAGCACCAGGGACCCATGCTGTATGACTCTATGACCCAGGTTCGATTCCAGCCTCGGGCGACAGTATGTGTGGAGTTTGCACATTTTCCCCGTGTCTGCGTGGGCTTCCTCTGGGTGCTTCTGGTTTCTTCCCATAGTTCAAACATGTGCAGGCCAGGTGAATTGGCCATGCTAAATTGTCCGTAGTGTTAGATGCATTAGTCAGAGGGGAATGGGTCTGGGAGGGTTACTCTTCCGAGGATCGGTGTGGACTTGTTGGGCCGAAGGGCCTGTTTCCACACTCTAGGGAATCGGATCTAAACTTGAAAGGGTTCAGAATAGATTTACAAGGACGTTGCCAAGGTTAGAGTCCGAATGGGCTGGGGCTGCTTTCCCTGAAGTGTCAGAGGCTGAGGGGTGGCCTTGGCCCCTGTTGATCCTTCTTCTGCCATTGCCCCACCCCCACCCACCACCACCAGGTCCAGGATCGTCACTCAAGAAAAGGACTTAAATCAACATGTGTAACTCTAAGACTGTCTCTAAGACTGTAATGTTTCCCACTAAAGGGGTGGGCTCCTGCCTGGAAAAGAAGTCAGTGACTGTTATGTAAGGTGCAATTTTATTAGTACATGCTGCCTCACTGCACTTCCAGCAAATGGTTCCCACTGCAGGGTAACCAGTCTGGATTTTATAAAATCATGAGGGGCATGGTTAGGGTAAATAGCCAAGGTCTTTTCCCTCGGGTGGGGGAGTCCAGAACTAGGGGCAAAGGTTTAAGGTGAGAGGGAAAAAAATGTATGAAGGACCTAAGGGGCAACCTTTTCACACAGAGGGTGGAGCGTGGTTGTAATGAGCCACCAGAGGAAGTGGTGGAGGATGGTACAATTACAACAATTAAAATAAATCTGAATGGGTATAGGAATGAGAAGGGTTTGGAGGGATATGGGCCAAGTGCTGGCAAATGGGACTAGAGATCGGGTTGGGATGTCTTGTCAATATGGACGAGTTGGACCAAAGCATCTGTTTCCATGCTGTACACCTCTATGACTTTATGACTCTAACTACGCTCTGTCTTTGACGACCAAGTCAATTTTATATCGAACTTACCAACTCACCATGAATATATGATTTAATCTCTGGACCAGCCTACCATGAGGGACCTTGCCAAATGCTTTAGTAAAGTCCATGCAGGTAACACTCCTTGCCGACTGTCATCAATCACCTTCATCACTTCCTCAAAAAACTCAGTCAAATTTGTGAGATAACATAGCCATGCTGACTATCCTTGGTAAGTCCATTCCTTTCCAAATGCAGTTAAATCCTGTCCCTCAGAATCTTCTCCAAAATTTCCCTGCCACTGATGTAAGGCTCATCAACCTGCCATTTCTTGCTCCATAGTTGAGGTGGCACAATGGCTCAGTGGTTAGCAGTGATGCCTCACAGCACCAGGATCCCAGGTTCAATTCCATGCCTCAGGCAATGTCTACGTGGAGTTTGCACATTCTCCCCGTGTCTGCGTGGGTTTCCTCCAGGTGTTCCGGTTTCCTCCCACAGTCCAAAACATGTGCAAGTCAGGTGGATTGTCTATGCTAAATTGCCCATAGTGTGAGGTGCGTTAGTCAGAGGGAAATGGGTCCAGGTGGGTTACTCTTCGGAGGGTCGGTGTGGACTTGTTGGGCCAAAGGGCCTGTTTCCACACTGTAAGTAATCTAATTATTTGCGCAGATAGGTCCTCAGGTATGTAAAAATGCCAAATCAAAGCAATACATCATGCACATTAGATCAATGTTACAAAATTATTTAATGTCACTGAATTGTAGTCCAAATCATCTTTTCTCCTTACACAGCACACCCATGAGACCATTCTGTTTAGATATAGGTAATAGATAAAAGCAAAATACTGTGGATGCTGGAAATCTGAAACAAGCACAAAAAGTGCTGGAGAAACCCAGCAGATCTGGCAGCATCAATGGAGAGAGAAACAGTGTCAATGTCGGTTGACTCGTCAACTTTCCTGCTCCTCGGATGCAAAGTGACCTGCTGTGCTTTTCCAGCGCCAGACTTTCCGATTCTTCTCCAGGACTGCATAACATTCATAGTGGACTTCAAATGCTAATTCGACTTCTCTCTTTGCAGATACTGCCTAATCAGCTGAGTTTCTTCAACAGTCTGTTGTTTTGGGGTAGGTAAAGGATGCTTGCTTTAACAGCAAGATCTAGGTCACCCTGATGCCCCCAACCTTCCCAACCACTGAGACACGGTGACCCTTTGGTTACACCCAGCACCGATTACCCCTCTCCAAGGAGAGAGCAGTCGCAATGTCCTCTCTGTCATGAGTTTCTTCAATATCCCATGAGCAAATTTATTTCTAAAGTGTCCCAGGTCTGCAACAGCCCATAAGCATGGTGTTGCAGCAAGGTAGTACCTGTCTACCTCTGTTCAACAAAGTCTAACTTCTGTTCACAATCTGCTGTGTTGGCCAAGACTGCAGTTACTGGAATAAAATTAATCTTTTTGTCCCGGGCTTCGGAAATAGAGGGGAAATAAAAGTAAAAACAGACTAAAAAAAAAACTACATGCTGCCCAGGCTTCACAATCCTGTTCAGCACCCAGTAAAGTCTGGGTGAAACCACACATATGTATCTTGTGGGTCAGCAATATCAGGCTCAGCAACTACAATTAAAGTTGTTTAACAGTAACAGCTGGGGTTTCCACACATTCAAATGCTGCTTGGCTGAAACACTGCGTAACTTTCCACAGTAACTGGAGGGCAGTGGTGCAGCAGTAACGCAAACAGATGGGTAACACTCCATAATAACATGACCCGAGAGCGGGTTCAGATCTGACTGTGACAGGTGAACGCATTTAAATTCAATTCATAACTCTGGGGTGATAAAACTCTGAAAAGTCTTGCAAGACATTCAGTTTGAGGGAAATTAGGAATGGCAGCCAATCTGACCTTGCTAAGTGATGCCCCATGAAAGGATGAAGACAAATGGGCTTAAGGATGTCAACAAGGGATCAAGAATATTCAAGTTAAATTGTAATGAATAAGAGAGTTGCAAAATAAACCCTGGACAATACCATAATTTGATATGTTATATTTCAGTGTCTAAAAGTGACAGATGAAAGCAATTAATCATGCACATTTCTCAACTCTGTAATGGCATCACATTTTGGTTAATGTTTTTCCTTCTTCTACTTCTTCCAAGACTCCCAAACATTTCTCAAAACAAATTTTACTTCTTTGAGATTGTAGTGTTTCTCAGCAAAGAGAAAGGTTCCTGCCAGAGGAAAATGTACCATTTATGTAAAGTGAGATTCATCAGTTTATGCTGCCCCACTGCTCCCTCTGTCTAGGGAAATTGCTCCACTACAGAGCAACCAGTCTGGGAACTGGTCTTACGTAGCCACACCTAACTCCTGAATTATCCACTAAACCACAAGGACACGCCCAAAAGCAACTGCAGATTCAATCAAAACCTTCACACAGAAACAACAACTTACCCAACCTGCAGTAATGAACAATTTGTGAGCAAGAAGGAAGAGACTGACAATACAAAATTGTAGATCTGTCTCTTCAGGCGAGGCCAAAAGCAAATTGGACTGTTAAGTAATTTTATTTAAGGTGTCTCACTTGAAAAATATATCAAATAATTGCTCTGTGGTGCAGAATGTAAACACTGCTAAAAGAATTCAAAGCCTTTTGTCTTGCGCTGATCAGAACTAGGACACAAGAAATGGACTTCAAAAAAAGGATGTGATGTATTTGGATTTTTGGAAGTTTTTGATAAAACCCTACGCAGGAGTTTAGTAAAAAAAGTTAAACTCTGTGGAATTGAGAATGGCGTTGGTAATCAGCATAGACAAAGAATTGGTTTACAGGCAGAAAGCAGAGAGTGAGAACAATGGGCCATTGCCAGTTTGGCAGTGATCAGATTTTGGGCCCTTGCTTCCATAACCTGTATTAATGGATTTGGGGACCGACTGAAATATTTCCAAGATTGCAGACAACATAAAACTTTGTGGGAATGTCATCTGTAGGAGAATGCAAAAAGGCCTCAGGGTTGGGGGGGGGCAGCGGGGAGTTGACAGGTTTAGCAAGTTTATGGCATGTGGAATATGATGTGGTTAAGTGAAAGGTTGTCAGGAAGAATGAACAAGTGATGACTTCTTGAACAGTGAGTGATTGGAAAATGCTGACATCCAAAGGGGGCTAGGTGAATGTGTTCAGAAATTGCTGAAAGTGAGCATATTGGTATTTGATGAAGGGCTCTGGCCCGAAACGTCGAATTTCCTGTTCCTTGGATGCTGCCTAACCTGCTGTGCTTTAACCAGCAACACATTTTCAAATTTGATATGTTAGCCTTTCTTCAAGCAGACTTGATTACAGAGACAAAGAAGTCTTGCTTCAATTCTATGTGACACTGGTGAGAATCCACCTGTGGTATTTTGTGCAGTTCTAGTCCTTTCTTTAAGGAAAGATATACTTGCCATAGAGGGTCGTGCACTGGAGATTCACCAGACTGATTCCAGGGATGGTGTTACTGTCTATGACAGAAGCTTGAGGAGACTGGGCCTGCATTCACTAAGGTTTAGAAGAATAAGAGATGATCATATGGAAGCTTAACAAATTCGAGGAAGATAGTCATGTTAGATGCAGAAAGGACTTTTCTTTTTAAAAAACTAATTTATTCAAATGATGTGGACAGGCCAGTATTTATTGCCCAGAGGGCTGTTAAGAGTCAACCACATTGCCATGGGTCTGGAGTCACATATAGGCTAGACCAGATAAGAATTGCAGATATTCCCCTTAAAGGAACATGAGTGGACCAGATGGGTTTTCCCCTAACAAGAGGCAAATTATCCATGATCACTATTAGGCTGTTTTTGCCAGGTTTCCATTGAATTCAAATTCCATCATTGGTGGAATTTGATCGCTGTTCCCAGAACATTACCTAAGGTCTCTAGATTAATAGTCTAGTGATAATAGCACTAGACCACCATCTCCCTTTCAGGACAGTCTCCTTGGCTGTGGGGGTGTAGAACTAGGCAACACAGACTCAGAATAAGCTACAGCACATTGAGTACTGAGATGATTAGATTAGATTAGATTAGATTAGATTAGATTAGATTAGATTAGATTACTTACAGTGTGGAAACAGGCCCTTCGGCCCAACAAGTCCACACTGATCCGCCGAAGCGGAACCCACCCATACCCCTACATTTACCCCTTACCTAACACTACGGGCAATTTAGCATGGCCAATTCACCTGACCCGCACATCTTTGGACTGTGGGAGGAAACCCACGCAGACACGGGGAGAATGTGCAAACTCCACACAGTCAGGGGGACCTTCTTCATTTGGAGGGCTATGAATCTTTAGAATGTGCTGCCTCAAGGACTGTAGAGACAGTCATTGAGTGTGCTTAAAACAGAGATCGATAGATTTTTAATTACTAAGGATATCAAGGGATATGGGGGCTGTGCAAGAATATGTCATTAAGGTGGATAATCAGCAATGACCCAGACTAGCAGAGCAGGCTAGCAGGGCTGAATGGCCACCTGATGTATGTTCCTACATTACTGGAACACCCTGTGTATCAGCACTGTTGATTTAACTACAACCACATGAACCACAGCAGTTCCAGAAGGTAGTTTACCACCATCTGCACAAAGGCCATTAGGGAGAGGCATTAATTGCTGGCATAGCTATGCAGTGTGCCCATCCCAGAAAATGGGGAAAAAAATTGAGGAGGAGCATTTGTCAGGTTCCTTCGAGAACTCCCTGTTTCCTAGTATGAAATTCTTAATGCCAGCCTGATTGTAAAGGGAAATCAAAATCTCTGTTTAATGTCTCATTTGGAGGCTGGTCGCTTGAACAATGCTACACACAGATCAAACAGGTGCGTGGGCAGATTGATTATTGCACAGATTAGATTAAGTGACTCATGTGGAGAAAAATACTGGTTCAAACATTATTAGCAGAGTGCCTCACTTTTATCCTGTAACATTTTCGAAGTACCAGAAACAGAAAGCATTTGTTCAACCCTCAATTCAAAGTTAACTACATAAACAGATATTTAAAAAGTTGAATTAAAATCCTTGTTGGTAGCAAGGTTACTGCATCAGGTAAACTTTGCATCGTTCATTCTCATACCATGGCACAGTGAATACCCCATTGACATCAAGGCCACTTCAATTGTGAAATTGTTCATTCTTACATGCAGCATAGAAGCCTTGTAATGCAGAAAGAGGCCACTTGGCCCATTGTGCCCACACTGCCCCACCAAAGAGCATCTCATCCAGACCCATCCCATCCCCATAACCCTACATTTACCGTGGCTAATCCACCAAGCTTGTACATCCCTAGACACAATTTGGCACAGCCAACCCACCTTATCTGCACATCTTTGGACTGTGGGAGGAAACTAGAGCACCCGGTGGAAACCCATGATGACACGGGACCAATGCACAAACTCCACACAAATGTTCGCCTGAGGCTGGAATAGAAACCGGGTCTCTGGCACAGTGAGGCAGCAATACTAACCACTGAGCCACTATGCCACCCTATCAAGAATTGGACAGGGGCCTTGCTGCCTCTATCTTTATCCCCTCAGAACTGAGGAGGAAAAGGATGTTGGTACACCACTTTTCATTTTGGACTCACCCAAGAATTAAATGTTGATAATTTGCCACACACATTCCAGTCTTGAATTTGACAGAAAAGTAGAACCTTAAGTGTTTCTGGCCTATTTTGGATAAATTACCCCTCGCAAAACCATCAGCCTCCTCAAGGCTTAAACAACGATACGTGGAATAGATGTGTTGTCTTCTGAGGAAAGGTTGGACAGACTGGGCTTGTTCTATTGGACTAGGCGGAAGTGAGGACTGCAGATGCTGGAGATTAGAGTCAAGAATGTGGAAAAGCACAGCAGGTCAGGCAGCATCCGAGGAGCAGGAGAATCGATGTTTCGGGCAGAAGCCCTTCATCAGGAATATAGTTTTTATTGGAGTTCAGAAGAGTGAGGGGTGACTTGATCAAATTGTATAAGATGCTGAAACTTCTGACAAGGTGGATATGCAAATAATGTTCCCTCTTATGAATAGCTCCTGAACTAGGGGGCCACTGTATTAAAATTAGCACCTGCTCCCTTACAGCTGAAATTAAGACAATTTTTCTTCCTCCCAGTCTTTGGAACTCTGCCTCAGAAGGTGATGGAGGTTGGGTAGGTGAATATTGTTAAGACAGAGGTAGATAGATTCTGGGTAAGCAAGATTTTGGGAGTTGATAGAATTGTGGAATTCAAAATACAAACATATTAGCTGTGATCTTATTGAATGACAGAGCAGGCCACTCCTGCTCCTAATTTGTGTGTTTGGATGTCCTTCCACTTGGCCTGGCTTTCTTCCACGTATAAGACAACAACAAAGTCTCATCGGAATCTGAACAATTCCTGCACATCACAACCAAAGAGCAGAGAGTCAATAATATAGAAGGACCTATTGTCGGAAGATACAGCAGGATATAGACTAGTTGGAGGCATGGGCAGAGAAATAGTTGATGGTATTTAATTCGGCAGATGTGAGGTGAGGCATCTTGGAAGGTCAAGTACTACTGGAAGTTACAAAGTGATTGGCCGAACCCTTAGATGTATTGATGTGCAGAGGGATCTGGGTGTACAGGTCCACAAATGGCAGCACAGGTAGATCAGGTAGCAAAAAAGGCTAAAGGCATAGTTGCCTTCATTGGAAGGGGCTTTGAGTAAAAGGATAGGCAAGTTATGCTGCAGCTTTATAACACTTTTAGTTCAGCCATGCTTGGAATATTGCAAACAGTTCTGGTCACCACGCTACCAGAAGGATGTGAATGCTTTGGAGAGGGTACAGAAAAAGTTTACCAAGATGTTGCCTGGTATGGACAATTTTAGCTATGAAGACGAGTTGGATAGATTGAGTTTGTTTTCATAGGAACGCAGGAGGTTGAGGGGTGACCTGATAGAAGTTTATAAGATTGTGAATGGCATGGATAGAGTGCAAAGTATGAGGCTTTTTTCCCCAAAGTAGAGGGATCAATTACTAGAGGACACAGGTGCAAGGTGTATGGGGAAGGGGGGGAGGTGGGGGGAAGTGGCGATGTTCAAAAGAGATATGTGAGGCGAGTTTTTCTCATGAAGAATGGTCAGTGGTGGGAACATGCTGCCAGAGGTGGTATTGGAAGCAGACACAACAGCAGCATTCAAGAAGCACCTGGATGAATATATGAACAGGAAGAGAGTAGAGGGATATGGATCCTGTAAGTGAAGGCAGTTTTAATATGAAAGGGCAAAATGTGTCAGCACAGGCTTGGAGGGCTGAAGAGCTTGATCCTGTGCTGTAGTGTTCTTTATTCTTTGTTCCAGCTATGTTTTTGTTATTTTGTTTCAACATTCATCCTAAATTGACCACTCACTTTGTCTGTGGTGCTTGCTACTCAGATATTATCAATAGCGCTAGATGGTCGAGCAGTGTTCAATTCTTAATCACTGTTTCTCAATTCCTCCTTGAACCCTGACTTAATCATCTGCTAGTGGGCACAACAAAAGGTCAACACACATTTTCATGAATACAAAGTGTACTTGAAAGCTTTAAGAATTATTTTTGAGCCCAGCATCCAGCATAGTCGACCACCTCTTTCGTATTTGGTTTACATTGTGGAAATGTCCATGTTATCCATCCAAACTCAGGCAAATGCAAAACATCTCATGGTATTGTTTGAAGAAGAGTCTCCATTAAAAGCGAACTGTATCAATATGGCTCTGGGGTCATACAGGGGTCAGATTGGTAGGGACAATATATTGACTCCCCCAAAAAGTGGTAGGAGCAGAATTAGGGCATTCAGCCCATGAGTCTGCTCCACCGTTCAATCATTGCTGATATGTTTCTCAACCCCATTCCCTTGCCTTCTCCCCGTAACCCTTGATTCCCTTACAAATCAAGAACCTACCTGTCTCTGTCTTTAATCCACTCAATGCTTTGGCCTCCACAGCTCTCTGCTGCAATGATTCATTGTAGATTCACCACCCTCTCGCTATCAAAATTCCTTCTCATCTAGTTCTAGAGTGTTGTCCCTTCACTCTAAGGCTGTGCCCTTGGGTCCGAGTCTACCCTCCTAATAGAAACCTCCACTATATTCCACCTCCACTATATTCAGACCTCTCAGTATATGTAAGTTTCAATAGGATTCCCCTCATCTTTCTGAATTCCATCGAGTACAGACCCACAGTCCTCAACCACTCCTCATGTGACAGGCTCTTCATCACAGGATCATTCTTATAAACCTCCTTTGTACTCTCTCTAATTCCAGCACGTCGTTCCTTCGACATGAGGCCCAAAGCTGCTCATGATATTCCAAATGTGGTCTGACCAGATCCTTATCTAGCCTCACCAGTACATCTCTACTCTGGTATTCTTGCCCTCGCAAACTGAATGCTCACTTTGCATTTGCCTTCCTAACTGCCAAGTGAAGTTGTACGTTAACCATAAGAGAATCCTGAACTAGAATTCACAAGTCCCTTTGTGCTTCAGATTTCTGAAGCCTTTCCCCCATCTAGAAAATATTCTACACCTGTATTCTTCCAACTAAAATGCAAAATGTCACACTTTCCCACATTGTATTCCACCTGCCAATTTTTTTGCCCACACTCCTAGCCTGTCCAAGTTCTTCTACAGCATCACTGCTTCCTCAACACTACTTGTCCCTCCATCTATCTTTGTGTCATCTGCAAATTTAGTAACAAAGCCCTTTGTTCGTTTGCCCAGATCATTAATTTATAGCGAGTAGTTTATTAACCAGTTATATAATGCTAATTCAACATTTTCCTATTATGTTTTTTTTAATTCTAGACACAATAAACTTGATTAAATACCATGGCTATCAAATGAATTTAAAACTAGCTCTCCAGATTACAAAGTCGCCATTGTCCCACTCTCTCATCAGAGAGACAACTGACAGTGGTTTAATCTAAGGGTCACTATGTCTCAGGCAAGGGGTGAAGCTGAGAGAGCAAGATCATCACAGTAACCTCAACCAGTGCAGGAATTGAACCTGTACTTGTGGTGTCTCTCTCTGTCTTGTAAACAAGCCATCAAAGCAAACTAATCCCTGAACCACTGCTCTAATAACATTATCACTATGAAGCAATCGGAACATAATCAATTTGGCCAAATTGCAACCAGTTTATTTTCTGGAGGGCTTGTCACCCTGAGATCCAATGAATTCTCTCACCATATTTTACCAAACCCGCTGCACCACTCTGGTGAATTTCAAATCCAATTCCACCCCATCAGTCCACTTGGCAAACCTGGAATAATTCACCATTTAGCAGACAGCCATTGAAAGAACCAGATCCCTTGCGCCCATTGTGGACATGGACAAGCTCCGTCAGTCCAGAGATTGTCCAGCAGGGGATGCTGGCACTTGCCCTGGACCTGGGAGAAAAGGGGGATGTCCTGTTGCGGACAGGATCTCGGAGGTTCTGCTGGATGGGGTGGTGCTAACACTGGACCAGCAGTGGAGGCCTCGACACTGGACCATACCAGTCATCCGTGGGGATGCCCAGCAACATAGGAAGAAGGTCAATGACCATCTCCACTCAGCCAACGTGAATGCCACCATCTTCACTTCAGTACCTCACACTCACTCTACTATTCCTGCTTTACCCACCTACCATCAAAGCTCATGCCATGACACTCAATGGTATGCCAGCAACATCTTCCGTGACTCACTGTTACCCAACCTAAACACTGGTCCTGCATGCCCTCACTGCTGCCTCCTCACCCACTTAGGACATCTCACCCCCGTACCAACAGTGATCACTGTGCCACCCACTTTCATCTCCCATTACACTCACCTCTGTCTCATTCCCAGAGGCAAACGCCTCACAGTAAGACAGAAAGAGTTGAGACAGTGGTGTGCTGCATGTCTGTTGGCTCCTCCCTTCTTTTAGGGATAGGATCCTGGCCATGACAACAACAATGGATAGTATTGGAGCTTTTCCTTGACTTACTTAGCAGGATACCCCAGAGTCATGGCTCTATCCATTGACTTGATTGGGGCCTGTCGATAATTATGACAAGATCCTGGCTTTGTGTCCGCAACACCATAGTATTGAAGGAAAATAAGTTATTAAAATTCTCTCTCTCTCTAGCTCTCTGAAAATCAACCTCGGTATGCCATAAACTTTGGCATTTAGAGTTTAGATGAATAAATAGGCGACTTAATCAAAATACATAAGATCCTGAGAGGTCTTGACAGGGCGAATGAGGAAAGCATGTTCTCTTGTGTCAGAATCTATATCAAGGGGTCACTGTTTAAAAATAAGTGCTCACTTATTAAAGACTGAATGCATTTTCTTAAAGAGGATCATGTGTTTTTGGAAGAGTCTTCCTGAAAAGGTGGCACAAGCAGAATCTTTTGAATAATTTTTAGGGCAAAGATGGGTAGATTCTTGTTAAACAAGAGGGTGAAAGGTTATTAGGAAGGAATGTAGAGTCATCAGATCAGTCATGAATGTGATTGAGACTGGAGGGGTTAAATGCCCTAGTCCTGTTCCTAATTCAAATGTTCACATATAAATTTATGTTTGCATGTTTATTTGGTTCATTGTCAATGACAGCAATGCAGAGAAACTACATATCTACAAAATAAAGTGAGTCAGTCTATCATATACTTTGGGGTAAAAAAGTGATTTTTGCAAGTGTTCTTAAGCACTGATTCCAATTAACATTGGCCTTTTCAGTTGTGTTTATTCATCTGAAACCCCTGAATCATTTTACTCATTGATCAACCAAAACCTTTCCACAGTCAGAGTCAAAGGTGAGTCTAAGGAAACAATCATTTTAAGTCAGAATAACTTTCCTGTAGCCAACAATTACTAATTGTTACATATACTGAACACACCAGAAGAACCGGTTCAGAACACACATGAGCAACGTAATCTCTATTGCACCATAGTTTCCAAGTTAGTTGCCTGCTGCACATTTACACAAGTTGGAATTTTATACATTAACCTGCTTTACACCCGTTCCCTGTCAGCACGTTCAACAATTGCTTGTGACGCAATCATTTAATCAGAATCAGAACTACGTGACTGTGGATAACACAACGTCACCAAATAAAGCATTGGGGAACAAATTACTCAACCTGGTTGCAAGTCATCTCTGCACCATTAATTTCAACTTGACCTTTTAACACATACTTGTCCAGTGGGAGCTGTGTTGGTAGGTAGTTAAAATGCTGGCAATGACCTAACTAGTGAATTCCTATGTTCTTGATTGCATTGCTGAGGTGTGTTGCTATTTGGGCAAGTGGATCAAGATCAGTTACTCTCACTTCTCATTTCTCACTCCTCCTGCCTGAGCAGAGAAGATGGCTGAACAGGTGAAGCCAACAAAATATCTTTCCTCCTGATGTAACGGCAGAATTGGTGATGTCCGCTAATGATTGTGTCATGTTCAGTATTATCGACAATTCCTCAGATGCTGGAATAGTCCTTGCACATATGCAGCAAAATCTGGACAACATTCAAATGTTGGCTGGTTAGTGGAAAGTGACATTTTCCCAACACAAGTGCCAGATAGTGACCATCACCAACAAGAGGGAGCATATCCACCTCCATTTGAAATTCATTGGTATTACCATCACTGAATTCCCCATCATTAACGTTAGGGGCTACCATTCACCAAAGATGTAACTGGACTAACTGTATAAATACAATGGTTACAAGAGCAGGTCAGAGGCTGGGAATCTGACAATGAGTAACTCAACTGCTGCCTCTCCAAATTCTGGATCAGTCGTGCTGGAAGAGCACAGCAGTTCAGGCAGCATCCAAAGTGCCGCGAAATCGACATTTCGGGCAAAAGCCCTTCATCAGGAATAAAGGCAGAGAGCCTGAAGCGTGGAGAGATAAGCTAGAGGAGGGTGGGGGTGGGGAGAAAGTAGCATAGAGTACAATGGGAGGGTGGGGGAGGGGATGAAGGTGATAGGTCAGGGAGAAGGCTGGAGTGGATAGGTGGAAAAGAAGATAGGCAGGTAGGACAAGTCATGGGGACAGTGCTGAGCTGGAAGTTTGGAACTAGGGTGAGGTGGGGCAAGGGGAAATGAGGAAACTGTTGAAGTCCACATTGATGCCCTGGGGTTGAAGTGTTCTGAGGCGGAAGATGAGGCGTTCTTCCTCCAGGCGTCTGGTGGTGAGGGAGCGGCGGTGAAGGAGGCTCAGGACCTCCATGTCCTCGGCAGAGTGGGAGGAGGAGTTGAAATGTTTGGCCACGGGACGGTGTGGTTGATTCCTCTCCAAAGTCTCACCACAAGGCACAAGTCAGGAATGTAATGAAATACTTCCCACCTGCTTAGCTGAGTGAAAGATGGTTGTAATTGTTGGAGGTTAGTCGCCATAGCTTCAAGACATCTCTGCAGGAGTTCCTCAGGATAGTGTCCTAGACCTAACTATTTTCACTTGCTACATCAATGACATTCCCTCCAGCATAAAGTCAGAAGTGGGGGTGTCTGTCAATGGTTGCACAATGCTCAGCACTATTTGCAGTCTGAAACAGTCCATGTTCAAATACAACAAGAACTAGACGACATCCAGGCATGGGCTGACAAGTATAAAGTAACATTCATGGTGCGCAATAGCCAGACAATGACTACTTCCAGTAAGAGACAATCTAATCACTGCCCCATAACACTCAATGCTTTTACCATCACTGAATCTATCAAAGCGTCAACTATCCTGCTCCTCAGAGGCTGCCTGACCTGCTGTGCTTTTTCCTTCTATAAGGCATGAGTCAGGAGTGTGATGGAATACCTTCTATTTGCCTGGATGGGTGCAGCTCCAACAACAAGCTGACACCATCCAGGACAAAGCAGCCCGTTTGATTGGCCCTTTATCAACCACTGTTGACATCACTTTCTTCAGAACTGATGCACAATTGTAGAGATGTGCATGGTCTACATGCTATGCAGCAAGAAATCACCAAGGTTCTTTTGACAGAACCTTCCAAACCTTGAGTCCCAAAAGCCAGACACCGTCATGACTTGGAACTACATCAAGATTCCATTATTGTTACTGAGTCAAAATCCTGTAAATTCCTTTCCACCTGTACTGTGAATGTATTACATCACATAGAATCCCGATAGTGTGGAAGCAGGCCATTCGGCCCATTTGAGTACACATCGACACCGTGAGTAGCATCCTCCTCGCCCAATCCCTGTATATGCCATGACTAACCCACATCCTTGGAGACTATGGGCAATTTAGCATGGCCAATGCACCTAACCTGCACATCCTTAGACTGTGGGAGGAAACCGGAGCACCCTTAGAAAACTCACACAGACACGGGGTGAATGTGCAAACTCCAAGCATCCAGTTGCCAAAGGCTGGGATTGAACCTGGCACCCTGGTACTGTGAAACTGCAGGGCTGACCACTGAGCCACCATGCCATCCCAAATAGACTGCAGCAGTGCAACAAGGTGACCAACAGTCACCTTCTCAAGGCTTACTTTGCTTTTAGCTAAGGGCATAACATTGCAAAAAGCAGATTAAAGCAGTGGGCACAACTTCTTCCAGATGGATTTTTTAATAATTCATTCGTGGGATGTGAGAGGATCATTGGCTGGGCCAACATTCATTGCCATCCCTAGTTGCCCTTGAGAAGGTGGTGATGAACAGCTTTCTTGAATCACTGTAGGCATGTGCTGTGAGCAGACCCACAATGCCCTTAGAGAGGGAATTTCAGGCTTTTGACCCACTGAAGGAACGGTGATACATTTCCAAGTCAGGATGGCGAGTGGCTTGAAGGGGAACTTGGAGGTGAAATGTGCTGCCCTTGTCCGGAAGTCGTCACTGGTTTGAAGGATGCTGCCTAAGCAGCCTTGGTGAACTTCTGCAAGGCATCTTGCAAATGGTACACACTGCTGCTACTGAGCAGCAATGGTGGAGCGAGTGAAGGTTTGTGGATAAAGTGCTTGGTCCTGGATGGTGTCAAGCTGCTTGAGTCTTGTTGGACCTGTGCTCATCCAGGCATCTGGGGAGTATTCCATCACACTCCTGACTTGTGCCATGTGGATGGGGAGACGGAAGGTGAGTTAGTCAGTGTGAGATTCGCAGCTTCGGACCTGCTTTTGTAGCCCCTTTATTTGTAAGGGGGCAAGTGGGTGGCACGGTGGCACAGTGGTTAGCACTGCTGACTCACAGCGCCAGAGACCCGGGTTCAATTCCCGCCTCAGGCGACTGACTGTGTGGAGTTTGCATGTTCTCCCCGTATCTGCGTGGGTTTCCTCCGGGTGCTCCAGATTCCTCTCACAGTCCAAAGATGTGTGGGTCAGGTGAATTGGCCATGCTAAATTGCCCGTGGTCTTAGGTAAGAGGTAAATGTAGGGGTATGGGTCGGTGTGGACTTGTTGGGCCCAAGGCTGTACACTGTAAGTAATCTAATCTAAAAAAAGTGTGAGGTCATCTATTTTTATTCTGAAAAGGATAAAACTGAGTATTTTTAATTGTTGAAAGCTGGAAATATCAATGGTTCTTAGGAGTTCACATACAGAGTGCACAGAATCAAAGTAATCAACTGTAAATAATGAAAAAAAGTCAGTGGAAGCATACCCTTCAAGACAAAAGAGCTCAATAACAAAAAGAAGGAAATATTTCTCTAGCTATTGAAGCCCTTCCCAAACCATATCAGGTGTCTTGTGTAAAGTACTGCACACCACACCTTAGAAAGGATTTGTTTGGCCTCAGATGGAATGCTGTATAGATTATTCCGAATGCATCAAAGATTCAAGGAATATTCTATCAGGCAAGATTATATAAATTACTTGGAATGAAGAAAGTGAAGATTGATTCAGTTGAGTCTTTTTTAAGGATCTTGAAAGGAATTGGTAGGGTGGATAGAGAGAACAAGCTTTGTCCAATTAAAGAATCTAAGACAAAGGGATATAACCTCAAAATCAGAGCCAGACCACACAAGAGGGAAGTTCAGAAACGCCCTTTCAAAGGTTGGTAGAGTTAGGAACTCTGCAACCACAGAAAAACAGTTGGCGTTCAGATTTAATTCTGAGATCTGTAGATTTTTGTTACACAATGACACAGAAGGATGTGACATCAAGGTAGATGGATGGTGTTCAGATACAGATTAGCCATCATCCTAAAGAGCGTGATAGAAGATTGAAGGGGTTCAGAAAAGTTTTAGAAGGAAGTTGCTGGGGTTGGAGGGGTTGAGTATAGGGAGAGGTAACATTTTCACACAGAGGGTGGTGCGCGCATGGAGTGAGCTGCCAGAGGAAGTGGTGGAGGCTGGGACAGTTACAACATTTAAAAGCATCTGGATGAGTACATGATTAGGAAGGGAAATGGGCCAAGTGCTGGCAAATGGGACTAGATCAATGTTGAATATCTGGTCAGCATGGATGAGTTGGACTGAAGGGTCTGTTCCATGCTGTGCATATCTATGACTCTAAGAGATCTGAAAGACTTAATGGTATACTCTTTTCCCTTATTCTCCAATCTCGCACGTGACACAGCCAGTTAGATTGCTTTCTAACACAGTCAGTTTAAAAATCTTATGCTTTACAAATTGCAGGAAATGCAAATCAACAAAAACACATCAAAACAACAGGGCATCTTGGTCCTTACTGCATGATACAAACAATAGTCTATCTCCATGACAAATGGGAAATAACACAAATAGAGAAATTCTGGAAAAAGTAGAACAGTGACAGAGACAATAAAAACTGAAAGAATTACAGATGCTGTAGATTAGAAACGTTCCAAAGATTAAGTCAAAAATAGAAATTGCTGGAAAAGCTCAGCAGGTCTGGTAGCATTTGTGGAGCGAAATCTGAGTTAACCTTTTGGGTCGAGTGATGTTCTAGAGAAGGAACAGTTAACTCTGATTTCTCTCCACAAATGCTGCCAGACCTGTTGAGTGACAGAGTCAAATTAGGTTGAGAAAAACAAATGGAGGAAGGAAAGATTGGATTCAGAGAAAGAAAGAGAGAGAGAGAAAAACAAAACAATTCCAAAAAACACAAATGTTTGAAACTTTTATTTTTTTATGTCTTTTCATTACCTCATGTAGGATGTAGGCATTTATGGCAAAGCCAGAGTTGGTTGCCTATCCTAACCTACCTACAGGTGAACTGAATGGCTTACTAAGTCATTTCGAAGGGCAGTTATAAGTTAACCACATTGCTGTGGGTCTGGAGTCACATGTAGGCCAGACCAGGTTAAGCCAGTAGATTTGCTTCCTTCAAAACACTATAAAACAAATAGATTTTTTTCCTCTCCCCTGCACAGTCATCATTATTAAGTATAATTTTCTATTCCAGATTTTATTAATTGCATTTAAACTCCACCCACTGCTGGTGTGGGATTGGCCTGAGCCCTGTGCATTATCAGCTCAGTATCCTCACTAATGCACCACTCACTTGCTCTGATTAATTGCGTTCAAGAGGCGTGTTTTTTTTCTGGGGAGGTCAGCCGTTGCAGGAATTGCTAAACTGAACTTTACACTATTGAATATTGGCCGAATCATTCTGTTAAAAATCACACAACATCAGGTTAAACTCCAGCAGGTTTATTTGGAAGCACAAGCTTTCAGAGCGCTGCTTCTTCAGCAGGTAGCTGTGGAGCAGAACCATAAGACACAATATTTTGCTATAAATTCTGTGTCTTATGGTCCTGCTCCACGGCTACTGGTGAAGGAGCAGCGCTCTGAAAGCTAGTGCTTCCGAATAAACCTATTGGACTATAATCTGATGTTGTGTGATTTTTAACATTGTCCACCACACCAATCCTTCTGTGCTGAGTTTAACAGCTCAATTTGAAGATTGATGGTTGAACTATGCAAATTGCCTACCAACCTATTGAGATTCATACCACCAACTGCAGAGCAATTTACAGACTGTTACATGACATCTACACATTTACATACATTTATGTACTGAGTGCGGGTTTTAAACTTGGTATTACTGACCAAGCGCAGCAGGTCAGGCAGCATCCAAGGAGCAGGAGAATCGACGTTTCGGGCATGAGCCCTTCATTAAGGAATGAGGAGAGTGCGCCAAGCAGGCTAAGATAAAAGGTAGGGAGGAGGCACTTGGGGGAGGGGCGTTGGAAGTGCGATAGGTGGAAGGAGGTTAAGGTGAGGGTGAAAGGCTGGAGAGGGGGTGGGGGCGGAGAGGTCAGGAAGAAGATTGTAGGTTAGGAAGGTGGTGCTGTGTTCCAAAGTTGGGACTGAGACAAGGTGGGGGGAGGGGAAATGAAGAAACTGAAGAAATCTGTGTGATAGGTGGAAGGAGATTTCTCTATCGCACAGATGTTTCCAGTTTCCTCATTTCCCCTCCCCCCACCTTGTCTCAGTCCCAACCCTCGAACTCAGCACCACCTTCCTAAACTGCAATCTTCTTCCTGACCTCTCCTCCCCCACCCCCACTCTGGCCTATCACCCTCACCTTAACCTCCTTCCACCTATCGCACTTCCAACGCCCTTCCCCCAAGTCCCTCCTCCCTACCTTCTATCTTAGCCTGCTTGGCACACTCTCCTCATTCCTGAAGAAGGGCTCATGCCCGAGACATTAATTCTTCTGCTCTTTGGCTGCTGCCTGACCTGCTGCGCTTTTCCAGCAACACATTTTCAGCCCTGATCTCCAGCATCTGCAGTCCTCACTTTCTCCTATTACTGACCAAGCACATTCTAGGGCATCTATTTCTTGGCAGTCACTGGCACCTCTCACAACTTTCTTTTCCAAACCATTCATGCCTATTACTGATGAACGTCTAGAGGACAAAAGTTGCACTCTGGCATGTTTCCCTTACAAAGCTGTTGTCATTCTATTCATGGCTAGAAGTCTCAAAATGTTTACCACTTAGCTCACCCCAATTTAATTTTGTTTGGTCTGAATTCATGCTTGCCCCTGTCACAGTTCAGTTTCGGGGAGGTTGGGGTTGTGGAAGGGTGGAGGGTGGGAATGAAATGGGCAGTTGGAATGTCTCAATTAAAATTTATCTTAAGCCCAAGTTTCAAAAGAATTTGAAGGAATGTCTGTGGGCGTGGAGGGCAGGACTTGTTGAATTTAAGATACAGAGGTGTGCATGCATTCAAAACAAAATCAAACATCCCACAATATTTTAGGATGATAAAAGTTATTAGGACATAGGAGGAGACTGTTTGTTCCATCAATGTCATGCTAGCTCTCTGGAGAGCAATCTATTCAGTCTCATTCCTCCCCTCTAGCTCCCCTCCAGTCCATAATTCTGGAAGTTCCTTTCCCTCAATGCCAATTTTCTTTGAGGGGGATCTTTGATTGACCCTGTTTATACCAGTTTTGCAGGCAGCAAATTTCAAATCATTGCCACTTGTGTCAGGAAACAGTACTTCCTCACATCCCCCTGTATTTTTTGCCAAATACCTTGATTAAAAAAAGTGAAACAGGAATAGGCTATTCAGCCCACTGAGGGAGTGAGGACTGCAGATGCTGGAGATCAGAGCTGAAAAGTGTGTTGCTGGAAAAGCGCAGCAGGTCAGGCAGCATCCAAGGAGCAGGAGAATTGACGTTTCGGGCAGAAGAAGCCCTGAAGAAGGGCTTATGCCCGAAATGTCGATTTCCTGCTCCTTAGATGCTGCCAGGCCTGCTGCGCTTTTCCAGCAACACATTTTTCAGCTCTATTCAGCCCATTGAGTCTGCTTTGCCATTTAATTCAATTATTGTTGGTCATCTAACTCACGCATTACCACCACATGCCTTGATTCCATTAATCTCCAGAAATCTATTAATTTCTGTTTTGACCATGATTAGCGATCCTTTGAAGGACAGATTTCAAGGATTTATTCTGCACTAATTCCTTACCTCAGATTTAAATGGTCTACCCCTTATTCAGAGATTATAAAACCATAGGAGATAGGAACAGAAGTAGGCCATTCAGCCCATTGAGTGTGCTCTGCCATTCAATGAGATCATGGCTGATCTTATAAGCACCCAACCTCACTTTCCTGACTTTTCTCCCTAACCCATGATGCGTTTACTGATTAAAAGTTTGTCTCAGCCTTGAACATACTTAGTGACCTATCCTCAACAGCTCTCTGTGACAAAGAATTCACCCACTGAGAGAAGAAATTCCTCCTCATTTCTGTCTTCAATGTGTGAACCCTTATTCTGAGATCATTCATTTGTTAAGTGATGGAAAGTGTAATTGACAGGGTACCAGCTCTCTGGAGAGCAATCTAGTCAGGCCCACTCCTCCCGTCTAGCACCCCTCCATCCCATAGGTCTGTGGATCCCTCAGCAGTAACCTGCTCAGTGACACTCAGTTTGAGTTCTGTAGTGATTGTAACAAGGTCAGCCAGGTGGACCTCAGAGAGTATGAGCTCCCTGATTGGGGCTGCTAACCTGGTTCAATGAGGGGGGCTCTGGCTGACTGATATAAACAGGAGTATCAGACATCCTGTTCACTCTGAGAGCTAACTCTGAGGGAGCTGGATCAGTGTCAAGGAATCTCCACGTGGAAATGAAGGGTGACTTGGTGACAGGATACTGGCCTTTGTGGAGTTATTTCAGGTTCCACCAGAAGCCACTCACCTCCTGACCTCATTATAGCCTTGGTTCCAACATGGACTAAAGCGCTGAATCCCAGAGGTGCAGTGAGAGTGACAACCCTTTGCACTAATGCTGCAATCGACTGAGTGTAGTATCAAGGTGCCATAACAGAATCTATGGGTATCAGGGGGCAAACTCTCCACTGGTTAGAGTTATTTGGCATTTAGGAAGATGCCTGTGGTTATTAGAGGTCAGTCATCTCAGTCTCTAAGATACCTCTGCAGGAGTTCCTCAGGGTAGTGTCCTCGGCCCAATATTGCTTCATCAATGTCCTTCCCTCCATCATAAAGTCAGAAGTGGGGATATACGCCGATGATTGCACAATGTTCAGGACCATTCATGTCTTCTCAGATTCTGAAGCAGTCCATGTTCAAATGGAACAAGATCTGGACAATATCCAGGCTGGAGCTGATAAGTGGCAAGTAATATCCACGCCATACAAATGCCAGAAAATAACCATCTCCGATAAATACTGCCCCTTGACATTCAATAGTGTTACCATCATTGAATTCCCCACTTTCAATATCTTGGAGGTTACCATTGATTAGAAACTCAACTGGACTCACCACATAAATACAAGGGCTACAAGAACAGGGCAGAGCCTTGAAATACTGTGGAGAATAACTCATCTGTTGACTCTCCAAAGTATTTTCACCATCTAAAAGGCAAGAGTGTGATAGATTACTCACCGCTTGCGTGGATGGGTGAAGCTCCAACAACTCTTGAGAAGCTTGGCATCATCCAGGATAAAGCAGCCCACTTGATTGGCATTACATCCACGAACATCC
The DNA here is from genome assembly GCF_020745735.1 of Hemiscyllium ocellatum. Taxonomy (NCBI): domain Eukaryota; kingdom Metazoa; phylum Chordata; class Chondrichthyes; order Orectolobiformes; family Hemiscylliidae; genus Hemiscyllium; species Hemiscyllium ocellatum. The sequence continues at coordinate 28,784,403 of NC_083442.1, read as the reverse complement.
CTCCACCACCGACACTCATTCCTGATGAAGGGTTTATGCCCAAAACATCGATTCTCCTGCTCCTTGGATGCTGCCTGATCTACTGTGCTTTTCCAATGCCATACTTTTTAACACTCAGTAGCAGCAATGTGTAATATCTACAAGATGCACTGCAAACATTCACTAAAGGTCCTTGCATAGCACCTTCCAAATCCACAACCACTTCCAACTAGAAGGACAAGGGTAGCAGATACATGGGAATACAAACACCTGCAAGTTCCCTCCAAGTCAGTCACCATTCTGACTTGGAAATATATTCTTTCACTGTTGCTGGTCAAAATCCTGGAATTCCTAAGGACAATGTGGGTCAACCTACATAATATGGATTGCAGCGATTCAAGAAGGCAGCTTACCACCACCTTCTCAAGGGGCAACTAGGGACGGGTAATAAATGCTGGCCCAGCCAGCAATATCCATGAATAAATTTAAAAATGCACTTGAGTCCAATACTTTCCCACAAAAGGTATTATATCCCTTGGGAGTTTAGATTCACCAGCCAGGGTCCATCTCAGTTACATCCAATCTGTCTTGCATTTAAAAATGTTATATGTTCCAATCACGTCACCGAAACTCTACAAATTAGAGATCTCGTCAATCTCTCCCTATGATACGATGTCATCATTCCAGGGTTTAATCTGGTAAACCTCCACTGCACACACTCAACGCAATGTGTCCCTCTTTTGACAAAGGGACTAAAACTACATGCAATACTCTAGGAATGGTCTTACTAAGGTTCAATACAACTGAAGCAAGACATAAAATCCCTATAGTGCAGATAGAGGCCATTCAGATCACTGAGTCTGCACCAACTCTCCCAAAGGCATTCCACCTGATCCTCACAACACTGCATTAACTATGGCCCATTCCCCTAACCCGCACATCTCTGGACTGTGGGAAAATTCTGAACCACCCGGAGGAAACCCACGCAGACTCATGGTTGGAATCAAATCCCTGGTACTGTGAGGCAGCAGCGCTAACCACTGAACCACTGTTGATTAAGACAGCTCATCTCCGGCAATGAAGGCCAACATACCATTTTCTCACTGGAGCTGCGTACTGACTGAAAGTGATGGGTAAACAAGGATCCCCACATCCCTTGGGACATTTGCACTTCTCGCCCTCTCCCCATTTAACAACAATACTGTCTTTTTGCTTTCTTTTCCTATCAAAATGAATAATTTCACAGTTACATTATATCCTATCTGCCATGTTCTAGCCCATTCATTTAGCTGTCTCAATCCTCTGGAAATCTGTCTTCCTTGTTTCTTCTACCCTTGACTAATGGGAACAGCATTTTTGGCCTGTGCTTTATATTTATGATAAGGTGTGTCATTGTTTTGTGTTGACATGCAGTAATTGATAAGTCTTTCACATCGGGCTGAATGTTTATGTGGAGGTGAGGAGAACTCCATGTCCTTCCTCAGATAATGGGATCTTTCACAGTGACTCAGAATGTCAGTGCTGTTATCTGTTGTGTATGCTATATCCAATCACAGCAACTGAATTAAAAGGAGATAGGAATGAGTTGCATTTATGTATCACCTTCCATTATCTCAGGATGCACTTTTCAGCCATGAAATACATTTCTTGAGTCATAGATACAATGGCGCTGTCGAAAATCTAGCCACCACCTTGAATACAGCAACCTTCCCCAAACAACAGTCTGATAACGACTGGGTCATGTATTTTTGTTTGATCCAGTGACCCCCTCATCAGAACTCGACACTGAGCATGAAATGTGAACTCTATCTCCCTTTCCTCAAATGCTTCCAGAGTTCCTCCAGAATTTTCTGTTTCTGTTTGAGATCTCCAGCATTCACACAGCTCTTCCTTTTATTCTATGTGCTTTTGTGACATTAATTGCATGATGAACATTGAACAGGACCTCTGACAGAACACCCCTGTTCCTCTCCAATATTACATTAATCAGAGAGGCGAGATGGCTGGTTAGTTTAAAGTCTGAAAAGGGCAGCCATCCCACTGGACTTTTAATGTTTTGCGCAGCTTCTGGGACTATGGAAACCTTCCTTTTCTTTTGAGTCATGTTTCTGGTAGATTCAATTACATACCCGGAAAGTGCCATGCTGCAAGGGCAGTCATAGTGACTGTAGGCAGGATTAGATTTACAGTAAAACTCTTTACCGGTACCCGGTCTAGGAGGAGGTTAAAGCCTGATTAGAATGCAACACATTACAATAGCAGCTTGCATTTACAAAGCCCATTCAACGTAGTTAATGATCTAGGATGCATTATGGAGTTCAAGGAAATGCTTACACAGCAACAGTAGGAAAAGGAGATGGACAAAGCATGATAGGGAGAGAATTAAAAAGGTGACAGGACATAGGAAAGGGCTGTTCAATTGGAGGAAAGATGGGGCTAAAGAATCTGTGGCAGCAATAGCAGAGAATAATAAGTACAAATGCCACAGGCCTACTCTCTCATTAGAGAGAGATGGCTGGTGTTGCATTTAGTCTGAAAGTCAGCAGACCTCAAGCAAGGGGCAAAGGGCAAAGGGCAAATGAAGACAGGACCTATACACTTAATGGTAAGGTCCTGGGGAGTGTTGTTGAACAAAGAGACCTTGGAGTGCAGGTTCATAGTTCCTTGAAAGTGAAGTCGTAGGTAGACAGGGTAGTGAAGAAGGCATTTGTATGCTTGCCTTTATTTGTCATTGCATTGGGTACAAGAGCTGGAAAATTATTTTGTGGCTGTACAGGACGTTGGTTAGGCCACTTTTGGAATACTGTGTTCATTTCTGATCTCCCTGCTATAGGAAGAATGTTGTGAAACTGGAAATGATTCAGAAAAGATTTACAAACATGTTGCCAGGGTTGGAGGATTTGAGCCACAGGGAGAGGCTGAATAGACTGGGGCTACTTTCCCTAGAGTTATGGAGGCTGAGGGGTGACCTTATAGAAGTTTATAAAATCATGAGAGGCGTGAATAGGATGAATAGTCAAGGTCTTTTCCCTAGGTTGGGGAGTCCAAAACTAGAGGGTATGGGTTTAAGGTGAGAGGGGAAAGATTTAAAAGGGACCTGAGGGGCAACTTCTTCACACCGAGGGTGGTGCATGTGTAGAACGAGCTGCCAGAGGAAGTGGTGGAGGCTGGTACAGTTACAACATTTAAAAGCATCTGGCTGGGCACATGAATAGGAAGGGAAATGGGCCAAGTGCTGGCAAATGGGACTAGATTAATGTTGAATATCTGGTCAGCACAAAACAAGTTGGACTGACAGGTCTGTTTCTGTGCTGTCGATTTCTGTGACTCTACAACTCTCAGGTTGAGCCTTCATGGTAACTTCAGCCAGTGGCAGGAAGTGAGCCCCTGCTGTGGGCACCATTCTGTATTGTAAACCTGTCACCCAGCCAGCTGGGTGAAGGGCTTATGCCCAAAACGTCGAATTTCCTGTTCCTTGGATGCTGCCTTACCTGCTGTGCTTTAACCAGCAACACATTTTCAGCTGTGATCTCCAGCATCTGCAGACCTCATTTTTTACCCAGCCAGCTAGGCTAACTGACCAATAATACCAAATTGCTGACTGACTTATAAAATCGTAGATTAGTTAGAACTTGGAAGGGGCATTTTGACTATTCACATCCATACTCGTTCTCCATAAGAACCATTATGCTTGGCTATACAACTATTTCCTTACAACTGTGCATTTACCAATTCCTTTTAGTAAGTCACAATTGCTTTTGCACCACATTTTCAGAGATCATATTCCAGAATGTAATATACAGTAACCATTCACTGCACAAAAACACAACAGATTTTCCTCACATTCTTTTGCCAATCGCCTTAAGTTTGAATTCTCTAGTTCACAACCCACCTGTTAATGGTGGAACGAGCAGCCTGAATGATCTACCTCTATATTCCTATAATGGGAAGCCTCTCATTGGGCCCACCCTCATGGTTTTGAACATCTGTCTCGAATCTCCTCAAAGTTTCCTCAGGAACCAACCCCAGCTCCACCTAATCCCTAGTTCTAGCATCAATTCTGTCAAACCTCGACCGCACCCTCTGTGTCAAACCCCTTTGTTATAAAAATGTAAAATTATTTGATTGTAAAATATTAATCAGTCACTAAAATAGAAGATGTTGTAGAAACTCAGCAGGAGTTTAAGTTCTGATGAAGGGGCACTGGACTCGAAGTGTGAACTCTGCTTCTCTCGCCACAGACACATCTGCTTCACTAATGTCTCGTTGGGAAGGAAATCTGCCAACCTTACCTTCACGGAGCAAGTGAGGACTGCAGATGCTGGAGATCAGAGCTGAAAATGTGTTGCTGGAAAAGCGCAGCAGGTCAGGTAGCATCCAAGGAACAGGAGAAAGTTTCCTGAAGAAGGGCATATGCCCGAAACGTTGAATCTCCTGTTCCTTGGATGCTGCCTGACCTGCTACGCTTTTCCAGCAACACATTTTCAACCTTATCTTCACACCTGACGAATGAGTGGTGCTATGAAAGCTTGTGGCTTCAAATATACCTGTTGGTTTATAACCTGGAGTCATGTGACTTCTGGCTTTGTCTATTTCAAACCAACACCAGCACCTCCATGGCAATCTTAACTGGTCTGGCCTATATGTGACTCCAGACCCACAGCAATGTGGTTTATTCTTAACTACACTCTGGGCAATTAGGGATGGGCAATAACTGCTGGTCTAGCCAGTGATACCCACATCCTGTGAATGAGTTAAAAAAAAGACAAGTGCCCAGTAACCCTTCATCAGATTTTCAGTCCTGGATCAGTGGTGCTGGAAGAGCACAGCAGTTCAGGCAGCATCCAACGAGCAGCGAAATCGACGTTTCGGGCAAAAGCCATTCATCAGGAATAGCCCTTCAGTCCTGCAGAGTTTCTCCAGCACTGTCTGTTTCTATTTTAGATTTCCAGCATGTGTAGTTTTTTATTTTATTATACAATAATAACTGAGTTAATAATATTTGAGTTTATGAGCCACGAGGTTATGTTATAGCTCTAGAGAGCACTGGTTAGGCCACACTTGGAATATTGTGTTCAATTCTGGTCACTTCATTATAGGAAGGATGTGGAAGCTTTAGAGAGGGTGCAGAGGAGATTTCCCAGGATGCTGCCTGCACTGGAGGGCATGTCTTATGTTGAAATGTTGAGGGAGCTGGGGCTTCTCTCATTGGAGCAAAGAAGGATGAGAGGTGACTTGATCGAGGTGTACAAGATGATGAGAGGCATAGATAGAGTGGATAGCCAGATTTTTTTTCCCCAGGACGGAAATGTCTATCATGAGGGAGCATGATTTTAGGGTAATTGGAGGAAGGTTTCGCTGAGATGTCAGAGGTAGGATCTTTATTCAGAGAGTGGAATAGATTAGGGGCATTCCTGGATAGGCACATGGAAGATAGTACAATGAAGGGTATGTAGGTTAGTCTGATCTTAGAGTAGGGTAAAAGGTCGGCACAACATTGTGGGCCGAAGGGCCTGTACTGTGCTGTCCTGTTCTATATTGTATAATCGGCGTTTTGGATAGCTGCTTCTTGTTGATTCACGTAACCAGCTTACCGTCTAAACTCTTGAGGATAATACACGCTTCCAGTGAGGCTTAGACTTTAATCCTCAAAGACCACAATGACTTCCTCCAGCAATGCACCTTCTGCCCCTATCATTTGCCTGTCTCAATTATTCGGTAGGAGCACGAAGGCTATAATTGGACCCATTATCACACTTCCGTCAAGATGAAAAGGCTAACCCACATACCCATTCACTGCAAGACTGCGTTATGATCTGTGAAAACTGTGCTTTCTTTAACACCATCCGCATTCATGTCATTGTTCACATTATTCCAGGAAAACAGTATTTGCATAATTGTCACAATTGGGCGAGGCACTGGGAGAGTAAATGTAAAACCAGCCCAGTCAATCGCAAAGTCGATCCTTTGCAGCGAGTTGCTGACAGCTCCCAGCGAAAAGTCGAGTTGCTGGAACTTTTGTATTTTCATCTACCTTGTCCAGGTGAGGTGCTCCTATTTAATTTTAATTTTCAAATATGGTATACGCGGTGACTGTAATTTTCAGACTTGGAAGCAGCAAATCTAAAACGGTCTCCAGTGTGAGAAACTATTCTGCCCAGTGGCTGCTAAGTTTTTGTTTTTTATAAAAAAAAGTAAGGTTTTGTAAACATCAACAGAACAAATGGTTTGCGGGTATTAGAATGGGGAAGTTAAACAACACACTTGAATAACAATTTAAAGAGTATGCTTGCATTTGACAGTTTTTCAAAAAAAAAGCAAGAGCTCTGATGAAAAGTCATTTAGATTCGAAACGTTAGCTCGCTGTCTGTCTCTGAATGCTGTCTGACCCCCTGTGATCTCCAGCGTTAGTTGTTTTCAATAAAAATAGTGCATTGTTTTTCTCATTGGCAGTGTTTCCTGCTGAATTCTATTTCACAAACCTAAAAGCTACCTTTATCCAAGAGCTATAGATCTTGTATCAAACCAAAGTGCACCTGTCAATTTCAAAGTAGGTTAGTAGCTGGATTGGAGGGAAAAGAAAACAGGATTTTGTCTTTTTTTAAAAGCCAGAAGTGTATTAAGGATCTCGAATTCAATGTCTGGAAGAAACCCACATTTTTAACAAAACATCAAATAGCTGAAGAAACGTGACCTGCGAGACCGAGTGCAGGAGGGTGAGATCAGGCTAGGCAGCTCTTGTTGACCAGAATGGACATGATGGGCTGAACCGCCGCCTTATTTTTTACAAAGAATGGCACGAAGCTGGAAAAGCAGTATACAGAGCGAGAGAAAGTCCAGCGTGGACACAAACCCTGTCTGGATACTTTGTATTCCATCTGTTCACAGATGCTATGACACAGTTCTGATGATAGGTCACTGGACCCTAAACGTTTGAAGCAGCCAGACCTGCTGAGCTTTTCCAGCAACTTCTGGTTTTGTTTCTGATTTGTAGCGTTCGCAGTTCTGCCGGTTTTTACATGTTGTGACACAACTCGAGGAGGTAGGACTTGAACCCCCGAGGGGATCCTAGCTCAGAGGCAGGTGCATCACCACAAGAACCTGAGCTGATGGCTGGTTCCAATATTTCCCAACTTTCTATGATGTATTATAAATTAATGATTACAGATTAGCATAGCCCCGATTAGTAGCCAGGAGGCGTTATTAGTTGAGGGTGTCCATTGCTTAGGACTGTCGGAACTGCAGCAGTGAATGTGAAATGATTAGATTCCCTACAGTGTGGAAACAGCCCACACCAATCCTCGGAAGAGTAACCCACCCAGACCCATTTCCCCTCTGACTAATGCACTTTAACACTATGGGCAATTTAACATAACCAATTCACCCTGACCTGGGCATCTTTGGACTGTGGGAGGAAACCAGAGAACGCGGAGGAAACCCGCGCAAACAGTCGCCCGAGGCTGGAATCGAACCTGGTTCGCTGGTGCTGTGAGACAGCAGTGCTAACCACGGAGCCACCTTGCTGTCCCTTTGTTGTTTCATTTGGAAGAGCAGGGGGAGTTTGATAGAGATTAGAAACAGGTGGAGAGTATCAAAAGTAGGAGAGACTCCTGGTGGGTTAGAACCATGTGGTAACTGCAGAGTGACAACCTCTCCACACTGCAATACTGACCACAGACTGCAGTCTGTGAAAAGTGACTTCCCCTTGCATTGTGGGACTGCTACCGATGAAATAAAAATTGCTATGAGTTTGGATCAAATGACCATTCAGCCCAAGATTCAATATGGTCATCCAGGTCATTGTTCCTGCTTTTGTCCCATATGCTTGAACCCTTTAAGCCCTGAGAACTGTCGTTACATTTTCATTGAGAGGCACCAGTGCATGGCCTCCAAGAACTTAAACTCAGTTAGAAGTCAAATTGGAAATTGAAAAGCATTACAAGAAACCATCAGAAACTCCAGTTGACTCAAATGGCCTTATCTTAAGGAAGAAAATTTACTGTTCTTACATCATCTGCCCCATATGTGACCCCAGACTCACAGCTCTCTCGTTGACTCTTAACTGAAATGGCAAAGCAAACCACTCGGGTGTCAAGAAAGTGGTTCACAACAACTTTCAGAAGGGCAATTAGGGATGGGCATGGCTAACTTTGCCAACAATGCCTGCGTGCCATGTATTATTTTTGCAACTTAGGAAAATCATTCATTGATCATTGTACAAAACTATCTAAAGTCACAAAAGACTGAACAAATAACCAAATGGTCTAATGCGCTTGATCCTTTCAATTCAAGGACAAAAGCAAAATATTGCAGACGCTGGAAATCTGAAATAAATCATTGTACACAGCACATCAGGCAGCATCTGGAGAGGAACAAACAGAAGTTCAAGTTTCAGGTCATTTATCATTCATCAGAACATGTGAAGGGTTGTTGAGCTGAACTGTTTTAGTACTCTTTCTCTCACAGCTCAGCCCAAGTGATCGTTGAGTATTTTTTGTTCTCGGTTTCCTTTTCAACTCTGCAAGTTATAACAAGTATTGCACTGGGAAGGCTGTGGGTTCTCTCCTTCTGAAACCCTCTCCTGGAATTTGCATTTAGAATGCAGTCAAATCTTTCCAATGCACCAATGTTCGGAATGAGAGAGACTCCTGGTCACTCAGTGTGGAGAGCGACAGCCTCTCCACACTGCAATACCGACTGTAGGCTGCATGCTATGAAAAGTGACTGCCTTGCTTTGTGGGACAGCTCCAGATAAAATAAAAATTGCTACGAGTTTGGATCAAATGGAATGTTTCCCTCTGTGGGTGCTAAGGTTCAGGATATCACAGAGTGAATACAAAAGTCTCTGAAATGGGATGGTGCACACCCAGAGTAGATAGACCAGGGTATGAGTAGGATTGAGGCTCTTAAGAGATTGAGAAGTACAATAGTAAGGAGTATGCACCCCTGCGATACTGAGAGTGTACCCACACCAGATGAAATGCAAGCAGTTCAAGACATTAGCCCAACACCACCTTATCGAGCACAATTGGGATGAGCACAATACGTTGAACTTTTCAGCTGCACCTACATGTGATTGAATATTAAAAACAATTCATCCTGGATGATGCCAACCACTGGACTGTAACGTGGGGAGCAGGGTCGGGATTGTCAACACAATGGCTGGAAGCATGGGACGGGAGGGTTTCAGATTTCTGCAGTACTGATAAAACCTGCGCAGGCTGTAAACTAGAAAGTTCTTATGAAAGCAGTAAATACAATAGAAGAGACAGATTTGAATTCGATAGTATTCCAGGAGGGGGATATCAGCCATGCTGATATTGAATAGCAAAGCAGACTTGATGGGCTGAATGGTCTAATCCTCATTGCCCTTATGTTCTTGCATGTTTCACAATTGTCTATAAACTTTAAAGAAGGGTAGATGAACATTATGGGTTTGCAGTTGAGTGTGGAATTTGAGTCTCATTGAAAATCAAAAGTGCTGCTGATGCTGTAAATCAGAAATGAAAACAGAAGTTGCTGGGAAAGCTCAGCAGGTCTGACAGCATCTGTGGAGAGAAATCAGAGTTAATGTTTTGAGTTGAATAACCCTTCCTCAGAAGTGGTGGAGACTGGTGCAATTACAACATTTAAAAGAATCTGGTTGGGTATATGATTAAGAAGGGTTTAAAGGGATATGGATCAAATGCTAGCAAATGGGACTAGATAAATTTAGGATTCCTGGTCAGCATGGATGAGTTGGACCAAAGGGTTTGTTTCCATGCTGTACATCTCTATGACTTTGTAACTCTATGATTTCTCTCCACAGATGCTGCCAGGCGTGCTGAACTTTTCCAGCAATGTCTGTTTTTGTTTGTGTTTTATTAGTTATGCTTATGTTCAAATCTAGACTAATTCCAGCTATTGCAAAAGACAAATAGAATTAGACTCCAAGGCTGAAAAACAGACAATAGTAGTGGAAATATAACCACATGGGACCTTGCTATTTTTCCACTTTTCCTCGGTCTTTGATACCTGTTGAGGAGAAGCGTTGAGAGTGAGATGTAACCAACTTCATAAAGGAATCGATGAAAATTGGGGTCATGTAGAAATTATGAAAGTGAGAGCTAGAGCAGCAAGCCAGTCACACATGTGGGTATTAACATAGACAAGAGCTTATCTCTCCAGGTACAGACCCGACCAACAAATTAGTTTTGTTTCTTCCAATTTTGAAAGTGAAGCTAAATGGTGTGTCTCTCTAGCATTGTCACAATCTGAAGTTACAGTGGCATTGATATTGTAAAAGGCGTTCCTTTGCCTTCACGTACTGGATTATATTCACGAGTTTAACAGGTCACTGCCCCCACCCCCACCCCCACCCCTACCCCGACCCACCACCCTCATCGGCCTCCACATTTCTAGAGAAATATCTTTCTTGGATTGAGAAATAACTTAGTTTCCTGATTCCTAAGTGTCATTCTTCACAGAATCATACAGAAGCTGCAGCAGTGAAAAAGACCAACAATCCCACATTCTACAATTCAGTGTTTATGCTGCTCACAAGCCTCCTCTCATACTTCCCAGCTCCTTCTCTCCCTCCTGTAGCAGCCAGTTCCACAGTCTAAAACTTGTTTGTCAAGCAGTTTCTCCTGGCTTCCCTGTTTGATTTATTGCTCACTATTATTTTTAATAAGTGTTTGTTTTGGAAACTCCCATCAGAGGAAACCTCATCATGATTTATTATCACACTTCTTAGAATTACAAAGAACCTTGAAAAGCTAAATCAGGCCATACTTCACCCTTCTGATTGTTTTTAGACAATTAAAGCCCAACTTGTTTACTCTTTCTGGCAAAGTATAATCATTTAGTTAAGACTGCCATCACTCCATGTCTGATCTGACCAAGTCTCTACTCAGGTTTACCATACCTTATTCAGTTTTAAATTCTAGCCTATATAAGTGAATCCCACTGCCTTTTTTAGAAGTAATTTTATGTCCCTATTAATCTGTATCAGTACATTTAATACAAAGACTGAAAGTGCTGTAGAAACCCAGCATGCCTGGCAGCATCTGTGAAAAAACAGAGTTAATATTTCGAATCTAATATGACTCTGCTGCACAACTCCTTACATTTAATAGTTCATCTTTAATCCCTGTATTCCTCTGTTCTACACATCATTTTGAGCACTTCAGCCTCCTTTATCATTTCAGTCAAATATTTGGGGATGTTGAGGGAGCAAAGATGGGAGAGTTGGTGGCAGAATAGTAATGTCACTAGGCTAGTAATCTAAACATTCTATAGGTATGTATTCAATCCCACCACAAGAGTGGTGGAATTTGAATTTAATTAATAATCCTGGAATTAAAAGTTAATTTCAGCGATGGTGACATTAAGACAGCAATCAATTGTTGTCCAAACCGAACTGGTTCATTAGCGTCCTTTTTAAGGGAAGGGAATTTGTCATCATTACCTGGCCTACATGTGTTTCCAGCACCACAGCAATGTGGTTTACTCATAACTTCCCTCTGAAGTGGCCTAGCAAGCCACTGAGGTCAATGATAATTAGGGATGGGCAACAAATGGCTGGCCATGCCACTGACACCTACAATCTCATTAAGCAATTTTAAAAACCACAGCTCCTACTTATCTATATTTGCCAATTATACACAGATTTTGCAAGTTTATTAATGTTGTAATCCTGTGTCTTGTCCCAGTCCACCTTGTTATTGAGTACAGCTTCTCTTTGATGTCATCCACAAATATTAAAATTGCGCTTTGATTGCTAAGCACAATGGTTTATGTAATTAGCTTGCAGCAGTGGTTCCACCATTGATCCTGCCTTCTATGTCTAGTCTGAGTAATCACGCTTAATCGTTACACTTCGTTTCTTGCTTTATAATTAGTTCCTAACCAGTTTGCTTCTTTCTTCCTTACTTCACATCCCTACTTTAGTCATTAATACACCCTGCAGTAACCTTTCTGAAGGTTGATTGAAGATACAGATACAGTTACATGTACCACGTTATCCCTTCTGTTGTTTCATGGAAGAATTCAACACATTTGAGAAAATTGCTAAAAAGAAAACCGCTCATCTTGTCAAAGCCTTTCATCCTGTTCTAATCAGGATAATTCATAAGTATACAAATTAAAGGATTAGATTAGATTCCCTACAGTGTGGAAACAGACCCTTCGGCCCAACAAATCCACACCGACCCGCCGAAGAGTAACCCATCCAGGCCCATTTCCCTCTGAATGATGCTGAACCATTAATTATTCTCTATGACAGGAAGTGCCAATTGTTTGACACATTTGACTGATTGACTGAGGCATTGCCATCAAGAAGGCACCAATTAGTGATGATTGATAATTAGCTGCAAGGTTTTGTCTAAACTTTAAATCAAACAGGTTGATTCTGATTGGACAAACCCTGAACGAAAAATGCAAGTCTACACTACCAATCCACAAGTTTGATTCCTTTTCAAAATGTGTTTGACTCTTATATACTTCAGTTTTATGATGTTTTTCAATTATATAATTGAGAGAAATTCCATTATGCTCCCTGGCATAATCCATCGAATATTAGCTTGTCCCATATTCCTGCATACGATGGCTCCAAGTAATGGCATTCCTAATCAAGGTAATTTCTTTTAGCTGTTTCTATTAAGCTGTGCAGTTTCACTCTGGGTACACTCCAAACTGTAACATTTTCAACTTATATTTTCAGGTCTACACAAAGGACAACAGAGATGACTTTTTATGATGGCATTTTCCCCTTCTATCCAACATCCAGGACACCAGTGGTGCTTAACACCATCCAAATTGTGGTCATCATTATCTTTTTGGTCTTCCTAGTGGCCTTTCTTGTCATCTTGATAGGCATTCGTGGGATAGAAGTAAGTACTTGTTTTACTTGCAGTTTAACTTTAGAGCATTGCAATGTATAATAATAAAAATAGTTTCAATAAATGTGTTTAGGTGGGTTCATAAATGAGTTTTTGGAGCAGAGATGGTTTCCAGACGTTTTAATAGAAATGCTGAAAATGGAGAAAATTTGATAGATTAAACAAAGAGAAATTTAATCTCTCAGCAGCAAGTTTGGTAAGCAGAATTAGGATAAAATATGGCACAACTATGTTGTTTTTAACTCCTTGAGTTGTTATGATCTGGAAGGAGATTTGATATTAACTTTCAAGGGAGAATTCCAAGAGCAATAGAATAAAACTCACTGGTGTATGGGAAGGAACAGGGTGGCGAAAGGTTAATTGGTTAGCTCTTTCTGCACTGCTTTGATGGCCCATATACTTCTACATCACCAATACAGTTGGTTCTGCATTAATGTGTGTTTCTTCAATGCGAATTGGCTATAATGTGATTGACGAATTGAGGCTATCATTTATAGAATGCAAGCTTTCCTTACCTGTATTGGCTATAACACAATTTTGGTCCCATTGGTTTAAATAGTGCTGTTATTCCATGAACTTATAATGTAGAATCACATGGGAACAGAACTTGTGTATTATATCAGAACAGACTGTATCTAAATGCACTCAGCCCAGCACAAATGCAGACCATAAATGCATTTTCAATATTATCTTCTGAGAGTACAACCAACTGAAGAATTACTTTTCTATGTAACATCATATTTTTGCTTCCCTAACCCAACTCAAATATGCCGTTTGGATCCCAAATCATGAAGGACTTTGTTCACAATGTAGTTGGTATCCGAGCTCCGACATGGGGAAGCAATGGCCTAGCAGTATTATCAGCAAGTGTTGATCCAGAGACTCAACTAATGTTCTGAGGTCCTGGGTTCAAGTCTGGAATTAAGAGTCTAATCCTGAGCATGAATTCCATGGTCAATTTTGAAAAAGCCCATCTGGTTCACTATCCTTGAAGGAGGGAAACTGTCATCCTTACCTGGTTTAGACTACATGTGACTCCTGACCCACAGCAGTGTGGTTGACTTGTATCCTCTGGGATGGGCAATAAATGCTAGTCCTCATGGTATGAATGAATAAAAAGAAAAATTGCCCATTTTAAAATTGTCCCCAAGAGAAGTGGGGAGAAAATGTTTCCTAATGTCCTTGTGCTACAAATTCACACTTACCTGAAATTAGTTCTACAATAGATTAACAACATAATGGACAATTCACCTTGATTGAAACTTAAGACCATAAGATGTAGGATATAGGCCATTCAGCCCATTGAATCTGCCCTGATATTCAATGAGATCATGGCTGATCCAATAATCCTCCATTCCACTTTCTTGCTTTTGCCCCATAACCCTTGGTTCCCTGTACGATTAGAAATCTATCTCAGCCTTGAATACTCTTAACAATCCAGCCTCTATCGGCTCTGTTGCAAAGAATTCCACAGATTTATTACCCTCTAACAGAAGAAATTCTTTCTCATCTCTGTCTTAACTCAGGGAGCCCTTACTCTGAGAAACTGCTCTTTGTCCCTCGGCTGTTCCACAAGAAGTAACACCTCTCTGCATCAACCCTGTCCAGTCCCCTAAGAACTTTGTATTACCCTGCCATTCCTTTATTACACTACTCAGACGTGGTTCATTTGGAGTTAAACCCATGTTGTGTGACTGTGCCTCTTCTCAAATCAAGCTTTTCTGCCTTTAGTCAATAAGTTTACATAAAACTCAAACTCCAGATCACAACGTCCCTGGCTTCATAGTCAAAAGTGCTGGGAATTGAGAATTGGAAATACTGAATGTATAGAATGCAAGAAGTAACACCAGTTTGTTTCTTTAAGTACCATTTCAACATGCTTGCATATGATGGCCTAGGCAACCTCATGGTGAACGGACAATGGCTCAACCTTGTCGTTGAAAAGCAGAGTGGACTTGTTGGGCCAAATGGCCTGTGTTTGCATCTACATCTTGTGGTCTTATGGATGTAATATCGGTGATGCACAGTGCTTACAATGTCTCTTTTCTTTGCTAATGGATGCTCTGATCATTTTCCAGAAACTACACTGGTTCATAAGGGTTACCCTGAGTCTCTTCATCGGTGCCGTCATTGTTGGTGAGTGTCTCCGTATCCACTCTTAAGGCTGCTTTCCATTGCAGAAAAGAAAACACCTTCCAGGAGAGCCAACAATGCAGCAATGTGCTGCGCCACTCAGTCTGCTCTGAGTCAAGTTATGGCAACAAATTTCTCCAAAGCAACAGTTGAAACTGTACAACATTAGCTTGGCCGGCATAATGCTTTGGTAAGAGAAGAGCAAGCCAGAATGTAATGTTGAGAAGGAATGAGCAGTGAAAGGACAGTGAAATACTAGGATGTTATTGCCAGTTAAGTACAACAGGAAGTACTTGTTCTGGAGCTAGAGTCTTCAGTACGGCACAGTGGCTCAGTGGTTAGCACTGCTGCCTCACAGCACCAGGGACCCAAGTTAGATTCTAACCTAGGGTGACTGTCTATGTGGAGTTTGCACATTCTCCCCATGGCTGTGTGGGTTTCCTCCCACAGTCCAAAGATGTGCATGTTAGGTGAATTGGCCATGCTAAATTGCCCATGGTGGTAGATACATTAGTCAGAGGGAAATGGGTCTGGGTGGGTTACTCTTTGGAGGGTCAGCATGGACTTGTTGGGCCAAATGGCCTGTTTCCACACTATAGAATCTAATCTACACAAAAGGGTGGGTCCTGTGATTACTACTGGTCCCCATGTGTATTTACTCTGCTTAGGAATGTGAAGGTGAATGGTGCCTCAGAGTGGATGTCAAGCCTTTTTTCCAATAACCACTATTTTAACGTGGTTATTGTAGAATTGTTTGATCTACAATTGAATTCAGTAATCATCCAACTCCAGTAAAGGGAGTAGTGCGAGGTTAATCTAAGTTCATCTTGCCTCATTAAATCAGAACAGACAGAGATGGGGTGCTGGATGCAGGCACAAGACATTTCCTCTTGTGATTTTGAAAAAGAAGGGTATGTGTAGTGATTGGTATGAGGGTCATGACTGGGGTTGTTACCCTGGGCTAATCAGGAGGCCTGGCTGACAGATATAAACAGGAGAGTTAGAGAGTCTCTTCGCCCTTGCCCTGAGCTGGCTGGGCAGAGATCATGTACTGTGCACGTGTAAATAAAAGGAGACTTGGTGATTGGATACTGGCCTCGGTGCAGTTATTTTGGGAGGGAAATCAATTGTCTCAGAATCCAACAGAATGCCATCCTTCTCTGTCTCTCCCAAGCCCAGGAGTTTCAGGATGTTGGTATCTGGTCAGGAACAGTAGATATTAGGGAGTTGCCCACTCAACCTGGAAATGTAGTTATTCTTTGTGTGGCGTACAAAAGCCAAATGCAGACTAGGAGTGAAACCTACAAAAAACTAAAGCAGCGGAACAAGGTAATGGGACAATTGGCCCCTTTGTGAATTATAATATCTAGATACAATAGCAATTTCACAACCTGAATATGTTTAAAAGTGCAAAGGGCTATTAATAGTTTTTTACTTGAGCAAAACTACCAAAACTAGATATCATCAAGATAGGAGGCTTATGATATTTCAATTTGTAATTCAATATTATACTGAGTAACGTTTAATTCTAAGATCACTTGTTTACAAACAGGCTTTTGTCAGCAACAAGAATTTTAACAGTATAAAACATCAGTACAAATTTGACATCAATAAATGGCCCATTAGCCATAAAGAGAAGGTGTTGCCCTTAGTGGAATTATTGCTAGACTATTAATCCAGAGACTCAGGTAATGGTCTGGGGACCAAGGGTTGAAACCTACTGTGATACAGATGGTGAGGTTTGAATTCAAAAGCAAATCCGGAATTAAGAGTCTAATGATGACCAGGAAACTGTTGTCCATTGTTGAAAAAACCCATCACAGGTTCACTAATGTCCTTTTGGGAACTAAACCGTCATCCTGACTTGATATGGGGTGAACAAAGTCAGAAGTCCCACAACGACAGATTATAGTCCAACAGATTTATTTAAAATTACAGGCTTTCGGAAAGCTGCTCTTTCATCAAACTTCACCTGATGAAGGGGCAGCGCTCCAAAAGCTTGTGGTTTTAAATGAACCTGTTGGACCATAACCTGGTGTTGTGTGGCTTCTCAGCTGGTCTGGCCTACATGTGATTCTAGTTGGTTGACTCTTAACTGCCCTCTGGGCAATTAAGGATGGGCAATAAATGCTGGCCCAGCCAACAACACCCTCATCCTGTGAATAAATAGAAAAAAAGTTGCAAAAACTTGCAAATTAAATAACATTGAAAATTATAGAAGGCAATTCAAAGCTACAGGAGAAATGCTGCTGGGGAAGTAAGAAAATAGGAAGCTTGCCTGGGAAGGAGCCAAGGGATCAGTTAAAGTGTGTTTGCTTTAACGCAAGGAGTATCAGGAATAAAAGTGATGAACTTAGAGCATGGATCAGTACCTGGTGCTATGATGTTGTGGCCATAACAGAGACATGGGTTTCTCAGGGGCAGGAATGGTTGCTGGATGTTCCAGGGTTTAGAGTATTTAAAAAGAATAGGGAGGGGGGAAAAAGAGGAGGGGGTGTAGCACTGCTAATCAGAGAGGTATCACAGCTACAGAAGCTTCCATTGTCGAGGAAGATCTGCCTACCGAGTCAGTATGGGTGGAAATTAGGAACAGCAAGGGAGCAGTCACCTCATTAGGGGTTTACTACAGGCCCCCCCAACAGCAGCAGGGAGATGGAAGAA
Source organism: Hemiscyllium ocellatum (assembly GCF_020745735.1). Classification (NCBI taxonomy): domain Eukaryota; kingdom Metazoa; phylum Chordata; class Chondrichthyes; order Orectolobiformes; family Hemiscylliidae; genus Hemiscyllium; species Hemiscyllium ocellatum. Next base: position 28,766,749 of record NC_083442.1, on the reverse strand, counting down.
AGCATAGGTCGGCAGATTTTGGAAAAGTGTGGACGTAGTAGGGTTGTTATAATGGGTGACTTTAACTTTCCCAATATTGATTGGAATCTCCTTCGAGCAGAAGATTTGAATGGAGCTGTTTTTGTAAGGTGTGTTCAGGAGGGTTTCCTAACTCAGTACGTTGACAGGCCGACGAGGGGAGAGGCCATTCTAGACTTGATGCTCGGAAACAAGCCAGGGCAGGTATCAGATCTTGTGGTGGGAGAGCATTTTGGTGATAATGACCACAACTGCCTCATATTCTACATAGCTCTGGAGAAGGAGAGGATTAGGCAAAATGGGAGGATATTTAATTGGGGAAGAGGAAACTATGATGCGATTAGACATGAATTAGGAAGCATGGATTGGGAGCAATTGTTCCATGGTAAAGGCACTATAGACATGTGGAGGCTGTTTAAGGAACTGTTGTTGCAAGTGATGAATAAATATGTCCCTTTGAGACAGGCAAGAAGTGATAAGATGAAGGAACCTTGGATGACGAGAGCAGTGGAGCTTCTCGTTAAAAGGAAAAAGGTAGCTTACATAAGGTGGAGGAAGCTAGGGTCAAGCTCAGCTCTGAGAGGATTACAGGCAGGCGAGGAAGGAGCTCAAAAATGGTCTGAGGAGAGCCATGAGGGGGCACGAGAAAGGCTTGGCAGAATGGATTAGGGAGAACACAAAGGCATTTTACACTTATGTGAAGAAAAAGAGAATGATCAAAGAAAGAGTAGGGCCGATCAGGGATAGCATAGGGAATTTGTGTGTGGAGTCTGAGGAGGTTGGGGAAGCCCTAAATGAGTCTTTTGCTTCTGTCTTTACGAAAGAAACAAACTTTGTAGTGAATGAAACCTTTGAAGAGCAGGTGTGCATGCTGGAATGGATAGTGATAGAGGAAGCTGTTGTGCTGAAAATTTTGTCAAATATTAAAGTTGACAAGTCGCCAGGCCCAGACCAGATTTGTCCTCGGCTGCTTTGGGAAACGAGAAATGCAATTGCTTCGCCACTTGCAAAGATCTTTGCATCCTCGCTCTCCACTGGAGTCGTGCCTGAGGACTGGAGAAAGGCAAATGTAATTCCTCTCTTCAAGAAAGGAAATAGGGAAATCCCCGACAATTACAGGCCAGTAAGTCTCACGTCTGTCATCTGCAAGGTGTTAGAAAGGATCCTGAGGGATAGGATTTATGACCATCTGGAAGAGCATGGCTTTATTAAATGCAGTCAACACAGCTTTGTGAGGGGCAGGTCATGCCTCACAAACCTTATCGAGTTCTTTGAGGATGTAACTAGAAAAATTGATGAGGGTCGAGCTGTGGATGTATATGGACTTGAGCAATGCATTTGATAAGGTTCCCCATGGTAGGCTCATTCAGAAGGTCAGGAGGAATGAGATACAGGGGAGCTTAGCTGTCTGGATACAGAATTGGCTGGCCAACAGAAGACAGCGAGTGGTAGTAGAAGGAAAATATTCTGCCTGGAAGTTTGTGGTGAGTGGTGTTCCACAGGGCTCTGTCCTCGGGCCTCTACTGTTTGTAATTTTTATTAATGACTTGAATGAGGGGATTGAAGGATGGGTCAGCAAGTTTGCAAACGACACAAAGGTTGGAGGTGTCGTTGACAGTATAGAGGGCTGTTGTAGGCTGCAGCAGGACATTGACAGGATGCAGAGATGGGCCGAGAGGTGGCAGATGGAATTCAACCTGGATAAATGTGAGGTGATGCATTTTGGAAGGTCGAATTTGAAAGCTGAGTACAGGATTAAGGATAGGATTCTTGGCAATGTGGAGGAACAGAGGGATCCTGGTGTGCAGGTACATCCCTTAAAATGACCACCCAAGTGGACAGGGTTGGTTAAGAAAGCATATGGTGTTTTGGCTTTCATTAACAGGGGGATTGAGTTTAAGAGTCGTGAGATCTTGTTGCAGCTCTATAAAATTTTGGTTAGACCGCACTTGGAGTACTGTGTCCAGTTCTGGTCACCCTATTATAGGAAAGATGTGGATGCTTTGGAGAGGGTTCATAGAGGGTTTACCAGGATTCTGCCTGGACTGGAGGGCTTATCTTATGAAGAGAGGTTGACTGAGCTCTGACTTTTTTCATTGGAGAAAAGGAGGAGGAGTGGGGACCTAATTGAGGTATACAAGATAATGAGAGGCATAGATAGAGACATTAGCCAGAGACTATTTCCCACTGCAGAAATGACTAACACGAGGGGTCATAGTTTTAAGCTGGTTGGAGGAAAGTATAGAGGGGATCAGAGGCGGGTTCTTTACACAGAGAGTTGTGAGAGCATGGAATGCGTTGCCAGCAGCAGTTGTGGAAGCAGGGTCATTGGGGACATTTAAGAGACTGCTGGACATGCATATGGTCACAGAAATCTGAGGGTGCATACATGAGGATCAGTGGGCGGCACAACATCGTGGGCTGAAGGGCCTATTCTGTGCTGTACTGTTCTATGTTCTATGTTTAGGTCGCTGTATGGTTGTGATTTGGGTTATTGGAAGCACTTTGAAGACAAGGATCAGCAAAGTATTTCTTCCCACTTTGATGGAGAGCAAGCCAAATAATTTCCTTTGTATTTCTCTTTCAGCTGTCAATTTCACCAATAACTGGGAGAGAGGCTATGCCACAGTGAATACAACGTACAAATCCTTCAGCAAGGAGAATGTCAAAGCAGAAGTTGGGATTCACATTGGATTAAAAGGAGTAAATGTAACTCTGAAAGGTAGAGTTTTGTGTATTCCCCCCGCCCCAACCCCCCACCCCGCCCCTGTATTGTGTGTGTGATAGTGCAATGGCTGTGGGGTTGGACCATGAACTGAAATCCTGCTGTGGAAGGCTGTGATGGTGAATTCAAAAGATCCAATTTTGTGGACTGATGCAAAGGCGAGCGAAGATTGGTTGCAGAAGCTGGAAGATGGCAGTAAGAATCTAACATGGAAAAGAAAACTAATCTGACACAGCCTGCCAGTATGCAATTGCAATCCCACACCATATGGTGACTCTTGATGTTTCTCTGACATGGTCGAGCAAGCTCCTCTGTCACAGAAACAAAGGTAAACAACCAAATGTCACCTTATAAAGCCTTGTAAGAAGAGAAGTAGGCCATTCAGCCCATTGAGTCTGCTCCACCATTCAATGAGAGTATGGCTGGTCCGATAAACCTCGACTTCACTTTCCTGCCTTTTTCCCACAACCCTTGATTCTCTTAAAGATTAAAAATCTGTCTGTCTATCGTAGCTTTGAATATACTTAATTTGGGAATCTTGAGAAAATGAGTGATGGTAATAAATGCAGCCTTGGCAATGCAGCCCAGGAACAAATGCATTTTAAAATATTTGGCCTTCAGTTTCCTTTTGAACTGATCCACAGAGGTTCCTTATTCACCGACCCCTTGCTTTCCAATCTCTCAATCTCCCAGTCTCTCAATCATAACCATGTTTCATAATCAAGCACAGTCCAAGAGCTGTATATGAATGAAAGATAGATCTAGGGATCTGATGATGCAATAGTATTGTCCCTGAACAAGTTTGTCTGGTTCAAGTCTCACCTGCTCCAGAGGCGTATCATAACATCTAAAGGGGCTGGTTAAAAATATCCATAAAGAAGAACAAGCTTTGCAGTGTCTAAAGCGATCAATAGCTTTATGCTCTGGCTCATGTACTGGATCATTAAATAACCCATGCCACTTAATTGCATGTCAGAACTCTTAATGTAAGGAGGAAAATGCTAATGAGAGCTAATAAGTCATAATGTCTCTGCAGGACTCCCCGAGACTCAACTAAATGAAATCATCAACTACAATGAAGAGTTCCTTTGGCAGTTTGGACTGAACTATGACCACCAGTATCGCAAAGGGCTAGAGAGGGGTCTTCCGAACCCAATTCTGTACATAGCAGAGAAGTTTACTCATGCCAGCCCATGTGGTGTGTATTCGCAGTACAGGGTCTCTGGACAGTATGCCTCCGCCACAATGTGGTGAGTTTATAGAACAAACAGTTGGTGTCTTAAGAGTGAAATGCTGTCACATAGTTTCCAAGGGTACGACTACATTTTAAGGCATAGCCTTGTCTTCTGAAGACTCAATTGTCAAAACCATGTTGGCTAACTTAGTGATGGAGTTGCGATGGGTTATATTGGTGTCTAGCCCAGCAGCCAGTTGAAATTGGCACAAAAGTGTCAAGTTGACAAAGCAGAACATCATTCCATCAGTTCATAATTTTGACAAGGCCTTCCCAACTAGTCTTGTTGTGGGGTTGGACATGTTGCCTGTTGACCATGCCCTTCAAATAAGTTTTTGTTTCTTTTCTTAGATTGGATATGAATTATAAAACATTCTCCTGATGACTCTGCAAGTTTAACTCCGACTGTTAGTTGTGTGCTAAAACCAAATGCCATGTACACTGCAGTTACAGAGAGAAGTGATCTACTACTCCCCGATGGTCTGTCAATTTGTTGCTATGACCAGGCAGTCCAAGTCTTTGGCTTTGGGTTTATGCTCCTGGAAAATACTGTCACTCACTAGGAACACCTGACCAGGAGATCAGCCCTTCTGAGGGAAACTCTAGGAGATGATTTCAATGCAGTGTGGAGCTTTACAAATTCACATCTTGTGCTTAGTTGTTTTGTTCGCTGCTAGAGAGATGGATGTTTTCTACTGTTTACTTTGAAGAACTCAACATTCTTGTGCCCGTAGGAACTGGAGAATGGCAGAGGCCATTCAGCCCCTTGAGCCTCCTCTGACCTTCATTTGGGTCAGTTTTGATTTGTACCTCAACCCATTTAACCACCTTGTTTCCTTATCACCTCATATCCTTAAACAACAAAACCTCAGTGATAAAGGCTTCACTTCTTCCGCAACATATATACTCTTTTGAGGAAGGCACTCCTAATTTTCACCATCCTTTTGAATCATAGCCTCCCTTTGGTGTAAGATCAGGCCATTCAGCCCATTGAGTCCACACCGAACCTCCAAAGAGCATCCCAACCAGACTCATGACCCTATTTTTCCAATGGTCAATCCACGTGACCTGCACATTTTTGGACTGTGGGAGGAAACCCACACAGACACAGGGAGAACATGTCAACTCCACACAGAGGCTGGATTCGAACCTGGGTCCCTGGCACTGTGAGGCAGCATGCCACCTATACCTGAAGATGTGCTTCCTGATTTCACCACTGAACGTCTTAGCTCTTACCAGGTTCTGTCCCTTGATCTAACATTTCCACCAAAGGATATCTTTTCTCTGTGTTTATTATATTGTCACCTTCTATCATTTGAAATGCAATGATTAGATCACCCTTCAATCTTCTGTACTTGGGAATGGAAATCTAGTTGATGCAAACAATCATCACCATTTTAAGCTTTCAGCCCCATTTGCACAATGTTTGAAAAGGTTGTGGAAGTGTTTTTATAAATGTTTTTCTTCCTTTCCAGGGTGGCCCTGTGTGCTTGGATGCTTTCCAATATCCTTCTGTGGCTAATGGTCTTTTTATATGGAGGGTACATGATCCTAGTAACCGGCTTCTTCATGATTTTCTCACTGATCTCATTTGGTACCACAAGACATGCTCCTCTCTGCGCCATTCAGTTTGATGATATGAAATTACAGAGTTCCCTTGGGCCATCCTTTTGGCTAACTTTAGCAACGGGTAAGTGCCAAGGCACAGCCATTCCTAGGGATGGGGTTGGAAGGGGACCCAAAAGGATGTCAATCCATTTAATCCTACTGTAAACTAATCCAGTGGAAAAACCAATAACTCATGCAACATTAATCATCAGACACTCTTAGTTACATAGTAACATTGTGGGAAAAGGTGTATGTTGTCCCACAGTCCTTTGGAGAGCAGATGGAACATAGAACATAGAAAAATAAAGCGCAGTACAGGCCCTTTGGCCCTCGATGTTGCACTGATCCAAGCCCACCTAACCTACACTAGCTCACTAGATGAATCCAAATGTTTGATTGGCTATTCTTTCCATTGCTCATAAACTTGCTAACTCCATGAAATATCTAAATGACCTACACTAGTGGTGCAGTGACTTCCAATCCCCATATATGTGCATGTTATCCAAAATAAATTCAAACAACATACTGGGAACATTCAACAGGTCAGATGGTATCTCTGGAATGAAAAGCAGTTTATGTTTCAGGCCACCTGTTATCAGACCTGGTGTTTTGTAAACCAGAGCAAAGCCAAGATAAAGGGTGGGGAGTAAGGGTATAGGGCAGAAGAGGAGGATGAACAGATGGAGCAGGCACAACTGAGCCATTGTCCCGAGTGTAGTTTAATCTCCTCTTGTGTGTGGATGTGCATGCCCAGCTGCCTCACAGTGCCAGGGACCCGGGTTCTATTTCAGCCTCAGGTGACCGACTGCCTGTGTGGAGTTTGTACGTTCTTCCTGTGTCTACATGGGTTTCCTCCCACAGTTCAAAAGCATGCAGCTTAGGTGGATTGGCCATGGGAAATTGCCCCATGGTGTCCAGGGATGTGCAGATTAGGTGGATTAGCCATGGGAAATGCAGTGTAATAGGGTCAGGGAGTGGGTCAGGGTAGGATGCTCTTTGGAGGGTCGGTGAGGACTCGATGGGCTGAATGGTCTGCCTCTACACTAATGGGATTCTATGATTGTATGTGATCTTCTGGGAGAAGTAATACTCGAGCTAATGATCCCGGCCATTGAGGAGTGGGAATTGGAGGAATCTGATCCCTCTTCAGCCTCTAGAAGTGATTGGAATCAGACCAGATGTTTTCTGAGATCCTGTATGATCTCACAACATAAATACCCATTGTACTCGCTCACCTGTGCTCCACTTGGAAGCAACAGTTCTGAGGCTTATACCTGGAGCAACTCAGTGAGACGCAGCCGACTGTAAGAGCTATTCCAGATTCCAGTGTTCCCTGAGAAAAGAGCCACCGACAGATATCTAACTTCAGATTGTGACCTCTACCTGGAATAAGCTCCCAACCTGAACACATACTGTCCCCTGCACGATTAGGTAATCTGCAATCGGTTCAGGGAATGGCTGTACTGTAGAGAAGGATGAACGGGGTGGCAGGGGGTGGGGAGGTTGCAATTTCATTTTTATTTTGAAAAATTCATTCACAGCATGTGGGCATCACTGGCATGTTGCCTATTCTTCAAGGGCCTGGATAAAATGGAAGGGAGCTGCCAGCTTGAACTGCTACCCCCACAGTGCTGCTAGGGAGAGTGCACCAGGGTTTTGACCCAGTGACAGTAAGGAAACCAAGTCAGGGCTTGGAAGGCAACTTGCAGGTGGTGGTGATCCCGTATCTGCTGCTCTTATCCCCATAGCTAATAGAGGTTGCAGATTTCGAGCACAGCAAATGGTTGAACTCCATAGGGGTCTTCTAAAGACATGAAGCTCTGAATGTTGGAGATATTTGATCTTTTCTTTTGTCTTTCCGTTGTTGCAGCTTTGCTCTGTTTGATTATTGGAGTGACCATTGTAGTCATGAGCCTTTTCGCTCCGACCAGGATGAGCAAGGTCTTCTTGTTGAATGCCAGCAATAATGAAGAGGACATGTACGAGACAAGCTTTTATAACCAGACTTACTGTGATGATGATAAGATGAATCCGAGCTTGCCATTGGAAGTAAGTACACAAAGCCGCAAACCCCTCAGAGTTCCTGCAATCTTCAAACCCTGCTCAATTGTGCATCGCTGATTTTAATGGTTCCACTGTTGGCAAACGTGGGTTTAGGTGAGCCCCACACTCTGGACTTCTCTTCCTATCCCTCTTCATCTTTAGATCTAACAAAAATCTTTGACCACACGACCCCAACATCTATGTAATGCAAGGAACTATATAATACAAGATAGTTGCTATCAAGCCAGAAGATAACTGTTCGGCAGATACTGAATTATACCAGCCGTATAAAAACTGATGATATAAACAGGTCAGAACACTGGTGAAAGTAACTGACCTCCCCAGAGTATGTCCATAACTTTCAAGTCACAGGTCAGGGTGTGACGGAATACGTTCCACTTGTCTGGATGAGTGCAGCTCCAACAACTTTGAAAGTTTGACAGCCCCTCTAACATCTACAACCTTCATTCCCTCCACCACTGACGCAGTGTGTACCATCTATAAGACACGCTGCAGAAATTCTTAGGCTTCTTAAATGGCACTTTCCAAACTCATGACCACTTTGATCGAGAAGGACAAGGGCAGATGATACATGGGAATACCATTCCCTGCAGGTTCCACTCCAAGCCACTCAGCATCCTGACTTGGAAATGTACCACCGTCACTGGATCAAAATCCCAGAGTGCCTTCCTAATGTATCTATGACCTTCCATTCTCTTTCAATTCACCTTATAAGTCCCTACAGTGTGGACACAGGCATTCAGCCTATGAAGTACACCCAACTCCACCCCACTGAAGAGCATCCACCCAAACCCACTCTAGCCCTGTAACCCCACATTTCCTATGGCCAATTGACCAGCCTGCACATCCCTGGATATTATGAGCATTTTCCCATGGCCAATCCCACCCTAACTTGCACAGCTTTGGATTGTGGGAGGAAAACCAGAGGAATCTCACGCAGACACGGGGAGAGTGTGCAAACATTTGCTGGAGGGTGGAATCAAAGCTGAGTCTCTGACACTGTGAGGCAGCAGTGCTAACCACTGAGCCACTGTGCCACCCACGTCTAGGTCCCTCATGATTTGATAAATCTCTACAAGGTCACCCCTCAATCTCTTACAGTCTGGTGAAAAAAGTCCCAGCCTGTCCAGCCCTCTCCTTATAACTCAACACTCTAGTCCCAATAACATCCTTGCAAGTCTTTTCAGCCATCTTTTCCAATTTAATAATATCCTTCCTTTCGAAGGACAACCAGAAATATACACCTGATAAGCTACATTTCCTAATTCCAATACACCTTCCTACACCACATACCTCCCCCCACCCAGAGACAATCTATAAAGCATTACCAGTATTTCAAATATAAACGAAATTCTTGTTTCTTCCCTTTCCAGAACATAGAAAAAGCTGTATAATCGAGGGAGAAAATCTGCCATGAACTATCTTCCCCTCATGATCAACTTCTTCTGCCCAGTAAACATAAGACTTGTTTGCTTTTTCAGGACGTCGGAGTTTTTACCATGTTCGTGCATCTAGTCCCTTTTAAATTCTAATACTAGAGATCACCACCTAATAGAGAATCACAACTTTTGTTTTTTTTTAGTTCTGTCCTTGTTATTGTTTTCATACAAAAAAAAGTTGATGTGACCACAGCAGCATCAACAGGTGACTGGTCTGCTCAGGAGAAATTGAGTGCACAGCTGCTGAAAGCTAACCTCAAGAATGTGGACACTATCTGACTCATTTTACATCAGGCCACGCAGAGTTAATAGTTGAATAAGCTCAAGACAGAGGTCGATAGATTTCCAGATGCTAACGTTATCAAAGGGTGTGAAAACAGTGCTGGAAAATCTCATCCAAATGGAAGATCAGCCGTGATTTAACGGAATGGTGTGGAACAGGATCAAGGGGTTTCATGGCCTCTCCCTGCTTCAATTTCCTATGCTTGCTTGAGGATTAAATCAAATACAGTTGCATGTGGGTGTGAATAAAATGTACATTCATTTAAGCAAATTTTGAATTGAATTTTGAAGCGAAATGATAATGGGTGAGCATCCCAAATCATTGGGATCCGGCATTTGTTCTGCAGGCCAGAGCTGTGATACAGTAGAGTGTTGCTCAGTGTTTAGACTGTATGCTGAAATTAAGGCTGAGTTGCATTATACCAGTCTGTCTTCCTGATGAACCCATTTTGTAAATGCACACACAGCCAGCATAGAAAGAAGTTTCCACCTCACTGATCAAATCCAAAGTCTAAAATCCTTTCCAGGGTGTGAGTCTGCCATCTAATTTGGGATGTTAGAAGTCAGGAATGGATTCATTCAGAGAAACACTTTAGGGTCCTGCAGTTATCAGAGTTCATAGTCCTTGAGGAAGGAGGGAGAGATTAGGGCTAAAACATTTGTAATTTGTTTCAGCTTGATAATATATTTTCTCTACAAAACATACATCCAGTGACTTTGAAACTGAAATGCTCATTGTTGCAAGTTTTGGTTTGGACACATGTAACATCACATTTAATAAATGCATGATCCACATGAAGGAAGATGGGTGGAAGGGAGACGGAGTACGTAAAGGTATATTTGTAGAAATGCAACAATGCCTTTGAATCCAACATCATTCACCACCTTCCCCTAACAGTTAACCAAGCCTCACACAAGCCTGCAATGCAGACATAGTCTCATTGTTTCATCTCTCCTAAAGCAGCTTCTGTTTCTTCTGTGTAATGTTTGTGTTTTACTCTGATCCTGGGAACTGTGGTTTGAAATTCCAAAGTTTGGCTCTCATGTGTTGAGTCTCCTAAATCCCTTTTCCCTTACTCTTCTTTATTGGGAAGTAGGAAAAGGCACCGGGTTGAGAGGGGAGGAAGAGGAGGGAGATGGGGGAGGGACTGGAGAACATCTTGTTTTGCAACTTCATTCTGATCCACTCTAATGAGCAAGTATTTCCAGCTTTTTCTCTTTGTATGAATGGACCTTTGCTGTGGCCTTATAACAGAATGGAAAACACTGACCGACTCTTGGGTTGCTCCCCCTAATCTTATTGATCTAGACTTGGGTAATGAATCTCCTGTTGTCGTTCATGCACAGCTTTAGACAAACTGTAGTTGCTGCTTTTCATTCCACCCATGAGTGTTGAGCCATTGCTGAACGTACGCGTCCCAAACTCCTCTTGTCACCTTTCTCCCACTTGCCTTGATACTTGGCTGCTCCACTGTGAGGAAACATAAACAAGGGGACTTGGGCTCTGTCAAAGATTGCTTGAGAAGAGCAGGCATTGCCTTTTTCACCCAGGACTTAGACCCAATTAGCTGCATTTTTTTCTTCACCAGCATTCTCAATCCCAACACCTTCTTCCTGTAAATTGGTGTAATGGTGTATCTTGCTGGAAAACAATCATGTGTAAGTGACGAAGCGGCGCTCAAAACTGGGTGGCATTCAACTCCTTCTTGTTCTGCAGGAATTTGACAATTACTCAAATGGAGAAGACGTTTGACAGATAGAGAAACAGGACACATTCACTGCATTGTCAGATCTTGTACTTTGATTTGTTTGAAAAGAAGCCAGTTTACTTAAAGCTTGAGCAATAGATGAGTAATATTTTAAATATTTGCAACATGAAGGAAATATTTAACAATAAGTTTCTTAGTGGGAAGATGAATATGAATATTGCTCTTTTAGTATAAGATACATGTACATAAAGAATGTTTACTTTTGAAAATTTTTCTTTGGTTCAAAAGTGTCGATATAAATAAAGGTCGAATTCATTTGCAATGAATAGCGAAATGTCTGAACACTCTGTTGTGAACTGTCTTATCATTTAAAGAAAAAATAACTTCTGCACCAACTTTATTTTAATTCCCTCACTGTGGTCCATGCAAGTTGCCTGTACACCACTATCCTGCATTCAAAGGTCTTAAAGAAAGAGATTGTCTCTATCTCAGTTCCCCAGGGAATGAACAATGACAAATCTTCTGATGCAAGATCCGACATGTACTACTCTGAGTTCCCAATCAATGACTAATGGCCCAATTAGTTTCAAAGCTCTGGGTCTAAGCCAACTAGAGATGGGACTTCAGATTGGCAGAGTGCTGAGAAGATGATCAAACTATACCATCTAGAGGAAGAAAATGTTTTAACAAGGTTTCTGTGGGTGAATCTGTGGAAGGATCATTATCGGCTGGGGGTACGCCCATTTTACTCCGTCTATTGAGCCTCAGTGTGTGGGGATGACCAGCAGGAGTGATCGTGGGGTAGGAGGCCTTGAAACTTTGGTCCTGACTCCCAGCTGCACGCCTATGAATCAATATGTTCACACATGTTATAACACACTGCTGGAGCAGATGGGTCTTCTGGCTCCAAGGTAGGGACACTACCACTGCACCTTCGGAGCACCGTCTTGCCCCACAACACCATGGAGTTTATTTAATCAAGAAGGAATTAAGATCATTCATTCACTTAGATTAAAAAGGACTGTGTTTCACTCCTTTGCCCAAAGGCAAGTGTTATAGACCATGGGTAGGGGCAAGGGGGTAGTTCACAAACCAACCACAGTCAGAGTGGGTATTGAACCAGCCTGGTCCACACTGGCTGCCAAGCTGATGAGCTCTTCATGGATTCCACATTGTTACAGTAACATACTCGTTTACACGTGCATGGTACTCTATAGCTGTAGACAGTCATAAACGAGTGTCTAATTTTGATCTGTTGCATAGCTGACCAGGAGTCTCTTCCCTTCTTGCTGCCTGCCATTGGTAAGTATTGGAAAGATTTGCAGGTTGATATTCAAATTATTTTATTGACTATGAACACACTTTCCTTAGCTTTAGAGTCATAGATTTGTACAGCATGGAAACACACCCTTCGGTACAACTCGTCCATAATGTTGTAATTGTACCAGCCTCCACCACTTCCTCTGGCAGCTCATTCCATACACGCACCACCCTCTGCATGAAAAAGTTGCCCCTTTGGTCCTTTTTATATCTTTCCCCTCTCACCATAAACCTATGCCTTCTAGCTTTGGACTCCCCTACCCTGGGAAAAAGACCTTGGCTATTCACCCTATCCATGCCCCTTATGATTTTATAACTTTCTCACCCGTCAGCCTCTGATGCTCCAGGGAAAATAGCCCCAGCCTGTTCAGTTTCTCCCTGCAGCTCAAACTCTCCAACCCTGACAATATCCTTGTAAACCTTTTCTGCATCTTTTCAAGTTTAACAACATTTTCCCTTTAGCAGGGAGACCAGCATTGAACTCAGTATTCCAAAAGTGGCCAATCCCAATATCTTGTACAAAGTCTTGGAGTGATACTTGAATCCAGAGTCTTTATTTTCTACCGGAACAGGAAATTGAGGACTGGAGATCCGAGGCAAGGGGTATGGCGCTGGGGAAACACAGCTGGTTGGGGAGTGTCCGGGGAATGGGAGGGTCAATGTTTTGGTTATGGGCCCTTCATCAGGAGGGGCTTGTGCCCGGAGCATCAGCTCTCCTGCTCCTCGGGTGCTGCCTGGCCTGTTGTGCTTTTCCAGCGCCACACTTTCTCACTCTTATTTGAATACCCAACCAACTCAATCACAACTTAATAAAGGCGCTGTCCTAATACCCACAACATCCCTTAAACACACCCCATGGCAAATGGTAAATTCAAACACAGATTCTTACAGGCAGGAGAGATTTCAGAGAGGAAGTTCAGGCAAAACCTAGGGTGAGAGGGGAGTGATATGAAAGGGACCTAAGGGGCAATCTTTCCAAACAGAGGGTGGTACGTGTATGGAATAAGCTGCCAGAGGAAGTGGTGGAAGCTGGTACAATTACAGCACATAAAATATGTTTGTATGGGGATATGACTAGGGAACGTGTAGAGAGATATGAGTCAAGTGCTGGCAAATGGGGCTAAGTAAGGTTAGCATAATTGGTTGGCATGGATGAGTTGGACCGAAGGGTCTGTTTCCGTGCTGTATATTTCTATGACTTGAAGAAAATCTTGCTCTTAATTGGTGATTTGCATTGTCCACTGTATGAAAAGTGTTAATTCGCCAAGATAGTTGGATATATGTTTGTCTCAACACCAGGACCTCCCAAAATGAGTCAAACTCAGTCAGAGGATGGTGTTTGGTGTCACAAGCTCTTTGGAAGCAATAGCAGCTGTGGAGGTCAGACTGATTGCTAGCAGTGGTGAGGCCCCTTTAAAAGCTTGCAGTTTTTCACTGCTGGGCGTGGCCCAGTAGACTGCTCAGGGTGGATTGCTGCTTCAAAAACAGCCAGTAAGTAGATAGATATTCACATGGAGAAAGCACCATTTCATCAACACAACCACACTTAACTCCAGTCATCCACACCACCTCCAGTCTTGAACCAACCCTCAAACATTTCAGTCTGAAGGTCACAGAAAGTCTAAATCATTAAAGGGGGTCACACCCGGAAAAAGTTTGGAAACCATTGTCCTAGACTCTGCCTGACATTGAATATGACCTTTTGCTCATCAAGTAGCAATTGCCAAAATGCCAGTGCTGTTCCCAAGTAGTGTCCAGGGATTGGCTTTCCTCGCATAGTATCCCACTGGTTTTGTATTCTAAGGACAAAGAAATTTATAGGGCGGTGCATAGGCCCATTGATTCTCGAAAAAGCAGCGCTGGCATTAAGCAATTTCAGATCCACTGCACTCTCAGTAAAAGCAGGAAGGTGCTATAGGCAAAAGTACCAAAGTAAGTAAACAAAGTAAGTTTGACAAATAATGAATTCTGTAAAGTACCTTTCAATTGATTGACATATAGTCATTTATACCTGTCTGAATTTCTGTTTATCTTTAGCATCACCATCAGCCTTCCACTTCCCACCTAATCCCCAAATTCAAAAGCAGAAGTCAATTATAGGCTCCTCCTGTGGTGTGTAATAACATCTCTACACACGCTGATTTGAAAATCTTTTACCTCAAACTCACTTTGAATGCATCTGGAAATGTAAAGCTAGTCTTAGTAATGGTGACCATGGGAACTATCATCAATTGTTATAAAAACTATTTGGTTCAATAATGCCATTTAGGGTGGAAATCTGCCATCCTTACTCAGTCTGGCCTACATGTGATCTGTGGTTGGGGTTGACTGTTAACTGCCCTCTTAAATTAGGAGTCCTGGTTCAGGATTCTCTTAAGGTTAAAGTGCAGTTTCAGATGGAAATTAACAAGGCAAATACAATTTTAGGCTTAATTTCAAGAATACAAATGCAGAGATGTATTGCTGAGGCTGTATAAGGCTTTGGTCAGAACACATTTGGAATATTGTGAGCAGTTTTAAGCCCTGTATCTAAGAAAGGATGTGCTAGTGTTAAAGGGGCCAGCAGAGGTTTACAAGAATGATCCCAGCATGAGGAACTTGTCAAATGAGGATTAATGAAGACTCTGGGTCTGTACTCGATGGAGTTTCAAAGGGTGAGGGAAATCTCATAGAAACTCACAAAATGGAACAAAGGACAATACAGCACAGGAACAGGCCTTTCGGCCCTCTAAGCCTGCACTGACACACCTTGCCCTGCTGTACTAAAACTGTCTTCACTTACAGGATCTGTATCCTTCTATTATCTTCCTATTCATGTATTCATCCACATGCTTCTTGAATGCTGCTATACTGAGAGGCCTGGATAGAGTGGAGAAGATATTTCCACTAGTAGGAGAGACTAGAACCTGAGGGCACAGCCTCAGAGTGAAGGGACGACACTTTAGGGCTAAGACGAGGAGGCATTTCTTCAGCCCAGAGGAAGATGAATCTTTGGAAATCCTTGCCACAGACGACTGTGGAGGCCAAATCACTGAGTCTGTTTAAGACAGAGATACTTAAGTTCTTGATTAGTGAGAGGATCAAGTGTTATAGGGAGAAGGTAGGAGAATGGAGTTGAGAAACATATCAGCCATGATTGAATGATAGAGCTGACCAAATGGCCTAATGCTGCTCCTATGTTTTTAAGGCTTTGCCAGCAATGCTGTCATCCCGTGAAAGAATAAAGAAAAAAAGTGCAAAGTTAATTTGTTGAAGTCACGTGACTGAATGTTAACATGAAGCATCATAACTCAGGTAAGGTAGTGAAATGGTTATATTAGTGGACCATACGAAGTCATAGATTGATGATCCAGAAACTCTGAATTCAAACATCACAAGGATGGCAATTTGAACTCAAATGAAATAGAAAAAAAACTGGAAATAGCAAGTCAATATTAGTCAAATCCCATTGGGTTAAATAATGTCCTTTTGAGAAGGAGGCTTATCATCTTTACCTAGTTAAAAATCACACAACACCAGGTTATAGTCCAACAGGTTTAATTGGAAGCACACTAGCTTTCGGAGCGACGCTCCTTCATCAGGTGATTGTCAGGTGAAGGAGCGACACTCCTTCATCACAATCACCTGATGAAGGAGCGTCACTCTGAAAGCTAGTGTGCTTCCAATTAAACCTGTTGTGTGATTTTTAACATTGTACACCCCAGTCCAACACCGGTATTTCCAAATCAAGTGGCTTCAAGTGGACAGGGCCTGGGAAATGAATATTCAAGGCTACACGTGCTATCGTAAGGACAGACTGACGAGCAGAGGGGGTGGGGTGGCTTTGTTGGTAAGGGAGGATATTCAGTCCCTTGTGCGGGGGGACCTAGAGTCAGGGGATGTAGAGTCAGTGTGGATAGAGCTGCAAAATACTAAGGGTAAAAAGACCCTCTTGGGAGTCATCTACAGGCCCCCAAACAGTAGTCTGGATGTCGGATGTAAGATGAATCAAGAGTTGAAATTGGCCTGTCACAAAGATATTACTACAGTTGTTATGGGGAATTTTAACATGCGGGTAGACTGGGAGAATCAGGATGGTATTGGACCTTAAGAAAGAGACTTAATAGAGTGCCTCAGAGATGGATTCTTAGAGCAGCTGGTGCTGGAGCCGACCCCGGAGAAGGCAATTCTGGATCTGGTATCGTGTAACGAACCAGAATTGGTCAGAGACTTCGAAGTGAAGGAGCCATTGGGAAGTAGTGACCATAATACAATAAGCTTCAACCTGCAATTTGAGAGGGAAAGGGTACAGTCGGAAGTGACAGTACTTCTGTTGAATAAAGGGAACTATGGAGCTATGAGGGAGGAGCTGGCCAAAGTTCAATGGTGCAATACCTTAGCAGGGATGACCGTGCAGGAACAATGGTGGATATTTCTGTGTATAATGCAGAAGTTGCAGGATCAGTTCATTCCTGAAAGGAAGAAAGATCCCAGGAGGAGGCATGGGCGGTAGTGGCTGACGAGGGAAGTTAAGAAACATATAAAGTTAAAAGAGAAAATGTATAACATAGCAAAGATAAGTGGGGAAACTGAGGACTGGGAAGCTTTTAAAGAGCAACAGAGGATTACTAAGAAGGAAATACGTAGAGGAAAAATGAGGTACGAAGGTAAACTGGCCAATAATATAAAGGAGGATAGTAAAAGCTTTTTTAAGTATGTGCAAGGCAAAAAAATGGTTAGGACTAAACAGGGTTGAAGACAGAAACAAGGGAATATATTACAGGGAACAAAGAAATGGCAGAAGAATTAAATGGGTACTTCAGATCTGTGTTCACTGGGGAAGACACAAGCAATCTCCCTGAGGTAACAGTGGCTGAAGGACCTGAACTTAAGGGAATCTATATTTGCCAGGATTTGGTGTTGGAGAGACTGTTAGGTCTGAAGGTTGATAAGTCTCCGGGGCCTGATGGTCTACATCCCAGGGTACTGAGGGAGGTGGCTCGGGAAATTGTGGATGCGTTGGTGATTATTTTCCAGAGTTTGATAGATTCAGGATCAGTTCCTGTGGATTGGAGGGTGGCTAATGTTATACCACTTTTGAAGAAAGGTGGGAGAGAGAAAGCAGGAAATTATAGACCAGTTAGTCTGACCTCAGTGGTGGGAAGGATGCTGGAGTCTGTTATAAAGGATGAAATTACGGCACATCTGGATAGTAGTAACAGAATAGACAGAGTCAGCATGGATTTATAAAGGGGAAATCATGCTTGACTAATCTTCTTGAATTTTTTGAGGATGTAACTTTGAAGATGGATGAGGGAGATCCAGTAGATGTAGTGTACCTGGACTTTCAGAAAGCTTTTGATAAAGTCCCACACAGGAGGTTAGTGAGTAAAATTAGAGCGCATGGTATTGGGGGCAAAGTACTAGATTGGATTGAAAATTGGTTGGCCGGTAGGAAACAAAGGGTAGTGATAAACGGCTCCATTTTGGAATGGCAGGCAGTGACCAGTGGGGTACCGCAGGGATCTGTGCTGGGACCGTAGCTTTTTACAATACATGTTAATGATATAGAAGATGGTATCAGCAATAACATTAGTAAATTTGCTGATGATACAAAGCTGGGTGGCAGGGTGAAATGTGATGAGGATGTTAGGAGATTACAGGGTGACCTGGACAAGTTAGGTGAGTGGGCAGATGCATAGCAGATGCAGTTTAATGTGGATAAATGTACGGTTATCCACTTTAGTGGCAAGAACAGGAAGGCAGATTACTACCTAAATGGAATCAATTTAGGTAAAGGGGCAGTACAGAGAGATCTGGGTGTTCTTGTACACCAGTCAACGAAGGCAAGCATGCAGATACAGCAGGTAATGAAGAAGGCTAATAGCATGCTGGCCTTCATAACAAGATGAATTGAATATAGAAGCAAAGAGGTGCTTCTGCAGCTGTACAGGGCCCTGGTGAGACCATACCTGGAGTACTATGTACAGTTCTGGTCTCCAAATTTGAGGAAAGACATTCTGGCTATTGAGGGAGTGCAGCGTAGGTTCACGAGGTCAATTCCTGGAATGGCGGGATTACCTTACACTGAAAGACTGAAGCGACTGGGCTTGTATACCCTTGAGTTTAGAAGACTGAGAGGGGATCTGATTGAGACATATAAGATTATGAAAGGATTGGACACTCTGGCCGCAGGAAACATGTTTCCGCTGATGGGTGAGTGCCGAACCAGAGGACACAGCTTAAAAATACGGGGTAGACCATTTAGGACAGAGATGAGGAGAAACTTCTTCACCCAGAGAGTGGTGGCTGTGTGGAATGCTCTGCCCCAGAGGGCAGTGGAGGCCCAGTCTCTGGATTCATTTAAGAAAGAGTTGGATAGAGCTCTCAAAGATAGTGGAATCAAGGGTTATGGAGATAAGGTAGGAAGAGGATAGTAATTAGGAATGATCAGCCATGATCATATCGAATGGTGGTGCAGGCTCGAAGGGCTGAATGGCCTACTCCTGCACCTATTGTCTATTGTCTATTGTATCATCACCTTTACCTAGTTTGGCTTATTGTGACTGCTATCTTATTGCTGAAGAAGCCAAGGAAGCCATTTAGTTATCTAGATTCGGACAATGAAAGCAGTTTTGTTGAACAAAGAGGCATGCTGTCAATTTTTTTTGTCTTGCACTCATCAGGACAGACACAAGAATTCCAAATTTTAACAAGAACAACCATTTATACTGCATGAGAAAAGAGGCTGGACCAGTTGGTAAGTTGACACTTATTGGTCGAGGGATTGCCATGGAGAATGCACCAAGGATCTGTTGCTCCCCCATGCTTATGTTTAATTCAGATTGGACATGTTCCTTTTGTTCCATATTGCAGGGTTCCTATGCACGCAAGCACAGCTTATAATCTTTATTGTTCGTGTAATTCTGAGGATTAATGCAGTCATTGCAGAGACACCCACAATGAATAATAATTTAAAGAAAATCATTTAATTATATAATTGACTGGTTGTCAAATTTGGACCCATTGCACTTTCTGCGTCATCTATGGGAGCATCAACTACATAACAAGTGTTTTCATTTACAGTGCAAATCAACAAAGCAATTTGCAGACTAAATCAATTTGGTCATGTTCTCATAATTCTCCCAATGACCCTTATTGGACAGTGAAATACACCAGTGTCATTGAGGGGAGAAACATTGATTCACCAGGCTCCATGTTCGGTTACTCAAGCCAATATCCCACAAAATAATATACTCAAAGCTAAAGAAACCAGAGATTGGAGTAAGCCAGAAAATCTCAATGGTGTGTAAATTGTACAGTCAAACTGTAGCTGATTTTTGTCTAAACAATTATTGCATTTTATTCACCATGACCTTTTGCTTTTTTCCAGGTCACTGTCTCATAGTCTATAATTCTCGTTATCCATTATGTAACTGCGAGTGTTATGGAAGTCACTCCCCTTCTCTCACATGAGGCAACACTTCTCTGCCGTTTGCTTGAAGTCTTGCAGAGTTGCTTGAGCTTTGTTTTTCAAATGGTCAAGGTCAAGGTTCTGAATGTTGGCCAGCTGCCCCAACACCGAGTCCTTCTCTGCCTCCTCTTCGTTATCCTCTTCGATCATTTTAGCCAACTCCTTTGGCAGTTCCACGTCCCCACCGGCCAACTGGATTTGGTTTTCATCCAATTCGCTCTGGGAAGAACAAAAATTCATAGTAATACCCACAGTGCTTTAAAGCCTGATCAATCCACCAAATATATGGCTGTCTCAGAAACCACACCTTGGCTAATTTAACACAGCCAATGGTTAAAAGGAAAATACTGTGGATGCTGGAGATCTGAAAGAAAAGCAGAAAGTGCTGGAGAAACTCACTCCAACCCTTTGGACTTGAAACATTAACTTTGTTTCTCTCTCCATAGGTGCTGCCAGTCCTGCTGAATTTCTCCAGCACTTTCTGTTCTTATGCATAAACATACATGACAACATATAAACAGCTGTAAGCAATAGCAAAACGCTCATTGTCTTGGTTATTAATAGAAGAAATAAGGCAAACAATAGCTTTGACAGGGGATTAAATTCAGTAAATTACTATCCACAACAACTCCACTTTGACAGTCAAGGTCAAATTACAAGGTTGAGCTTGTTTCTACTTCAGGTTCTGGATTACCTTTTAATTAATCTCTTAATTGCAGGATCCTGAAACCACCCCCTTAACGACACATCAAACCTGCTTGCAACAGCACTCAAGCAAATTTACACTTTCAGCTCCTTCAATTGTTCTGATACATTTTTAACTTGGAAAAGTTTATTCTTTCTTTCTCTATGTTAGAACTAATGTTCTTTCTCAGTGTCACCTACATTGTCCCAGGACACTCTTCTGTAACCTTGCCCCTGTGAACTCAGGAGGAGAAAGTAATCTAGAGATGACTGTTATTAGATGGATGGAGTGCTGGAGCCAGAGTTGCACAGGGTTTTCTTGTGCAGCTCAGAGAGGCACCCCTGTTTATCTTCTCTTCCATCCTAAGCTGACATCCACAGAGAAAGCAAGCTCATGTTTCATGTCAAGATGACACCTCATCAGAGCTGAAGAGACATCAAGACTCAAAACATTAGCTTGCTTTCTCCCCATGGATGCTACCTGACCCGCTGTGATCTCCAGCCCTACTTGCTTTCAGTTCAGATTCCAGTAATTTGTTCCCAACATCCAAAGGCTGTGACCATCGTGCATGGTATCAGTAACAAAGGTGCTATGCCTTTATATAAACTCCTTTGTCTGTCATTTAAGTAATCTGTTTAATTTAACTGATTAGATTAGATTACAACAGAAATTGCATCTCTTAGATTACTTACAGTGTGGAAACAGGCCATTCAGCCCAACAAGTCCACACCGGCCTGCCGAAGAGCACCCACTCAGACCCATTCCCCTACATTTGCCCCTTCACCTAACCTGCACATTTTTGGATTGTGGGAGGAAACCCACGCAGACATGGGGAGAATATGTAAACTCCACACAGTCGCCTGAGGTGAGAATTGAACCCGGGTCTCTGGCGCTGTGAGGTAGCAGTGCTAACCACTGTGCCACCGTGTCACCCAATTAGATTAGAACGGGTTCATTCTTTACTGAAATAACAGAAACATCTCAGACAAACCGAGAAGCACCTTGCTATCTTTCTCAACCACCATCGTGATTGATTTAGACTAATTTATTCCCCATGTTTCGGGCATAAGCCCTTCATCAGTCCATCTTCCGCAACTACACTGGCACCACCCCCCACCTTTTCCTCCGCTACATCGATGACTGTATCGGTACTGCCTCGTGCTCCCACGACGAGGTTGAACAGTTCATCAACTTTACTAACACCTTCCATCCCGACCTTAAATTCACCTGGACTGTCTCAGACTCCTCCCTCCCCTTCCTAGACCTTTCCATTTCTATCTCGGGCGAAAAAAAGATTCCTGATGAAGGGCTTATGCCCGAAACATCGAATTTCCTATTCCTTGGATGCTGCCTAACCTGCTGTGCTTTAACCAGCAACACATTTTCAGCTGTGATCTCCAGCATCTGCAGACCTCATTTTTTACCCTAATTTATTCCCCATGCCTAGAAACTAATTATTCTGAAGTGTGTATCTGAATTCAATCTTCACCTTCGGCGGCAGATAATCAGGTGCAGGTATTTCAAGGAGAATGGGTCAAAAAGTAGATAAGGCAAAGATCAATTTGGCCATAGATTTAGTAAAAGCTTGCAGAACCTTAAGGGAACATGTGGCCCTCTCCTCATTTAAAAAGAAAATGTTTTTATGTTTATTTTTGTATTCGTGTTATTTTTATGAGTATATCTGAACAAACAGAGGTTATTTCTTGTACTCTAAAGAAAGTGTATACTCTAAGGGTATAAAGAAATCATAATGCTTCTCAAATTAATGGGAAAGATTTCAATGCATTATCACTGCATACAGATCCGTCAGAAGAAATGCAATGCAGATATACTGAGGAGGATGTAGATTAACAACAAGAGTAATCCCCCAACTGCTCTGAGGAGAGGTCAGATTAACACAAACAAATGCCATATGGAATGAAGAAGATTAAGGAAGGACCTCATCCAGGAGTACCATATATTAAGCAAAAAATGAAGATTAATACTTCAAGGGAAGACAGGCCAGGAGGACAAGGAGATGGCAGAATGAATTAGAGAAGAGATTAGTTAATATTTACTTGGTTAAGAAAAATCCTCAATCCTCAAACATCCATAAACATTTGGAATAACCTGTCAGGAAATGGAACAAGGAAAATCCTGAAATTTAGTATGGAGTTGCTTGGACCTTGATGGAATGAATGAGGGGCTGAATGACCCCGAGTATTGTACAATGTCATGGTTTGGAAGGACTTCATGACCACAGTACATTGAGCTCCACACAGTCAGGTGATCTCCATGGGTGGACACAATGAGTTCAGCACTAACCTTCAGAGGAAAATGTATTCTGTGCAGCCCTCAGGAGTTCTGGTAATAATGCCTGACTTTTAATGTAGTTTTGTGCTTGTTGCTCTTGTCCAAAAATATTGTGAAATAACAACAGTGCATTTTTGTAAAGCCTTTGGAAGGTAGTGCAATCCTTTACCAATCATCATTAGATAGGCCCTAGACAAAGGATAGAGAAAGGAAGGTTGATGGGCACAAACTCCCTCAAACGCCACTTACTCTGAATCACATTCTGGGCAGAAGTGGCAGACCACACAATGAGTGGCATAAATGAGACCCATAATTCTGAACCAAAGTCAATACACCTCCAGTAGCAGACTGAACACTCTTTCAAGTCCAAAGGGAATGTAATCTGTGAGAATTGTGAAATGTTCAGACTGCCCGTGTTTGAGAAGTCAGGATTGGGGGTGGTGGGACAGGTGGCGGTGGTGTGGGGAGGGGAGTTTGATATGAAATTGTGGTAAATTTTAATTCAGTTATACACATATAGGTAAATGGCTTAACTGTTTGGTTAAATCTTAGTGGGAGATGTATAAAATCATGGGTCTGAAGGAGTTAATATTCATGTTACATTGAGTGTTAGTTATTACACTCTCTATGAGTGGGATCTGAGAGTTCAACAGTAATCTTCATAAGGAGTAGACTTTGTATAATTCCCAACACATCTAGTAATGCTGCCTAACTGGTAAAGTAATTGCTCGCATGCAATAAATTATTGACTATTTTCTGTTCTATAAAGCGTGATAATGCTGGGGCTTTAAGACATGTTTTGCTCTGTTTTCTTTTAGCGAGAGGTTGGGGGGGCAATACTGAGCAGTCTGTAAGAAGATAAAGAACTTGTGAGGCCTTGTGTTCTTCTTTTATGTTGGACCAATAGAAGCAGCCTGAATGGTGTGGTCAGGTACTCACAGATCCAGGATGTTTAGTTTCCATTTCATGAGTTGCTGTGGTGGGTTTGAAGACATGCAAGCTATTTTTCCCTCTCTCAATACCATCCAAAAGCTGAGGACGTTCTTCCAAGGTGCTGCATTACACATGAGACAAAATCTATTTTCTGAATATTTTCTTTGCGCCACAGGGTGTGTTTATGGGATGTTACTATATTAGAACAGTTAATTAGGAATAGTTACTGTATTTATTATTCTATTAAGTTTTCCAATAGATTTAAGTTATTCTAAGTTCTTCTTTCTTTTGTTGTATTTTAACTACAGTGTTTTGAATAAATTATGCTTTGCTTAACATCAAGTAGTTTGACCAATGAAATTGCATCTGGAATACAGCACTTTACATTTACCTTTAAAATAAGAAAAAGTTAGCATCAACGCTACCTCCTTTATATATTTTGAGGGGGTCTGGTCTGGTCCATAACAGAATACTCCATAATGGTGTATCCTGTACCACTAATCATTAGAGAGGCCATAGATTAAGTGGAGACAAAGATGTCTGGTGTCATCAACATATCTTAAACAAGTCTTACTCTCAGCCACATACCGACAGAGAGGCACATACCATCAGGTGCCAGTAGTGACAATCAAAAGGATTGACACAAATTTCTTTAGTTTTTTTCACACATCCTTTTCACACTAGCAAAGAATAATCTGATCAGGGACAGTCATTACGGCTTTGTGAAGGGTAGGTCGTGCCAAATGAATCTTATTGACTTTTTTGACAAAGTGACCAAACAGGTAGATGAGAGTAAACCGGTTGATATGGTGTACATGGATTTCAGCAAGGCGTTCGATAAGATTCCCCACAGTAGGCTATTATACAAAATGCAGAGGAATGGGATTGTGGGAGACATTGCAGTTTGGATCAGTAATTGGCTTGCTGAAAGAAAACAGAGGGTTGTAGCTGATGGAACATGTCATCTTGGTGTCCAGTTACTAGTGGTGTGCTGCAAGGGTCGGTGTTGAGTCCACTGCTATTCGTCATTTTTATAAATGACCTGGATGAGGGCTTAGAAGGGTGGGTTAGTAAATTTGTGGATGACATTAAGGTCGGTGGAGTTGTGGACAGTGATGAAGGATGTAGTAGGTTGCAGAAAGACATAGGTAGGAAGCAGAGCTGGGCTGAGAGGTGGCACATGGAGTTTAATGTGGACAAGTGTGAGGTAATACACTTTGGCCAGAGTAATCAGAATGCAAAGTACTGGGATAATGGTAAGATGTTGCCTGGTATGGAAGGAATGTCTTACGAGGAAAGGCTGAGGGCCTTGAGGATGTTCTCGTTAGAGAGAAGAAGGTTGAGAGGTGACTTAATAGAGACATACAAGGTAATCAGAGGGTTAGATAGGGTGGACAGGGAGAGCCTTTTTCCAAGTATGGGAACGGCAAACACGAGGGGACACAACTTTAAAGTGAGGGGAGTTAGGTATAAGACAGATATCAGAGGTAGTCTCTTTACTCAGAGAGTAGTAGGGTATGGAATGCTTTGCCTGCAATGGTAGTAGATTCACCAAGTTTAAGTACGTTTAAGTCGTCATTGGACAGGCATATGGACGTACATGGAATAGTGTAGATGAGATGGGCTTCAGATTAGTATGACAGGGCGGCGCAACATCGAGGTCCGAAAGGCCTGTACTGCTGTAATGTTCTATGTTCTATGTTCTATATTTTTATCATGATGTGCACTGCTCAATAAACTTAAAACAAGAATCTGTCAATACTCCAGGAATGATAGAAATAGGATTGTGGAGTTGTAGTTTCCTACAGTCCCAGTTAATATCCGTAGGTGCCAGTCTTGGACTGGAGTGAACAAAGTTCCACATTAAAACAGTGCGCAGGAAAATTGAAGATGCGGGCACGAAGATCAGGTAAAATTAATCAGTGAAATATAGCCCAAAGCCAATGATAGAATAATAACAACAGCAACAACACTATCCTAAAAACCTTGAGAAAAGCTGGATAAAATATCATACTGATGTTAGCATCAAAGCGAAAATAAACAACTTACCTTCGGGAGCTTGTACTTGTCCCTTAAATGGGTTCTCAATGTTGCTCGTTCTGCCTTTTTTTGAGCAAAATTGGCATCACGCTCCATCCTGTAATTAAATATATATTTAGAGCCACTTGATATCCATAGTCAGCAGAGCCGACAGTTGATCGTAAGTATAAGGAGGATTTGGTATGGTGCTCCAATGTAACAATTTAGACTATGCCCTAGCATTAATCTAGATTTACATCTGTGTGGCAAGTTTCCAATCTCATATAATTCAAAGCACAGAAACAGTCATTGCACCCAATAAAATCTACTATGTAGCCTACTCTTAACCCTTTTACATTTAACCCCATCGACAAATCCTTTTGTTCCTTTTTCCCTTGAGTGGTTATCCACTTCCCTTCAATTAATCTATACCATTCTGTCAACAAATCAGGGTGCTATAGCGTTCCACATTCTCATGAATTTCTAGCTAAGGCATTTTTTTTTAATTTCAATAATAGAGTTAGTCTTCACAATCTTTGGGTATGGCCCTTAGTTCTGGCCTCTCCTGCAAGTGAAGTTCGCTTTTTGATTTTGTTTTATTTGATTTGATTTGTCTCAGTCTCATGTACCTAAGTAGAGTGAAAAGCTTTGTTTTGCGAGTAATACAGGCAGATCATAGCAAGCCAGGATGAAAAGATCAAAGGGGTCTACATTAACACTATCAAAGCCTTTAACCATCATAAAGACTTCAGCGATGGTGTCTTGGTTTTTCAAGCCAAAAAACAGAGTCACAGCCTGATGAAGTTATCCTGATTAGTATAACCTCGCAGATTTTGTATCATTTCAAATAGTCTTTAGTGTAATGTCTCTTCACCAGTGCCTGTATGTGAATTGAGCTGCTATAGGGACTGAGGCTGAATTTGGTAAATCTGGCAGACAGCAATCCTCCACCTCTCCTACCCCCCTCCCCCCCAGCACAGTCTGGGACAAAATACAACTTTGGGAGTGCTTTACTCCAGGTATGAAGAAGCAGCACAAGGAGGATGTAAGAGCCTGCCAATACGACCAAGCCTGTCAGAGGGATTTGTTTCTTCCCTGTTTCTCAGCCAGCATAACAAATGAGACAGCAACAGCGTAGGGAGTGGGGGGATCTTTAAGTGGGAGGCTGTGGTCAACTTCCAGTTCAGGCCTAACCCCTGTCTGGCCTAAATTCCCGCCTTGAATGCCTGATTGCTCGCATAAACGTAAAATTGTCATAGTCTGACCAGACTTTGGGGCTGATCTGTCATTAGGAAGAGATGACTGCTGGTGGTTTAACCTGAGGGTCACCACACCTCAGGCAAGGGGAGAGGTTGAGATGGAGAGTCCGTCATGGTAACCTTAGCCTGACGCGGGAATCGAACCCACGCTACTGGCGTCACTCTGGATCACAAACCAACCATCCAGCCCTCATATCTCTGACTGACCTTTCTGCCAACTGGTCGGTTTGATACTAGGGACACCATGGTGATGCAGTGGGGGCAGGGCTAATCCGATCACCCTTTCCATTCCACTTTGCTTTCCCTGCCAGAAATCCAGCCCATAGAGTTTGCATGTTCTCCCCGTGTCTGCGTGGGTTTCCTCCGGGTGCTCCGGTTTCCTCCCACAGTCCAAAAATGTGCAGGTTAGATGAATTGGCCATGCTAAATTGCCCGTAGCATTAGGTGAAGGAGTAAAATGTAGGGAATGGGTCTGGGTGGGTTGCTCTTCCGAGGGTCGGTGTGGAGTTGTTGGGCCAAAGGCCCTGTTTCCACATTATGAGTAATCTAACCTAACCTAATCTAATCAAATCAATATCTTTCACAGTCAGTGAAGGGTAAGTGAAAATTAAGAATGATAGGGGAATCTTGCAGGAAGAACTGGACAATATGCTAATCTTTATGGGTTGTGTAAGTTGCAGTGGGTAGCATTTAAATAGAGTTGTTAACTCACTTAAAATGAATGTGCTCGTGACTATGTTACAGATACAAAATAGCTCTACACAAGGAGGAAGAGTAACTGGCATTGACCCCAGAGACTGGAATATGCAAGCAGCTACAATGACCTTTTCAGATCATTTCCTCATTGTACCTAAATTGTATCTTAAAAAGACAGGCCATACCAGCTGCTAAATGTCACAACCAAGTATAAATGCTGGTACATTAAATAGCATTGTAAACATCTAAAAAAACTGATGAAGAAGTATTGAAAAGAGAAACAGACAGGTTAACTGAAAGCAATGTCAGTTCTAATAACTTATACAAACATCTCTTTAGATGCAAATTAACTTCCATTTGACACAGGGTTTGAGGGTCAGGTTTGCAACATTGGCCATGGTTTTACCTCAATCTACATGAACAATTCCCATCTTTACCAAAGTACTGTAACAATGAAGTGATTATGTAGCTTATATTTGAAATTATTTTCTTATTCCCGGCTTAGCGGTACAGTGGAATGTCTGAACAATTTCCCTTATAATTATTGGTTGTATTCTACAACAAGTTTTTTGACACTGTGAAATGAAAGTGAAGATTCAATGAGTCTTTGCACAATAGCACCAAGCTAAAAGTTGTCTGCTTTGTTTATGTCTGACTGTGTTATAGGATTCAAGCCAACTGTTAAAATATGCTCATATTTTCAAAGTGTGCTTCATTCCTTAACACTTTAAGAGGCATTTGGATGGGTGTATGAATAGGAAGGGTTGGAGGGATATGGGCCGGGTGCTGGCAGGTGGGACTAGATTGGGTTGGGATATCTGGTCGGCATGGACGAGTTGGACTGAAGGGTCTGTTTCCACGCTGTATATCTCTATGACTCTGTGACAAACTCAATGTCTGACAACCACATTTCACAGATTTGTATTAAATAACCAACTTGATGTGCTTTCTCCCCCCAAAGTTTCCCCTTCATGTTGCTGCCACACACTATTCAGCTAAAATGCCAAATGTGCAACTTGCAATCACTTAACCCTTTGCTTCCTGCTCTGTAATATGTTGATCAGATAATCAAAATGACCCACTGTTAGGGTGTATTTAGTACAGGTGATGGGAGTTTCACCTGTCAGCTGGTGAATGGGCAGGTGTTCTTTTGTCATCTTCCTTGGGAAAGGCCTGTGTATTAAGTGCCTCTCAGTCACTTCACACAAAAGTAGGCAGTGGGCTTTCACATGGATCAAGGACCATCAGGAGGGGAAATGATGCCAGCAAGAACAAACTGCCAAATGGTGCCACCAATGAACAGCCAGATCATTGAGTCCAACTGAGAACCAGTCCATTACTCAACAGTGCCATGAAGAGTGGTGGAAGTTGTTGGTATTGCACCCACCAAAGGACCAAGATCAATGAGGGACTCCAAGCCAAAATGAAGTCTTGGAAGTATCGCAGGATGGGGATCACAGAATGGTGGACGGTTATCAGCAGCAAGGTTGGCATTGGTGGGGAACTTTGAGAGAGTGTCTTTCTGATGACAAGTTCCTTGTTCTTGTTCAGAAACAGAGTTCCTTCAAACAGAAGATCTCCATTTGTAGCTCAGAAGTAGGATTCCTTTTCAGGCTTCTTGCTTAATGACTGTCCTTGCTGATGTAGGTTGGAGACATTATGTTGGCATTAATCATGTCAGGGTAGCAAGGACATCAAAAAAACCTTCCAATTCTGAACTTTAATGAGTGTGTGTGTGTGTGTGGTGTGTTTAGATGACATCCTTGAAATCAAATGTACTGCTAATATCACAAATGAAAGTCAATTTCTGGGAAATGTCACTTGTTGTTATATAGAAACATTAACAAGGAAACTCCCAATAAACCTCTCCTCCATCAATGCAGCACACACCAAGTCAAGTGTCACAACTCACTGTGTCTTCCTGCTGCCAATAAAAATCCTTTAAATAAGCAGTTCTTTCCTTTTTTAAGTAAGTAACCAATTCTTTTGGTAGGATCTTAAATTATGCACATTATATATAATATTTTGGTAAGTAAGTGTTATGAGTAAATGAGTTTATTAGATTACATGATTTTTATTATTGGATCGAAATAACATATTAAAATAATGGAAGAAATTACAACCAAATGTTGGTAAAAAACTAAATCTATCATAGAATCATAGAGATGTACAGCATGGAAGCAAAGCCTTTGGTCCACTCATCCATGCCAACCAGATATCCTAAATTAATCTAGACACATTTGCCAGCATTTGACTCATGTCCCTCCGAACTCTTCCTATTCATATACCCACCTGGATGCCTTTTAAATGTTGTAATTGTACCAGCCTCCACCACTTCCTCTGGCTGCTCATTCCATACATGCACTATCCACAGCATGAAAACATTGCCTCTGAGGTCCCTTTTAAATCTTTCCCTCTAGTTTTGAACTCCCCTACTCTGGGAAAAAGACCTTGGCTATTCACTCTATCCATGTCCCTCATGATTTTATAAACCTCCATAAGGTCACCCCTCAGCCTCCAACACTCCAGGGAAAATAGTCTCAGCCTATTCAGCCTCTCCCTATAGCTCAAAGCCTCCAACCCTGGCAGCAACCTTGTTCTGAACTCTTTCAACTTTTATGCCATCCTTGATATCGGAGAGAGACCAGAATTGAACAAGTATCACAAAAGCGGCCTAACCAGTGTCCTGTACAGCCTCAACAAGACCTCCTAACCCCTACACTAAATGTACTGACCTATAAAGGCAAGCATATCAAATGCCTTCTTCACTCTCCTGTCTACCTGCAACTCTACTTTCAAGAAAATTAATAATTCCACAAAGATACAGTAAGTAACATTTTAGAAATCACTATCAAAACTGCCTTTCACTTGCAATAGTTGATGCAAGGAAAGCAAATACAGTCTTGTATAGTAATCAGGGCAATGTCAATCTCCAGTCCTGGTGTTGATGCATTGTCCGTATTCAAGTCATAGAGTCATAGAGATGTACAGCATGGAAACAGACCCTTCAGTCCAACCCATCCATGCCGACCAATATCCCAACCCCATCTAGTCCCACCTGCCAGCGCCCAGCCCACATCCCTCCAAACCCTTCCTATTCATATACCCATCCAAATCCCTCCTAAATGTTGTAATTGTACCAGCCTCCACCACATCCTCTAGCAGCTCATTCCATACACGTACCACCCTCTGCATGAAAATGTTGCCCCTTAGGTCTCTTTTATATCTTTCCCCTCTCACCCTAAACCTATGCCCTCTAGTTCTGGACTCCCCCGACACCAGGGAAAAGACTTTGTCTATTTATCCTATCCATGCCCCTCATAATTTTGTAAACCTCTATAAGGTCACCCCTCAGCCTCCGACGCTCCAGGGAAAACAGCCCCAGCCTGTTCAGCCTCTCCCTGTAGCTCAAATCCTCCAACCCTGGCAACATCCTTGTAAATCTTTTCTGAACCCTTTCAAATTTCACAACATCTTTCCAATAGGAAGGAGACCAGAATTGCACGCAATATTCCAACAGTGGCCTAACCAATGTCCTGTACAGCCGCACATGATTTCCCAACTCCCGGACTCAATACTCTGACCAATTAAGGAAAGCATACCAATTCCAATTGATGATGCGGATTGGTCTTTGCCACTACTCACGTTTAGTTCCCAATTCCATTTGATGAGAAAATATCATCACCAGGTTCTATATGTACATATTATACTCATGTCCTGCCCTAAACCGATGTGAACACACAAAAATCATGGCAATCAATTTTCCATATATTAAATGAGACTCATGCAGATATTTTTCTTGCAGACATTAATTTTTGAAACCAGAAGTGAGAATTACTTTTGGTAGCTCACCCTTTATGTTAACAATCATCAGATTATGATCATCAGATGTAATGTGATATGATGATAAAGCTGAAAAATGTGTTGCTGGAAAAACACAGCAGGTCAGGCAGCATCCAAGGAACAGGAGAATCGACATTTCTGACATAAGCCCTTCTTATGCCTGAAACATCGATTCTCCTGCTCCTTGGATGCTGCCTGACCTGCTGCGCTTTTCCAGCAACACATTTTTCAGCTCTGATCTCCAGCATCTGCAGTCCTCACTTTCTCCCATATGATGATAAAGGAAGATAAAGGTGGGACAGCAAGATTTACCAATTATCACCACAGAAATTGAATCTATTTGTAAAGTATGGACACACCTACATAAACTGATACTCACTTAAAATGGCAGGGAACAACCATTTGGACCCCTTTCTATATCATTTTAGAGCAACAACGCCATTTTACAATTGGCTTTAATCAAAAAACTATAAGTGTGATTCTAACACAACAGCTCTTTAAAGAATTACTAATCTCATCAGAGTCAACGAAGACATTCAGTGTATCATTCTACTCTGTATAAATCAATGCTGGAACTTTGATATTATATCTTCAGTTTTCTCATTAGGTAGGTGCTGTGATGCATCATATTTCAAAGCCCACACATGGGCCATTTGGTCAATAGTTAGGAAGTATTACATTTCCACTTAGGATAGCTTGAAATGAATTACTTGCAACTCACTGCTAAAATAAGCGTTGGCATTTCTCCCGGTCATCTTATGCACATAGCACCTCTTAAAACTGTAACCCTTATGACTGCGTAAGATGTCTGACAATAAAGGGCAGAAATATTAATGCACAGCTGGAACATTAGCCTTACAATATACTTCCAGGCTATCAAGATAGAATTTTCAAAGTAGCTACTTAAAATACGCATTGAATCAAGCAGCACAGAAACAGACCTTTTGGTCCAACCTATCCATCCCAATCATAATCCCAAACTAAACTAGTCTCAACTGCCAGGATTTGGCCCATATCCTGCCAAATATTTCTCACTCATGTACTTATGCACTTTTACCATTTTGTATAAAAATTATATCCTACCTTCTACGTTGTGACATAATCAATCATTATGACCCAAGATACTATTCCTCCATGCAACTGAGTTCCAGTTACAACAAAAGCAACTTCAGCTGTTGGAAATCTGAAGTAGTAGAAATTATCAGGAAGCTTGGTATGCCTGTCATGTGTGGAAGTAGAAAAACAGTCTTCAATATTTTTCGGAAGAAGCAACTGGAATGCAGAGTACTGGGTTCTTGGTAAGATTCTTTGTAGTGTAGATGAGCTGAGAGATCTCAGTGTCCATCTACATAGATCCCTGAAAGTTGCCACCCAGGTTGACAGGGTTGTTAAGAAGGCAAAGGGTATGTTAGCTTTTATGGACAGAAGGATTGAGTTTCGGAACCATGAGGTCATGCGGCAACTGTACAAAACTCTGGTGCGGCTGCACTTGGAGTATTGCATACAGTTCTGGTCACTATTATAGGAAGGATGTGGAAGCTTTGGAAAGGGTTCAGAGGAGATTTACCTGGATGTTGCCTGGTATGGAGAGTAGGTCTTATGAGAAAAGGTTGAGGGCCTTGAGACTGTTTTCGTTGGAGAGGAAAAAGTTGAGAGGTGACTTAATTGAGACATATAAGATAATCAGGGGCTTAGATAGGGTGGGCAGGGAGAACCTTTTTCCTTGGATGATGATGGCTAGCACAACAAGGCATAGCTTTAAATTGAGGGGTGATAGGTATAGGACAGATGTCAGAGGTACTTCATTGCTCAGAGACTAGTAGGGGCGTGGAATGCACTGCCTGCAACAGTAATGGACTGTTAGGGGCATTTTAATGGTCATTGGATGGACATATGGACGAGAATGGAATAGTGTAGGATAGATGGGCATCAGATTGGTTTTACAGTTTGGTGCAACATCGAGGGCCGAAGGGCCTGTACTGCGCTGTAATGTTCTATGTTTTAATTCTGTTTTTCTCTCCACAGATGCTGTTTTGAGTAATTCAATCTATTTTTAAGAAATCCACTAACAGGGTGTGTGCATTGCTAGCTAAACCAGCATCTATTGGCCATACCTAACTGCGCAGAGGGCTGTCAACTATATGCAGTGGATCTGAAATCACATGTAAACACGATCAGGTACCGACAGCAGTTTCCTTCCCTAAGAACATTAGTGAATCAGATTAGCTTTTCCAATAGTTAGCAACAGTTTCACTGTAATCATTAAACTCTTAATTCAACATTCTATTGAATTCAGTTTCACCATCTACTGTGGCAAAATTTGACACCATGTCCCCAGAATAGATAATATGATGAGGAAATTGCCCCACTGTTCTAGTTCATGTTGTCAGGAATGAAAATACAGTCTGGATGGGAAATAAAAAGTCAGGTCAGGCAGCACCTGAAGAGCGGGAGAATTGACGTTTCAGGCAAGAGCCCTTCATCAGGATTTGAATTGTCAATTTTCCAGCTCCTCAGATGTTGCCTGACCAGCTGTGCTTTTCCAGCACCACACTCTCTACTATAACCTCCAGCATCTGCAGTCCTCACTTTCTCTTGAGGGAAATAAAGAGGTTCAAGCTTTTGTCTGACAAATGTACCAACTTTGTCACTGTTAAGGTGCTCCAGGTTCTCCTCAAAGCTGCACATTTTGAGAAGATTTGTAGCTCATGTTGAGGTTCAGGTTGTAAGTTTGCTCACTGAGCTGGCAGGTTTGTTTTCAGAAGTTTCATAACCATGCCAAGTAACATCATCCGGGAGTCTTTGGTGACGCGATGGTGTTCGGTCCTGCTTTCTATTTATCTGAATTGGTCTCTGAAGGTGGGTGATATAATTTCCAATTCTTTTTCTCAGAGGTTGGTAAATGGGATCCAAATCGCTGTGTTTATTGATGTATTTATTCTGGTTTAAATGTCAGGCCTTTAGGAATTCCCATGTGTATCTCTGTTGGCTTGTCCTAAATGGATGTGTTATCCCAGTCCAAGTGGTGTCCTTCTTTGTCTGTATGTAAGGATACTAGTGAGAGTGGGTCATGTCTTTTGGTGGTTAGTTGGTATTCATGTATCCTGGCGATTAGTTTTCTGCCTGTCTGTCCGAAGTAGTGTTTGTTACAATCCTTGCATGGTATTTTCTAAATGACATTTATTTTGCTCTTCATTGGTGTAGGGTCCTTTAAGTTCATCAGTAGCTGTTTCAGTGTGTTGGTAGGTTTGTGGGCTTCCATGATGTCAAGGGGTCAGGGCAGTTTAGTAGCCATCTCCAAGATGTCTTTGATGTATGGCGAGAGTTTCTGGGTTTGTTGTGCTTACTTGTTTGGGTTTGTTGTTTAAGAATCAGCAGACAGTGTTTATTGGGTACCCACTCTTCTTGAATATGCTGTATAGATACTTTTCTTCTGCTGCTTATAGTTCCTGGATGCTGCAATGTGTTGTGGTCCATTTAAACAATGTCCTGATGTAGCTCCATTTGTGGGTGTTGGGATGATTGCTTCTGAAGTTGAGTGTCTGGTCTGTGTGTGTTGCTTTCCTATAAATGCTGGTCTGCAGTTCTCCATTGACTGTTTGTTCCACTGCGACATCTAGGAAAGGGAGTCTGTTATTATTCTCTTCCTCTTTGGTGGCATTTATGCCAGTAAGGATGTTGTTAATGATATTGTAGGTTTCTTCTAATTTGTTCCATTTTGTGATGACAAAGGTGTCATCCACAGAGTGAGCCCAAAGTTTGGATTGTATCTCCTCAAAATTAATCAGTGCATAGCTATAACAATTACTCATAGAGTCATAGAGCATAGAAAAAGATCCCTTGGTCAAATCAGTCCATGCTGAACATAATCCTAAACTAAACTAATTCCACCTGCCTGCTTCTAACCCATATCCTTCCAAACCTTTCCAATTCATGTACTTACCTAAGTGTTTTAAAACTGTACCTGTATCCACCACTTCCTCAGGAAATTTCATTCACATGCGAACCACCTTCTGCGTAAACTTTTTCCCTCATGTCTTTTTCATTCTCTCTCCTCTCACCTTAACATTGTGCCCCCAAGTCTTGAAATTCCCCCATCCTATGGAAAAGACACCAACCATTAACCCTATCTATACCCCTCATGATGTTATAAACCTCTGTAAGGCCACCTCTCAACCTCCAACATTCCAATGAAAAGCCTCCCAGCCTATTCAGCCTTTCTTTATAACTCAAACCTTCCATCCCCACCACATCCTGGTATATCTCTTCTGAACCCTCTCCAGCTTAATAAAAATCTTCCAATAACTAGACAACCAGAACTGGACAAGTACTGCAGAAGAGACCTCACCAATGTCCTATCTGTCCACATGGAAAAGAGGTGATTTGGCTGCAATTTCATGATTAAAATAATGTTCATGATGATACTGGGGAGTAACCGTTTCCCATTCTAACATGCAATAATCTTTCTGCATGTGATTCTTCTTTACTGGAGCTTAATGTACTGTATGCAGCAGCACTTTAGCTGGTCTGATCAATAACAATTCAGCTCAGTTACTTGTTAAAGCCTTCTGCCTAATGAAGTCGACAGAAGCAACAACTCGACTATTTTGAAAATGCAATATCAGCCCTAATGTTTACTACATCAGAAGTGCTAATCCGTCCCAAGGAACTCAGCTGTTGGGGGCAGGGGAGAAGTGTGGGATGGGGGGTGGGAGGCAGAGTGGAGAGGGGGACGGTTAATCTCTTAATTCTTATATTAGCAGCCATACGGGCTAGGATATACACGGATCCCAACACTCCATTTTGACACTGGTAAGATTGTTTTTAAAACGTCAGACCCAAACAGGAGAGGGCGCAATTCTATGGGCATTAAATCAGATTGAGAGTTGGAACTGGCTTTTTTACCGAAAAAAAATTACAATAAACCCAGAAATTCTTTCAAGCTGCCATTGTCACCAATTGAAATAAACATCGTTCAACAAGGCCTCTTGCGTTGCAGTGGTAGTGTCCGTACTTCTGGAGCAGGTGGAACCTGAACCAGCTCTTCTGCTGCAGAGGGACACTACCACTGCACCACCCAGAGTTTCTATTGCACACTCTGGGGCAGGAGACCCAGGTTAAAGATCCACCTTCCCCAGTGGTAGGGACACTACCACTGCACCACACAGAGTTTCTATCACACTCTGGGGCAGGAGACCCAGGTTGAAGTGCCACCTTCCCCAGAGGTAGGGACAATACCACTGCACCACACAGAGTTTCTATTGTACACTTTGGGGCAAGAGACCCAGGTTGAAGTGCATCCTACTCCAGAGGTAGGGACACTACCACTGCACCATACAGAGTTTCTATCGCACCCTCTGGGGCAGGTGACCCAGGCTGAAGTGCATCCTACTCCAGAGATGCGTGGTAGAAATTCTGAACTGATGGACAATATCTTCCAGTGAGGCACAGGGGCATCTCTTTCAGGGCTTTTGACCTATCCTGTAATCTTCCCTCTGACAGGAACGGGGTGACTTACCCCTTCACTTGTAGGGACCAAAGGAAGGAATTTACTATCGAACGTTATTGTCGAGAACAAAACTCTTCAACTTGCCAGCGTAATTGAGTTGGAGAACACGTTGCCCTAAGTTCACCCTAGGACCCTTGCAACGTCACTGAATAGATTTGACCAGCCCTTCGTTAAGTGAGCCATCATTTAAGAGTGGTGGAATAGATAAAGTTTAAATGATAGATGTAGCAATCTGAGCCTGCTAGAATGTCCCCCCAGAACCCACATTCCCTCTCCCACTGCTCAGTTTCTGCGCAGTTCCCTTGAGGGGGAAATTGGTTAATCCCTCTCACCCTGCAAACTGAAACTCTGGGTGATGCTCAAAGCACATATCTTAGAGGCAAAAACAGAAATTGCTGGGAAACTCAACAAGTCTGGCAGCATCTGAGGACAGAGAAACAGTTAACATTTCGGGCTCAGTTCTGAAGAAGGGTGACTGGGCCCGAAACGTTAATTCTGATTTCTCTCCACAGGTGCTGCTAGACCTGCTGAGTTGTTCCAGCAATTTCTGTTTTTGCTTCTGATTTCCGGTATCTGCAATTTTGTGGGTTTTTTAGTTACATATTTTAGGATTAACTGGGGATTTGGACAGAAAGGCTTCTGTTCACGATCCAAACACCTTATTCTGAGCATCCCCCTGCAGAAAGTTGGCGTTTTATGTTTCAGAAGCCACACCACACATGTTTCTCTCCCCACACATGTTGCCGGCACCTGCTGAGTTTCTCCAGCACTTTCTATTTTTTATCTCAGACCTCCAGTATTTTGCTTTTACACCTTATTGTTGCTCCATTCCAAGGTAACATACAACACTGAACAGTCTATAGGAGCTCATTCCTGCAGATGCTGGAGTCTGTGCTGAAAACAAAAATGAAACGCTGGAGCTCTGATTTTTGTTTTCTGAAGAGTCTATAGTATGACTGTTTTACACGTCATATGGTCCATTTTACAGATTGCTTCCTTCCACAGTCGCCCTCTCATCTCCAGAACTTCACCAGTGAGCATTAAACAAAATGTGTTGACTAAATGTTTGAATCCCATGTCCTCTCACCCAGCTCCTATACTCAAGTGATGTCTCCCCTCCAGCCGCTCTCAGTCCATCACCATCAGGAAGCAGTGATCAATTCGGTTAAATTCTAATATCTCACACCCATCCCACACCCACGAACCCCCACCCCTCCCCCTCAATGGACCTTACTGCTGTGTACACCCTACTAGCTCAGTCAGCTGAGTTTACGCGGGAGAAAATTCGAGATTTTATGTAATGGCACAGACGTGGTGGGCCGAAGGGGCCTGTTGTTGTCTACTGTTCTATGTGAATCTAAGTCCAAAGATGAGCAGGCTAGGTGGATGATGCAGGGGATAGAGTGGAGGGAGTGGATCTGCGTGGGATGCTCTTTGAAGGCTCGGTGTGATGGGCCGCATGGCCTGTTTCCCCGCTGTTGGGATTCTATGAATGGTTTTATCTTCTGACCCGTGGTTTGTCACTGGTCTGGAACGCATTCCAAATGTCAATCCCAGATTCCATAGTTTGCCCATCAATATTCATTCACCAAATCCTAGGGGGTGCTATAAGCAAGCATAAAATAATATAGCACAGACCACGACCATTCGTTCCATCGTGCTCGTACCAGCCCTTCAAAAGAACTATCCAACACATCTGCATGCTCTGCTCCTTCTCAGTAGATTTTTTTTCACCTCTGCAAGTATTTGTCCAACTCCCCTTTGTATGTAACCCCGTCCCTTTCAGATTTATCAACCCTGACTGTAAATTAACTGTACATTTCCGTTTCCACTCTGGCCCATCTAGCAGTTTCCTCCAGCCTGCTTATTGGATTTATTTGTTGAATTTACTAGGAGCTGTTTTCTCAACTCCCGCCGTCAAACCCCGGTCGTGATGTTATAAAGGAAGACGGGAACTGACCACATGGTTACATTCGCACAGAAACATCCAGAATGAATCTGACTTTTCTCAAAAAATAAAAAAAGACTTTGCCCTTCCCGTGACTCTCTGACAGTCAATGGAGCACATGTGTTTACCCAGTTTGGCGCTGTATAAAGGCTGCAGGGAATTTATTCAAAGATCATCCGTGTGTCAAATGAAATCACAGCGACCCACAGTAATTCGGGTCCGTGCACGTCAAACCTACCGCCTTAAACGCCGTCTGCTGAAAATGTATCAAATAAACCCCCAGTTTGGACTAACTCAATGTTATTTGAAGTGCAACTAACTGTTAACCTTGTTTTAGCCAACATGACGTCTGTTACTTGTGAGCAGTCCCTTTTCTTAAAATAAAGCAGAAATATATACAACATGGATTGTTGTAATGAAATATAAAGTTTTGAAAGAGAAGTTGTAAAACCACCGATTATTTGCAAGCTATAGCATACAGTACACCGCAAGGAGTTGGGAAGCTAATTTTTCCAAGCTACCATCAGTTTGGAGGAAGAATCACTCGATCCGAAAGGCTAACTGATTTCTCTCCATATCTGCTGCCAGACCGGGCTGAGACTATCCCGTGAGTTGTTTTTGAGCTAATCTTTGGGAACGCTTTACCGAACATTTCAACAGCTGCTAACCTGGGCTCTGGGAGACATGGAAAAGAAACAGCTCAGAACCGTCCAGCATTGAAAAGGCCCTTCGGCCCATCAAGTCTACACTACTCACATCGCCTTGAAAGTTGGGAAATTTCAAGTGTTCATACAAAGGTTGTGAATTTACCCGCCTCCATTACCCTCCCAGACTGTGCATCCTAGAGTCCCAACATTCTTTGGGGGATTTTCTTCAGAACTCCTCTAAACCTCCTGTCTTTCACCTTAAAAGTGTGCATCTTGTCATGGCTTGATTGGCGAAACTGGAATCATAAAACCCGACATGGGCGAAATGACTGAAAGATAAGACCCCCCTGTAGTTTTGCTATGAGAATGTGGCGATACATTCATCCAAAGAACAGTCAGATATCTGCAGCCTCTGGCTCTGAGCTCGCTAATAGGAAGTAAAAGCCTTGGAGGGAACACAGAGGGGTGAGGGGTTCAGCTTTATGGGCAAACTGGGATTGTTCTCCTTGGAGCAAACTGGACCAAGTGGAAACATAATATTTCTGATGGTGGGGAGCCTGGGGGGATTATATTAAAAGGGTTGTGATGAGGCAAACCCTGCAAGTATCAAAAGTCATGTACTGAAAATAATTCACACAAAAATACAATAGGATATTCGAGCTTTTTTTTTACATCTAACGTTTTGTGGCCGAGAACTCAAAAGCTTAGGACAATTGCAAATGAACTAAAGGGGTTCTGGAGGAGAGCAATTTAGTCAGCAGTTTCAAAGAGCGAGTAAGTAGGATTGAATGCCCCCCTTGTTTGGGAGACAGCGTTTCTGATGAAGATTCTCCATCGAATAAAAAAGTTAAGACTTAGACACTAAAAGCAACACATTCGAAGTGTTGCAAAATATTTCAAAAAGGAGGGAGGGGGGTTAACCTCTTGATCCGCTGAAAATTGTTGAATCATTTCACTAACCATTTAATAACTCAATCATTTGGTAAGCATTGGGACGTGCAATGAGTTAAATTCAAATTAGAAAACCATCCATTTTAGATCATTAACTGTTTATTGCAGGGAGAAGGAGATTGACGGAGAATCCCAGCAGTTTAGTTTGTAAAAATAATCTCAATCTCGAGCACCCGTTTGGTACACCTTTACATTACTGACTAGAATCGCGTCAGTTGATGTTAGGACAATAGTGACATTTGAATTATTTCAGTTGAATACAGCGAATGAAGGCAAGGGGGAAACCATACACAGGAAAGGCGACTGTGTTTTAAAACTCCAACCGAATGAAACGGACATAAGGCTCTCTACATTACCATTGCTGTGTGAATGTTATTGTGGGATTGACAGGTTGGGAGCACTCCCTTGGCTGGGGTCCAAAGGGAAAACAATATCACTTACTTTTCTTCTACCAGCTGCCGTTGGTATTCCTCAAACTCCTCTCTTGTCATTCCCTGGGCTGCGGCTTCCGACTTTTCTCCCTCGCCCTTATCCTCGCCAAGTCCCCCAGTGAAGTTCTTCAACTGTCCGCCTACCATGTTCTTGACGATGAATGCCATGGCGCCGCCTTAAAGAAGTTGCCCGTTTTCAGGAGGTCTTTTGTTGAACAGCTCCCAGCGCAGCGTGTGTGTGAGTGTGTGTGTGTCCGCCTGCGTTGGTTTGTGGATGTGTTGGGAAGTGGGTGGGGGCGGTCGGATGAAGTTTCAGCACCACGCTCCTTGGACAGCGCTCCACGGAATGGACAGCTTTGGGGATTGGTGGACAGCCCGCTCTCTCCTCCCTCGCTCCCACCCTCGCCCCGGCAGCCAGTCACCGCTCTCCATCGCGGATCTCAAACCTGGATGAAGTTTGCTGTTTGGTTTGAAAAATCCGACAGACTACCCCACATGCAGCATGCTGCCGGGAACACACAGCAGGAGCTTGGGCATCTGAGAAGGAACCAAAAGGACTTGCCAAGGCAACAGGCACATTTCCAATCCTTACTAACATTTTAAGTGCTTAAAAACTAAAGATCAATTTTCAGCAAAACGGTAAAATCTATGGATTTAATTTGGATTTATCTTTTGTTTTCTCTGTCCCACTAATTTTGACTTGCCGGGTACTTAATAATCTCTCATTTCCACACCTATGTACATGATTAAAAGCTTCTGGTATCAATGCGCTGCAATTAAACTCTTGCAATCTTGCAGCACTGGAGCTACTCCTTCAGTGATGTCCTGAAACAACGTTTGTTCTCTGTTCTGCAAGAATAATGAGAAAATCCTATGTTGATGCCCCAAAATGAGCTTTATTTCAACCTTAGAATTTCCCAAAGATTTGCCGGAATAAAAGTGACACCAGATGAACCTTTAAATTGTCTTCTCTGCAATGACGAGGCAGTTGCTCAAGGGAGTGAGAATTGAGGAAGGGGTCTAAAGGATTCTGGGTCATCTTCTTTCTCTTCTGAACCCATCCGTGTAGAACACATCCTTCATGCATCCTCAGCATTTTCTACCAATTCAAAGTCAATTACTTTTATGAAGGTTACTAAGGCAAGGATAACTCCATTAAGTGCAGTTATTGACATTTCACTGAGTAGATTGCAGGGAGTCGAGAAAATGGAAGCCCTATGGTAAAGAACAACACTGATTTAAAACAACTTATTTCCAAAAGACTTGCATTTATAATTGAACTTTTCACAACTTCAAGAGGTCACAACTCATTGTACAGCCAAAGTACCTTTATTTTGGGAGAAGGGGGAGGAGATTTATGCACGGCAAGGTTCCACAAAAAGTAGTGACCAGATAATTTGGTCTTAAGTGTCGCTGGAGGGATAAATATTGACTAAATGAATGCGTCTTCTCTTCTTAGGGGTTGGGGACTCAAGGGATCTTAAAGCTACACCTGAGAACAGATGTTGCTTCGATTTAATGTCTCATGGCAAAGATGGCCCAGTAGTAGGGCAAGCACTCCCTTGATACACCATTGATGTGTTAGCCTCAGTTCTGAGCTCACTAAGGGAACTTAAAATCACAATCTTCTGAATAAAGTAACTGCATTGTGATTCCTTAATTAGTTTGACATACCAACCTCAGCTGTTATCTGGCCTGTTTCCACACTGTAAGTGGCCTGTTTCCACACTGTAAGTGGCCTGTTTCCACACTGTAAGTCTAATCTAATCTAATCTTAGGTAAGGGGTAAATGTAGGGGTATGGGTGGGTTGTGCTTCGGCGGGTCGGTGTGGACTTGTTGGGCTGAAGGGCCTGTTTCCACACTGTAAGTCTAATCTAATTTGGAACTTCTTGAGAATAAAGTGTTTGTTTGAGAATTGGTTAGTATGGTTAGTATTTAATATCTGCTTCTTGTTATATTTATATTTTGTTTCATGAGGTATGGATCATCACTGGCTAGCTCACCAGCTATTGTTTTTGAGAAGGTCAGCTGCCATCTTCAACTACTCCAGTCCACTTTTGGAATATTGCGTGCAATTCTGGTCTCCTTCCTATCAGAAGGATGTTGTGAAACTTGGAAAGGTTCAGAAAAGATTTACAAGAATATTGGCAGGGTTGGAGGATTTGAACTTTACAAAGAGGCTGTATAGGCTGTGGCTGTTTTCCCTGCAGCACCAAAGGCCGAGAGGTGGGCTTATATCAGTTTATAAAATCATGAGGGGGATGGATAGAATAAACAGACAAAGTCTTTTCCCTGGGGTGGGGGAGTCCAGAACTAGAGGGCATAGTTTTAGGGTGAGGGGGAAAGATATAAAAGGGAACTAAGGGGCAACTTGTTCATGCAGAGGGTGGTGCATGTATGATATGAGCTGCCAGACGAAGTGATGGAGGCTAGTACAAACACAGCTTTTATTTTTT
This sequence comes from Hemiscyllium ocellatum, assembly GCF_020745735.1. Lineage (NCBI taxonomy): Eukaryota > Metazoa > Chordata > Chondrichthyes > Orectolobiformes > Hemiscylliidae > Hemiscyllium > Hemiscyllium ocellatum. The sequence goes on along the minus strand of NC_083442.1, from coordinate 28,723,227 downwards.
TTTAAAGATATTTTTATTAGAAATTTAATATTTTGACAGATTTACAAAAATAAACAGAACTTTCAAGCACAAACATTAATATAAAAATAGATCTTAAATATATAATCATCAAAATTCAAAGGAATGATACTAAAGAAGAAAGAAAAACAATGAAACTCAGTTAACTACTAATCTAATCCACAATTATCCAGAGTGTATAGTTGAGTCACTTACATCCTTCAAACAAGAGAAAATGTTCTCTAATACACTCGTAACAGTATAATAAAAAGGAAACTATTTCCAAACAATAAGAACAAAAAAAATAAAACATGTTTAAATGGAGATCCTCCCCCTTGTTCTCAGGGGGCCTTACTTCCTTTCTAAAGGTCCACCATATCCTCTCCCAAACAGTGTCCCACCCTCAACCCGGGCGCTCCTTAATAGGATTTAGATATAATACCGAGCTAGAGTTGACAGTGAGCGCCCCACCCCCACCCCTCCCCACCCATACCTGAGTATATCTGATAGCATCAATGCCACGTACAAACACACATAACTATAAAATTACAACTCCAACAAATTACAGTTAAGTATAATAACATAAAATAGCAAGAGAAGACAACCCTGCTCCCAGAAGCAAAAGTAGAGTAAAGTATCCATTTCTCCCCACGGAGTGTGGAAGAGGCAAGCCAACATAAATTGTCTCTTACGATTTATTTAAACGAGTCTAAAAGTTCCTTAGCCTCTTCTGGTGATCTAAAATTATACTCGGATCCTTCGTGGGTAAAGCATAACGTCGCTGGGTAGCGTAAGGTGTATTGAATATTTAAGTTCTTTAGACATTTCTTCACCTCATCAAACGCCTTCCTCCTTCGGGCCAAAGCCGGGGAGAAGTCCTGAAATAACATAATCTTGGATCCTTCATGAATCATAGCTTTAGGATCCTTTCCAAGCTTTCTGGAGGCATCCAGGAGTATCTGCCTCTCCCTATAACTCTGCAGCCGGAACAGGACCGGGCGTGGGCGCTGGTTTGGGCCAGATCCGCGTACTGCGACCCGGTAGGCCCACTCCACCCTTACCCGGTCAGTTTCAGCCCCCAGGTTTAAAAGCTGGGGCAGCCATCGCTCCAGAAATGCTGCTAACTGTCCCTTCTCTTCTTGTTCAGGGAGGCCCAGAAGACGGATATTCTTTCTCCGATTTCTATTATCCAGGTCATCCATGTAGATTTCAAAGGCCCGGACTCTCTGCTCCAGAGCTCGCACCTGTTCTGCAGCTGTTTGTGCTGCAGCCTCGGAGGTCATGGCCTTTAGCTCCGCCCCCTTCACTCGGCCCTGTAATTCCTCGAGAGCCTGGCTGTACTTTTGTAGCTTTTCTTCGAATGCATTCCATCTCTGTCTGGATTCTGCGATGAAATTGACGAGTGTCGTTTCCAGCCTGGCAATCATCTCTACAAGGCCTGTTTTTACATCAGCTGCAGCCGGAGGAGGAGAGGAGGGTGGGGGAGGGGTCTTTGTTTTCTGAGAGCTGTGGGATCCCTTTGGTTTACTCATTATCCACTTAATATTAAACTGCTTAAATATAATAGTAAACAGCTAATTAAGGTTAGAAATTTTTTTTGGGTGGTTTGGTAAGTGTGGTGGGGGTGAGTAACTCACTTTACCCAGGTTTTGGGAAGAGCACTGTAAACTCAGACTTGCTGAGTCGCCGCCATCTTGGATCTCCAAACACAGCTTTTAAAAGGCATCTGGATAGGATATATGGATAAAGAGGGATATAGGCCACGTGCTGGCAAATGGGACTAGATTAGATTAAGATATATGGTCAGCATGGACGAGTTGGACCTAAGCATCTGTTTCCATACTGTACATCTCTATGACTGTTTGTGGTGTAGGTACATGCAGACTTCTAGTTGGGCAGGGAGTTCCATGATTTTGACCCAGAGACAATGAAGGAATGATGGTCCAGTTCTAGGCCAGTATGAGGTGTGGCTTAGAATTAAACTTACGTGTGCTTCCATATTCTGCTGGCCTGTCCTTCTGAGTAATAGAGGTCACAGGTACTTGTCAATGAAGAATTGGTGAGTTGTTGTAGTGCATCTTAAATATGATACTCATTGCAGCCACTCTGCGTTGGCAGTGGAGGAAGTTAATGTTTATGATGATGTATCAAGTAATGGCATGTCAATCAAAGGTCTGCTTTGCCTTGATGGTGTCAAGCTTCTCGGGTTGCACTGCAGCGGATGCACTGATAGATAGTGAGTTAGTTGCTGCAGAACTCCCAGAATCTGACCTAAATTGTACCCCAAGTATTTATGTGGCTGGTCTATTTCAGCTTCTAGCCAATAGTAATCACCAGGATGTTGACAGTGAGGGATTCATTAATGGCAATGTAGTTGAATATCAAGTTGACATGGTCAGATTCTCACTTGTTATAGATGCTTATTGCCTACTTGCCACTCTTCAGTCCATGCCTGAGCATTGTTCACACCTTGTTGAATATTGACACAAACTACTTCAGTATCTGAGAAGTTGCAAATAGTGCTGAACTTGTACAATCAGGGAACCTTGTCACTCAGGTATTAGTGTTCAATGGTCATGTAAGGGACCCCATGTATTGTGAAAATACAATAAAGACAACATCACACACACAAACCAAACAAGATTGCACACCACTTATTGTCAATGGTCATATCAATAAACTTTAATGTATCCACATAAACTGGAACAGAAAACTACAACTGAAACATATGGGAACAGGAATTTAATCCCACATGCCTGTTTAGCCATTAATTAAAATCGTTGGTGATCTATGATTTAACTCCGCAAATCTGCATTTTTACAATATCCTTCAACGTTAGGATAACAAGAATATACCAACCTCAGGTTAAAATTTACAATTGATTCAACATCAGTCACTGTTTGTGCTAGAAATGTTTGAAACATTTACTAGCCTGTGTTTGTAGATGTGTTTCTTACATTTTACAAATTGCAATAATTTAGCATTCATTTGACAAATAAATAGAATCATGTGTATCATTAAGAATAGTTATCATTCTTTTTGAACAATTAGCTTATGTATCAATTTAACCAGCACTAAAACAAGAAGGAATGTTAATAGTTAGACAATATGTCCAGCTCTCTAATCTGTGCAAATGAAATATTCTAGCACTAGAAAGATAAAAAATCCCATAAATAATTATTTAGTAATTGATTCTAAACTCCTTCTCCTCTCTCTCAAAATCCACATGTGCATTTGCACTTCAATTCTTGCGAATTAAAGAGAAAGCAATATAAGCTGACATTTCTTTGCATAGCTAGTGGTGATATTCTACATCTAAGATGTCCAACAGGTAGTTTGGGTAGGGTTCAAGGATAAAATAATAACCATAGAATTCTCTTTGAAACTTGGAGAACATGCCTCTCCAATTCAACTAACACCATAAATAGATTAGCTGGTCATATATATCATTGTTTCCTGTGTGATGTTGCTGTGTGTACAATATAATGCTTCTATTTGAAGTGTTTCTAGATGCAGTTCTTTTTCCAACTCCACATGATAAATGCAAGTTTATTTTCCTTTCTTTTCATTACAGGCAATTGTCACAAGTATTTAACATAAATTAGGGGTGCAGCTGAAATTGTGCATGGTCTCAAAATACACACTGAAGGTGTAATTAAAATGGCTACATTAAGTCACTATTCTTGGTTTGAACAGACATGGTTGTGTTATTTGTATAATGCTCATTTTGGTATGTGTAGCATAGCCATAAATGGTTGGGATTAATTGTATTCATGCATTCCCCCCTCTCCTGATTCTGTAGTTCATAGCAAAGAAATAATGACTGCCATTCATAATGCTTTCAACAATCCAGAGATCTGTTGCTGATAGTCGAGTGGCAACTTATGGGATTTAGATTTTGTGTTTTTGCACTGTGTTAGGGTCTGTGATCACTACAAGCAGATAATGACAGGTTTCTTCAACTAATGAGATGGAACAATCCTCACAAACACAATCTAAATATTACATTGAATTGAAAATGCTAATTATGTATAGAAATGTCAGTTAGCTCGGTTGACTGGCTGAATGGATGGTATGTGAGCCAGAGTGATGCCAACAGCATGGTTTCAATTCTCCAAACCAGCTGAGGTTATCATAAAGGACGTTTCTCTTGTCTGGGGCATGGTGACTCTCAGGTTAAACCATCGTCAGTCGTCTCTGTCTAATGAGAAAGCAGCCCTATGGTCCTGTAGGATGATGGCATTTACTTTTAAAGGTGGCAAATAATGGATGGAATTGAGAGAGATAAGAGATAAACAAAAAAAACACATTAAAAACATTTTATATTTTTAAAATCTCAAACACTTGCACTGAAGAAATACAATTACATGATTGTAAAATTAAATATTCAGAGCCAGATTGTATAAAAACAATTGCAACATGATGCCATTAAAATATGTTTTTACACTTGACTATGAGATTCCTAATTATTTGCCCAGTGACTTCAGCAACTTCACATGGTTACATAGATTTCAATGCTGAGTTTACTGATATATCAGTGTTACAAAGCTTACAGCAAAGTAACTCAGATAGCAACTGGTGCACTTCCATGTTCAACTGCAAGTGTACAGACTGCTGGCCAGTTGACTCCAGAATAACAGTATGTGATCAAAAGCAAAATACTGCAGATGCCAGTAATTGCTGGGAAAAGGAAAACAGCATATCCAGCAGCGCCTGTGACAGAGAAATGGAGTTAACATCTTGAGCCCAATGTGAGTCTTCTCCCAAATTTTTCCTGTTCTGCTGAAGAAGTGTCCCTAGATAACTCTTTCTCTCTCCACAGGTGCTGCCAGACCTACTGAGTTTCTCAAGTTCTTTTTGTTTTTATAACAATAAGTGAATTTACTTTCACTATCACAATCAATCACAAAATCTTAATCAAGATGTATACAGTATTTTAATATACTGTTGTTTACTGCATTTTTCCAAAGAAATGACCAGCTTATGAAATGTAACTGGGGGTAAAAAATGAGGTCTGCAGGTTCTGGAGATCACAGCTGAAAATGTGTTGCTGGTTAAAGCACAGCAGGTTAGGCAGCATCCAAGGAATAGGAAATTCGACGTTTCGGGCATAAGCTGATTCCTGATGAAGGGCTTATGCCCGAAACGTCGAATTTCCTATTCCTTGGATGCTGCCTAACCTGCTGTGCTTTAACCAGCAACACATTTTCAGCTATGAAATGTAACTAACTTCCATTCAAATATTCCTTATTTTGATGAAGAGAAATTGCTCTCTGCTGCTGGAACTCAGCTACTTTTTGAATAGACCTTGTTTGCTTTGCTGTTTGATGATAAAACGTTTCTCATTCCTGTTGAAACTTCTGCTCCATCCTCCAATCACTGGATGACACCATCAGTGTCACTGGATTCTCTATTCTTAGTATTAAACGCACATTCAAGTTACAACACAAGATGAAACATGTTACATGCATATAAAGAGAAGACATTTATCACAAGATGCTGGGGGACATTGGACAACTGAATAATAATCCAAATGTTTTTTTCTGAATGGATTAATCAGTATTCTGTCTGAAACTTAACATGTTGACAGATGAACTGTATAAAGCAAAAGTAAATATAATTATATTCAAAATTGTAATTATAGTCACAGACGATCATTCTATAATGTGTGAATTATAGAATGAATGAATGAGCAGATAAATAATTCGGAGCCCAGGCTAATGTTCAGAAACCTGGATTCAAATCTGACTGTAGCAGATGGTGAAATGTGAATTCAATAAAAGCTGGTCTGATAGTGATCATGAAACCATTGTTGTAAAGATCCAATTTGCCCACTAACATCCTGGGAGGAAGGAAATCCGCCTTCCCTACCTGGTCTGATCTATAAGGTGACTTCAGACCCACCGCAACATGTTGACTTTTAAGTGTTCTCTGAAATAGCCTTGCAGGTTACTCAGTTCAACTCAGATTTTTTTTTTAGATTACTTACAGTGTGGAAACAGGCCCTTCGGCCCAACAAGTCCACACCGACCCGCCGAAGCGCAACCCACCCATACCCATACCCTTATATTTACCCCTTAACTAACATTACGGGCAATTTAGCATGGCCAATTCACCTGACCCACACATCTTTGGACTGTGGGAGGAAACCGGAGCACCCGGAGGAAACCCACGCAGACACGGGGAGAAAGTGCAAACTCCACACAGTCAGTCGCCTGAGTCGGGAATTGAACCCGGGTCTTCAGGCGCTGTGAGGCAGCAGTGCTAACCACTGTGCCACCGTGCCGCCCACGGTCAGGATGGACAACAAATGCTGGGCTTATGCCCACTAGAATAAAGAGAAAAAAGAAGTTGCTAAACCTTCTTCAATTATGTCTACATATGCAAGGGTACGTGTTGCAGAACTGCATTACACCGTGTTCCCAGTTAGTTCTTAATGTTTGTTTACAGGACAAAACATAGATTGGAAAACAGCCAAGGTGGTTCCTGTCATAATACAAATTCTCCATCTGGGCAGTGGGGTTTTAAGAGTGCACTAGGCTTTAATATTCATATGTTAGCCTAGGATTACAAATCCTTTATATAATTGAAGATGAAGGGTAGCAATTTGTCAGACTATAATTCTATCCTTGAGTTAAAATTATTTGCAAAGGCAGAAGTTTATTTAGGGTGTAACTCTATACCTGCCATTAGTCTATTCATACACATGTCCATACACATTCATAAAATTCTTTAGTAGGTCACAAAGCATGAGTCATCTTACTATTTTGATTTTTATTTTAAAAATATAATTAAACAAATCTAAATTCAAAAGCACATATACTTAACAAACTCAAACTGAAACCCCACCTATTTGTGGAAACACATGTGATTTAAAAAAAAAACTAATTTCATATAATGGTGCAATTTTAAAAAGATTTCAACTTTCCAACACTCAGAAAACAGGAACAAGAGTGGGCTATTCAGTTTGTTGAGCATGCCCATCACTCTGGCTCATGACTAGCTATCTCCTCAATGCTATTTCTCTTTATTCCATTAGTAGCATCCAGGAACTTATCAACTTCTGCCTTGAACATGCTCAATAGCTGAACTTCCTCCAGGGTAGAGAGCTCCGAAGATTCACCACCTTCTGAATGAAGAAATTCCTCTCAAGCACAATCGAAAATGGCCTGCCCCATACACTGAGTTAATTCCCCTTTGTTCTGGAATTACATTATGGAAACGTTTATCGCATCATTCCCTTAAGAATTTTGTAGTCTTGGTCATCCTTCAGAACAGACTCTGTGTCCACATTTTTAAAAAAAAAGTCAGCTTTGCACCATATGTAGAGCTAAAGCAGGATGCCCTGATTTTTCGATTTCATTCCAAGAGTTCAGCCTAGATCTTCGTCCAAAGCAGCCATTGACTGGAGGCAAGCCCAACAAAAGCAGTTGATGACTCAGTGACATGTCCATGGATGTCCTGATCAAACTGCTGGAACACTCACAAAACCCCATCTGACCCAAACCAAGTGAGGTCTGGAATCCCAACACTGCAGACCGTTGTAATAAAACCTCAGTATCTCCTTTCCAACTAACACATGGGAAAATCTGAAATTAGGCAGCACACATCTTCAGGGCATTTCAGAAATATCGCGTGTAATACTGGTCTCCTTCCTATCAGAAACTTACAAGGGTTCAGAACAGATTTACAAGGATGTTGCCAGGGTTGGAGGGTTTGAGCTACAGGGAGAGGCTGAACAGGCTGGGGCTGCTTGCAATTTGGCAGATCCAGCTCACTGAAGGCTGCTTGCTGCACCGAAAAGCGATACCAGTAAATAGTTTATTTGTTTGCTTTTGTACAAACTGCTTTTCCCTCAATTCCACTCAACACCAACCCTCCTCCATCTCCCACCCACTCAACAACCTTCGTACTCCCAAATTTCTCTGAGGTCCCGCAAAGTTTGCCATTAAAAAAATTTACATCGCAAAAATAGTAGTTTGGGAAGCACAGTTAGGATTACCTGCCCCCATTTCCAGATCACTTTAGACCCTGTTCTTTCCATCCCCGGCCCTTTCCCCCTTTAGAAATATACGAACTAAGAACAGGAGTAGCCAGAGTCAAAAAGACTGGTGCTGGAATAGCAGGAAAGAGTCAGTGTTTTGGGCTCAAGCCCTTCATTAGGAATGTGGAGGGGAACGGGGGATGGAGAGATAAATAGGGAGATGGAGGGTAGGACTGGCGAGGTAGAGAAGGCCATTCAGCCCTTCTAGCCTGCTACACCATTTAACATGATCATGGCTGATCTCATCTCGGCCTCAACTCCACCTTCCTGCCTGCGCTTCAATACCCTTCAACCCGTTACTAATTAAAATCTGTCTATCACCATCTTAAATGTTGATATGGGTTTTCACTTCAAATATCAATATTGGAAACATTTCACATGTTCACATTGTTCTGGTTATTGTCCCAAATTTCTCATAATTACCACCTGATGCCTGGAGGAAGAATGCCTCATCTTCCACCTCGGAACCCTTCAACCCCATGGCATCAGTGTGGACTTCACCAGTTTTCGCATCCCCTCATTCTACAGTGCTCAATCAACAGAAACAATTCTCCCCTTTTTCTTTTCTTTTCAGACACATATCAAATCATCCTGTGGTCTAATGAAAAAGTCTTTAATTTTTCAAATGCTCCTTTGTGTAGTCACTGTGGGAGGAAGCATCCTAATCAATTTATGCTTAATTCGCTTTTGTTTCAGCATCCTTATTGTAGTGTGGGAGCAGAAAATTTTGTCTTGACTGCATTATGACTCAGGGTTTCCACAGATTCAACATTACATTCTGAAACTTACCTTAACGTCTGTCGGATGATGGATAGTTGCAGGCGGAATCTGTTCACGCATTTCAGAGCCTGGGGTGTTCAAGCCATTTTGAAGACCAGGCCTTATTTGAATCCAAGAAAAATCAAAGAACTGGGGATGGTGAATATCAGAAACATAGTCAGGAATTGATGGAAAACTCAGCAGGTGAAAGTAGACACTGCAGATTCTGGAGATTAAGTCAAGCTTACAGCAGGTCAGGCAGCATCCAAGGAGCAGGAAAATTGACATTTCGGGCAAAAGTCCTTCATCAGGAATGAGGCTGGGAGCCAGTGGGGTAGAGAGATAAATGGAAGGGGGTGAGGCTGGGGGGAAAAGTAGCTGAGAGTGCAATAGGTGGATGGAGGTGGGGGTAAAGGTGATAGGTCGGAGGGGAGAGTGGAGCGGATAGGTGGGAAGGTTGACAGGTAGGACAGGTCATGAGGATGGTGCTGGGCTGGAAGGTTGGAACTGAGATAAGGTGGGGGGAGGGGAAATGAGAAAACTGGTGAAGTCCACATTGATGCCATGCGGTTGAAGGGTTCCGAGGTGGAAGATGAGGCATTCTTCCTCCAAGCATAAGGTGGTAAAGGAGTGGCAATGGAGGAGGCCCAGGATCTGCATGTCCTCGGCAGTGGGAAGGGGAATTGAAATGTTCGGCCACAGGGCGGTTGATTGGTGCTGGTGTCCTGGAGATGTGCTCTAAAGCGCTGTGAGAAGGTGTCCAGTCTCCCCAGTGTAGAGGAGACCACATCAGGAGCAATAGATACAATTAAGGACGTATGAAAGTACAGGTGTAACTTTGATGAATGTGGAAGGCTCCTTTGGGGCCTTGGATGGAGGTGAGGGAGGTGGTGTGGGCACAGGTTTTGCACAGGTAGGGTGGGAGTCAGAGTCGGTGGGTTGGTAGAAAATGTCTGTGTTGAGTCGGTCACCATTGGTGGAAACGGAGAGGTCCAGGAAGGGGAGAAAGGTGTAGAGATGGTCCAGGTGAATTTAAGGACGGGCTGAAATGTATTGGTGAAGTTGATGAAATGATGGCGCCAGTGCAGTCATTGACGCAGAGGGTGGTATGTGTATGGAATGAGCTGCCAGGGGAAGTGGTGGAGGCTGGTACAACTGCAACATTTAAGAGGCATTTGGATGGGTATATGATTGGAAGGGTTTGGAGGGATATGGGCCGGGTGCTGGCAAATGGGACTAGGTTAGGTTGGACTTAAGGGTCTGTTTCCATGCTGTACATCTCTATGATGCCAGTGTAACTGCAGAAGATGGACTGTTCCACATAACTGACAAAGAGGCAAGCACCATGTGGATGCCCATGGCTACCTCTTTCATCTGGAGGAAGTGGGAATACTCAAAGGAGAAATTGTTGAGGGTGAGGACCAGTTCAATCAAACCAATGAGTGCGTCAGTGAAAGGGTACTGGTCAGCATGTTGGAAGAGGAAGAAATGGAGGGCTTGGAGGCCCTGGTCATGGCAGATGGAGGTGTATAGGGACTGGATGTTTATGAAGATGATGCGTTGGTGGCCAGAGAAACGGAAGTCTTGGAGGAGGTGGAGGGTGTGGGTGGTGTCCTGAACATATGTGGGGAGTTCCTTGACCAGGGGGGATAGGACAGTATAGAGGTGGGTGGAGATGAGATCGGTGGGGCAGGAGCAGACTGAGACGATGGGTCGGCCGGGGTGGTCAGGCTTGTGTTACTGGTGGGACGTCATACCCTTCATCCCCATGGCATCAAAATGGACTTCACCAGTTTCCTCATTTCCCTTCCTGCCACCTTACCCCAGTTCCAACCTTCCAGCTCAGCACCACCCTCTTGACCTGTCCAACTGGTCTGTCTTCCTTCCCACCTGTCCACTCCACCCTCCTCTCCAACCTATTACCTTTATCCCCACCTCCATCCATCTATTGCACTCTCAGCTATCTTTTCCCCCCTGCCCCAACCCCCTCACATTTATCTCTCCACCCCCCGAGACTCCCAGCCTCATTCTTCATTTTTGTCCGAAATGTCAATTTTCCCGTTCCTCAGATGCTGCCTGACCTGCTGTGCTTTTCCAGCGCTACTTGAATCTTGACAGGAAATTCAGCTAGTTTGACAGCATCTGTGGAGAGAAAGCAGAGTTAATATTTCGGGTCCAGTGACCCTTTCTCAGAATACAGCTCTTAAGGAGGTTCACTGGATCCGATACATTAACTCTGCTTTCACTCCACTGATGCTGCCAGACCTGCTAAGTTTTTCCAGCAATTCCTGATTTTATTTCTATTTGAACACAGTTGGCATTTCCAGGTGGCTCTATCGACTTGCAGTTGTATGCCAATTTGGCTTGATTGGTAACACAAAGACCCCTCTCACCCGGTTTATACTCTCTTCCACCCTCTTGTCAGGGAGGAGGTATAAAAGTTTAAATACACATGCGAACAGTTTCAAGAACAGCTTCTTCCCAGCTGTTATCCAAACTTTCTCTGCAACCTCTTGGCAGCTGTACCACTGTATCCTGCACTCTGCTCTGTTACCCTGATGCACTTATTTTGTCTGTAAATCTCATTAAAGAACACTTTTCACTGTACCTCTGTACATGTGACAGCAATAAATCAAACCAAACCAAAGGCAGCTGTGGTTGGAAAATACAGCAGAACACAACCCAGATGTATTGTTTTATTTAAGGGTAATGCTGAGGAAATGCTACACTGTTGAATGACACTTTTCAATTGTAAATCTAAAATAAGGTCTTCACTACCTGTTTAGTTAATTCTAGATTGATGGATAAGTGCTAAGCAAATACCACCTCCACCAAGAGAGAATCTAACTACTGCCCCATGAACATTCAATGGTATTTCTGAGACACCCACTGGCAACATTAGTATTGGCCACAAACTGAACACAACTAGCCATATAAATACTGAGGCTACAAGAGCAGTTCAGAGACTAGGAATTTTGTAGCTAGTAACTCATCTCCTGGTTACCAAAAGCCTGTCCACCGTCTATAAGATACAAGTGTTTGTGCTGTACATCTCTAGGACTGAGTCACGAATGAGATGGAATCTTCCCCACTTGCCTGGATAAGTGCAGCTCCAAGAACCCTGAGGAAGCATGCCACCAACCAGGACAAAGCTTGATTGGCACCACATCCGCAAGCATCGATTCCCTCCACCGTCAATGCAGGTTAGCACTAGTTTCTGCAGTGCATCTACAACATGCACTGCAGAAATTCAAAGATCATTAGGCAGTTCCTGCCGAACGCATGGTCACTACTACCTAGAAGAACAAGGGCAGCAGGTACATGGGAACACCACAACTTTCAAGTTTCCTCCGAGCCAACTCACCATCCCGACTTGGAAATATATTGTCACTCCTTCAGTGTCGCTGGATCACTATCTTGGAACCTCCTCCTGAACAGAGTTGTGGGTCTACCTACAGCACATGAACTGCAGCAGTTCAAGAAGGCAGCTCAACATCATCTTCTCAAAAAGGTACAGGCAATAAATGCTAGTCCAGCCAGCAACACCCATATCCCGAGAATGAATGAATAATAAAAATTCAAGATCACATAACAACACTTGAAAAAGGACAGCGAGTTTTTTGAAAGACCAACTCCCCCAATCAATTCCAAATAAACTGCCCTTCATGTCTTTGCTCCATGCATACTTTTCACTGTATTCACTTAACATGTTGTCATTAAAGGTAAAGTCACCATAATCCTACTGGACCACATGGCTGCTCTCTCATTAGATAGACACATTTGGTGCTGAGTTTAACCTGAGGGTCACCATGCCCCAGGCAGAGGGGAGAGGTCAAGAGGGACAGTCCTTATGGTAACCTCAGCCAGTGCAGGAATTGAACCCACACTGTTAGCATCACTCTGTATCATAAAACTTCCTGCAAGGTGGCAGAACAGTAGGGCTCCTGAGACAGAGCACGTCGGCTCTGACTGTTTCTTTTTTCCTTTTTGGAACTCTTTGCTTTTCTTTCTCTTTTTATTTTCCTTACTTACCTCTGGACCTCAGGCGGCAACAGACCTAATACCTCAAGTAAGCCCAGCGTGGAGGAGGGTGGGCCCAGCGTGGAGGAGGGTGGGCCCAGCTCGGACCTTGAGTAGGCCCTTAATTACTTTCCGAACATTGGACCTGGTGTCAGAATGCTACATTGCTGGCAGTTGCTACATCGGCAGAAATGATGTCGGTGACGTAGCTCCAGCAGCGAAAGATGTCTCCTGAGGATTGGCGACATAATTGTTGGTTAGGTCTGGTGTGAACGATGGTGTTGAGGTGGTGGAGGTGGGATAGCAGCGCAGGTGTCATTGATGGTAATGAACTGGCTCTGAATTGACTCTCTTGAACCTCGATTTTTTCTTTTCCTTATTCTTAAATCACTCAAAATGGCGCCAGATCATGGTGACATTGGAAAAGATTTTCACTTTTACTGTTTGCCTCACCGTCAAAATATATGTGACAATAAATCATTCAATTCAAACCAGCTGTCCAGCCAATTTAGCTTAATTGACCCCTTAGTCTTGTAGTCAGCACTTCAACGTAATTAATTGCAAATGAATTTCTTTGAAACCTTGTTTCTTTTTAAGATGGCCGAGTTTCTTTGACGTCATCATTTCCTGCAATATTTAGGGACATCTTGTTCTATGCTTGCGGTCTTTTGCCAGTCATCAGTTTAGGCATTGCCTCTTAAAAGGAAACAATTACCCTCTTCAGCACTGAGCAGGATAGTCATAAAAATAGTTCCCGAGTGACTTAGTTCACAGAGATAGCAGCAAGCATTAGTAAGTCAGCTTTAGGATTTAGAAACCTTCATAATCACAGAGCTGTACAGACCCTTTGGTCCAAAACATCCAGAAACACTAAACTAATCTCATCCCGTTTGCCAGCACTTGGCCCATATCCCTCTAAACCTTTTCTATTCATATACCCATCCAGATGGCTTTTAAATGTTGCCATTGTACCAGCCTCCACCACCTCCTCTGCTAGCTCATTCCATACACGCACCACCCTCAATAAAAAATAGTTGCCCCTTCAGTCCCTTTCCGCTCTCACCTTAAGCCTATGTTCTCTAGTTTTGGGCTCCCCTTACCTGGGGAAAAGACCTTATCTATTTACCCTATCCATGCCCGTCATGATTTTATAAACTTCGGTAAGGTCAACCTCTGACACCTTTAGGTCACTTTTATATCTTTTCCCTTAAGCCCAAATAGAAGTAAAAGTAACTCCAAGTAAAGACTGCTTATGACATTTATTTCATTGTACAAGTTGTTACAACATACCATTTGTTTAAAAAAAAAAATCGATTGAAATAAATTAGGACATTTGTTGAGATCATCACTTCAGTTAATGCAAAAAGGAGCAGTTGAACAAACACTTTTAGTATATAAACACTGAATAAATTTTGTATAAATCTGAACAATTGTTACATTGGAACTATGTTAGAATAGAAAATATGTTCCAGTGTAATTTCATGTAAATGTCAGCTTTCAAATTAGATTATTTTTAAAAAAATAATATTCACTATGAAAGTAATATATGACGACAGTAGTCACAGCTACTGACCATTTGGTGAGCCTGACTTAGAATGTCATGTAAAGACCATTTAATAAGGCAGGCTTACAGCACGCAATTACTTTAGAAATTCATTCATAAACACCTTTCAAAAACATCTCGTCCCACAATTTTCATGATTCCAGTGCAACCCTTCAGAAAAATTTCTTGGAATTGATTTCTCTTCTATTCCTGTAAAAAGATACAATATTTATTTACTTTTGAGCACTTTCAGTACTAAATCTGAAGCATAGGGTTCTGAAGGTCAAGGCTACAGAGGTAAAATAGTATTACCTCTGCAAAAGGATGGAAGAAATGTGGAGCAGAAGAGGGCTAAGCAGTCCTTGAGACCTGTTCTGTCATTCAATTCAATCATGGATGGTTTATACCTTAAACATAATCTGTAGGTTCTGTAACTCTAAAGATTCTTGCCAAAATAAAAATCTAACAATTTCACCCCCCTCTCTCTTTCAATATCCATTTCATTGTTTTTCCAATCATTTTAGTACCCTGTAATTTTCTTCGAAAATAAAATACAGGTTTCTGATGAATCAGTCTGAAATTCCTCTCTTGCTACTTGATCATCAGGCAGAGGAATTCGAGATAAGCACCATCAGAATTTACTGATCTTTGTCATTTTACAGCCTTTTTTTAAAAAAAGACTCAACTCAGTTACAGTTTTTTCGTTCAATCACAGGAACGTGTGCATTACTGGCAAAGTCAGAATTTACTACCTATCCCTTTTGTGTCCTCAATGAGGTGGGGGTAAGTGGCTTTCTTGAACAACTGTGTGGCTTGCTTGACCACTTTAGAAAGTACTCCTAATAATCCACATCACTAAGAGTCATAAGGGCCAGTAGCTTTCGTTCACTAAAGGATTTTTGGTTGGGTTTTCTTTTATGGTCACTATTGCTGAAAGCAGCTGCTTCTTCCAAATTATTTAATTAACTGAACATAAATTCATCAGCTTCCATTTTGCAACTTGAACTTACAATATCGTTAGTTGAAGCCCACAGATTTCTAGCCCAGTGACAGATATACTACCACACCCCATATGGACATTATAAATGGAATGCAAAAGGTTTAATTCCTACAGTGACTGGGATTGGACATTCTGTTAACACATGGCAACAGCACAACAAAACAGTTTGTCTATTTAGTAAACCTGAATTAGGCCAGTTAGGAGCTGGGGGAGGGCTCACATTGGTCCAGAATATCATCAGAACAGAGATGCTAACATAACAGGCCAATCAGCCCCTCAATCCTGTTCCACCATTCAATAAGATAATGGCTGATTGGATTAGTCTACATTCCCATCTATCTATAACCACCTTTCAAACTCATAGCTTACTGAGAAAGCAATGAATTCTGGAGGCACCTTCCAAACTTATGACCACATCGATCTAGAAGGACAAGGGCAGTAGATACATGGGAACACCACCATTTGCAGGCTCCCCTTGAGGCCACTCAACACCCTGATTTGGAAATAGATCAATATTTCTTCACTGTCAGAAGTCACATGACAGCAGGTCATAGTCCAACAGGTTTATTTGAAATCATGAACGTTTGGAGTGGTGCTCCTCCATCAGGTGAAGCACTTGTGAAAGCGTGTAATTTCAAATAAACCTTTTGGACTATAGCCTGGTGTCGTGTGATATCTGACCTTGTCCACCCCAGTCCAACACCGGCACATGACTAACAACATTCAAAAACTCTGCTTCCATCAGTGTTTGAGGAACAACACCCTGATTCTCTACCCTCTACAAGAAAACAATATTTGCCTCATCTCGGTCTTAAATAGGTGGCCCCTTATTTTTAAAACAGTGACCTGTCCCTCTACAGTTTCCCACAAGAGGAACCATCCTCTCAACATTGACCTTCTCTCGGCATATCAGGATCCGATACGCTTCAATTAACTTGCCTCTTAGCCTTCGAAATGCTACATCCTGTCTGGAATCCATTTCTCCTTCAATTATCTCAAGGATAATTGTCAATTATCTCAATGACAAGCGAGATCTTAGTCACCAGCATATGAACTCTGATTTCTCACGAGTTATGCTTCAAAATCTTGTATCACCCAATCTCAGACAAAGAGGGAAGGCTCAATAGCACACAGGTTCTGAGGCATTAATAACACGTCGAAACAACAGGGTATATTATTATCAGGTGGATAATTAAAAACAGAACAAACATCTATGTTTTCCCTTTTACTTATGATGTGCAGATTGCACAGACAATAATAGGGAAGGCAAATGGAATCTCTTTCCCATTCCAGAAATGGCAACTTGATAAATCACAAGCCTGGATGAGTCACACTTTAGTCCTTGAAGTCAAGAGGAGCCTGGAGCACATCGAAACTTAAGCACTGTTTCCATATTGATATCTTAACAGCTAACAAGTAAATATAGCAGTGAGCAAGTAGCACAGAGGAGCATTAAATTTAAAATCAAATGATTTCCTTTCACAGTTGCTTGGGAGACATCCAGTTATACCCTCATACAGTGCACAGACAAAAGAGCATTGTACAAGTAGCCATTTGCCTGGAGAACATCGATGCTGTTTAATGGGAGGCTCTTGGAATTCTAGGTCCATGGTCAATTATGATCACAACTTCTGAGAGAGATCTAGGACATACAACCTGACCACAAACCTTGGCTGTCTCTTCCTTCTCTCGCCTAGGTTCTTAATTCTTTGAGCAACAAGGATGTTCCCTATTACCAGGGAGTTCAGAACCATGAGTCACAGTTTTAAAGATACAGAGGATTCAGGACTGAGAGGTGGAGAACTTTTTTCACCAGAGCAGGGTGACCCTGTGGAATTCTCTGCCACAGAAAGCAGTTGAGGTCAAAACATTGAATGTTTTTGAGGAGGAGTGAGATAGACAGATAGATTCCCTACAGTGTGGAAACAGGTCCTTCAGCCCAACAAGTCCACACCGACCCTCCGAGGAGCAACCCACCCATTCCCCTACAATTACCCCTACACCTACCACTACAGGCAATTTAAGCCAGCCAATTCACCTGACCTGCACATCTTTGGACTGTGGGAGGAAACTGGAACACCCTGAGGAAACCCACGCAGACATGGGGAGAATGTGCAAACTCCACACAGACAGTTGCCCGAGGCGGGAATTGAACCCAGGTCCCTGGCGCTGAGAGGCAGAAGTGCTAACCACTGTGCCACCGTGCCGCCCACAAAGTGTGGAAACAGGCCTTTTGGACCAACATGTCTGTACTAACCCTCCAAACAGTATCCCACCCAGACCCGTTCCCCTACCCTATTACTCTACATTTCTCTGACTAATGCATGTAGCCTATACATCTCTGAACACTATGGGCAATTAGATGGCCAATTCACCCAGCCGGCACACATTTTTAGATTGTGGGAGGAAACCGGAGCAAACCCACGCAGACTCGGAGAATGTGCAAACACCCCACAGAGTCACCCGAAGCTGGAATTGAACCTGGGTCACTGGTGCTGTGAGGCAGCAGTGCTAACCACTGCTAATACACTGAGATCAAAAGGCTTTGAGGAGAAGAAGTGAACAGGTTACTAAGTTGGATGATCAGCCATGATCATATTGAATGGCAGGGCAGACTCAAAGGGCTGAATGGTCTACAGCCACTCATATTTTCCATGTTTCAACTGGTTTCACTGGTTTGGCAAACATGTTTTGGCCCATTCTTAACTTCTCTTGATAAGATGGTGGTGAGCCATCTTCGTCAACCACTGCAATATGAGAGGTGTCGGTAGACCCATGGTGCTATTTTGAAGCGAGTTTTGGGAATTTTTGACCCAGTGAATGCAAAGAAACAACAATATATTTCAAAGTGAGGGTGGTGTGTGGTTTGAAGGAGAACATGGCGCTGCTCTGCTGGTCGTTCTCAATGGTAAAGGTCATGGGTTTTGGGAGATGTTGTTAAAGGAGACTCAGTGAGCTGGGGAAGTACAGCTGAGGAACTTTGAAATGCTCTCCTGGCTAAAATGAGAAGAAGGGGAAATAAACTGGGATCATTAAAGTTTCATGGTCTCACTGAGCGGTTCCATTATCTGCACACTGGTCAGAGTCCAGTTTCAATCTCATTGACCAAATAAACACTTCATAGACTTCTGATCCTTTCACACCCCAATATCCTGCAAAAAGTGACTTAAGGGGCAACTTTTTCATGCAGAGGGAGGTTCGTGTATAGAACAAGCTGCCAGAGGAAGCGGTGGGGGACTGGTACAGTTACAACATTTAAAAGGACTCTGGATGGGTACAGGAGTAGGAAGGGTTTAGAGGAATATGGACCAAATGCTGGCAAATGGGACAAGGTTAATTTAGGGTATTGGGTTGGCATGGATTGGACTGAAAAGTCTGTTTCCTTGCTGTACATGTTTATGACCCTGTGTGACATGTACCTGACTTACCTGATGGCTATGTATTATTGCCCAGGACTACTAGACAACACATTCCCACATTGCTAACACATGGTCCAGGTACCTGAACGTTTGCACATTAGCTCATACTTTACCAACCTCAACAACTTTTATATATATATATTGTCAGTGCAAACTTATTTTACCCAAGAATAAAAATGAATTACCTGTGTATTAAGTAAGAGAGAAAGAATACAGACTGGAGAACAATGAACACCAAGAAATGCCAAGCTGAAGTACACGATGGAATAGGTGGGACCTTCGGGCAGCTGACTTGTTGAACCTGTGAAAGAAACGATGAAGGCACATTATTGTGTGCAGTCATTAGACACAGAAGTAATGGAACTTACTCACAACCCATTGTACCAGAGTTAACTGGGTACAATGTATTAGGATGGTCTTAAGAATATAACACAGCAAAATGAAAAGCGGTAATAAAAATGCGGGTGCAGGAGATACTCAGCAGATGTGGCAGCATCTGTGAGGAGAGAAATAATGTTTTCAGCCTGGTATGACTGCACAAAAATCACAATGGATTCAAAACATTAACTCTTTCCCCACAGATACTGCCAGAACTGCTGGGTCAAACCAGCATTGTGTTTGCGTCAGATTTTCGGCATTTGCAGTATTTTGCTTTCAACAGAAAGTAGTTCTCATCACGTATAAGTATAATCCAGAACTTCTAAGTTGGCAAGACTCATTGGATGATAAGTGTACCACTTGATATATTTTTTTTAAAAAACTGCAGGACACCGCCTTAAAACGGAAGCAAAATAGAAATTAAATTTCCCTGTAATGCACATATCTTTCTTCTTCATATACATCTGGAGGTTCTCCACTGATTGTTATGAGATGGACAAAAACTCATTTATTTTGTGCAATCTTCCTTTAAGAACTAAAGGCTGTGGTGTACTTTGAAAGGCCAATTTTTTTCTTTTGATTATGACATTGTTATGTTCCAAGAAAAGCTGAATTGACCTGGAGCTGGCATGATGAATGTGAACAGCTCAGAAACATAGGGCAAAAAGGATGGGGTTTCAGTCAGTTTGTTTTCTGTTGGTGGTTGAGGACCCTGAGAATTGATGGATAGACGGGAAAAACAGTCAGGCTCTCTTGGAATGGAAGAGTTTTCTCTTTGGCAACCCTTTTGTTGAAGGGTTCTCAGAATATTACAAAGATTATGTTTTGAATCATAGGATCCCAACATTGTGGAAGCAAGCCATTTGGCCCATCGAGTCCACAATGACCCTAACAGCATCCTACCCAGACTCCACTATCCCTGTAATCCTGCATTTCCTCTGGCTAATCCACCTAGCCTGCACACCCTGGACACTATGGGCATGTTAGCATAGCCAATCCACCTTTGCTGCATATCTTTGGACTATGGGAGGAAACGCACACAGACACGGGAAAAATGTGCAACTCCACACAGTCAGCCAAGGGTGGAATCAAACCCACTGTGAAGCAGCAGTGGTAACCACTGAGCCACCATGCTACCCTGTTATGGTGTATGCTACACAACTGGAAAGGACAGGACTCTGGAGGGCACCAGAGAGCGCGTGAGAGAGCGCGCGAGATTATGGTTGGTCAATACCTACTGCTGCTGTTGATGTTGGGCCAGAGCCCAACACGGGTGTTTAAAGGGCTTGGAGAAGGAAACCTCTAGGCACTTTTTGACATCAGGATTATCATGACCCCAGTGCGAGAGAGTTTGTAGATATGCACCTGTCAATGATAACTTTGTCTGGGGCAGATAATATTCATCTGAAACAAGGTTGTAGGTGAATGCAATTCAAGCCTCAAACAACTAGATTGGAAGTGAGAGATCCTACAAAACAAAAGCTGAATTAAAAAGACTTTGAGATTGCTTATGGTACTGCGTTTGTGGGGTAAGTAATAGGAGTGCCTATGACCATCTGTGGTATATTTTTGTTCTATTCTATTTCAAATGCAATTTTCCTTTTTATTTGAAGCACCTTTCAGCTGCTAATTACTGTTTGCATGAGATTGATGTCAATTTTTTTGTTACAAGTTTTAAAAAGTGAAATCTTCGATCCTTCTGTTGTCTTTGTAGCATCCCTTTCTGTTAAATGTACTAATGCTTACCTACACATGCAAAAGCACTCTCACTGCAGCTATTTAACTGCAAAATCATTGGTTAATGGTTGCATTTCATTTGCAAAATAGCTTTTCTTTTCTAACACAATGACTACATTTTTCATTCTGCAGATATCTGATACTCTGGGGACAATTTGGGAACTGTGGTTTGGAGTGGAAGGGGTTTCACTCATGAACTCCAGGACAAATTACTGACTGACAGTTTTGATTGGGAAGGTGAAGTCTATCCTTATTCTCTCACCAATATTTTTAAAAGCTTGTCTACCACACATTTTTGAGTGAAATGATGGATTTAAGGAGTGATGTTTCAAACCCACATACTGGAGAATGTGTAGCGATCACACCTCTGGGGAAGGTAGCTGCATCTCAGGTCACAGGGGTGACTCTGCAGAGTAGTTGGCCCTTTGACTACCAATATGTTTGGGATGCCTAGCGGCTTTGCTTTAAGGAAGGCAAGGTTGCATCTCCTCCTGTTCTCATGAGAGTAAGCCTCTGAAGGGAAGCCCCCGAGGTGATTGTGTGGGGAAGTGAATTTTGATCAAAACCTGGCCTGGGTCTTGCTCTCACCCTGGGGAAATGCCATGTGTTTCAGAGAATGCAGGATGTGCTACATCTGATGAATATTAATTCAGCCTTCAGAACAATTTTGTGTTGCAACAGAAAAGAAGTACATGAAGGGGTAAAAACCTTCCTTAAAGGCATGCAGAACGGTGTTAAAAATGGAAGGAATAATTATGGCATTTAATTTAGACAGTTCAGATTGAGAGCAAATCTTCCAACATTTCTCACAGTGCAACAGTCCAAAAAGAACTCTGCCACAAATTCATCACAATTACTACCTAGCATGAGTAGTTTATGATTCAGGTAAACTATTTTACATTCTCAAATTTAAAGGCGATGATTCCAGATTAAAGAGCCAGACATTTTGATCTATTTGTATCACCAATTCATGTAATGGTACAGAATCTAAAAAACAGCGCACTGTCGAATGCTGATGTCTTTGACAATGCTGTGGCTTTAAGAGGTTATCTTGTCCTAGTCTCTGTTTTTAAAAGGGAGGTTTGTAAGGCAGTGGTGCCAAACGGTGCACCAAAACCATTAGAATAAACAACTTGGGTTATTTTAAAACATTGGAACAATAGCAGCAGCCTGAATGGGTTGTGCCCAGCTCTCTCAGACCAGAATTCTAATTTGTTTTTAGGTTTAACTTTAAAGCAGTTGCTGTTGTGAGCTTGAAGAGGTTAGAAGCTATTCTTACCACTCCTCACCGATTACAGCCAAAAGCTGGGGATTCTCTTCCTCAGCTGCTAAATTGCATAGGAGACAAAATCTATTTTCTATATTTGTCAAAGAGTATGCTGATAGGATGTTACTCTACTGCAACCATTAATTATGAGAGCAATTGTATCAACTATTCTGTTAAGTTTCCAATAGTTAGGCTCTTCTAAATTCCTCTTTCTTTGCTTGTATTTTATCAATAGTATTCAAACAAATTGTGTTTTGCTTAATATGGAGTAGTTTGACCAGTCACACTGCATCTGAAACACGGCACTTTACATTTCCCTTTAAACTAAGAAAAAGTTAGGGGCTAGGCTACCTTCTTAAAATATTTTGAGAGGCCTGGTCTGGTCCATAACAGGTTACTCAGAAACAGGAATAGGAGTAGGCCATTCACCTCCTCAAGCCTGTCCTGCTATTCAGTAAGATCACAGCTGATCTGTAGCCTAACTCCACACATCTGTCATTGGCTCAAATCCCTTAATACCTTTGCTTCACAAAAATTATCTAAGCTTTAAAATTAACAACTGATCCAGCATGCACTTCCATTTGCAGGGGGGTTTCAGTGGAATTTGGCAGGGTTTAAATTCGTTTGGCGGGGCGGGGGAGCCAGAGTGGTGGGTCAGCATATGCAATGATTGAGAAATGAGTCTAATAGGAAGGATAGGCAGGACCAGGCTAATGAACATAGGTGCATTTAGTATTAATGAATGATAATGAAAATGTGTATTTAACTTAATGCAAAATGAGTATAACAGGTGAACTTAAGGCCTGGATTACTACATGGGACTACAATGTTGTAGCCATTGCAGAAACTTGGCTGAGTGAAAGGCTGGACTGGCAACTCAGTGTTCCAGTTAGATATTTCAGGCAAGAGGGTGGGCTGTGGGGGGGAGAATGCCTGTGTGTGCATGCACGCACGTGTATGCTTGTGGAGAGTGTGGTGCTGGAAAAACACAGCAAGTCAGGCAACATCCAAGGAGAAAGAGAACCAATGTTTCGGGCATATGCCCTTGATCAGGAATGAGGCTTGTGGGCTGGAGGGCTGAATGATAAATGAGAGGGGGGTGGGGTTGGGGAAGGTAGTTGAGAATGCGATGGGGGCCCAGAACCTGCATATCCTTGCTGGAGTGGGAGGGGGAGTTGAAGCATTCAGCCACGGGGCAGTGGGTTTGTTTGCAGCGAATGTCCCAGAGATGTTCTCTGAAACAATCCGCAAGTTGGCACCCTGTCTCCCCAATGTAGAAGAGACCACTATATGCGTGTGTGTGGGGGGAGTGGAGGTGAAGGAGTTGTATCACTGATTAAGATTGGCACGGTTCTACTCAGAGAGGACATCTTAGCGGTGCCCATTCAGCGAGACCATCTGGGTAGAACTAAGGAACAAGAAAGGAGTAATCATTATGATGGGGCTATAGCGTTGGTCTCTCAATAGCCAGCAGGAGACAGAGGAACAGATATGTCAGCTGATCATGGAAAGATGCAAAGCATCTAGAAACAATAATCTCTTCTTTCTCATCCCTGCCACTCTAGTTGCCATTTCTGATTTTGATCTTCAGTGTGAAGCACCAAAATGACACAGTAATATCTCAAAGATGTGGTGTCAGGTTACCCTTCACCTCCCTGGCCCTCAGCAATGCTTCAAATTAACTAGTAACAGTGACTCAAGTTAATCTATTCTCTCCAGACCCATTTTCACCTTGTGTTAATTGCTAAAAATATTACATATGCATTCCCAGTAAATTCTTTAGTTTCACATTGCCAGTAAGAAAACTAGATTCCAATAGTTTATTTGGCAAAATTAATGGGTGGCCAGAGAAACTCATTATCATTTTTGTTGCTGCTCTCTTAGAACACATTACCAAAATGCCTATAACTCATTAAAAACAACACTTAATGGTCCCTTATAATCTAAATTAACTCAAACCCAAACCTGCGTCTGTCTAAAAACCAATTTTTGTTTCAACCACCTGAATAAGTCCTCTCCAGACTACCCCTGTCTTTTTGATCCAAGAGGGAAAGAAACGAAATATTTAATATTTCTTTGAAGAGTTATGTTTGAAAGATTGTGGAGAAGCCCGAATATTCTTTTTCGAAGAGGTCACTGAAAAGACGTGGACAGTTTTGTTTTGAAGGAAGGCTGATTGGAAATCATGCGGTCTGTGATAATTCTTGATCTTGGCTGCTTGAAATCACTTCAGGAAAAACACTTGACAGTTTTACCTTTGGGTTGAATAGTGTTTGCAGTTTCTGTCCTTGGGGTTTCTTGGGAAAAACCTGGTAAAGACAAGCTGCCTATTTTTAAAAATAAAACCATTCATGGGGTGTGGACGACACTGGCCAATGCGCAGCATTTTCTGGCCCATCCCCAATTGTTCAGACAGCAGTTAGGAGTCAACCACATGGCTGTTGATCTGGAGTCACGTGTAGTTTGAACAGATAATGTTGACAGCCTTCTTCCCTAATGTGAACCAGATGGGGTTTGCTTTGACAATCGACAATGGTTTCACGATCAGTACTAGACTCTTAATTCCAGATTTGTTATCAAATGCAAATTCCATCAACTTCCATGGCAGGATTTGAACCCATGCCCCCAGGACATTACCAGGGTCTCTAGATTAATAGCCTAGCGCTAATGTCACTAGGTCATTGCCTCCACCAAGGCTGGTGGAAGAACCTGCCTCATACTTCGTGTTTCCACCGCGTTCCTGTGGTGAATTCTGTGAAAACTGATGGTTCTTCTGAAAGAACTTCTCAATACTGTATTTCCTGAGCAAGCTGTATCTGCCAGTATACCAGAGACAGACAGTTATGATTAGTGACTTGACTGCCAGATCTACAGACTTCAGGACATTCCACACTTTGTGTTTTTTATCTTCTCAAGAATAAAAAATCTTGGCTAGAAAGTGCTTTTTAGAAAAAGAAAATGAACCAGTGAAGAGAGAAATCCATTTTATCTCTTTAATCCAAAGGATGTGCGTGTGAGGCTATTTATTTAATTCAGGATTGCCAGCATTTATTGCCTAACCTTAACTGCCTAGCAGAATGTGTCGCAATGAGCCACCTTCTTGATTTGCTGCTGTCCTTGGGATAGAGAGGTAAACATTTATATATTCATCTCACAAAGTAACCTGAACCCTAATCAATGCTGCATCTTCACTGGGCAGATTTGCTTTTTCTTTCCCATAACTAACCAATGATTTGGTGTCCACTAAAGAAACCTAGTCAATGCATCTTTTTAATATAGGTCTAATATGGAGAAAGCATACCACTGGTTGAATCAGGATTTGGGTAAAATATTGTTAAGTTTATGCTGTGGTCTGGGGGACACTGGGACACAGGAATGACAACTCCCTCTTCTCATCTCAGTTGTAACACTAGTCCAAACATACTTTATGGCAGAGATATCAAACTCCCAATGAAGCATAATCCAGAAGTGTTCAAGTCTTACCTTGGTGTTAGTTAAGCTGTTAATACCATTTTTCACAACGTGAATGTGTTCCTGGATCTCATTGACATGGCTTTTGCCTTCAGTGATGGCATTTAACGACTGCTGACTTTGCCTCACCTTGGATAACATGTCTGCAATGTTGACGCTGGAAAGCAAAATGCAACAGAGTTAAGATGGAGAGGGGAGATGTCAGTTAACTGGATAGCTAGTTTGCAGCGTGGGATGATACTGACAGCACAGTCTTAATTCTTGCACTGTCTGAGGTTATCTCCCACCTTCTCAAACTCATCTCTCACCTGAGGTGCGGCAACCCTCAGGTCAACTCAACACCAGTTGTGTCTTGCTAATGAGAGAGCAATCCTTTGGGATAATAGTGGGGTTAAGATAGAATCCAAAGTCTACAATTATACTCACCAAACGTTCGGAATCATGCTAGATATTGAGTTACAAAAGATTCTGAAGAAGGATTCAGCAAACCTTAAAGCTGCTCTACCATTGAAATAGATAGATTACTTAGTGTGGAAACAGGCCCTTCGGCCCAACAAGTCCACACCGACCCGCCGAAGCGCAACCCACCCATACCCCTACATTTACCCCTTTACCTGACACTACGGGCAATTTATCCTGGCCAATTCACCTAATCTGCACATCTTTGTGGGAGGAAACCCGATCACCCAGAGGAAACCCACGCAGACACGGGGAGAATGTGCAAACTCCACACAGTCAGTCGCCTGAGTCGGGAATTGAACCCGAGTTTCCGGCGCTGTGAGGCAGCAGTGCTAACCACTGTGCCACCGTGCCACCCTAAAAATGTATTTTTGCAAATTAAAGAGACAAATGCCTTGAATGCAAACACTCTGATGGTCAATGAATAAACATTGTGTCAAACTGAGTTTTGCAATATTTGATGCAAACACAGGAATTTCAAGGATTTATACTGTATATAGGAGAAAGTGAGGACTGCAGATGCTGGAGATCAGAGCTGAAAATGTATTGCTGGAAAAGCGCAGCAGGTCAGGCATTCCTGAAGTAGGGTTCATGCCCGAAACGTCGATTCTCCTGCTCTTTGGACGCTGCCTGACCTGCTGCGCTTTTCCAGCAACACGTTTCAGCTTTATACTGTATATACACACAAAGATCCAAATGCTCTTTATTTACCACCCAGTCATTGCCAAAGCCATACTCTCTCTGCTGCAAGCCTAATCAGTAACAGAATGACAGCATAAAACACACATGCTGACCATAATCCCAAAATAAGCTAATCCCACCTGCCTGCGCTTGGCCCATATCCCTCCAAACATGTCTAATTCATGCACTTATCTAAAAGCCTTTTAAATGTTGTAATTATACCCACATTCACCACAAACCATGCTCTATGGGGGGAAAAAAATTGTCCCTCAAGCCTTTTTAAAATCTTTGTCTCCTCACCTTAAAAATAAGCCCAGAGTCTTGAAATCCCCCACCCTAGGAAAAAGACAGCTGCCATTCACCTTGTCTATACCCCTCATTATTTTAGAAAGGTCTATAGGGTCACCCCTCAACTCCAGGAAAAAAAGTGCCAGCCTCTCGTTATAACTCGAACCTTCCATTCCTGGCATCCTCCTGGTAAACGTTGTCTGAACCCTCAACTTACTGATACCCTTCCCATAACAGGGCAACCAGAACTGGATGCAATATTCCAGAAGAGGCCTCACCAATGTCTAGCATAACCTCAACATAACATCCCAACTCCCATACTCAAAGGTCCTTGCAATGAAGGCAAACATGCTTAATGCCTCCTTAATCATCCTAACTTTATGCGATGCAAACTTTGAACAATTATGTACCTGAACCCTAGGTCTCTCTGTTCTACAACACTATCCAAGGCCCTACTTTTAACTATAAGCTCTGCCCTTGTTTGTTTTCCCAAAATCCAATACCTCACATTTATCCAAATTAAACTCCAATTAAACTGCAAAAGAATGAAGCTTGTAGAGAACTTAAGATATTGGAGAAGACTGTTGATCAGAGCAAGTTCTCCACACAGTAGAGGGAGACACTCAAGTATAAATGGTCAAACATAGGAAAGCTCAGCATGTGGCTTCAGTTGGAACATGCGTTTACAAAATACACCAGCAAAAGCCAGCAGGGGCCTCATGGATGTAGCTAAATCCTCCCCTTGAAACAAAGTGAGAAAATTAAACATGTAGATTTCAAAGCCAGCCCTGGGTGCATCGGTTAGTTCAGGTGGTGGGACACCTGGATTGTGATACCAAGTGTACCAGTGTGGGTGCAACGTCAGCTCACACATATTCCATTCAAAAGGCTTGCAGGTGAATTGCATCACATTGTATGTTGTGTTGTGATACTATCCCATTTGAAATCTTTTGACGTTTTACCCCACCTCGTCCTCTGTAGCAGGTAACACACACACCTACAGTAGCAGGTGTGCACAGTTCTGGTCACCCTGCCGTAGAATATTATTAAATTGGAAAGGGTACAGAAAAGATTTACAAGGATATTACTGGAAATGGAGGGTTTAATCTATAGGGAGAGGCTGGATAGATTGGAACTTTTTCCACAGGACTGTAGGTGGTTGAGGGGTGACCTTATAGAAGTTTATAAAATCATGAGGGGCGTAGATAAGGTAAATAGCAAATGTCTTTTCCTAAGGGTAGGGCAGTACAAAATTACAGGTCTTAGGTTTAAGATAAGAGTATTTAAGATTTAAAAGGATCCTGAGGGGCAACATTTTCACACAGAGTAATTCACGTGTGGAATGAACTTCCAGAGGAAGTGGTGGATGTGGGCACAGTTACAACATTTCAAAAGACATTTGGTCAGGTACAGGAATTAGAAAGGCTCAGTGGGAAATGGGCCAAACGCTGACAAAATGGGACTAGTTTAATTTGGGAAAGCTGGTCAGCATGGGCGAGTTGGACCAAAGGGCTTGTTTTTGTGCTACATGACTCGCCCGGACCCTTGCGCCTCCTGCCGTTCAACAGACTGCGGTTCGGAGTGTGGCCCGAGCTCTGCTTTCCTTCCAGTCGCACATAATCCTCAACCCTCCTGTCCATTAAAAGTCTGAACAACTCAGCTCTGAAGATATTCAAAGACCCCGTCTCCGCTGCTTTCAAACACTAACACTCCTCTGGGGGGAGAAATTCCTCCTCGTCTCCGAATGGAACTGGAGACCTTACATTTTATAAAACTGTGTCCCCTACCTCTAGTTCACGACTTTGAACAAAAGACACTTAAGAGTCATGTGTCTTGGTAACTATCACCTATGGTTACAATCTGGGATCTTCCCAATAAAAGTTCCACTACCTACAGAAAACTAAAGGCTATGCACTGTGTTGACTAATAGGTCACTCCAGTCAGATGATTCACTCCCAGCATTTTCACTTGGCTTCCTGCTCAAAATCAGCCTCTGGTTAGGGGGAAAAAAATAAATCAGCAGATGGCATTTGCTATGCAGCTGTACAGTTCGTTGTAGTGTCAGCCACTGAAGCAGTGTCGAACACTGTATCTAAATATAGTTTACATGGGGAGGCACGGTGGGATTATCATATTAAAATATGAAATTGCAATTCAATTCTAATTACACTTAAAATCTAATCATAGGTTGGGAAAAGCACTGCGAAGCTCTCTCAAAAGAGATTTTCTGGCTATTCTGAATCAGAAACAGACGATGCCAGAAAACACTCAGTGGCTCAGACAGTGTCGGGAGAATGCAAAGGCTAAAGTTCACATTTTGGGTCAATGAACTTCCCAGAGTTCAGATGCTCATGGATTTGGAGTGTTTCCAACAATTTTCATTTCAGAAGGTGGTGCTGTGTACGGCTTGTGTGATTTATTCTAGTCAGTTGAGCCTGGGAGGAGTCTGTCAGAGCAAATTCTCGACAAAAAAAGAGGGGACATGTTTTCATTGAGTTTCTCAGAAAACTTGCACATTTGGTGGAGGAGGAGGAAAATCGAGACCATTAACTCAGCAAGTGGAGCAGGCAAAACAAAACCCCAGAGAGCAGTGAACCTGACCTACATGCCTGTTGTAGATTCAATACTTACTACTCAACCAATACACAACAGGAGAGATCATTCCAGTCTTGTCCTACAAAGACTCAGGTATTTTTAGTTGTTAACGAAATCAACTACTTCCCTGCTTTTGTTTATTCTTTAAAGGGATGTTGGCATCACTAGCATTTGTTGCCCATCCATCACTGCCCTTGAATTGATTGGCATGCTTGGCCATCTCCAAGGGCAGTTAAGGATTAGCCACATTGATGCGAGTATGGATTCATAAGGGTGGGCCAGGCTGGGTAAAAACGGCATGTTTCCTTCTCTTAAGACATTATAGCCATTAATGACAGTGGTCATGGCCACCATTATTGAGACTAGCTTTCAATTTCAGATTTTATCAATCATATTTAAATTCCAAAGCCAGGGACCCAGGTTCGATTCCTGTCTCAGGCGACTGTGTGTGGAGTTTGCACATTCTCCCAGTGGGTTTCCTCCGGGTGCTCTGGTTTCCTCCCACTGTCCAAAGATGTGCAAATTAGGTGAATTGGCCGTGCTGAATTGCCCATTGTGTTAGGTGCATGAGGCAGAGGGAAATGGGTCTGGGTGGGTAACTCTTCGGAGGGTCGGTGTGGATATGTTGGGCCGAAGGGCCTGTTTCCACACTGTAGGGAATCTAATCTAATCTAGTCTAACCAGCTGTCCATGGTGGGATTTGAACCGATGGTCCCACAGCATTAGTCTGGGCCTCTGGATTACAAATCCAATCGCATTACCACAATGCCACCATCAACCCATATATTGGGATTCAAACATCTATGACAAGGTTTACCATACACATTTGTTAAAACAGATCCACAGAGTGGAAATGGAACCGAACACTGCCCGGTTATCTAGTTACCCTCATCAAAACAACACCGTTGTATGGCCAAGAGCTGAAACACCCTCAATCCGCACATCGTACAAACACTGGAGAATAATTACCGGGTATAAAACATTTCTCGTACATGAAGTTCAGAGAGGTTGAGCCAAATAAGCTCTTCCCTTTTGAATTTGAATCTATTGTACACTTGGCTTGTGGAGATATATTCCTCTCATATCTACAGAGGCCCATTTCATAATCATTTATTGGACTGGACTGGACTGAGTAGAGCATACAGGAGTCACGATAAAGGGATGTGGGGTCATTCCTTGGGCACACCCAATTTGATTCTGAAAAATACTAAAAGGGTCTAATTGGCCAAAAAAAAATTGATAGATGAATAGAACTCTGCAGCAAGTGAGGACATGGAGCAGAGCTGTATATAACCCTTTGGCCTTAAGATTAGCCGGGAACTAAAACTTAGCCAATGAAACTTGTTGGGCCAAACGGCCTGTTTCCACACTGTAAGTAAACTAATCTAATCTAATCTAATCTAATGAAACATGGTCAAATCTGCATGGACAATATGTCAGTGATAGCTATCAGTGAATTTACACATTGAATGTCCCAACCTCTTGGGTTGGATTAGATGAAGAGTTATCACTGGTTCCTAGTTATATTCTGGATATCCTTGCCAAAAGTGGAGATGTGTCCAGCTATTTGATAGAAGGATTGGTTCAATTCTCTCCAGTCCAGCAGCCTGTCAGCACACAGATCAGTCCCTGGATCGAGTACCAGAGAAAGCCCAGTAGTTAAAGAAACATGATCCCATGAATAATCAACCATCCCACACCTCTCAGCATGGAATAGCACAATGGACAGAACATTGCAAAAAAGCTCAGGACCCAATAGCTCACTTCATTTTCCTTTCAAACTACAAATATGTTTAGCAAGATCATTTGAGAATATTTCCTGAGCATGGTTTCCCCAGGAGAAATATTGGAGTAAATTCCAATGTCTCCGAATTAAATATTTCCCCCAGAAAAACTAAAGCAACCTTCCTGTCAAAGGACTTCAATCACAATCCATTTGAATAGCACTGATCTTTTGCTGTCAGAAACTGACATGAATAATGTACAGCTTTTGCTCCCTGCCCATTGATTCCTTGATTGGCAGAGACAGATTTCTAAAAGCAAACATTAACAATATCCAGGTTGCATGCTTACAGAATCAGCAGGCCATTCTCCCCATCGAGTCCACACTGACCACCCCACTACAGAGTAGACTTTGGTAAGATGTTTCCATTGGTAGCAGAGACGAGGACCTGAGGGCACGGCCTTAGAGTAAAGGAGAATCCTTTTAGAACGGTGATGAGGAGAAACTTCTTCAGCCAGAGGGTGGTGAATCCATGGAATTCACCACCACGGAAAGCTGTGGAGGCCAAGTCATTGAGTATATTTAAGACAGAGATAGATAGGTTCTTGAGTATCAAAGGTTACAGGGAGAATGGGGTTGAGTAACTTATCGATCATGATTGAATGCAGCAGCAGACTCACTGGGTTGAATGGCCTTTTCCCTAAGCCACACATCTTTGGACTGTGGGAGGAAATCAGAGCACCTGAAGAAACCCATACAGACAGGGGGAGAATGTGCAAACTCCACACAGACATTCACTCAAGGACTGGAATTGAACCTGGGTCCTTTGCACTGTGAGGCAGCAGTGTTAACCACTGAGCCATCATGCTGCTCTATTACTGAGTGTTTACACTACTGGAAAGAAAAGAACTCTGAAGACAGAGCAAGAGCGAGAGAAAGAGCAAGAGAGATTATGGGTTGGTCAATACCTCATGTCGTTGTTGAAGTCATAGAGTAATAGAGATATACAGCACAGAAACAGACCCTTCGGTCCAACTCGTCCATGCTGACCAGATATCCTGACCTAATCTAGTCCCATTTGCCAGCATTTGGCTCATATTTCTCCAAACCCTTCCTACTCATATACCCATTCAGATGCCTTTTAAATGTTGCAATTGTACCAGCCTCCCCCACTTCCTCATGCAGCTCATTCCATACAATGCAATAGGGCTGTTTAAAGGGATTAGAGAAGGAAACCTCTGGGGATGGAATCAAACCAGGTGCCCGGTGCTCTAAGGCAGCAGCAGCACTAACCACTACCAGTCACCATAGGAAGAAAAGTAACAAATCTTAAACAGATTAATCTCAAGAAGGAAAATGTTGGTTTCCCCACCCTCCTGTGCATTAGGCATTTAAAAGGTATTGCATCTGTCTAAGTTGTTGGACAGCGATGACCTTTCACTTCGATTCAATTCATCTGTCCAGACAAACCCAGGAGCATCCCGCCAACGCTTAGCATCTGTCTTGTAAATTATCCCAAAGCTTTTGCCTCTGCTGTTCCATCTGATGGACATTCTGTATAATGCTCGCTGTTCCTTGTGAAGAATTCTGTGGCATCTGTCAGAAAAGTACTTTACATTGGCTTGAAATTCACTCCTTTCCAAGTTTGCCATCACAAATTACACTGAAATAGTGTCTGCTCGTTTCTCTCCGGCAGAACTCAGAGTTCTCTCTCAATGATTTTCTCCCCAGGCAGAGGCCAGATTTCTCCTGCACTCCCAGATAAGTCTTTCTGATGCAAGGGATTAACCCTGCAGTTCTCTGCAGTGACTGAGCTTAAGCATCACCCTCTCATCTCAAATGATCAAAAAACTTCTCATTAAAGCTGAAGATGTATTATCGCATTCCAGTCTCAAATAATTTACATGGGTGGCAACAGCATGCCAGCATACTTTTAACACACCTGCTCAGCACCAGTACCAAAAGGTATTAGTAAAACATAAAAGTTAAAAGATATTGTGAAACATGACTCCCTTCTTACTAGTTATTGTCAGACATGTCATGACACACCTATGGAGTAGGTGAGATTTTGAACTTGGGTCTCCTGGCTTAATTGAAGGGACACGACCACTATGCCACAAGAGTCCTACTCCTTTCCGATCTCCATCGCCATTTGGGTAATTAGTTTCAGATCTTAAATCGTAAAAAATTAGCCTTTGAGAACTTTGACCCTAAATCCTATAGACCTACCGATGCATTTTTAATATCAACGCTACAGTAAAAGGATACACAAGGACAATAGAATGTTTGCTTGAAAACCACTCGCTTTGAAGAATCTGAATCAGAGGACGTGATGGGAAATGGAGGGTTAGGATCGTACCTGCTGAGTTATATTTTATGAAGACGGAATCATACGTAAAATCAAGTTTGAGGGCCTGAATGGCCTGCATCAGTTCCCTCATCCAACACCCATCTAGTTGAACAACTTTCCACCTTTACATCTACAATTATTTTGCGTTCTCACATTGCATCTCAGCGACTGTACGTCCTGTTGGATTCCACCAGTCAATGGCCACTGGAATTGGATCAAACAATCTGGGCCATGCTGGATGTGTAAAATGGCCAATCCATTTGCTTCGGAAACAGCGCTAGTCTCACTGTGAAAGGTAACTCACTGGATTTGGAGCACTTTCAGATCCTTCGGAGACCAAATGAGATAGGACATACATTTGTGGAGTAGAGGGAGTTATCTTAAAACTACAGCAAAGCCAATCGGGGTGACGACCGAGAGTGGGCCTCCATGAAAAGACTAATGAAAATCTGAAATGGCATCCCTCTTCCAATGTTCCCTCTCAGCCATGCGTCCGTGGACAAGAATCCAAGATGACGGTGGAGGAGGACACTTCAGATGGAGCTTATCCACTCGGTCTGTTTTGTTTCCTTCCTCTACTTTTTTTGTTCTCATGTATTTTCTTTCCTTCTCTCTTCTGCTTGTCACAGACTGCCAGCCTCAGACTTAGCACAGACCTGGTGGGACAGCCTCAGTGTGGACCTCCAGTCTCAAGGTGATTCATCAAAGTGTGGTCCCACTGTCACTAAGCACTTAAGACTGTAATATTTGAACTTTCTTTGTTTTAAGTAGAAAATAAAGATGGCGTCATTGTACTTTAATCACTGCAACATTTAATCTTTACATTTTGTTCTTTCTTTTCAATTCCATACTTAGGTACTTGTACTTAAGATGGTGCCTTTTGCGGCAGCATTATATAATTTTTACTGTACTCCTGTACTTGAGTTCATGTGAAAATAAAAAGATCAAAATAAGATATCCTTTTGTAAATAGAGACCACACATCCTGGCAAATATAAAATTGAAGGCACTGTGCACAATGCCCC
The DNA here is from genome assembly GCF_020745735.1 of Hemiscyllium ocellatum. NCBI lineage: Eukaryota > Metazoa > Chordata > Chondrichthyes > Orectolobiformes > Hemiscylliidae > Hemiscyllium > Hemiscyllium ocellatum. The sequence goes on along the minus strand of NC_083442.1, from coordinate 28,688,472 downwards.
ACCCCACTCAGGTCTCATGAACAGTTGCTCAGACTGGAGGCCAGATGAAAGTTTCAAACCGGAGATGGATAAACATTTGGCAAACACACCAAGGAATAGGGCTGGTGCGGCACAATGGTAGTGCGGCACCTCAGCCTACCGCAGAGGTGCGTATTAATGAGAATGAGGTCAATGAGAAACTAGCTAAACATAGCGAGAGAAACAATGCAGTTCGCTGGGGTTGAGATACAGATTATACTCAGACTAACTGAATGAGAGAGCAGGTTTAAGTGGGGCTGAATGGCCTGCACCAGTTCCTGAACCCTAACCCAACATCAATCTGATGACATGATCGCCCTCCTTAACTGCTACAAATATTTTTCCATCTCACGGTGCATCTCAGAGACTGCACATCACATTGGCTTCCTCCAGTCAATGGCACTGGAATTGGGGAAAACAAGGTCAGGAGTTAAAATGCTTTCCCAGGAAATGAATCTGCTTGAAGGAGACAATGGTTGACAGCAGCATGTTTTCCACTCGATTGGGGACACAGGGGCTGGAAGGCACAGAGCATCAATGACGACATTGTAACAGAGGAAACGAGCTCCACATATCACAGCTTTTGCTCTTGGCTTGATATTATCTCGGGCAATGTGCTGTCAAGGACGGGAGACTGCAAGCTAACATTCAACTGATTCTGCAACTAACTGAGGAGGTCAGATGAACAAATGAATAATCAGTAAGCTCTAGATATTTATGTAACTGTAAACAATGTTCTGAACTGAGGGCCAGATAAGTTCTGAACATGAATCGCAGCAATGAAAGAACATTTGATTAGTAATCTAAACGGACAACTTCATCAGCCAGTCGAGTGCAGTTGTGAAAACAGTTCTGTCCAATACCTTACAATCTAACTCCACCGAATGCTTACATTCTGATATTCAGGACTGGGCTTGCTTTGTCTCAAGGGATGTGGGCAAGGTTAGAATTTGTTGACCATTCCTTAATTACCCTTGGCTTACTTGACCACTTCAAGAATGAACCACATTGCTGTTCGTCTGGGACTACATGCAGGCCAGACCAAGTGAAGATGGCAGACGTCCCTAAAGGCTATTACTGAACTTAACTTGCACTTAGAATACTGTATACAATTTTGATTGCGTGTGTGCGTGTGTGTTGGGGGGGGGGGGGGGGGGGGGGGCGGAGGCACGGTAAGTGGTGATGAACTGCTTTTGTGAACAGCCGCAGTTTAGTTACTCGAACAACTCGTTTTGTAGCACCTTTGATTCGATGATGTGACTTGCAGGGACATTTGAGGGGACAATTAAGAGGCAACCTCATTGTTATTTGTCTGGAGTCATATATGAGCCACACTGGGGAAAGATGGCAGATTTCCATTCTTAAAATATATTGGTGACCCAGATGGGTTTTTAATGACAATCGGGTTCTGTTATGCTCACTATATTTGAGACTCATTTATGAGTTGAATTTACCTTCCCACAGCTATCGTGGTGGGACCTGAACTTGTGACTTTGCAGCATTAGTCCAGACCCCCAGGTCGCCAGCTCTGTAACAGTGCTGCCAGAGAAAGTGACAAGATGTTGGTTACGATTACAGCATTAAAAAGACATTTGGATAGGTATACGAATAGGAAAGGTTTAAGAGGGATATGGGCCAAATGCAGGGAAGTAGGACCAGTTCAGTTGAGGAAATCCGGTCGGCATAGGTGAGTGGGACTGAAGGGTCTGTTTCCAGGCCGTATGAGTTTACGGCCAGCTGTTATGACAAGATTTGAACTCATGTCCCCACAGCATTGGTCCTCTGGTTCCCATGGTGAAGAGGCATAGACAGTGAGAGAATCGCGGCAATGTTACTGGAATGCCAAGGGAAGACATGAGAAAAATAACAGCAGTGAATTGTGCTCAGATCCCTTCCCTTCTTCACACAGGGAAAAGGCTTGCAGAAATTTACATTCTTAGGTTGTATCCTAGCACCAGATAATAATACATCAAGGAAGAAACAATAGCTAACCATCAAAGCTGCTTGTGCCAGATGATGAAGAGCACTTTCACTTCAATATTTCTCCGACAGGTTTTAATTTGCTGGGGATGGGGGAAGGTGGCATAGGGATGTTTTCACAAAATATTATTTCCCAAATTTACCCAGGGTGGTTTTCCTCTGATTTCTTGATGTTCTGGACTCAATGGAACAAGGAAGGAATGTTTAATCAAGATGTTGTAGCCACACTGAGTGTAGACAGGCTCAATGCGTCATCAACTTAATACACATGGATATTGTCAATCTTGTCCTATTCACACTCAAGGTAATGTTGCAAATCAACTCTATATGAATATGTTGCTTTTGTAAATATTTCCTTTCCCCTGACCTTGTAACAGGACTCTGTGCACCTGACGTCAGTCCTCTAATGCATCGCAACTTGGTACAACACCCACTCTGCCCAGGACTGTCAAAACTACAGAGTTGTGAACACAGCCCAATCCATCACATAAACCAACCTTGCACACATTGACTCCATCTACATTTCTCACTGCCTCGGGAAGGCAGCTAACAACAACACCCCAGTTATAATCTCTTCCAACCTCTTCCATCAGGCAGAATAAACAAAAAGCTTAAACACAGATTCAAGAACAGCTTCTTCCCCACTGTCACTAGACTTTTGAATAGACCTCACAAATTTAAAACTTAATGTGGATCTTGCTCTTTGCACACCTTCTCTGTAGCCGTAATATTGTATTCCTCGTTCTATTCTATGACCCTAATGCATTTTGTATGGTATGCTCTGTAGAGCACGCAAAACAAAACAAAACTATTCACTGTGCCTAGGTGCACATGACAATAATAAATCAAATAATTATCAGGCTAATTGAAGACTGAGCATCTCAAAGTGTAGACAAAATTCCACATAAGGACTGCCATAAACACTACGTAGGACAAACAGGAAGCAAGTTAGCCACCAGGATACACGAACACCAGCTAGCGACAAAAAGACACGACCATCTCTCCCTCGTAGCCCTACACACGGAGGGAAAAACCCCCCACCATTTCGACTAGGACAACACATCTATCCTGGGACAGGCTAAGCAAAGGCATGCCAGAGAATTCCTAGAGGCCTGGCACTCCAACCACAACTCCATAAACAAAACACATAGATCTAGATACCATCTATCAAACCCCTCAGAAAACGAACAGGAAGTGACATCACCACAAACCCCAGGAACCCCATCCAGGAGAAAGATATAAATAGAAAGCAGGAGACAACAGCTTCGCTTCACTTGGAGGTCACCACTGATGATGTTACCTAGCCAGGTAATGAAACGTCTGGATATCAAACCTACAGCTCAGCGAGCAAACCTACACCCTAAACCTCACGATGTTATAAACCTATATAAGGTCACCCTCAGCCTCCGATGCTCCAGGAAACATAGCCCCAGCCTATTCAGCCCCTCCCTATAACTCAAATCTTCCAATCCAGGCAACATTCTTGTAAATCTTCAAGCAACTCAAAGCTGGTGAGTCATAACCCAAATTTAGCAAGCTCAATGTTAATATTTTTAACCTCTCACAGGTGTGTCTGAGAAACTAAAACAAAAGTTTCCATTTGCTGACACCTTCAGAAAACATTTAAAGAAACTTTTGTTCAGAGCACATGACTGTCTTCAGAGGAAAAGTAAAAAACTTAATTAATTCTCATTGCAAATTAATTAAATCTTTGTAAAACACACTTCAATGGAGAGATTCTACATCAGTTTAGAACAAGCAAACTTTTTTGCCCCCTTTTACGAATGTACGCTTGTACTGCATTTGGGCCCAATTCAAATGATAAAAAGACAATTTGCTTTCATACTAAGATTTGGAAACTGGGAATATTTGATGGTTTAACAAAAATGTACCCATGATTTTGTGGGCAAGGCTGGAATTTTCTAAAGCTCGCTGGCTTCACTGCTACCCAGGCCGTTCAAAATACAAACATACTGCCCTCATCAATTTGCCTTTTCCAATTCGATTAGTCTCCACAAATCGACACGGAGACCTCAACCTTGCTTTTAAAACTACCCCAAGGATTCCCTCCATCTTGGAGTTGCTGATTTCCATCATCCAAATATCAGCGCCAACTTGTTCAACTCTGTAACTCACTGATTGTTTAATATATCCCCATCAGTTATATGACACATTGATCTTCTGTCATAAATTCTGAGCCCTATGATCCTGCCCCATTAGCTACCTGACACAGGAACAGCACTCTGAAAACCTGTACTTCTAAATGAACCTGTTGGACTATAACCTGGTGTTTGGTGATTTTTAAACTTTGTTCTCTGAATGTGGCCACTCTTAGTCGGGGGCAAGAGTATAAGACACAATCCAAGGTCTCCTCAAGACTCTTTGATTCCCTATTGCTTCAGTCTCCCTTTTTTTCCCCTCACTGTCTCCCCCATGTCTTTAAGGTAATATTTCCCATGCCCAGGTTTGAGGTGTGTTCCGGGATCATCAGAAATGAATCTCAAATGCTTTTCAACATGAAAAACCGGGAGCCACATGGTTAACCGAGGGAGTGAATTCTTTGCCAATGCGAACAAATCTGTCATCCTTCCAGAATCAGCTTGCTGTTGTTTAATTTTTGAACTGGGATTCAGCCTATGGGTGGATTAGTAATGGATTTGTTCTGAACATGGGCAGAAACAATTATTTTGTAACAGGGGACAATGTAGCTCATCTTGGAGTATGCAACACGCCTTAACCTACCACAGCTTAGTTTGGAGTGCAGAACAACAACAACAGGCTGTTAGTTGGCAGACACTGGTAGCGACAGCAGCAATGGTAGCAGCAGAATCCTCAACTTTAACCGCCCACCCTTAAATCTGGCAAGTCAGGCAAACCAATTTCCATTAGCACTGCTGTTACCTTTAGACTGCTCTGCATGTATTAAACACACAGGCTATTTCCAACTGGTCTCTGGTAAGTAGTTTGTAACTTATTAAGAAATCAAATCACGACAGCCATTGTGGGGAGAGATGATCATGTCAGTGGGCTGGTAATTGACTGGCCCAGGGTAAATAAAGCTTTAGGATCACAAGTTCAAATCCCACTGCAGCACTGAGCAGAATTTAGTTTCAATGAATAAATCTGAATTGAAAGCCATGAAATTATCAATTGCTGCAAAAGCCCTGCATTTATTATCTCATCCCTTAGTGCCCTTGAACTCACTGGTTTGCTCAGCCTACTGTTTTTGTTTTTAATTCATTCACTAATTTATTGCCCATCCCTAATTGCCCAGAGGGCAATTAAAAGCCAACCAATTTGCTGTGGGTCTGGAGTCACATGTAGGATAGACTGGGTAAGGATGGCAGATTTTAATCCCTAAAAGAAGGTTAGTGAACTGTGTTGATTGCTAGAACAATTGATGACAGCAGCTTTACTTTTCAGCATTTTTTTTGTTTCAAGTCAACAGCACGCCTCTGTGGCCAGCACACCCTGAAGTGCCACTGGATATTCTGGTGTAGAGGTAAAGACACTACCCATGTATCACAACCCCAGCCTTTATTCCAGATGTGCAAACTGAATTTACATATTGCCAACTGCCATATTGGGATTCGAACCAGTGACACCCGAGTGCTAACCTGCACCTCTGGATTACTAGCCCTGTGACACCACTGCTATACCACCATCTCCTCCAGATGGAGTCAGATCATCTTGTGAACACTTCTATAAATTGTCTGGGAATTAAGGGGAGGTGATTTCAGAGTGACATTATTGCTACACTATTGAACCAGATAATGTTCCGGGGACCCAGGTTTGAATCTCACCGTGTCAGATGGTGGAATTTGAATTCCTTATTTCTAGATTATTAAGAGTTTAATGATAACCATTGTCGATTGTCAGGAAAAACCCATCTGGTTCACTCACGCCCTTCAGGGAGGGAAGCGGTCATCCTCACTTGGACTGGCCTACATGTGACTCCAAATCCACAACAATGTGGGTGACTCTTAACTGCCTTCTAGGTAATTAGGGATGGGCCATAAGTGCTGTTCCAGCCAGCGACACCCACATCCCATTCCCATGAATAAAACAAAAATTAGTAACAGAACTTTTTGATGATATAAGCAACCCAACACACACAGCGTGCTTCCCACACAGAGACTGACCTACTCAGCATTAGTTGGGGACTGCAATTAACAAAGGTAGCCTTCAGAACACCTCTGATCCTGGGAACACTTTCCTTTGCTCCACCTCCATTATATGAATCCTGTTTAGGTTGCTGCTCATAATGTAATTGGGTAAAGTTAGTTCACAAAACCATTACGCAGTGCAGGAGGTGGCCATTCAGCCCATCATGCCTGCACTGGTTCCATCATCTAGTGCCTTTCTCCTGTATTTAGCCCATAATCCTGCACAACATTTCTATCCAAGCTATCATCCAATGTCCTCCCACGCTCACAGGTGTTCAGCTAATACAGACAGAAAAGAGTCACTGTAAATCTGCTTCATCCAAATCCTAAACCTTGTTCCTAATGTTCCCGCATTATTGTCAGCACTCATTTTAAAGTAGCAAACATATTTTTGAAATAAAATCAAAAAGGAAGGAAGAAGCAAAGACAGCTGGGAGTTGTCAGATTGTCTAACAGTTGAGGTTTAAATTCCAACAGCCAACAGATTTCAACCTTTAAACGTGGAAACTGAAGAAAGAGGCATGAAAAACTAAATACTTTCCGGAATTAAAAACAAAACCTACTTTAGTTCCAAGCCCAATCATTACTACAGTTAAGGATCAACTCAATCATTATGACTTTACCTCTTGAGCTTGTTTCAGGATCCCAGTGCCGAAAGGTTACAGTTGTCTTGTAATCCAATCAAGTCAGTCTTGCATTGGTCCCACCTCCCCCAGCAACTCATTTCCTGCTGAGGTCAATATCTGCCCAAGTACTTGCTTGTCCAGATTATTTTTTCCTTTGTTCCAGAGAACACCAACCACTAATTCAAGACAGTTGTGATTCTCAGGCATCAACAAATGGTGGGTGTGTGTCTGTGTCTCTAATAAGCCTGCTTGGTCAGTTAATCACCAGTGTATTTCCTTCCAGACACAGACAGACAGACAGACAGACAGACAGACACAGTGCAGATAGGACTCGAACTGGGACCTTCTGGCTCAGAGGTAAGGACATTGTCACTGCATCACAAGATCCCAAGAGGAGGAATAGGTTTCTTTTATGTTTGTTTCTCAAAAGTATTTGAATGAGGATGACTTCCATCTCTCCAACTATATCTGGATTTCATCCAAATCTTGTGTTTTGGCACTGCTCCATTGAAAACCCCAAGTTCAGACATTAATAGCCCAAGACTTGAATCACTGTGCCTCCTGCCTTGTATTTTCAAGTCAAACTGTTTGTACACCTGATCGTCCCTTTTAAGATTCCTTTGCAGGAGGTGGTTGTCACTGGCAAGGCCAGGCATTTGTTGCCTGCTCCCAATTTCTCCTTGAACCGAGAGGCTTGATCATCTATTCCAGAGGGCAGTCAAGAGTCGACCACATTGTTATGGGTGTGGACTCATACGTCAGTCAGAGTGAGTAAGAGTGGCAGATTCCCTCCCTGAAAAGAACAGTGAACCAGACGGGTTTTCACAAACAATTGACATTAGTACCACGGTCACGGAGACTGGTTATATTCAGGATTTATTAATTGAATTTAAATCCTATCAGTTGCCAGCAGGTGGGACTTAAATCCAGAGCATGAGCCTGGGTCCTTAGAATACTAGCCCCATAGCATTACCATTCCTCTATTACCTCCCCCAATCACCGATTGGGCAGGAACAGCAAGCAGATCAGAGGAAGAGGAAACATTACAATTACAGAATGACTCAGCAAAGCCATTCAGTCTACCAATGGCTTTGAAAACTGTCGAAATGCTCCCAGTTTCCTACTCTTCCCCACACCCCTGAAAGTTTTCCCCCTCCAATTACCTATCCCTTTGAACGTTACCATTGAATCTACTTCCTTTACTCTTTCAGGCATTGCATTCCAGATCTTCGAAATCAAAACAAATTCTCACCTTGATCCCAGTCTGTTCGTCATTTACCTTGAATCTGAAGGAATACAGAACTATCTGCCAATGGAAATAGTTTCCCCTCATCCTGCTCTAAAAACTGCTCTGGTTTGGAGGCATGTGTTAATTAATTGCAAAAGTTAGAAGTAGAAAATCAGGAAGCAGAGAGCAAAGATGATGATAATTTAAAAATTACAAGGATGTTGCCAGGGTTGGAGGACTTGAGCTATAGAGAGAGGCTGAACAAGCTGGGGCTGTGTTTCCTGGAGTTTCGGAAGCTGAGGGGTAATCATTCAGAAGTTTATAAAATTAATGAGGGGCATGGATAGGGCCTTTTTCTGAGGGTGGGTGTAAGATTTAAGGTGAGAGGGGTAAGATTTGAAAGGGACCTAAGAGGCAATTGTTTCCACACAGAGGGTGGTGAATGTATGGAATGAGCTGCCAGAGGAAGTGGTGGAGGCTGGTACAATTACAACTTTTGAAAGACATCTGGATGGGTATGTGAATAGGAAGGGTTGAGAGAGATATGGGCCAAATGGGACTGAATTTATTTAGGATATTTGGTCAGCATGGACGAGTTGGATTGAATGGTCTGCTTCCGTGCTGTACATCCCTATGACTAAGTAAATCCAAATTCGCAAAGAGAAAGTACAATGTGTAACACTTTCTTTGTACTCTGTTTGAAGAGGTGGGAATATATCAAATGTCATACCCTCCAGTTTTGCTACCGATACTGACTAACTTGCTGTGGATTTTGAGTAATTTGTGAAAAAGAAAAGGTGACTTGAATTTGTACAGTGCTTTTCATGGCCACCAAACATCTACACAGCCAACAATGTACTTGAAATGGAGTCACTGTTGCAGTTAGATTATGGCTTTATCTTTCAACAGATTTTTAAAAAAATTTGAATTCAGCCAAATACAAGTTTACATTTTTCTCCTTTTGATACTGCAAAACAAATGAGCTACAACAAATCAAAGAGGACAGGAGTTAAATTCATGATAAATACTATGGATTTAGCCAATGATAAATACCATATCCACTTAGACAATCACTTTCATGTAGAAAATTACAGGTCACAGAAATTAAGCCTGTGCTTGACTTGCCAGGAACCACCAAGACATTTTCTCAAATTACAAGGTGCACACAGCACAAGGACATTGCCAAAATAAATCTTTGCAGGGAAGAACCACAGGGAAGAAAGTGAGAGTGGTTTGTTCAATGGAGGGCTCACTGGAGCTATTAGACAGTGACATATTTGAAAAAAAATATACAGAGTAACAGTGCACAAGATACCTGAGGGTACACAAAACACTTCAATCTCCTTGAAAACACTGCTAAGAGAGTAAGTTCTGGTATCAAACACATACTTCTATAGTCCTGGCATCTGGGACAACCAGATGAGAAAGCCGAAATAAAAGTTGCTTTTTAAATCATCAAATAAAATTTATTTAGCCATTGAGTGAATCAGATCCATAGTAGTTCCCATGAGGTAGGCTAAGAGGTTTGAACAAGTTCTGATAAATGATCAACATGGAACTGTAAACATTACCAGAAATGCAGCAGCAATGACTAACACCAAATGTTCCAGACAAGCCAGAAAGGGCAGTTAAAAACTAGGCAAGATCAGGTTTGACAATAATTGCAGGTTCCTTGATGGTTCAACTGATAAAGACAGTGCGCATAGCTGAACACCAAGTTCTACGCCCAATTCCCCACGGACAAAGAGACTGTTGATCTCAAAACAGTAGGAAGGCCACAATGGGTTTCAGCAAGTCTGGCTCATCGAGGGGGGATGAAAACAAGCCAGAATTTCTAATGTGAGGTCAAACATAGGTATTAGCACACTTGGCTGCTCACTGTATTTGGGGAGGGATGGCCAACTGGTAATAATCACAAATTTACTAATCTAGAAACCCAGACGAATATTCTGGTAAAATCCAAGTTCAAATCAATAAAACTACTGGCTGAAAACCACTTGCAGCAGTGGTGACCATAAAACTATTATAGATTGTCATAAAAACCCCGTAGAGAAAGGACCCTGCTGTCCTTACCCAGCCTGGCCTATATGTGACCTGATAGCAATGTGGTCGACTTTAAGCACCCCTCTGAAATGGCCCAGTGAACCACTCAGTTCAAGGGCAATGAAAAAACAGGCAACAAATCCTGACCTTGCCAGTGATGCCCACAATCCAAGATAAAATATAAAGATATCCAGACATGCCAGAGAGAAAAAGGACTCGCGTTTATGCAACATTTACGACGGCTAATTAAGTATTTCTGAAGAGCAGTTGTTGCTATAATGTCAGAGACTAAGCTAATTCAGACACAGCAAGCTCCCAAAAAAACCAGAAAGGAGATAAATGATCAGATAATCTGCTTGAGAGCCATTGGTTAAAGGCATACCTGCCGACACAAATGGAGTTGGAGGGGAGGGCGTTGAGCTGTGCCTGGGGAGTTATGATTCAATGCTTTCAGCAGGAAAGAGATAAAAATATCCGCATATTTTAATTAGAATCCAAACACTTTACATTACTAAATTTACATCCTGGTATGAATCCGTAACCTTTGGGCTACTCCTTAATAATGAGACACATTTTAAAACACACTATACAAAGCAGAATCTCAGCTATAAAAGCCCTTAATTTCAATGAACAACACTGCAGAGTGCTCTTATTGCACACAAGGTTACTGCATTTCTGATCTGTGGATTGGCTATTATGTAGAGGGAGGCACATCCTCTGGTTCATAGTCAGACAATTATGTCAGGCACTGAAAATTGAGTTAACCATGTGCAGGCTCACTATAGAGGCATAAAATCAACATCATTACAACAATGTAAATCCACAAACACATACAATCTGACACAAGGGAAAGGGATTTATGATTTAGATTGTTACATCGAATGTGGGATACAGAAGCTGCCCATTGACTTAACCCGCCTCTGCTGGCATTTTTGCTGCATTGGCACCTTCTCCAGCCTAGCTTCCTGTAATCCCTTCGTAAAGTTTCAAGTTTCTAATCAAAGAAACCATGATTCATAGAATCCCTACAGTGTGCAACAAATCCACACCAACCCTCCGAAAAGTAACCCACCCAGACCCATCTCCTTACCTTATTACTCTACATTTTACCCCTGACTAATGCACCTAACCTAAACATCCCTGAACACTGGGCAATTTAGCATGGCCAATTCACTACATCTGCACATCTTTGGACTGCGGGAGGAAACCGGAGCACCCGGAGAAAACCCACGCAGACATGCGGAGAATGTCTGTGTGGAGTTTGCAGAGTCATCTGAGGGTGTAATCAAACCTGGGTCCCTTTGCGTTGTGAGGTAGCAGTGCTAACCACTGAGCCATCGGGCTGTCCCACCCCTGATTCTTATGGTTAAATAGTTATACCTGAAGTTGGCTATTTAATTCCTCGCTCAAATGGAACTAGAAGTCAGGACAATCGCCAACTTATCCCTGAAAACAAGTCCCATATCATTCACATTCCAAAGGAGATGGCCTTGAGGAAGAGAAGCATTGTAATATCATGTTGCAGCATTTCCTAAGATTTAACTGAACCTCAGAATCAAGTGAGTCTGCAAGAAAGTGTGCCCACATTCATGAAAGGAAGAGAAAGAGAGATAGAGGGAGACAAACTGGAGGCAAGAGGCGGCTAGAATATTTGACCAGCTCGGCCTAGAGGGAAGGAATCTTCAACGTGAAAGTTAGTCCTAGGATTAGAAGTGAGTCAGCTGGAAGAGAAGGAAAGAAACATGCAATCAGTATGACAGGAAAAAGAAAAAAATGCTCCAAAAATGAGTGTTAATGACTTGAGTTCAATCAGATTCTGCTCTGTAACAGTTCTGATGGGGAATCATATTGAAGTCTAAATGTTAATTCTGTTCCTCCCTCAATAAATGCTGCCAGACTTCATAAGTTTCTTCAGCCTTTCTGTTTTAACTTCAGATTTTTGAGTATCAATAGTACTTCACTTTTACATCAGGTATGGAGGAAAGCTTTGGAGCAGTTTCAGAAGAATATGGTGTCCAGTTAAACAGAGTGTAACATATAACTGTGGCTGTTTGTGCTGTTCAACTCCTAAATAGTAGCTGCAGAATGTTGCTTTTATACTTTTTGAAAAACCATAAAGGTCTTAAAATTTGACATCTTTTTGTGGGGTATTTTCAGTCAGTCAATTTTCAAAAAAAAAAATTAATGCTGTCTACGGGGCTCATAAAATACAACCTGATTTAATTTGCAACCCAGCTGGGAAACTAATGGGAAGCCAATGGGGATTGCAGACACTCAAGAAACCATGTCAAAAGCTGATTAATGTCAACCTCAGGGTATGGACAGATTGTGCTGTGTAAATATGTCAAGCACAGTTAGAATGAGATTTCAATACAAGGCAAGACAATATCCTGATAATTACAACTTCCATTCAACTCAATCACCAAAGCTTTGGACAGAATCATCGCTGAAAGACCTTTCTTTGGTCTTTCAAACAAGGGACATCAGATCCCTACAGCAGGCCATTTGGCCCATCAAATTCACACTGACTCTCTGAAGCTAATCCCACCCAGACCCATTCCCTATCCTCTCACCTTGCACTGCCCATGGCCAATCCACTTAACCTGCACATCCTTGGACTGTGGGAGGAAACCTGCACAGACTTGGGGAGAAGGTGCTAACTCCACACTGACAATCATCCGAAGGTGGATTTGAACCCAGGTCTCTGGTGTTGTGAGGCAGCAGTGCTAACCACTGAGCCACCATGGATGGGGTTACACGGGGAGGAAACAGGAGGATGGAACAGCAGTGAAATTAGACAAGGCAGAATGGCACTCCATCCCAATTACTGATCAGCAATTCCAACTGAACACTCTAAAACTAACAATTTCAAGCCACCAACTAAAGTGCAGCTCCTCCAGTTTCTATTTTCACTTTGCGCAAAGTCTATGAGCCTCATGAAAGGTGACCTATAACAGTAACACCAACAAGTAATGCTCTCATGTACTGGGACCTGGTTTTGAAGTAACTCTTAAGAGGTTTGTGCATCATCTACAACATAACTAATCCAATGGTGATCAAAATCATATATAGAACACACATCAGAGACAGAATCAGAAATGTTCAATGCTAACTTGCTTGTTTTGCGCAGGGGAGGTCATGTCTTACCAACTTCATAGAATTCTTTGAGGAAATGACAAAGTTGATTGATGAGGGAAGGGCTATGGATGTCACATACATGGACTTCAGTAAGGTGTTCAATAAGGTTCCCCACGGTAGGCTGATGGAGAAAGTCACATGGCGTCCAGAGTGCACTGGCTAGATGCACAGAGAACTGGCTGGGCAGCAGGAGGCAGAGTGGTGGTGGAAGGGAGTTTCTCAAAATGGAGAACTGTGACCAGTAGTGTTCTACAGGGATCCATGTTGGGACCAATGTTGTTTCTGATATATATAAAAATGATTTGAAGGAATGTATAGATGTTCTGATTAGCAAGTTTGCAGATAACACTAAGATTAGGGGAGTAGCAGATAGTAAGGAAACTATCAGATAATGCAGAATATAGATAGATTGGGGAGTTGGGCAGAGAAATGGCAAATGGAGTTCAATCTGGGCAAATGCGAGGTGATGCAGTTTGGAAGATCTAACTCAAGAGTGAACTGCACGGTGGCTCAGTAAGTTAGTACTGTAGCCTCACAACACCAGGGACCCGGGTTCAATTCCAGCCTCGACTGACTGTTTGTGTGGAGTTTGCACATTGTCCCAGTGTCTGTGGGGGTTTCCGCCGGGTGCTCTGGTTTCCTCTCACAAGCTCAAAGATGTGCAGGTTAGGTGAACTGATCATGGGAAATTACCTCATAGTGTCCACGGATGTGAGGGTTAGGTGCATCAGTCAGGGGTTAATGTAGAGTAATAAAGTAACAAGATAGGTCTCTGGGTGGGTTACTCTTTGGAGGGTTGGTGTGGATTTGTTGGGCCAAATGGCCTGTTTCCACACTGTGGTAGATTCTATATGGTAAATGGAAAAGCCCTGGGCAAAATCGATTTAATCAAGAGATCAGAGTTCATTGTACTCCAAAGATGGCAACATAGAGCAAGGTGGCATATGGTATGCTTTTCTTCAATGGGTGAGGCAGTGAGTACAAGAGTTGCCAGGTCATGTTACAGGTGTATAGGACTTTGATTCGGCCACATTTGGAACACTGCGTACAGTTCTGATCGCCACATTACCAAAGGGATGTAGATGTTTTGGAGACAGTGCAGAGGAGATTCAACAATATGTTGCCTGATATGGACAGTGTTAGCTATGAAGAGAGGTTGAGTAAATTAGGATTATTTTCATTAGAAAGACGAAGATTGAGGGGGGACCTAGCTGAGGTCTACAAAAATCAGGAGAGGTGTAGATAGGGTGGATAGCCAGAAGCTTTCTCCTCAGAGTGAGGGATTCAATTACTAGGTTCAAGGCGAGAGGCGTGGACAGGTCTTCAAGCAGAGGATGGTGGGTGCCTGGAACACATTGCCAGGGGTGGTGAGGCGGGCACAATAGCATTATTTAAGATGTATCTAGACAGATACATGAACGGGCAGGGAGCAGAGGGATATAGATCATTAGAAAATAGGCAACAGGTTAGATAGAGGATCTGGATCAGGGCAGGCTTGGAGGGCTGAAGGGCCTGTTCCTGTGCTGTAATTTTCTTTGTTCTTTGACATCAAGAATAAGAGAGGCCATAGGATGATACCATGACTGCAAAGGCACATTAATCAGACTGAATGGGCTGAGGCCTTTTTCTCAGGAACCAATAAGACCAGGAAGGTTACTTAATAGAGGTCTTTAAATTATCAAAGTAGTTTTTTATTTGTTCAAGGGATAGAGACGTTGCTGGCTGGGCAAGTATTTATTGTCCATCTTAACTGCCTTGGAGATGGTGGTGGTGAGCTGACCTCTTGAACTGCTGCACCCCATGTTGTATAGGTACTGCTCACACAGGGCTGTTGCATAGATACGCACATATAGGGGCTACTGATATTTTCTAACTGACCTGCTCGAAGAGGTTAAGATACACCCCCGGAGTAGGTGAGACTTGAACCTGGGTAGAGTGCACTCTGACCTCTTCAAATGATGAATTACACGTATTCAATATTAAGTTAACATCCAATTGTGTATGGAGCATGTGTGAATTCCTTTTCCTTCTGCAGATTTAGGTGGTATATGTGGGTTTGAGGATCCTACCACCAATCCTCTTTCCTTGACTGGGTTTAAGAGGTAAAAAACAATGACTGCAGATGCTGGAAACCAGATTCTGGATCAGTGGTGCTGGAAGAGCACAGCAGTTCAGGCAGCATCCAACGAGCAGCGAAACCGACGTTTCGGGCAAAAGTCCTTCATCAGGAACCTACATGGTTAGGAACGACCATTAAAAAGTCTTAACAAGAACAGACTTTTCCCTTAACAAGACATAATATATAGCACGATAGCAACTGGATAAAAGTGCCGTTATCTAGTCACATGCTGCTGTTAAGACGATTGGGAAGCAGAAATGACACATCTGTTCCCTTCAAGATCCAGACTGAGTGCGGCTTAATGCAATATGAACCCTGTCAGAACCATTACCATTTAAAGCAATTTCCTGGCTCTTCCACAGCTAGTAGACATTCCACTCAATTACAACAGAGTAGCAAAACCATTCTACTTGCCATGTCTTTTTTTCCCCAGAGCAAGTGTTGGGGCCCTGATGATGGCAGAGGAGGGATTTACAAAGATACCACCAAGAGATTTCAGTTACAAGGACCAAAACCAGTCAACAAGACATGAGATGGAAGTGTTCAAAATGACAACAGGTTTTGGGGAAAACAATTTTTGGAATTCAATTGCAATTCAACAGTCTAAATGCAGTCTCGTCACCGAAAGCACAAAGGTAGAGTTCAGGAAAGTTATTTAACCTTGTTTTTTAAAAAGTTTCACATAGAGAGGAGTGTTAGGAACGGTATCAAGAACAGCAGCAGATATAATCCACAATGGTTTTTCAAAGAAATAGGTTTTTCTTGAAAAGTGTGAGGGGAAAAAGTCGAGGGGGTGGGGAAGAGTTGGGACGAAATGGATTAGTTCTTCTGAAAAGACAGCACAGTGCAATGGTGTAAGGTTCTTCAGATGGGGTCAATAGCTGAATGAACTGTTTCTCCATGTTTTGCACTGCGGCTCACTCACTGTGCCCCAAGTTAAAACCAGGGCACAGCTGAAATTCAAAACTCCAGGGGCAACCAAATGCAGGAAGGCTCATACTGGGCACTAAGTGTGGTTGCACTGAAACAATGATCACTGTTGCCCACCCACTACGTTCTGCTGAATCTCTGTAGAAAATACAACACATGAAGAGCAAAAGATAACTATTTTCATATCTCTTTTGACCAAACCTCTTAATGGGGCCCCTACAGCAGGATGACTGGTTTATGATGCAGCGTGACGTCAACAGTGTGGGTTCAATTCCCACACTGGGCTGAGGTTACCATGATGGATTCTCCCTCCCAACCTCCCCCCTCACCTGAGACATGGCGACCCTCAGGTTGAACTACCACTACTGAGAGAGCAGTCTGGGAAGGCTATGGCGATGATCTTTTGCCTAGCATGCTTCTCCAGGAATCCAAAGACACGGACCAACAATTGTAAGCGTCACCAGAGGTTCTGGATCCATCAGTTTCTGACATTCCACTTCAAAGAAAACAACTGAAGATTTGGAGAAAGTTTTGGAAGTGGTGGGGGCATCAGGCCCAGGCTGAAAGAGCTGGTGAAAAGAAGCCTTGAAGTTAGATCCTCCAAGGCCAATAGGAATTTTGCTCCAACTAACTGCAGATTGCACTGAAGCCATTATTTTGCACCAGTCAGGAACTTCACTTCGCTCCCTATCCACAGGCTCCAGGGCTCTCCCTAGAATCAAACCAGTCTGTTTGCAATCATAGTGTCATATTTGACAGAGATGAGCTTCCAAGCTTGAATACATTCAAAGAGGAACTCAATATAGCTTTTAGAACTAAAGGAATCAAAGGGAATAGGGACAACATGGGAACAGGGTACTAAGCCAGATGATCAGCCATGAAGGGTCGAATGGCCTACTCCTAACTTCAATGTTTCTGAACATATAACTGGAATATCACAAATACCCCCTATTTTCACCCAATATCGCCCAACTCTGTCTTACCTCTCACCTGCTGAGAAGATTCCAAAGCTTAAACACATGGACCAACAGATTCAGGAACAGCTTCTTCCTGGCTGTTATTAAATTGCTGAATAGACCCCTCCAATTTTAAAATTTAATACTGACCTCAGTCTTTGTGCACCTTCTCTGCAGCCATAACATTGTATTCCTCACTCTGTTCCATTACCCTAATGCACTTCGCATGGTATGATCTACCCGCACTCCACGCAGAACAAAACTTTTCACTGTACCTCGGTACATGAGGATAATAAATCCAATCAAAAAAACATTCATCCATACCTTTATTATCTCCTGCCTTGACTATTTGAATGCTTGCCTAGTTAACCTCTCAAACTCTATCGTCCAAAGACTTCAGCTCATCTCAAATCTTTGGTGAGTGAATCTTAGCACAACAAAATCTTATTCGCTTCTCACCCAAGCTCACTGGTTCCCAATTAAGCAATGCTTCAAATTTTAATGTTACCATCTCCTTGGTTTCAAATCACTGTGCCCTCATTCATCCTCTCCTCTCTCGAATCTCTTCCAGCCCCACAACTCTCCACACTCTCTCTGGCCCTCTTAGTCATCCCGGATTTGAATCCCAACACCACTGGTGATTGTACTCTGGCCCCAAGCTCCAGAATTCCCTCGCTGTCTCCCAAATAAAAAGGCAAAATACTGCAGCTGCTGGACACCTGAAATAAAAAAAAGGGAAAATGTTGGAGAAACTGAGCTCATGCGGAGAGAGAAAAACAAGAGTTAACGTTTTGAGTCCAATAGGACCTTTCTTCCTGAAGCCTCGAAGTGTTAACTATTCTCTCTCTCTCTGCAGATGCTGCCAGACCTGCTGAGTTTCTCCAGCACTTTGTTTTTTTCCCCCTTTCTTTCTCCTTTAAAATTTACCGCGTTGAAGTTTTTAAGCAACTGCCTGAATATTGTGTGACTTGGCGTCCTATTGAGTGGCTCAGTGGTGAGTACTGCTGCCTCACAGTGCTAGGGAGGTGGGTTCAATTCCAGCCTTAGGTGACTGCTTGTGTAGAGTTTCCACATTCTTCCCATTTGCGTGGGTTCCCTCTATGCGCTCTGGTTTTCTCCTGCACTCCAGAGATGTGCAGGTTAGGTGGATTGGCCGTGCTAAATTGCCCCGTAACGTGCAGGGATATGCAGGCTAGGTGGGGTCAGCCATGGGAGATGCAAGGTTACAGAATTGCTGGAAGGATAGGGTAAAAACCCAAAGAACTGCAGATGCTGTAAATCAGAAACAGAAACTGCTGGAAAAACGCAGCAGGTCTGGCAGCATCTGTGGAGAGAAATCTGAAATAAAAAAAAAGAGAAAGTGCTGCACAAACTGAGCTCATGTGGACCTGAACTCTGATGTCTCTCCACAGATGTTGCCAGTCCTGCTGAGCTGAGGGATAGAGTTGGTCAGTGGGGGGCTGGTGCTCTTCAGCGGTCAGTGTGAACTCGATGGGCCAAATGGCCTACCGCTACATTGTAGGGATTCTGCCATTCTATCGCGTTCCGGTGAAGCTCCTCGAGATGTTTTAGGAGTAAAAGGCACTACATAAACACAAATTGTTGCTTATGTGGGGACTGGAGAATGCTCCATGAAGATACCCAGTAGTCTAGTCGGAAGAGGGAAGTCTGAAAGGTTACCTCTACAATGGTGAAAACATGCTCCCTGTAGCCTATGGGCTTTTGATTTTCCTTTTAACTTCTCCTGCAATGAAGGTCAAAGCAAAGCATTTGGCGTGCCTTTAGCCTTCTAACACAGCATGTAAATTTGTAAGTGTTTTATCTCCCATCATAGGCTCTTTAGTGATTCCCTTTATAGACATGAAAGCATTAGGGCCATCCGGTCCCATTGATTACTGTGGAATGCAAGTCTATGTTTGAGCAGATCTGCAGAGAACAACATATTGACTCCAAACAGCCGCTCTGTAAGAAAATCGGACAACTTCATGCCATATTCAGCGTCAGGACCTCAGTTTATTTTACAGCAGAAGCTGACACACAAAGCTATATTTCATCTTGTCTTGAGGCACACTGCAACACGTAGATTGTCTGGATCGAGAGCAGGCAGCACATTCCACCCACACCAGAAACTGGAGAGGATCGCAGTGATAAATGCCCCTCATGCTTGAGCCACCTGCCTCCCTCAAAGGAAGATGCCTATTGACCCCTTGCAGATTATAACTCCTGAGGGGCAGACCCCGAGTCATAGAGATGTACAGCTCGTTACATCAATGTTTGTCTTGAAGATATGATGTGACTGTGTTGGGGAATGAAACAGGGCAGTGGAGTGTTAAATAATCGAACAAATTAAGAATCATAGAGCTTTACAGCATGAAAACAGACCCTTCGGTCCAACTTGTCCATGCCAACCAGATATCCTAAATTAATCCAGTCTCATTTACCAGCATTTGGCCCATACCCCTCTAAACCCTTCCTATTCATATACAACATTTCAAAGGCACCTCAATGAGTAAGTTTCCAGCCCTCACCACTTCCAGTAGTGAACTTCCAACTCACCGATTCATTGGCAGGCTGCTTTAGTTCTGTGAACAGGGACAGGGATGAAAACACACACACACACACGGCTGCTTTCATATGCGCTGCAGAAGGGTTTAATATGAGTTGTCACTTGTCATGTCCTCTTTAAGACTTCAGCTTCTTATTCAGGATCCAGATGGCACTTAATGCAGTGCTGCTCAGACTAAACAGAAGGGGTTTTGAAAATCCTTCAGTCCCCTCAAATCAAAGACTGGAGACTCTTTTTATGGCAAAGTATCAAACATGAAAAAAAAATACAACATGATGCTAGGAATTAGGAACAAAGAAAAAATGCAGTGGAAATAATTCAGCTAGCCTATGAAATCATTGATAAGTCGGAGTTAGAATTTTCTTCCACAATGGAAAATCCAACAAAAAAAGGGCTTTTAATCATACAGTGCCTTTTATGACCTCTGGAAGTTGCAAAAGAACTCTACAGCCAAAGAAACTCATTTCAAATGCAGTTACTGCCATAGCATAGGGTGGCACGGCAGCTCAGTGGTTGGCACTGCTATCTCATGGTGCCAGGGAAACCGGGCTCAACTCCAGCTTCTGGCAACTGTCTATGTAGAGTCTGCACATTTTCCCCTCGTCTGCATGGGTTTCTTCCCACAGTCCAGAGATGGTGCAGGCTAGGTGGATTGGCCATGGGGAATGCAGGCTCACAGGGAAATGGGAGGGGAAGTGGATCTCTATGGAGGGGTGGCGTTGACACAACGGGCCAAATGGCCTGCTAGCGCTGTAGGAATTCTATGACTCCATGGGAAAAGAGGCAGCAAATTTGCATTAAGCAAGCTCCCACAAACAGCAACAAGGTGTTGACCAAGGCATACATTTTGGCCTACAGCCAGGAAAATCTCACCAGCTCCAAGATCACAAGGGTGTTACAAACGTAAGGTTTGTGAGACCACAGCATTTTTGCTTTATTTTTTTCTTTTAATTCAAGGTGAAAGAAAGCCTGGGGCCTCCCATTGGTAACTCTCGTGACAAGCCGCTGAGACTTGACTGTTACAAAGAACAAGGCATCCAGAGAGAGTCCTATTGAAATATTTAACATCTGAACACAAAGCACAGAAGCTGCTGGTCTCGTTAATTGCAGACTTGCTGTCTCAGAAATACGAGAGCGGGCCTGGGATGTGGGGGGCTTGCAACTCAAAGAGGCGGTGGTTGTGGGAATGCAGAAAGCCAGACACTCACAAAGACTGAGGACAACTTTTGATGCACCCTCAATATTACAACTAAACCTTGGAGGGGGGGTCGGTTACCTCAATTGCTGAATGGCTTGTCTGTGATGCCAGCAGCATGGGTTCGACTCCCGCACTGGCTGCGTTTACCACAGAGGACTCTCCTTCTCAACCTCTTCCCTCGCCTGAGGTATGGTGACTCTCAGGTTCAACCACCACGAGTCGTGTGTCTCTAATGAGAGAGTAGCCCTATGGTCTGCTTAGACTATAGCAACTTTATCTTTTTGATATTACAACTCATCAGAAAAAAAAAGAGCAAAAGCCAATTTGACACTGAGTAGCTTTGGGCTGGTTCAGAGATTAATTACAATTTTGTAGACATTGGAACATAACGTGTAAACACAGCAGTGTGCTTTGGGCTGTGTTGCAAATTGAAGGGTGGGGTGGGGTGGGTGCAAAATATCTGGCCTGAAATTGAGTACAAAAACAGAAATTACTGGAAAAGCTCATCAGGTCTGGATGCATCCGTGGAGAGAAATCAAAGTTAATGTTTCTGGTCGAGTGACCCTTCCTCAGAACTCATGAACCTGAAACATTAACTGATTTCTCCCCACAGATGCTTTTCCAGTAATTTCTCTTCCTAGTTTCCAGCATCCACAGTTCTGAAATTGGGTTACATAGTAATGTTAAGCTGATACTGCCTTTGGTGCATTTGTTACAGTATCATTCTTAAAATGAGAAATCTCGAGTTGCCCTTTGTACCAGAAATTCAAAGTTGCTAGTCTCTCTAGGGATCTGTACGATGGATCGAAAAATGTAAGGTTTTCCCCAAAGATATTGTACCCACAGCTCCCTGGTAATCTCCAGTGGCCACAGACTCTTGCTCTCACCTGCATCTGAGATGCATTCCTACCAAAAACAGAAAAGCAGTAGCTACCTTATCTCTTGCACTTGCTGAACCATCTCCTTTTGACCGTTAAGCAGCAATGCCAGTCTCTCGGAGTCACCGGTGTCCTATCAAACAAAGACACATCTCAGCAAAAGGATTACTGACTCCGTCTCAGAAAGCAAGGTCCTAGTAAGTTATTTGGCGATTACTCTGCAGTACAGAGGGATCTCGGTGACTTTGCTGACCAGGAATCTCTCCCACTCTTACCACCACGTGTATCAGTATGATTTACAAGCTGATATTCAACCCTTCGGGCTGCAATATGAGCAGATCTTTCTTGCTCGTCCGTTCCTAAGGCAGGACTCGAACCTGGCTCAGAAGTAGGGAGACTACCCACTGTATCAGGAGATCTCCCTCCCACCCCCCCACACATTCAGCATACTCATTATCACACTTGAGCATTTCAGATCAACTTAGATACAACCAACAATGCAAACGGTGTTCTTTAATCGGTTCTATTTATTCGGACTGATGTACTTCCTCCCCTCCACCTCACACTCCAGCTTGATCTAATCTTTCCACAATAAACTTTCACTGTCCTCCAACTATAGCTGAACAGAGATTATACCATACTTCTATGTTTTAGCCAAAGTGAGGCATTTCTAATTTACAAAGAAATATGTTGCCATTGGTACTAAACACTGCATCTTCAGTCAGCCTTTGGTTCACTAAACAACTCCAACACTAATGATCTGCACAGCCAAGCTATTGCCAACTAACTACTACAAATTATGGGGTACCACATATCGCTGTCACAGAATGGGAGACATGGTGGCTAGCACAGCTGCCTCGCAGCTCCAGGGTCCCAGGTTCAATCCCAACCTCAGGTGTCTATGGGGAGTTTGCATGCTCTCCCTGTGTCAACATCGGTTTCCTCCGGGTGCTTCAATTTCCTCCCACAGTCAATAATGGCCCAGTTAGGGTGGATTAGCCATGGGAGATGACGGGATGGGCTGAATGACCTCCTTCTACACTAAGAATTCGATGATCCTAAGATAAATTAGAGAAAACGGCCAACCCGTAAAACACATGAGTCTTCAATACCCACTGGAAGTGAAGGCAGCAATTAGATTCCAATCTGCAATGCCCCTTTAAGACCCCATAGCCAAGTGCGAGCAATGTCCCTTTAAACTGTCAGAGCCCAATGTATGCAACATCCCCTTTAATCCTTCACAACCCAATACTAACAATGTCCTTTGAAGACCTTGAGCCATTCTGAAGAGGATGAAATTTAAACATTATAAGAGGGAGGAGGAGGTTTAGACCATTCAGTCCTCTGAAGGTATTGCACAGCTGATAGGTCTTCTGAACACCAACCCTTCATTTCCCTTTTTATCCAAAGCCCAAATGACCTCTCTCGAAAACATGAGAGGAGCAACTCCTTATAGAAGGTAAATAAACCCGAACATATTAACTCCATCAGAAAGCTACTCTACATCAACCGCAATAGGATCCCCAGACACACAGTCATTCACCCCACCTCCTGGTTTGAAATAGTGAGGGTCAATGCAATGTCTTCACTCTCACTGAGATAGTCTCACTGTGGAGAGGAGGTGAATTGTCCAGCTTTGTTCATGTTGCCCACTGCAATGAGCTGCCACAACACTGCCACAGAGTTGGGGGGGGGGGGGGGGGGGGGGAGTGGAGCCGTAACCAAGGTTCAAAAACTGAAGCGATGAGGTCGTGCAACCCACTAGATCCAAACAGCATCTTTCCCAGGGAATCCTTATTCTTGCACAGAGTGGTTGGATGCAGAAAAAATAATTTTCTCTTGACTTTAACACAAGTATAATAAATGTGGATGGTGTGTGTGCGTGCGCACACATCAGGTCAGATAATACTCAGTCACTCCACTTGTAAATTATTGTAATTCCAGTAATCCCCAAGACAAAGCCTCTTAGAGTGAGGTCTGCAGGGATATACGGACAAGATAGAATATTCCGGATTATCTCTTAGAAAAGGGCACTGGTTGGCTCGCACATTTGTGGTATAATTACATGAATCAAATAAAGAGAATCTCAAAGCATAACTATGGAAGATGTAAAGCCATTCTTTAATATATAAAAGATTTAAGTGAATTGTTTACTCAATAGTCTGGAATTTAAAATCTTCTTTCCTTGTTCTGAGTATTTAATTAAAGTGATTGCCTCGAAAATAACTCAAAAGCAGGATTAAGGGCAATAGAAGCCTTTTCATTGTTTCAAGTGTTATGGAATTCAATGCTATTTTCCCAAGTTCCTAATCATTTTACGCACCATTTAAAATGGCAGATTTATAGTGAGAGGGTGTTCCCTGTGGAATACTCACGGTCATGTTTTCAAGTGGATACTCTTGTCTCAAGTGTCAAGGTAGAGTCTCAATTGTACTAACAGTGCATCTACATGTCAAGGCATAAATTACATATCCATCAAAAAGCCTCAAGAAACCTAACATTCCTTAATTTTCAGTTTGCTGTACATATCTTTAAGGAACTCCCTCTTTAAATCGCTCTCTTCCTTAAAGTGCTCTGTGAAATGGAGCTGTTTGATACAAATTTAGATCACTTATTCTAATACCTCCTTAAGTGGTTGTTGTTAAATTCTGTCTGATTATGAAGCTTTAGGATATTTAGCGGTGTTAAAAGGTGCTATATAAAGATACAGTGTCATTAAAGAAATTAGATTCTCCCCTCACAGGAATACTGCTTAGCAGCTATCGTACCTCGAGTGATCAATCAATACTGTGAAGCTTATCAAGTCAACACAAAACTGATAAGAAAACATGAAATAAAAACCGGATAAAACTCTCTCTCCCTATAAATGCAATGTTTTCAGCATTTCTTTTTCTTAATTTCAGATTTTCCAGCTTTCAGCATTTTGATCAAAGAAACAACATATTTTGTTTTGTTGGCGAACTGAAATGTATAATTACTCAGCCAGGGTGGGGGTTAACAAACAGAAAAATCGATCTCACTGCCGATGTTTTGGTGCCTACAGGGATTTGTCACTTGAACCCAGCTGCTCCACAAAAGAGCGGATCATTGCAGAACTCCCTATGGAGTCGGGCCGATAACAGCATAAAAGAACAGAAGGAATGCAGCCAAGTGTCTTCGCAACGCAAGTACCAATCACACGTAACTCAGCAAGAAAACTTCCTTTATACATCAGCTAAGTTTAAAAATGTGTACCATTACATAACCTGTGTAACATATATTTTATTAAAGCATTTTTTATAAGTTTGGGTTTCTAGTTTGAGTTAGTAACCAGTGTGTATTCTGTATGTCTGAAGTTAACAATGAACTTCGAAGTGTTTCTGTGATTCCATTTAAAACAACTTTGGAGAGCTTTAGGGTATAAGTGTTTGTGTGCACCATGAATGGATTTTTCTTCATTTTAGATCGTTTCACATTGCAGCAAGGGCTAAAAAAACAAAATGGTGCTTCAATGCTTTTTAAGAGGCTTTCTCTTTAAGCTTAAAGGAAACACTTGTTTAGACAGAGATGCTTTGATTATAGTTTTTACTTCTGGTTTAGTTATTACTTGGAATAGGATAGTTGTGTAGACTGGTGCTCCTGAAAGCAAAGGAATATATATATAGTGAACTGGGTTATCTTAATGTGAAGAGTTAATGTTCGTCCAGAACAGAAGTAATAGGATAAAACCCTAAAGTTACTTAAAGTTGAGTACATTTAAGCTCAGGTGTAAGAGCTCCAAAGCAGAAGCTATCTGAAGTTCCAGTATAAAAACTGATCACAAGTTATGTAAACCTACTGAGGGGTGTGAGATACAAGGACTTTGGTGTAACTAAACAAGTATTTCACGTCAGTGTTTACTGTGGAGAAGAACATGGAACTTAGAGAAATAATTAGTGATGTCTTGAAAAGAGTTCATATTACAGAAGACTTTCTGATCGACTTAAAATGCATAAAAGGTAGATAAATCCATGGGACCTAATCAAGTGTAACCCAGAACTTGGTGGGAAGCTAGGGTAGAGACTGGTGGGCCCTTTAATGAGATATTTGTATCATAGACAGCCAAGGGTGAGGCGCCGGAAGACTGGAGTTGGCTAATGTGGTGCCATTATTTAAGAAAGGTGGTAAAGAAAAGTCAGGGAACTATAGACCAATCAGCCTTAGGTTAGTGGTGGGTAAATTGTTGGTGGGGTTTCTGAGGTACACAATGTATATGCATTTGGAAAGGTAAGGACAGATTAGGGATTGTCGCCATGGCTTTGTGCATAGAAAATCATGTCTGACTAACTTGACTGAGTTTTTTGAGGAGGTGGTGAAGATTGATGAGGCAGAAAAGTTGGCATTGTCTATGTGGACTTTAGCAAAGCGTTTGGCAAGGTTCTGCATTGTAGATTGGTTAGTAAGGTTTGGGGCCATGAGACCCAGGAGAACGAGCCAATTGGATACAAAATTTGCTTGAAGGTAGGCGACAGAGGGTGGTGATAGAGAGTTGTGTTTGGGACTGGAGGCTTGTAACCAACAGTGTGCCACAGGGATCAGTGCTGGGCACACTGCTTTCTGTCATTTACATAAATGATTTGGATGTAAACGTAGGAGGTATGGTTACTAAGTTTGCAGATGACACCGAAATAGATGGTGTAGTGGATAGAAAAGAAGATTATCTCCAAGTACAACGGGACCTTGATCAGATGGGTCAATGGGCTGATGAGCGGCAGATGGAATTTGATTTGGATAAAATGTGAGATGCTGCATATTGGATAGGCAAACCAGGGCAGGACTCAGGGTTCTGGGGAGTGTTGCCCAACCAAGAGACCTAGGGGCATAGGTGGATAATCCTAGAAAGTGGAGTTACAAGTAGACAGAGCAATGAAGCATTACTCTGGCACACTTTGCCTTCATTGGTCAAAACACTGAGTCCAGGCGTTGGGAGGTCATATTGAGGCTGTACCGGGCATGGGTGAGTCACTTTTAGAATACTGCACACAATTCTGGTCACCCTTCTATAGGAAAGATGTTGTTAAACTTGAGGCAGTGCAGAAAAGATTTACAAGGAGGTTGCCGGGACTGGAGGGTTCGAGCTACAGGGAGAGCCTGAATAGACTGGGGTTTTATCCCTGGAGCATCAGCTGAGGGGTGACTTTATCGAGGTTTATGAAATCATGAGGAACATGGATAGGGTGAACAGTCAAGGCCTTTTCCCCAGGGTAATGGAGTCCAAAACTACCGGCCATAGATTTAAAGGTGAGTGGGGAAAGATTTAAAAGGGACTTATGGGGTAACATTTTCACGCAGAGGGTGATGCATGTATGGAATGAGTTGCCAGAGGAAGTGGTGGAGCCTTAGACAATTCCAACATTTACAAGGCACCTGGATAGGTAGAGCAAGACACGTAGCCGAGAGGTAGCGTTGCTGAGGAGCTGCCTGTGCAGCTGACAATGGCGGAGTGAATGCAGACACAGTGCACATGGAGTCACAAGTGGAGGAAGCCTTGGAGAGATTGCAGCTTTATGGAGGGGTAAGATTGTGCAGTGGGTTAAAACAAGGACAAGTTGAGTCAAATTGAGGTCTGGCTGTTCAGGGTGCTCATGCAAGTGAACGAGGACACCAACAAGCGAACAGAACTCTGCACGCATTCGGATACGGGAAGCTATGTATTGAATGAGCATCAGTTAATGGAAGGTTCAGGAGAGCTTTGGGATCATCAAACCAAGAGGCAACAGAAGCACGGATAAGCTCAAAGCTACAGGTGAACTGAGCCCAAGCTTAACAGTTATTGAGCTGAACTTTACTTCAGTGATTTTTAACAAGCATCCACTTGTTGGTAAATGCATTGGTGAAAAAGGTAGCATATATTGTCACATTGGCAGAAATGGGTGGTCTCTGGACCTGCTGAATCTCTGCTGGCCGTGCCTTGGGTGAAGGGAGGAAGATGACACTGTTTGAAGGAAGATTGCCTCGTGACTTGCCTGCTCTGGATGTCCTCCTGCTATGGTGGTCCGCTCGTCCTTGCCCATCCTGCTCAGGCGCTCCGAGTGCTGCCTCTGTTCTGTAAACGCAGCGTCCAACCTCTCTCGAAGTTTCTTCAACTCCTCGTGGATCATCCGCTGCCCTCCGGCGACCATCTGAAACTCCCTCTGACCCTCCGTCTCAAATGCCTCTTCGTCTAAAAACCAATGGGATGATTTTTAAAAAAAGACGCACAGCCAATTAAAACCTTCGCCACACACACACAATTTGCCCACCTGAAGAAGGGCTTATGCCCGAAACGTCGAATCTCCTGTTCCTTGGATGCTGCCTGACCTGCTGTGCTTTTCCAGCAACACACACAATTTGCCCAAACACAGCATTTGCTAACATTCAGGAAGAATAAAAACTGGATGGAGAATAAACTGCCTTTCTAACTGCCAGAAGAGGTGTTGATTTTCTGTTTGGCATTGTTGTAAGATAAATGAGTTATTCATTGAAGTACTGAGGCTACTTAAATAAACATTTTTAAAGCGAAGATAGATTTTTTTTGACCAGTAAGGGAATTAAGGGTTATGGTGAGTGGGTGGGTAAGTGCAGTGGAGTCCACCAAAACATCAGTCACAATCTTATTGAATGGCAGAGCAGGCTCCAAAGGGTCAGACGGCCTCCTCCTGCTCCTAGTTCTTAGGTTAGGAATTCCTACAGTACAGATAGGGGCTATGTGGTCCACCAAACCTCTGAAGAGCATCCTACCCAGAGTGGAGATGGTACTGACCTGGGCGGGATCTGGGTGGTACCATTTCTCCAGGAAAAGGATGTCCTTCATTTGGACCAACTCCTTCCATCAGGATGCCCAATCCCTTTCCCAGGTATCTATGTCCAGCACTGAACTGGACAGCTTCACAGTGCCAGGCATTTGTTCATTAAGCAATCTTTTCAAGATAGTGCCAGTACCAAGTGGTGGTCTTTCATTCAAGTGTGCAGTTAATGAGATAAACAGTAAGAAATCTCACTAGGGCTTGAAAAACACAAACCTGACAACTTGCAGTTAACCAGGAAAAAATGAATTCAGCCCATATTCACTGCTCTTTTATCCAGTTCTCAACCACAGCAACTCCAATAGTTTTAAACTGCTTCAGATGACTGAAGACAAAGTCTAGAAAATTAGGTGAGGCACACATTGAAAAGTTTAGATGGATATATTTATATCTGGCCTCACAGCGCCAGAGACCCGGGTTCAATTCCCACCTCAGGTAACGGTCTGTGGGGAGTTTGCACATTCTCCCAGTGTCTGCGTGGGTTTCCTTCGGGTGCTCCGGTTTACTCCCACAGTCCAAAAATGTGCAGGTTAGGTGAATTGGTCGTGCTAAATTGCCCGTAGTGTTAGGTGAAAGGGTAAATGTAGGGGAATGGGTCTAGGCGGGTTGCTCTTCGAAGGGTCGGTGTGGACTTGTTGGGCCGAAGGGCCTGTTTCCACACTGTAGGGAATCTAGAACATAGAACAGTACAGCACAGAACAGGCCCTTCAGTCCACGATGTTGTGCTGACCACTGATCCTCATGTATGCACCCTCAAATGTCTGTGACCATATGCATGTCCAGGAGTCTCTTAAATGTCCCCAATGACCCTGCTTCCACAACTGCTGCTGGCAACGCATTCCATGCTCTCACAACTCTCTGTGTAAAGAACCCGCCTCTGACATCCCCTCTATACTTTCCTCCAACCAGCTTAAAACTATGACCCCTCGTGTTAGTCATTTCTGCCCTGGGAAATAGTCTCTGGCTATCGACTCTATCTATGCCTCTCATTATCTTGTATACCTCAATTAGGTCCCCTCTCTTCTTCCTTTTCTCCAATGAAAAAATTCAGAGCTCAGTCAACCTCTCTTCATAAGATAAGCCCTCCAGTCCAGGCAGCATCCTGGTAAACCTCCTCTGAACCCGCTCCAAAGCATCCACATCTTTCTTATAACAGGGCAACCAGGACTGGACACAGTATTCCAAATGTGGTCTAACCAAAGATTTATAGAGCTGTAGCAAGATCTCACGACTCTTAAACTCAATCCCCCTGTTAATGAAAACACCATATGCTTTCTTAACAACCCTGTCCACCTGGGTGGCCATTTTAAGGGATCTATGTACCTGCACACCAAGATCCCTCTGTTCCTCCACACTACCAAGAATCCTACCCTTAATCCTGTACTCAGCTTTCAAATTCGACCTTCCAAAATGCATCACCTCGCATTTATCCAGGTTGAACTCCATCTGCCACCTCTCAACCTATCTCTGCATCCTGTCAATGTCCCGCTGCAGCCTACAACAGCCCTCTATACTGTCAACAACACCTCCAACCTTTGTGTCTGCAAACTTGCTGACCCATCCTTCAATCCCCTCATCCAAGTTATTAATAAAAATTACAAACAGTAGAGGCCCAAGGACAGAGCCCTGTGGAACACCACTCACCACAGACTTCCAGGCAGAATATTTTCCTTCTAATACCACTCGCTGTCTTCTGTTGGCCAGCCAATTCTGTATCCAGACAGCTAAGCTCCCCTGTATCTCATGCCTCCTGACCTTCTGAATGAACGTACTATGGGGAACCTTATCAAATCTAATCTAATCTTTAAAGATGGATATATTTTTAGATGGATACGTCGTTAGAATTCTGAGAACCAAAATTCAGAACAGGTCCTTCAATAAGATACAGGTCAAAAACGTTTCTTCTGCAAGTAGCTGAAAGCACAGAGCAATCCAGGTTTATAAACAAAGATGGTGAAAGGTTGTGCCGAGCTTTCCAAGATTACCTGGTGTCTGCAACTCTGGGTGTTCTTTCTGAAATGCGTCTTTACGTTTCTCCAAGTCTTTCTCAAAGCGCTCATACTCCTTTTGATACTCCTCCTGCTCTACACTGGGGAGCTGGCTTGAAGGATCCTGGATGGGACAACATAAACAGAGGTGAGCCTGAGAAAATCCTGAACCAATCACTGCAATACCTGCCACGCTAGTCAGGAATACAAAACAAGTCTTACAATTTACCAAAAACAAAATGCGTTTGCAGATTGGGTTACTGGCCTACACATTTCAAATCCCTCATAGCATAGAATAGAATCCCAACAGCATGGAAACAGGCCATCCGGTCCATCAAGTCCACGCTGACCGTCCAAAGAGCATTCTATCCGGAAACCCACTCACCACCCTATCCCTATAACCCTGCATTTCCCATGGCTAATCCACACTACCTGCACATCCCTGGATGTATGGGAATTTAGCACGGCCAATTCACTACACCTGCACATCTTTGGACTGTGGGAGGAAACCGGAGCACCCAGAGGAAACCCACACAGAAAAGGGAGAATGTGCAAACTCCACACAGACAGTTGTCCGAGGCTGGAATTGAACCCGGACACTAGCGCTGTGGGCCATATGCAGACAAATGGAACCAGATTAGGTTAGGATATCTGGTCAGTATGGATGAGTTGGACCAAAGATGCTGTACATCTCTATGATTTTTTTTCATATCCATGGATTCAACCACAACTCTGGTGACCTTTCTGAACTCACCCACTAACACTTAGTTTCTCTTTGACTGTAAAATGTTCGTGGATTTTGTTTTAAGTTTATAAAGGAACAAGATCAATGCAAGTTACTGTATAAGTTACAAAACTGAAAACTATCATTACAATGCTGCACTGACAGCTGCTTTTGTTTCTGTGAAATACCATTCAATGGAATTCACAAGTCAGCTATAATGGCCACTGGGGCAGGAAGGAACTGAAAAACTCTCCTGGAAGATTACACGCCATCTGAGCTACACCGCCTTGAACGTCGCTGGCCACGTTTTCGGAGAGTGTTGCAATCGTTTGTTAAAACCACGTATTGCTGGGGAGGGGCATGTTTCTACATAACACAGGTCAAACAAAGGCTAGGCCCTTATGATTCCCACCATTGTTCCAGGCTCCGTCAAGCTGAATGTGAGAAAGGACAGAACATCATGGTCATCTGCAAGAGAAGATGAACAGAATTTACTAAGAGCAGGAGTAGGCCATTCGGCCCTGTCATTCGTTGTAATCATCCAACTCAATAGCCTGTTCCTGCTTTCTCCCATATCACAGAACAGTACAGCAGCAGGCCATTTGGCCCATCGAGTCCACACCGACCCTCTGACGAGTAACACACCCAGACCCACAACCTTATCCTATTCCGGTAACCCCATGTTTCCTGTGACTAATCCACTCAGCTTGTACATCCTTGGACTGTGCAAGGAAACTGGAGGAAGCCCACACAGACACAGGGAGAATGTCTGTGTGGGGCTTGTACAGTCGTCCAAGGCTGGAATCAAACCTGGGTCTGTAGTGCTGCGAGACAGCGGTGCTAACCACTGAGCAACTGTGCCGCCCACTGCTTTGATCCATTTAGCTCCAAATGCTAGATCCAATAATTCACCAGTATCATGGGTGATCCTTTACCTCAATGCTATATATCTACTCTCTCTCTATATCTTTGATGTTTTCAAGATATAAAAATGTATTTATCGAATATATTCAGTGATCTGACTTCCACAGCTTTCTGTGGGAGAGAATTCCTCATACCCTATATCCTGAGACTGTGACCCCTGGTACCTGACTCCCCAACCAGGGAAACCTCCTCCCTGCATCTCTCTGTCTAGCCCTGCTATATCTGCTCTAAACCCTAGTGAATACACGCCCAGTCAAACCCACTTTATCTCCAATTTTACCTAATGTAGAGAGGGAATCACCAACACTAGCTCTGAAACAGAAAATCTCCACTCAGCACTGACCTTTCCTGTAGTCATGTCCAGAGTCTCATTCCCCAAAGTAATCTTATTTTAAAGTTAATTAAAGAACTGACTTAGGTTTCAATCGATGCTACCTTTAAAAAAATCACCAAATACAAAATATTTCTACAG
Source organism: Hemiscyllium ocellatum (assembly GCF_020745735.1). Classification (NCBI taxonomy): domain Eukaryota; kingdom Metazoa; phylum Chordata; class Chondrichthyes; order Orectolobiformes; family Hemiscylliidae; genus Hemiscyllium; species Hemiscyllium ocellatum. The sequence continues at coordinate 28,655,715 of NC_083442.1, read as the reverse complement.
TATGGACTGATGGAGCATCTTCAACAGTGTACAACATCCCATGACACTTCACTGATCAGGCAAAACATGTAACTGAGTCACAGAGAGGTATCAGAATAGATTCCATTGAAACATACAGGATTCTTTAAGGGGCTTGACAGGGTCAATGCTGAGAGGATGCTTCCTCTCCTACAAGAGCCTAAGCGGGTGTAGTCTCAGAATAAAAGGGCACCAATTTCAGACTGAGATGAGGAGGGTTAGGTGTCGTTTTGGGAGGGGGGGGGAAGCAAACAACCGTGGGGGTGCAGAGCCCTTGTGTACATTTAAGGTTCAGACAGACAGATTCTTGATCAGTCAGGGAATCAAGGAAGATACAGGAAAGCAGACGTGAGGAATGTCCGATCAGCCACAATCCTAATGATTGATAGAATAGGCTCGAGGGATCGAATGGCCTACTTCTCCTGTTACAACACGGGGTAAACCCTCCTGCTTAATTTAAAGCCAGCAACACAGAAAAGATTTATCCCGTGCAGTAATCTGTAAACATTCGAGAGGCCAAGAACTATTTAAAGTTATATAATTAACAACTTTATTTCTTAAAGTATAACAGAGAATAATTAACTATTTACCATTCCTTACTCTAACCCATCTTTTACCGTCCCTTCTATATTACTAGTCCAATAAAACTCCCAATCCACATTTCTTATCTCAAGCTTTCATTCTACTATTCAGATCTTCCTAGTAATATAGAAGGGAAGGTAAAGACAGGTTAGAGTAAGGAATGGTAAATAGTTGTTAATTATTCTCTGTTATACTTTAAGAAATAAAATTGTTAATTTTTACTTTAAATAGTTCTTGGCCTCTTGAATTTTTACAGATTACTGCACAGGATAAATCTTTTGAGTGTTGCTGGTTTTAAATTAAGCAGGAGTGTTTATAGCATTTCTGCATCCCAGGTTACTGATCGAAAAGGTACCTTTTTGAGAGAGCTATTTTCCAGGCAGTCTGTTTACATGCTTAGCTTGACAGTTCTCCTCTCAACTGTTCAATTTCCCCCAGTCTTATACTCCCAAAGCATCGGATTATGTCATTGGCTTTTAAAGATGGTCAATTCAAACTGGATTGGAGTTTGATACTTTTCGGGGTGTAATTTAAACTGGCCAAATTCAAATTGGTTTTTGTCTCCAGGCAATGAGCTAATCGAGTTACTCGACAAAGTGTTACATTGTTGCCTTATTGAGAACACTTGGTGCTGTGTCTGGTAGTTCTGCTCTCAAAGTACACCCACATCTTCATAACATCCTCTGATTTCTTATGGGCTTCCAACACACGCAATCAAAAGCGTGGTCCAAGGGGTTGGTTTAAGGAGACGCTTAAATCAGGAGACGGATGGAGAGGTGAAGGTATCTCAGAGCTTGGACTGGAGGCAATTAAATGCACGCCTACTCACAGGGGAGAGAAGGAACTCTGTGGAGGGTTGGTGTCAGAGACTAGGGCTGGAGGACCGCACAGATCTCAAGAGTGTGGTTGAGCTGGGTAGGGTCATCAACGTCAAGAAACTTGACCAGGAGTTTGAGAATTTTAAAATCCAGACATTTGTTCCCGGGCGGGCCAATCTTGGTTAGCGAACACAGCTGAAAGGTATTTTGTTTAGTAATATGGGGAGATGGGTTTTGGAAGAGGTCAGGTTTAGAGTAGGTGAACAGGAGAAAGTGAGGACTGCAGATGGTGGAGATCAGAGCAGAGACTAGGGTGTTGGAAAAGCACAGCAGGTCCTCCAAGGAGCAGGAGAATCGACGTTTCGGGCATAAGCCCTTCATCAGGATTCCTTTTCGACGACGAGAGAAGGTGACCAGCCAGGAGGGGACTAGAATGGTAACAAATGCCCAGGTAAAGGATGCAGCGGCAAACGGGTGGAACTGGACAACGTTACGAAGGAGAGGAACCACAAGGGAATTCAAACTTCAACTCGTATGAAGGTGGAAAGCAGCAACAAAAACTAAAGAACTGCAGATGCTGAAAATCCAAAAGAAAACACTGCTGGAAAAGCACAGCAGGTTTGGCAACATCTGTGGACAGAAAGCAGAATTAACATTGAGTCCAGGGACCCAAAAGGTTCTGAGTAAGGGCCACTGGGTCTGCCGCATTAACCTTGCTTTCTCTCCACAGATGCTACTGAGGATTGAAAACAGTCAGCTTCAGCTGCAGCAAGCCTGGTCAGTTCAGTGAACCTTTAAGGGGCAACAGTTTTGATTCCTTTTAACCAATTTTGTATTTATTCTGTAACCAATGATGACAGTGATTTATTTTCCTGTTACAGTTTAAGAAATCGCAATGTTTGACCTGACCACTAGATGGAACTAAAACCACATGATACTGTATTATCAATCTATTGTTGTTAATCCATTCCATGTTCACCATACATTCGGAAGGAGTCAGAGATGAACAGCAGGTAAACCAGACCCCGTGCTCCAACTCGTCCGTGGTGACCAGATATCCTAAATTAATCGAATGCCATTTGCCAGCATTTGGCCCACATCCCTCACAACCCTTCCTATTCATAAGACCATAAGACATAGGAGTGGAAGTAAGGCCATTCAGCCCGTCGAGTCCACTCCGCCATTCAATCATGGCTGATGGGCATTTCAACTCCACTTACCCGCATTCTCCCCGTAGCCCTTAATTCCTCGAGACAACAAGAATCTATCAATCTCTGCCTTGAAGACATTTAGCGACCCGGCCTCCACTGCACTCTGCGGCAATGAATTCCACAGGCCCACCACTCTCTGGCTGAAGAAATGTCTCCGCATTTCTGCTCTGAATTGACCCCCTCATGCACCAATTCAGATGCCTTTTAAATGTTGTAATTGTACCAGCCTCCACCACTTTCTCGTTCCATGCATGCACCACCCTCTGCATGAAAAAGTTGCCCCTTAAGTCCCTTTTTATATCTTTCCCCTCTAGCCTTAAATCTATGCCCTCTAGTTCTGGACACCACCATCCCAGGGAAGAGACTTTGTCTATTTACCCTATCCATGCCCCTCATGATTTTATAAACCTCTATAAGGTCACCCCCCAGCCTCCATCGCTCCAGTGAAAATAGCTCCAGCCTGTTCAGCCTCTCCCAATAGCTCAAACCCTGTGACTCTGGCAACATCCTGGTAAATCGTTTCTGAACCCTTTCAAGTTTCACAACATACTTCCCACAGCAGGGAGACCAGAAAGCAATGCAATGAGGATGCCATTTGACTCAAACATGACAAGAAATATACCTTGCCCTACCTCCAGCTATTGCAACAGAAGATCATAGAGATGTACAGCACAGAAACAGACCCTTTGGTCCAACCAGTCCATGCCAACCAGATATCCCAACCCAATCTAGTCCCACCTGCCAGCATCCAGCCCATATCCCTCCAAACCCTTCCTATTCATATACCCATCCAAATGTCTCTTAAATGTTGCAATTGCACCAGCTTCCACCACATCCTCTGGCAGCTCATTCCATACACGTACCACCCTCTGCTTGAAACAGTTGCCCCTTAGGTCTCTTTTATATCTTTCCCCTCTCACCCTAAATCTATGCCCTCTAGTTCTGGACTCCCCAGGGAAGAGACTTTGTCTATTTATCCTACCCATGCCCCTCATGATTTTGTAAACCTCTATTAGGTCACCCCTCAGCCTCTGATGCTACATAGAAAACAGTCCCAGCCTGTTCGGCCTCTCCTTATAGCTCAAACCCGCCAACCCTGGTAACATCCTTGTAAACCTTTTCTGAACCCTCGCAAATTTCACAACATCTTTCCGATAGGAAGGAGACCAGAATTGCACACAATGTTCCAACAGTGGCCTAATTAATGTCTTGTACAGCTGGAACATCATCTCCTGTTTTCTCCCTTTCCATTGGCCTGAAATAGCCTTTGAATCTTTAATGTGCTAACTTGCCCAATGATCCAATACCATCATCTCTACCAAGTCTATCAGCACAAACGTCTTCTCCAAAACAAATTCCAGCTGCTTATGATTCTCTACAGCTTGATGTTTCCTCTGGATCTAAAACGTAGAAAGGACGCTCGTTCATCCTTGCATCAACTGATTTTCATAATCGGGAATCATAGAATGATACAGTACAGAAGACAGCCTTCAGCTCATTGAGACTATACTGTCCTGTCAAAGCAACTTTGTCTACATTGGGCCCACACTCCAGCACTTGGTCCATCATCTTGAATGCAGTGACGTTTCAAGTGGCTCATGGAGAGAGACAGGGGAATATTTTGGAATGTAAGCATTATAGCAAGCCCGTCACCTCTCAGAATCCCGATAGAGGCCATTCAGCCCATCGAGTCAGCACCAACCCTCCAAACTGCATCCAACTCTGACCCACCTTATCCCTGTCACCCCACATTTCCCATGGCCAATCCACTCTAACCAGCGCATCTGTGAGATTGTGGGAGGAAACTGGAGCAAACCCACGCAGACGCGGGGAGAACACGCAAACTCCACACAGACAGACAGTCAAACCTGAGTCCCTGGCGCTTTGAGGCAGCAGTGCTAACCACTGAGCCACCAGGTCACCCCAACACCTTCAGGCTTTTTCAAAAATAATGGCTACAAGGTGGTGGGTGTCGCTGTCGCTGGATGGGCCAGCATTTATTACCCATCCCGAATTACCCTGAGTCAGTGGCTTCATTGACCTGCTGCAGCTGTGAGGGGACCAGGTGGGATGCACTGACCATGCTGCGAGGAAGTGAGTTCTGGGACAGAGAGGGAACAGCGATATACTTCCACACCATCGGCACGCAGCAAGTTTCAGATTTGCAGAATCCGCAATATTTAACTTTTGTTTCCCCCCCCCCCACAAGGGCAAGTTTTCTTTATAAATTCTTTCTTGGGTTGTGGGTGCCACTGACATGGCCAGCATTTGTTGGTCATCCCTAATTGCCCCCTGAACTGAGTGCCTCATTCAGCTATTTCAGAGGGCAGATGAGAGTCAACCACGATTGCTGTGGGGTTGGAGTCGCATGTAGGTCAGACCAGATGAGGACGGCGGATGTCCTTCCCTCAGAGACGTTTACAAGAGTTTGCCCAACACAGTAACTGTGAATATTGTCCTCTCAAGTGCTCATCTTCCAGTGTTCCAACACCTCAACTTTAAAAATCACCTCGTTACTTTAAAATCCCTCCATGTTCCTAACCCCTCCTTAGTTCTGTTTAATCTCCTCCATCCCAAAAACTATCTACGGTAACTGTGACGCCTTCAGCTTGAACATTCCTATTTTCACCACTCTGGCAGCTGCCTGGATCCTAAATCTGGAATTCGCTCCCTAAAAGGTCTTCAAGCTCCCCATCCTCCCTAACACTGGCCCCCTTTGACCAGACATTCCGTCACCAGTCCTAGTATCTCCTTACGTGGCTCTGTGCTCAATTGGATGTTTTGCGATATTAAAAGCACTATAATAAATGCAAGTTGTTGCTGCATTTTGACAATACTGTACTGACAGATTGTAGGTCAGGAGGACAACCCAAACCCAAGGTGAAAACCTGCACATTATTCTCCCGGCTTGACCAGGAAGAGAGGAATCCGACACAAGTATCGTCGGAATTAACACTACCGGCAGCGTCGCTCCAGTGAGCTCCCTTCTCACTCACCAGCAACACCTCCAGTGGCTGCTGAAATACCAAAGTATCCACTCGAAGGAAGGTTCATGTCCTTCACTTCTGTGCACAACTCGAAGCTCTCGTCGAGATCAGTCTGGCCCATATTTAAGTGTACCTGCAGGGGGTGCCAGAGGGAGGGAAATGATCAGCAATAGAAAAATACAGCGCAGTACAGGCCCTTCGGCCCTCGATGTTGCGCCCACCTAACCTACACTAGCCCACTTTCCTCCATATGCCTATCCAATGCCCGTTTAAATGACCATAAAGAGGGAGAGTCCGCCACTGTTACTGGCAGGGCATTCCACGAACTCACGACTCGCTGAGTGAAGAATCTACCCCTAACATCTGTCCTATACCTACCACCCCTTAATTTAAAGCTATGCCCCCTCGTAATATCTGACTCCATACGTGGAAAAAGGTTCTCATGGTCAACCCTATCTAAACCCCTAATGTAGCAATACCGCTTGCTACTGAGTAGAGACTGGATCTGTTTCTGCCTGGAGGATTAGATTAGATTAGATTCCCTACAGTGTGGAAACAGGCCCTTCAGCCCAACAAGTCCACACCGACCCTCCAAAGAGTAACCCACCCAGACCAATTTCCCTCTGACTAATGCACCTAACACTGTGGGCAATTTAGCATGACCAATCCACCAAACCTGCACATCTTTGGACTGTGGGAGGAAACTGGAGCACCCGGAGGAAACCCACACAAGACTCGGGGAGAATGTGCAAACTCCGCACAGACAGTTGCCCGAAGCCAAAACCGAACCGGAGACCCTGGTGCTGAGGCAGCAGTGCTAACCACTGAGTCACCATGCCATCCTGAGGATGCAGCATCACATTCAAAAGACAGATAACAGTCAGGGTCCTCCCTCTACAAACCGCTGGGAGATATACTTAGGAATCAATGATTTACTTAGAACAAATTTCAGAAGCCAACCAATAAAATTTAAAGACATCTCCAATGGAACATGCTAAGTTGGCTGTGGAAGAAAAGCAAAATTGGAACAAAACAGAGAAAGAAATTGTCAAACGATAATAATTGAGAATCGACAACATGAGTTTGGACAATTAGTCACTAGCTATTCTCCTCCTCCAGCACCCCCACATTCCTCAAACAGTCTAACTCCGTCATATACCAGATATTAGATTCTCTACAGTATGGAAATAAGCCCTTCAGCCCAACAAGTCCACACCGACCCTCCGAAGAGTGACCCTCAGACCCATTCCTTTACCCTATATATATCCCTGACTAATGCACCTAACACTGTGGGCAATATAGCATGGCCAATTCACCTGGCCTGCACATCTTTTGATCGTGGGAGGAAACCGGAGCACCCGGAGGAAAGCCACATAAACACGGGGAGAATGTGCAAACTCCACAGACAGTCGCCCAAGGCAGGAATCGAACCTGGGTCCCTGGCGCTGTGAGGCAGCAGTGCTAACCACTGAGCTACCATGCTGCCCATAGATAAATACTACAGCTCAACACAGGGTGAGCCAGGAAGAACAAATGGCGAAGACGAAATTCGAGAAAGAAAGAAGAGTACTCAAGACCAGGGCAAAACCTGATAGAGTCATCAAATAAATCTATAAAAGTTACACTTGAATAAAAGTCAGACTGTATTACAAGTACTTACCTGTAACGTCTTCTGGTAATACCTTACTCGGATTCTCACAGCGTGATAGATGTTGCGATAATCACGGTAACAGGAGCCCAAGGTCTGGCTTCCTCCGTCACTATAATTTGGATAAAAACACAAATGGGTCCAACCAGTTACTGTTTTATTAAATAGGTACAAAGTAGACAATTCATAACATTAGAAAAAAGGAGATTTCTTGCTTCTAAATTAATTGACAAACATGAAGTAGCAAGTTAATGGACCATTTTGGAACATTCAGAAAGTCCAACTCTCTTGGATTGAAAGGAAAAGTAAAAGTTAGAAGCTAATGTAGAAAATTTAAGAGGCAAGGTACATAAACCAGCATGGCAAGCTTTCAAGGTGAATTCTAGTGATAATGGACAAGAGCCAAGATAATTACCACAAAAGCCTCAGTTTTCCAGTGAAGCCTGTTCATTTGGGTCCCAAAGGAACCTGATCTTGTGCCACCCCATCTACGAATAACACCAGCCGCAAATTACCTCCAAGTCTCTCAGAACTGACCAAGTTGAATAGGAAGGGTTTGGAGAGATAATAGGCCGGGTACTGGCAGGTGGGACTAGATTGGGTTGGGTTATCTGGTCGGCATGGACTGATTGGAGTGAAGGGTCTGTTTCTCTGGTATACATCTCTACGACTCTATAAGTGACCCTTCAGTGATAATGCCAAGCATTAGTAGGAAGACAGCATCCCAACATAGAACAATACAGCACAGAACAGGCCCTTCAGCCCACGATGTGGTGCCGAACATTTGTCTTAGCTTATGCACCTATCCATGTATCTCTCCAGTTGCCGCTTAAAGGTCACCAATGATTCTGCCACTCCCACAGGCAGCGCATTCCATGCCCCCACCACTCTCTGGGTAAAGAACCTATCCCTGACATCCCCCCTATACCTTCCACCCTTCACCTTAAATTTATGTCCCCTTGTAACACTCTGTTGTACTCAGGGAAAAAGTCACTGACTGTCTACTCTATCTATTCCTCTGATCATCTTATAAACCTCTATCAAGTCACCCCTCATCCTTTGCCGTTCCAATGAGAAAAGGCCGAGCACTCTCAACCTTTCCTCGTCTGACCTATTCTCCATTCCAGGAAATATCCTGGTAAATCTCCTCTGCACCCTCTCCAAAGCTTCCACATCTTTCCTAAAGTGAGGCGAACAGAACTGCACACAGTACTCCAAATGTGGCCTTACCAAGGTCCTGTACAGCTGCAATATCACCTCACGACTCTTGAATTCAATCCCTCTGATAGTGAACGCTAATACACCATAGGCCTTCTTACAAGCTCTATCCACCTGAGTGGCAACTTTCAAAGATCTATGAACATAGACCCCAAGAGCCCTCTGCTCCTCCACCTTACTAAGAACCCTACCATTGACCCTATATTCCGCATTCTTATTTGTCCTTCCAAAATGGACAACCTCACACTTGATGGGGTTGAACTCCATCTGCCACTCCTCAGCCCAGCTCTGCATCATATCTAAGTCCCTTTGCAGCCGACAACAGCCCTCCTCACTATCCACAACTCCACCAATCTTCGTATCGTCTGCAAATTTATTGACCCACCCTTCGACTCCCTCTTCCAAGTCATTAATAAAAATTACAAACAGCAGAGGACCCAGAACTGATCGCTGTGGAACTCCACTTGTAACTGGACTCCAGGCTGAATATTTACCATCTACCACCACACTCTGACTTCGACTGGTTAGCCAGTTCTCTATCCAACTGGCCAAATTTCCCACTATCCCATGCCTCCTGACTTTCCGCATAAACCTACCATGGGGAACCTTATCAAATGCCTTACTAAAATCCATGTACACAACATCCACTGTTCTACCCTCATCCACATGCTTGGTCACCTCCTCAAAGAATTCAATAAGACTTGTAAGGCAAGACCTACCCCTCACAAATCCGTGCTGGCTGTCCCTAATCAAGCAGTGTCTTTCCAGATACTCATAAATCCCATCCCTCAGTACCCTTTCCATTACGTTGCCTACCACCGAAGAAAGACTAACTGGCCTGTAATTCCCGGGGTTATCCCTATTCCCTTTTTTGAACAGGGGCACAACATTCGCCACTCTCCAGACCCCTGGTACCACCCCCGTTGACAGTGAAGACGAAAAGATCATTGCCAACGGTTCTGCAATTTCCTCTCTTGCTTCCCACATAATCCTAGGATATATCCCGTCAGGCCCGGGGGACTTGACTATCCTCAAATTTTTCAAAATGCCCAACACATCTTCCTTCCTAACAAGTATCCCCTCTAGCTTACCAGTCCGTTTCACACTCTCCTCTTCAACAATACGGTCCCTCTCGTTCGTAAATACTGAAGAAAAGTACTCATTCAAGACCTCTCCTGTCTCTTGCAACTCAATACACAGTCTCCCACTACTGTCCTTGATCAGACCTACCCTCGTTCTCGTCATTCTCATGTTTCTCACATATGCATAAAATGCCTTGGGGTTATCCTTGATCCTACCCGCCAAAGATTTTTCATGCCCTCTCTTAGCTCTCCTAATCCCTTTCTTCAGCTCCCTTCTGGCTATCCTGTATCCTTCCAACGCTCTGTCTGAACCCTGTTTCCTCAACCTTATGTAAGCCTCCTTCTTCCTCTTTACTAGACATTCAACCTCCCTCTTCAACCAAAGTTCCCTCACACGACCATTTCTTTCCTGCCTGACAGGTACATACATATCAAGGACACGTCGTATCTGCTCCTTGAAAACGTTCCACATTTCAACGACATCCTTCCCTGACAGCTATGCTCCCAACTTATGCTCCTCAGATCCTGTCTTGCAGCATCATATTTACCCTTCCCCCAATTGTAAAACCTACCCTGTTGCACGTACCTGTCTCTCTCCATAACCAAGGTGAAAGTCACAGAATTGTGGTCACCATCACTAAAATGCTCACCCACTAACAAGCCCATCACTTGTCCCGGTTCATTACCGAGTACCAAATCCAATATGGCTTCCCCTCTGGTTGAACAATCTACATACTAAGTTAGAAAAGCTTCCTGGACACACTGCACAAAACACCGCCCCATCCAATCTACTTGATCTAAAGAGCTTCCAATCCATATTTGGGAAGTTGAAATCGCCCATGACTACTACCCTGTGGCTTCTGCACCTTTCCAAAATCTGTTTCCCAATCTGTTTCTCCACATCTCTGCTGCTATTGGGAGGCCTATAGTAAACACACAACAAGGTGACTGCTCCTTTCCTATTTCTGACTTCAGTCCATACTACCTCCAAAGGCAGATCCCCCTCGAACTGCCTTTCTGCAGCTGTTATACCATTTCTAATTAGCAACGCCACACCCCTTCCTTTTTTACCACCCTCCCTAATCTTACTGAAACATCTGTAACCAGGAACCTCCAACAACCATTCCTGTCCCTCTTCTATCCACGTTTCCGTGATGGCCACAACATCGTAGTCCCAGGTACCAATCCACACCTTAAGTTCCCCCACCTTATTTCTGATACTCCTTGCATTGAAGTATACACACTTGAACCCATCTCTGTGTCCACAAGTATTCCCTGTCAGTGCTACCTTCTCCATAGCCTCCCTACATTCTTGGACATCCTGAAAAACAGCTAACCTACTTGCTGGACTACAAGTCCGGATCCCATCCCCCTCCAAATTAGTTTAAACTTCCTCCCCACCGAAGAGTGCTAGCAAACCTTTCTCCCAGGATATTGGTGCCCTTCTGGTTCAGGTGCAACCCGTCCTGCTTGTACAGGTCCCACCTTCCCCAGAATGCAGTCCAATTGTCCAAATACCTGAAGCCCTCCCTCCTACACCATCCTTGCAGCCACGTGTTCAACTGCACTCTCTCCCTATTCCTTGCCTCACTATCATGTGGCACCGGCAACAACCCAGAGATGACGACTCTGTCCATCCTAGCTTTTAGCTTCCAGCCTAACTCCCTGAGCTCCTGAATGACCTCCCCACCCCTCTTCCTAACTATGTCATTGGAGCCATTGTGCACCACGACTTCTGGCTGCACACCCTCCCCCTTAAGGATTCTGAAGACACGGTCCAAGACGTCTCGGACCCTGGCACCCAGGAGGCAACAAACCATCCGAGAGTCTCGCCCATGTCCACAGAACCGCCTGTCTGTCCCTCTAACTATAGAGTCTCCTATAAATAGCACTCTCCTCCTCTCCACCTTTATCTTCTGGGCTTCAGAGCCGGACCTTGTGCCAGAGACCCGGTCACTGCAGCTTACCCCTGCTAGGCCGTCCCCCCCAACAGTATCCAAAGCGGTATACTTATTGTTGAGGGGGAATGACCACAGGGGATCCCTGCACTGCCTGCTTCCTCCCCTTCCCACCTCTAACTGTTACCCAGCTACCTCTGTTCTCTGGTGTAACTATGTCCCTGTAGCTTCTATCACCCTCTCAGCCTCTCGAATAATCCTCAGTTCATCATCTTGAACAAGTGGAATCATCAACAACTCCCATTTATACAACATCTTTCATATATACCGAGATGCTTCATGATTAAATTTGATAAATGGGCAGATAATTAATGCTTGCTATGATACCCACACTCGAGAAAAACCTGGAACAATTAAGGTTTGACATCAAAAGCTTAAAAGCTTAATGTTACAAAATAAAACAAGAATTATTCCTCTGGACTTGTTAGAACATGAGACATTAACCAAGGCATCGCTCCTTAACCAGAGAGTCTGGAAACAGACCCTTCGGTCCAACTTGTCCATGTCGACTAAGTTTCCCTAACAAAACTAGTCCCATGTGCCTGTAGTTGGCCAATATCCCTCAAAGCTGAAAATGTGTTGCTGGAAAAGCGCAGCAGGTCAGGCAGCATCCAAAGAGCAGGAGAATCGATGTTCAGGGCTCATTCCTGAAGAAAGGCTCATGCCCGAAACATCGATTCTCCTGCTCTTTGGATGCTGCCTGACCTGCTGCGCTTTTCAAGCAACACATTTTCAGCTCTGATCTCCAGCATCTGCAGTCCTCACGTTCTCCTACAATATCCCTCAAAACCTTTCCTATTTATGTACCTGTTCAAATTCCTTTTAAATGTTGTAACTGTACTCACAAAGTGGCAAATTATGAAGAAAGGAAAAAAATGAGCCAAGTATTCACTTACATACAAGCTTTGAAAGTCACTTCTTTCCTTACCCATTCAAACAAGCATCTGTTTTCTAAATTCGATGAGAGGAAAGCTTACAAATAACACTTTGTCAGTCTCTAATATAAAAAGCTTGAGGCATCAAGTTGCCTTTCAGCCTCACGCACAAAACACTGATTTGCGTTTTGAAAAGAACCCACAAGTTCACCCCACAAATGAAATGAAAACTTACTTCAAGTGATCATATGTAAGACGTCCATCATTTCCTACCACAAGGATGGCTGGATTGTTCAGCTAAGAAACAACAAGCAACATTAGGATGAGGTTGAAATAGCCCTTCATTCGAGGAGGAATTTACTGCAAATGCTGGAATCTGTACTGAAAACAACAAATACTGGATCTCATTGGTCAGGCAGCATCCATGGAGGGACAGCAAGCCAACGTTTCCAATCAAGGTGACCTCTCATCAGAGCTTTAGCTAGAGTCAGAGTCATCCAGCTCGGAAACACACCCTTCGGTCCAACCAGTCTATATCAAACATAATCCCAAACGAAACTAGTCTCACCTGCCTGCTCCTGGCCCACATCATTCCAAACCTTTCCCATTCACGTATCCATCCAAATGTCTGTTAGATGTTGTAATTGTACCCACATCTAACACTTTCTCAGGAAGTTCATCCCACACACGAACCACCCTCTGCGTAAACAATTTGCTTATGTCTTTTTTAAAAATCTCTCTTCTCTCACTTTAAAAATGTGCCCACTAGTCTTAGAATCCCCCATCTTAGGGAAAAAGAGCACAACCATTAATCCTATCTATACCCCTCATTATTTTAAAAACTTCTATCAGATCGTCTCTCAACCTCCTACACTCTGGTGAAAAAAGTCTCAGCCTTACTTTCTAACTCCAAACATCCTGGAGAAGCTCTTCTGAACCCACTTCAGCTTAACATTATCCTTCTTATAACTGGGTGACCAGTCCTAGACACAGTTCTCCAGAAGAGGCCTCACCTTAGTGGGCGGCACGGTGGCACAGTGGTTAGCACTGCTGCCTCACAGCGCCAGAGACCCAGGTTTGCACATTCTCCCCGTGTCTGTGTGGGTTTCCTCCGGTTTCCTCCCACAGTCCAAAAATGTGCAGGTCAGGTTGATTGGCCATGGTAAATTGCCCGTAGTGAGGGGCAGGGGTAAATGTAGGGGAAAAGGTCTGGGTGGGTTATGCTTCAGTGGGTCGTTGTGGACTTGTTGGGCCGAAGGGCCTGTTTCCACACTGTAAGTAATCTAATCTAATCTAACCAATGACCTTCAATCTTTCAAATTTGCCAGGATTCAATTGGAGTTTGTACCAAAATTACAGCAGGATTCTAAAGGCTGTGAATTTACCAGTGAACTGACGAAAGTAACTTCTTGTTGTCTCTGTATCTCAGAGGCCGGTCAGCAGCTGTGAAAACACACTCTTCAACTCAATGACAGAGGCAGCAGCACCATTGTGCAATTTTACGATCGGAACACACCACTAACAAATAGTGTTGAATATCCTTCATTGCTGAAACCCAGGGGTTGTAGCACTTTTGGTAAGATCATCAAGGCAATGTCATCCATTATCAAAGTTGATGTAAAAGCAAACCTGAGCTGCAGTAATGGGAATCCTGAAACAACCATCAGTTGTTGTAAAGACCCATCTGGTTCATTAATGTCCTTTAGGGAAAAATATCTGCCATCCTTATCCAGTCTGGCCTATAGGTGATTCCAGATCCACAGGTAAGTGGCTGAGTTTTAAATGCCCTCTGAAATGGTCAGCCTAACTTCCCGATCACCACCCATTTTAATTCCCCTTCCCATTCCCATTCCCTTTCCGACATGCCCATCCTCAGCTTCCTCCACTGCCACAGCGAATCAGACCACAAATTTGAGGTACAACACCTCATCTTCTGCCTGGGCAGCCTACAGTCTGGAGGACTCAAAGTTGAGTTTTCCAATTTCAAATAACCGTCCCACCCATCTCCCCACCCCCCCCAACCCCTGACCACCCCTCCTCAGCCCCACTTCCTCCCTTCCATTCCTCTGACTGACCCTTCCTTCCAGCCCCCAACTGGATTCATTCCTCCTATTGACCAACCAGGTCATACCAACCACCCCTATTCACCTATCACTATCTCACCATGCTGACCCTCTCCCCCCCCCTCCTTTATTTCCTTACCCCCACCTCCATTCCTGAAGAAGAGTTATACCCGAAACATTGACTTCACCTCCTGATGCTGCCTGGCTTGCTGTGTTCTTCCAGCCTCCTGCCCGTCTACTCTGAAATGGCCTGGCAAACCACTCAGTTCATGAACAATTAGCAATAGGAAATAAATGCCAGCCTTACCAGCAATAACCACAAAAGAATATTTAAAAAAAACAGGATGGGAACACTGAATTCTAATTTTGACAGGATAATCAAACAACTTGAATGTACATAGGGCTGCAAAGATTGCAGACATTATTCAAGATGACCCTATTGTAGCAGTCACTCTGATTTAAAGCAAAACAACGATCGTCATTAACTTCAAACTTTCACGTACGCACTTTACTCAAGCAGCGCCACCTTTCTGACGTACCTTGCCGTCATTGTCGTATGTGTCAAGGAGGATGCCAACTCCATCCCAGTGATCAACTGCTCCATAAACCGGCCCGGTCGGTCCCCTTTCTCTGGTATACCATATGGCCTGTGATAACAGGAAAGGATTGAGCATATAGGTGGGTTCACATTATACATCACAATTTGCTGATAACGCAGGTTCACACCATTTGTATTATGGAACCTTGCATGTTCAGCACTGTCTCCCAACAAGCATGGGTGGGGGGGGATACTAAGGGAGGAGAATAAAAAGTCACCTTAGTCTATCCACTGGGCACAGACAGCAGACACAGAGGTTGGAGACGAGATTGCCACTTCCGCTAATGCTAGTTCACATCGTGAGCATGAACAAACAAACTCTAAAGGATGTAACACCACTTTAATTTATTCAAGGTGCAATAAAATGTACAAAGTTCGCAGGGTTCTGAAGATTGGATTACGCACAGTATTAAATAAGGTCACACAAACAGTTGTCAATATTAAAAGCAACTTATTTTCAATGATAATACTTTGGAGTTATATTTACTTATTAAAGAGTTGAATCAATTACTGTCAATGGCATTTTAAAAAACACAATGAACTTTGCTTTTGTTCCGTAATACAATGTAAACAAAGTCATGGGTGTG
Source organism: Hemiscyllium ocellatum (assembly GCF_020745735.1). Lineage (NCBI taxonomy): Eukaryota > Metazoa > Chordata > Chondrichthyes > Orectolobiformes > Hemiscylliidae > Hemiscyllium > Hemiscyllium ocellatum. The sequence continues at coordinate 28,640,070 of NC_083442.1, read as the reverse complement.
GGGGGGGGGTAAAAACACCAACTATTCAGAGAGAATTCGTAGACATCGAATCTCCCAGTAAGACGGCAGCAAAATAAGATGCTCCATCCAGGAGCTCCTCTGCTCTGCCCATTTGTTTCCTTCTGTTCTGCCTCTTTCCTCCATCAACCCCAGCCACCCGGCCTCTGGAACACGGACGCCAACAGGCAGTGCCCTGTGCGGAGTGTGGCAACCAGTGGCCGGGAGTGAAGCATGACAGCAGACAGCAATCAGACCAGGTAGAGGCCCCCTGTGTTAGTTTGCTGCAGAGAGGCACTGAGATGTTTATCTTGTAACTTGGCTTGTTTTTCTGGCTGATGGTTAGACTGTGCATAGCTTAATTTAACTTTGTTTCTCTTCATTCCTCTATTTTGTCACAGAGCAGGTACAAAGGTACCCAGGTACAATATGATGGCACGGTAAGTAGTGGCTTATAAAAACCTTTCACTGTACTCATTTGCAAACGTGACAATAAAGCCAATTCAATTCAAAATTGAGACAATGCTTTGAGGAATTGTTTAAGTCTAGTCACGGACTCCCTTTGCATCAGGTGACAGTAAGTTGTTCATATCTCACGGACATTGAGGAAACTCTTACAAAGATTGTATTTGGTAATAAAGGAAAAACACACCAATCCATCTGCTCCAATTCTGTTCCTGCCACTTATCCGAAATGAAACCTCTATTTCCCAGTTCTCAAACGCTGCATTATTCTTGGTCCAAACTGACCCACTTTGGCTTTTCATTGAGGGAACAACTCGAATGCGTTCAGAGCTGGGAAGGGCATCTGCAAAGGAATAAAAGCAAATGGTCACTGTTCCTTACCTTAAAACTAATACGTTATACAAAGAAGGGTGACTGGTGACATTTGCCTAACTGGTTCAAAATTTAATAGTTTAGAATGCAACTCGATGCAGTGAACATAAATATAGTGGCATAGTTGTAATATCACAGTACCAATAACCCAGGAGGCCAGGCTAATGATCTTGGACAAGGATTCAAATCCCACCATGACAACTGACAGAATTTAAAATCAATTCATGAATAAAAGTAATAAATAAATCTGAATTGAAAGTCAGTCTTTAAGAATCGTGACTATATTGGGTTGTCACAAAAATCCATCCCGTTCACAGATATCGTTTGGGGAAGGAAATCTGCCATTCTTAAGTCGTCCAGCCTACATATGACTCCAGACCCGAAGCAACATGGTCATCTCTTAATCACCCTCTGGAAAGATCCAGCAGGCAACTCAGTCATTGATATCAAACTGATACAGGAACGTCAAACTGTATGGGTTGCAGTTCAAGAAATCAATTCGCTATTACCTTCAGAGACAAAAACAGAAATTGCTGGAAAAGCTCAGCAGGTCCGGCAGCATCAGTGGAGAGAAATCAGAGTTAACTTTTCAGGTCCAGGGACCCTTCCTCTTGACTCAAAATGTGGGCTCGGATTTCTCTCCACAGATGCAGCCAGACCTGCTGAGATTTTCCAGCAATTTCTGTTTTTGTCCCCAATTTACAGCATCTGCAGTTCTCTCAATTTTTATTCACATTGACCTTCTCAAGGATAATTAGGGGCAGGCATTAAATGCTGGCTTGCCTGCTGAGACATAAATTCTACTGAAGAATGAAAATGTAGTTTACTAGTTCAATACCTGATAAGGGCCTTTGTAGTTACTGGTATCTTGAACTAACTAAGATGGCACATCAATATCGCCATGGCAACACAATGGATCAGCCTGCTTTTAAATGGCCTGCAGACCTTGAGGCTATAATCTTATCACTTACCCCAGACTCAGTCTGCAATCAGGCTGCATTTCACAGCACACAAGGTTTCATTAAGACAACAGAGCATGTATTTCGGCAAAATAAAAACTTTTCACTCACTGTCATGTAGCTCTTTTCAAAGAGAAGTTCCAGGTCACCAATTACGGAGTCTACAATTTGGCTTGTCTATCACCACGATAGATGGAAAGATGAAAACAGTGAAATTGATGGGCCTTTGGCAGGTTGAAACATACACTTCGGGCATGTCACTCAAACACATACGTACACACAGAAGATGACAACTAAGAGATGCCAGAGAAACAAAAGCAGAGATCCGGTGCATGCACAATGGATCGAAAGGCCTCCTATTCTACCACGATAATTCTGTGACTCCATGTATACCAACCTGAGTTTCGGAGTCACAAGGTCATGTTGCAGCTGTACAAAACTCTGGTGTGGCCACACTTGGAGTATAGTGTAGAGTTCTGGTCACCGCATTATAGGAAGGATGTGGAAGCTTTGGAAAGGGTTCAGAGGAGATTTACTAGGATGTTGCCTGGTATGGAAGGAAAGTCTTATGAGGAAAGGCAGAGGGACTTGAGGCTGTTTTCATTAGAGAGAAGAAGGTTGAGAGGTGATTTAATTGAGACATGTAAGATAATCTGAAGGTTAGAGAGGGTGGACAGTGAGAGCCTTTTTCCTTGGATGGTGATAGCTAGCTTGAGGGGACATAGCTTTAAATTGAAGGGTGATAGATATAGGACTGATGGCAAAGGTCGTTTCTTTACTCTGAGTATTAGAGGTATGCAATGCACTGCCTGCAACAGTGGTAGACTCGCCAACTTTAAGAGCATTTAAATGGTCATTGGATAAAAATACAGATGAAATGGGAATAGTGCAGGTTATATTGGCTTCAGATCGGTTTCACAGGTCAGCATAATATTGAGGGGCGAAGGGCCTGTATTGCAGTATAATGTTCTAACTATCCTGCTGCGAAGTGCTTGTATCATTAGTGCTCTATTGTCAGAAAGTTATCCAACATCTCTTCCTTAGGCAACACCAGCATCGTTGCTTGACTGATAATGATATTGGAAGATTACTTCCCATTCATTTTTAATTTTCAAAAAGTTGTTTGTCAAACGAGAACAATGATGACATATAAATGGCACAATTGTGTTTGTATAAAAGTTTACTTCAGTAGCAGCGGTGAAGAAAGTAGGCATCTATTTATCCAGCACCTCTCATGATATCTCAATGCACTTTACACACAATGACGTACTTCTGAACCATGATCGCTGGGCTACAGACAACCTAGCAGCCAATGTTGACACAGCAAGGCCTCTCAAAGCCTCTGTTAACAGTGACAACCAATGTCAAGATGAAAGATAAATGTTGATCAGGACACACAAGTGAACCATCAACACAACCACCTCCCCCATCCCCAACCACAGCTGCCCTTCTCACTCTGCTATTCTTCAAAATAATGGTACAGGATGTTTTATCCCCAAAGTAAAGTCAGTTCATTTGTCACGGAGCTAGTGAGGACTGCAGATTCTGGTAAGTCAAGAGTCGATAAAGTGTGGAGCTGGAAAAAACACAACAGGTCAAGCAACAAAGGACCTGTGCCCTGGCCCTGAAACGTTGACTCTGCTGCTCTTCTGATGCTACTTAACCTGCTGTGTTTTTTCCAACTCCACACTTTATTGACTCTTTATTTAACTGAAAGGCAGAAACTATGATATAAAAACAATGATGATTTTATAACTTGCAAGAAAATTGCCACCACTAATACCCAGGAAGAATTTGCTCCTAAAAGCACTCAACGCTGACAGGTAATCTTTGAAACTTCCCCAATGGGAGTAAACTAGTTTTAAAATGTAGTAAATAAGTGAGTTAATGAGTTGGAAAAGCTCCTCAGGGCAGTGCTATTAGCCCAGCCATCATCAGCTGCTTCATCAATGACCTGCCTTCCACCATAAGGTCAGAAGTGGGAGTATTCACTGACAACTGCACAACGTTCAGTAGCATATATGACGTCTCAGATACCGAAACAGTCTATGGCCATCTCCAGTAAGACATGGAGACATTCAGGCCTGAATTGCAAAGTGGAAAGTTGCAGCACAAAAGCAGGAAGCAATGACAATCTGCAAGACAGCAGAATCTAACCAGCTGGTGCCGTCCACCCTATTGACAATTTCCAACACCTCAGCCCTAACTGTCTCCTGTTCACCATGGATGCCCAGTCCCTCTGCATCTTCACTCCCCACCATTCCCTCTCCATGTTGGAGATAAACTGTCTAGTGCCAACTGCTACAAAGCCACTGACTCCCATATCTAGGCTCACTGCACCACGTCACACCCCGCGACCCCCAAGGACTCGATCCCATTCCCCCAGTTCCTTCACCGACAACATATCTGATCGGATGATGCTACTTTCTAAAACAGGGCCCTCAACCAAATCTGACCTATAACCCGTGCTTCCATCCTTGGCTCTTCCCATCAGTCACAACAGTATGATCGGGTTCCCACGGTCCTGACTTTTCATCCCACCAGCCTCCGCATTGAAAAGGATCACTCTCCACCATTTCGGACAATTCCAGCTGTACGTCACCACCAGTCACATCATTCCCTCACTCCCCATCTGTATTTTGTAAGGATTGTTTCCTCTGGAACACCATCGTCTATTCCTTCACTACCTACACCAACCCCTTCCCACCAAAGATGCAACACCTGCCCCTTCACCTCCTCCCTGCTCACCATCCAAGGACCTAAACAGTCTTTCCAGATGAAGCAATATTTCACCGGTACCTCCTCCAATCTTGTGTATTGTATTTGCTGCACCCAATGTGGCCTACTCTACACTGGAGAAACCAAACGCAGACTGGGTAACCACTTTACAGAACACTTTTGTGAGCATGCATGACCCCAACCTTCCCATAGCTGGTCACCTTAACAGCATCCTGCTAGCCTGCCCATGTGTCTATCCTCAACATGCTGCAGTGTTCCAGTGAATCACAGCACCAACTGGAGGAACACCTCATCTTCAGACGAGTCACTTTACAGCTTTCGGGCTTAATATAGAGTTCAACACCTTCAGCTTGTGAACCCACCCCCATTCTTTTGCTTCCTTTTAGCTAACCTGGTTACATTCTCTGTCACCATGTCCTCTCTCCCCTCCCCCCATCCGAGTGGGACTGTCTGGCAGTTAGACACACCATTGTTCTGCCATGCTCACAATGCAATCACTTAATCTGCACTATTAACATCCTTTCTTCCCCAGTGCTCCACCACCCCCGCACTAATCACATAAATGCTGTCCCCTCTACACTTCATGTCAGCTCTGATGAAGAGTCAAAACATTAGCTTGTTCTCTCCCCATGGACGCTGCCTGAGACACTGTGATCCCCAGCATTTTTTGTTTTCATATTCTAACCATCCCTCTTGACTGTCATTGCCATAATTGAAACCTGCATTATTTTGGGGAGTTGCCATTGACCAGAAGCTGAACTGGACCTGCCATATAAATGTCATGCCTACATGAGCAGGAATCCTGCAGCAAGTAACTTAGCTCCTAACTCCCCAAAGCCTATTCATCAGCTACAAGGTACAAGTCAGGAGTGTGATAGAATACTTCCCACTTGCCTGGATGGATATAGCTCCATTCACACTCAAGGAGCTGAACACCAAGGGCAAAGCAGACTGCTGGATTAACACACCATCCACCAAATTAAACATCCTATCCTTCTACAACCAACACACACCATCTACTAGGGGCACTGCAGCACCTCACCAAGCGTTCTCTAACAGCATCTGCCAAAAATTACAGCCTCCAACACACAAGTTCAAGGGGATCAGTTAGTTTAGTTGGCTGGCTGTGATGCAGAGTGACCCATAATAGCGTGATTTCAATTCCTGCACAAGCTGAGGTTTCCATGATGGACTGCCCTTCCCAACTTCTCCAGTCGCCTGAGGGGTGTTGACCTTCAGGTTAAACTACCACCAGTCGCCTCTCTCAATAAGAAACAGGAGGCCGCCATCTGGCCCTTTGAGCCTGCTCCACCATTTAATAGCATCATAGAGATGTACAGCTTGGAAACAGACCCTTCGGTCCAACCCATCCATGCCGACCAGATATCCCAACCCAATCTAGTCCCACCTGCCAGCACCCGACCCATATCCCTCCAAACCCTTCCTATTCATATACCCATCCAAATGCCTTTTAAATGTTGCAATTGTACCAGCCTCCACCACTTCCTCTGGCAGCTCATCCCATACACGTACCACCCTCTGCGTGAAAAAGTTGCCCCTTAGGTCTCTTTCCCCTCTCAACATGCCTTCTAGTTCTGGACTCCCCAACCCCAGGGAAAAGACTGGGTCTATTTATCCTATCTATGCCCCTCATAATTTTGTAAACCTCTATACGGTCACCCCTCATCCTCTGACGCTCCAGGAAAAACAGTGCTAGCCTATTCAGCCTCTCCCTATAGCTCAAATCCTCCAACCCTGGCTACATCTTTGTAAATCTGATCTTTTCATGGACTCAGCCCCACTTACCTGCCCGGTCACCATAACCCTTAACTATGCAAAAATCTACCTTTGCCTTAAAAAATGCTCAATGAGGTAGCCCCAACTGCTTCACTGGGCAGGGAATTCCACAGATTCACAACCCTCTGGGTGAGGAAGTTCCTCCTCAACTCAGTCCGAAACCTGCTTCCCCCTTATTTTGAGGTATGCCCCCTAGGTCTATGATGAGACAGCAGCCCTTTGATCTGGTAAGACTATGGAGGCTTGACCTTTTACCGTAAGAGGGCAGGAAATGCAAGGAACACAACCACCTGCAAGTTCCTGTCCAAGCTGCAGACCATCCCGACTTGGAAATGCATTGCTATTTCTTTGAGCGCCGCTATGTCAAAATCCTGGAATTCTCAAACATCATCATCCTTCATCCACAACCACCTGATGAAGGAGTGTTGCTCCGAAAGCTAGTGTTTCCAATTAAACCCGTTGGACTATAACCTGGTGTTGCGTGATTTTTAACCTGGTACACCCCAGTCCAACACTGGCATCTCCAAATCCAGAATGTAGGTTTGCTAAACTGCGGAGGCTAAATACCATCAGATTTCTGTACCTATGTTTGGTGGTCCATTAATATTTATCTGAATTCACATCATCTTAAGGCCAGGATCATATCCGGCCGTGTACTTTAATTCAGTATGGTCACAGCAATTTTCTAAAAAGATAGAATTCCCCACACTACTGAATGAGAACTTTTGGACAGAAACAACGTGTAACTGATAGTCTCCACAGAGGTGTGGGGTGCACGTGTAAAGTAACAATCAGCTAATGAAGGAGTGTCGCTCTGAAAGCTAGTGCTTCCAATTAAACCTGTTGGACTTTAACCTGGTGTTGTGGGATTTTTAACTTTGTACGCCCCAGTCCAACATTGGCATCTCCAAATCCGGTTTTAAGCAGCAGCTAATATTGAAAAGGAGGAAGATTTCAGATGAGGAAACTCCCTGGCCAGCTGTGTCACTGCAGAAAACTCGCAGCAAGTGCTCAGAAAATTTAAAACAAACAACCTACCGTATCTCCGACCCTTAAACATTGTTTTGCTAGTTTTAAGCTGACAAAAAACAAACTGCAAAACATCGCACGCACACACACCAGCACAACTTGCTGCAGAGAGACCCTGGAGGAGTAGTTTGTCAATGAGCTTGCAAAGTTTGGAATTTGCCCTTCCCCTCGGGGAAAGGTTTGTCGAACTTACTGCCGTGGTGGGTCCAAAAAGGGATGGTACCGTCTTGCAGCACCAGGTGCGGACCTTTGAAGCTGTGCTTGTATTCGAAGCGGCGGTGGGCAGTCACTGGCTGCAGGCTGAGGATGGGAGCAGGGAGCCAGGCGAACAGCAGCAACACACACGCGACCATCGTTCGCTCGCTCGCCCTGCACTGCGCCGCAGTCACCACCGGTCCCACATGGGAGAGCCACTCGGCAGCAAGCCATTGGCTGGTGCTGCTTGGCTCAAGAGCCAACAAGCTCCCAAGTTAGTGCATTGCTCAGGGTCCCTTGCACTAACATAGGCTACATCCAGCTATACCAAAGTACATCGTACCTAGAACCTCCTCTCTAAAAGGTTCAAACTTGTAGTTATTTTTAAAAGAATTCTCTCCCCCCCTCTCCATTTTCTAAATATAACTCTTTGAAATAACGTGGCAGATAGGAGGAGACAAATTGTATCGGGGGATATTAAAATATACTAGGATAGTCAAAGATTATAAATTTGCTTAGGTCTTTTCATAAAAGTTGTTTCTTCCCCCGTGATCTAATTTGCATTTAGTCAACGGATAAGCCAGGACCCGGGCTTAAAGGACTTTCAGATCGTGAAATTAAAATACAAAATGCCCTAAGCACTTCGTTAGCATCTGCAGGGTCATCCAACAATCAACTACCCCCTAATTCGGTCGAGAATTGGTAGAGAGAGAGTCTTTAGTGTAAATCGAAAGGATTTATTTATTCAAGTAGCAGAATGAATTATAATGTGGTTTAACTGAAATTTAAACAGGTACCAATTGGGCAAAAGTGAGGACTGCAGATCAGAGTCTAGATTAGAGTGGTGCTGGAAAAGCACAGTAGGTCAGGCAGCATCCGAGGAGCAGGGATACCAACGTTTCGGGTCAAAGCCCTTCATCAGGAATCAGAAAGAGGTACCAACTGGTCCAGTCAGAACGAATAAAGTAAACATTTTTGAGAGGCCTTGGGTTTTTAAAGTTGGAACAATAGAAGCAGCCTGAATGGGAGTGTCAAACTCCCACAGAGCCAGGACTTTTAATATTTTAGCAGCAGTTGCTGGGTCTAGTAGATGCAATACATCTCTCCCCACTACCCTCTCTCACTCTCAGAGCTTGGAGGAGCCGGTGTTGGACTGGGATGATCAAAGTTAAAAATCACACAACACCAGGTCATAGTCCATGGTGGTGGGAACGGGGGGGGGGGGGGGGGAGCGCTTCTCTCTCAACAAGAGCAGTCTTTGAAAAGTTAGTGCATACAACTAAACCTGTTGGACTATAACCTGGTGTTGTGTGACTTTTTTAAACTCTTTCTCAGAGTTTTCTCTTCATGTTTTTCCTTCTGGACTGGAGAATTGCATGTAAGACAATCTATTTTACTGAATTTGGGTGTGTTTAAGGGATATTGAAAGTTACTGTTTAATGGTTAAGTGATTTATCATTCTATTAAGTTTTCCATTAAAGTTATTCCTGTCCTTTCCTTTGTTGTATTTTAACCATTATGCACGAACAAAGTATGTTTTGCTTTAAGACTGGTTGTTTGGCCAATCAAATTGCATCCAGAATGAAATTCCTGATGAAGGGTTTTTGCCCGAAATGTCGATTTTCCTGCTCCTCAGATGCTGCCTGACCTGCTGTGCTTTTCCAGCACCACACTAATCTGGACTCTAATCTCCAGCATCTGCAGTACCCACTTTCGCCAGCCAGAATGAAATACTTGCAACTTGCCTAAAATAAGAAAAAGTTGGGTCTAGGCTGTCTTCTGTATATATTTTGAGGGAGTTTAGTCTGGTCCATAACAAGTCACACTACCAAATTTTCCCAAAGCACACTATAGGAATCAATAACCACTTTTTTTCAGCCATGGAGAGACATTAGAATGAACAGGTTTAGTTGGAGAAAGAGCTGGATTTTAAGGATTATTTTTTTTTTAAAAAAAGGAGCAAAAGGCAGAGAGGTTTAGCGTTCTGAAGGAGGGTCACTGGATTCTTCAACAATAATTCTGCTTTCTCGCTCCACAGATGCTGCTAGACCTGCTGAGTTTCTCCAGCAATTTCTGCATTTACAGTGCTAAAGCTGACTGGGTTAGTTTTAGCAACTATAGACTGAGTCCCATAATGAAATGTGGTTGTCAAAGCATCAGAGTTATCTAAGGATTGAATATATCTATAATATACTGTAGCGGAAACAACATTCTTTAAGTTTATCAATATCAGCACTGAGAATCCTAACATAAGAATTTTAAAATATTGCTGTGCCATTATGAATTGTAGATGAGGGTTTAGGTGGTGGACAAATATTTTATACTTTCTTGCAAGAATCAATTCTGAATTGCATTACAATGATGAATTCAGAAATCAACATGGAAGCATAGAACACCATCGGAGATACAGGGAAAATGCAAACAGGGTTGTGGGCGGCACGGTGGCACAGTGGTTAGCACTGCTGCCTCACAGCGCCTGAGACCTGGGTTCAATTCCCGACTCAGGCGACTGACTGGGTGGAGTTTGCACGTTCTCCCCATGTCAGCGTGGGTTTCCTCCCACAGTCACAAAGATGTGCGGATCAGGTGAATTGGCCACGCTAAATGGCCCGTAGTGTTAGGTGAAGGGGTAAATGTAGGGGTATGGGTGGGTTCCGCTTTGGCGGGTCGGTGTGGACTTGTTGGGCCGGAGGGCCTGTTTCCACACTGTCAGTAATCTAAGGAACTTTGGCAAAGCAGATCAGAATGGAGCAGGCAGAGAAAATATACACAAGTCCACACATCTGTGCCATATTGCATTGAGCCTGAATGCTCAGCATGTAGCAGCCTCATAGTTTGCCCACATTTATCATTCAGCACTTTTTCATCATGTACAACCCTAGAGCACAGATGAATCTGCTGTGACCTTGCTCAAGATCTACGGCAGGAAATGCTTTTTTTTAGTTGCAACAGGATAAGCAACGAATAACTTTTTTTTCATGAACTTCAGTGTTCAGCACAACAATGTTACCAACAGGAAGATTTTAATTAGTCAATCTCCTCCAGCATTACCCACAACAAGTCATTAACTAATTCATCTCCTCTAGTATGTACGTAAGGGAATCTTACAGCAATTCAAGACTTTGAACACTTGTTGGGTTAACCAGAGTAGATAGCAAATTAACTTGTATTTACATAGCGTGATTACAATCATAAAATGTTCCAAAAGATTTTATAAGAATCAATAACCACTCTTTTTTTTAAGCTGCAGAGAGATATTCAGATGAAATATTTGGTTGGAGAAAGAGCTAGATTTTAAGGATTGTCTTAAAACGTGAACAAAACGCAGAGGTTAAGGGTTCTGAAGAAAGGTCACTGAACTCAAAATGTTAACTCTGTTTCTCTCTCTAACGATGCTGCCGGACTTGCTGAGTTTCTCCAGCAATTTCTGCTTTTGATTCAGATTTCCAGCGTTTGCACTCCTTTCAAGCTGCCTGAGTTACATTTAGTGGCTATAGACTGGGGTCCAATAATGAAATGTTTGTTCACTTAAGCAGTTTTAAAACCAGAACAGTTATCTCAGGGTGGAATGTAATTAAGTACATTGTAGATATCAATGATCAGCAGTGAGAATTCTAACTTCTCAAAATTGGTGTGTGGACATGGCCTCATGACAATTTAAGTGGGAAACAATAACTATTTTATACTTAACAATATTGCAAGAATCAGGTCTGAATTATTGACAATCAAATATAATTATAAACTATTGTTCTTTAACTTTATACATAATTTTTTTTGCTATCCAAGATAGCAGTGAAGGAGCAGCACAACCTGTAAGCTTCTGCACAGATCCAATCACCTACTTTTCCTTTTTCTTGCTTCACAGCTTTTTGTTTGTCTTATTTTAATCTAAGTACCTTCTATGGAGAGATCAAGCCAGCGCAGGGGATGGTGAGAGAGGGCGGGGAAGAGCGAGAGAGTGAGCCCAAGGCGGTGATGATAGAAGTCCCCCGGCATCGAGCATGGGGAGATGGAGCCCAGTGCGGAGGAGATCGAACCCTTGTGGGGAGTGCGAGCCCAGCATGGCTCAGCACTTGAGAGTTACAATGTCAAACTTCTAACTTTATTTCTTGACTTTTCCATAATGTCACACTCTCTGCGCTATCATAGGTACAAAGGTACCTAGGTAAAAAAATCTTTAGTTGAGTTGGAGGATTTGAGCTATAGGGAGAGGCTGAATAGGCTGGGGCTGTTTTCCCTGGAGTGTCTGAGACTGAGGGGTGACCTTATAAAGGTTTACAAAGTCATGAGGGGCACGTAAAGGATAAATAGACAAAGTTTTTTTTTTCCTGGGGGTGGTGGAGTCCAGAACTAGAAGGCATAGGTTTAGAGTGAGAGGGGAAAGATAGAAAATAGTACCAAGGGGCAACGTTTTCACGCAGAGGGTGGTATGTGTATGGGATGAGCTGCCAGAGGAAATGGTGGAGGCTGGGACAATTGCAACATTTAAAAGGCATTTGGATGGGTATATGAATAGGAAGGGTTTGGAGGGATACAGGCCAGGTGCTGGCAGGTGGGACTAGATTGGGTTGGGATATCTGATTGGCATGGACGGGTTGGACCGAAGGGTCTGTTTCCGTGCTGTACATCTCTATGACTCTATAAAGTAGAAAAATAAGGAAATATAGTTAAAAGTTCAACACTAAAGTCTTTCTTAGTATAAACTATTTTTTTAACTTCTCTACTTTATAAGGAAGACTTTAATGTTGAACTTTTAACTATATTTTCTTATTTTTCTACTTTATTCCTAAGACTTTGTACAAAGGTACCTTTGTACCCAAGATGGTGCCAGGAATGTGACATTGTACAGTTTTCACTATACTCCCTGTACCTGAGTACATGTGACAATAAAATCTAATTGTAAAACATTAAAACTGACTTTAGAAAATGGTAATTGGACATGCAATCAAATAGATTTAAATGAAGTGACATTGGGGTAGTTTTTTTACTCTGAGTAGTAAGAATAGCCTGCCTGCAACAGCGGTAGACTTGTTGATATTAAGGGCATTGGACATACATATGGATAATAATGGAACAGTGTAGGTTAGATGGGCATCAGATTATTTTCACAGGTCGACGCAACATTGAAGGCCTGTACTGCGCTATAACATTCGATGTTCTATGAAGTTATACCTACAATCCAGTGTGATTTCTTCATATCAACTGTTCAGAAGGGAAATTCTATCAGAACTCAACTCTTTCGTTTATCCGAAAATGGGTCCGGCTTTCTTTAGGTGTCCTCGTGATATATGTGTGCTGCCTTATAAATTGTCTCCATGACAACAAGAAACAGGCAGCTCTGTTCCATTGTAGATATTTGCCAAAGAACCTATTCAGAGGTGTAATTATACACCTCTGGGGCAGGTGGGTCTTGAACCCAGACATCCTGGCTCAGAGGTAGGATCCTTATTCATTCTCCATCCACAAACAAGCCCCGTCCCGTACTTACATAGTTTCTTTCTCGAATTCTTAAGATTCAAAAAGTCTTCCCATCTCTGTCACCAGTGTTTGGTTACCCTCCAAGGTCCTCACAATTTCTTTTATCCCTTTCTTGGTGCTTACTGAAATGCTGCACATAGTACATTCTATTTGAAATCATTTCTACTAACTTAATGATATTTTAACACTTTAGTCTTTTTTAATCAAGAGTTTGGTCACTCCCCATTTTCAAAATACATGCCATGTATGTAACCGCACGAGATGGGGGAGATACTAAACAAGTATTTTGCATCAATGTTCAGTGTGGTGAAGGATATGGATAATAGTGAACTTGGGGAAATAAATTGAGATATCTTGAAAAGTGTCCATGTTACAGTGGTGGATGTCTTAAAATCCACAAAGGTGGATAAATCCCTGGGACCCTATCAGGTGTACCCTGGAATTTTGAGGGAAGATAGGGAAATGATTGCTGGATCCCTTGCTGAGATATTTGCACCATTGATAACCACGGGAGTGGGTACCATTACTCAAGAAAGATGGTAAGGAAAAGCCAGGGAACGATAGACTGGTGAACATAACATCAATGGTTGGTAAGTTGTTGAAGGGGATTCTGAAGGATAGAATTTACATGTATTTGGGAAGGCAAGGACAGTCAACATGACTTTGCGCATGGGAAATAATGTCTGAGAAATTTAAGTAAGATTTTTAAAGTGGCGAAGTGGATCGATGCGGGCAGAGCAGTGGACATTGTCTATATGAACCTCAGTGAGGGACTCGACAAAGGTCCACATGCTAGACTGGTTAAAAAGGTGAGATCACATGGAGTATGATCACATGGAGTACAAGGAGAGCTAGCTTTAAGGTACAAAATTCGCTTAAAGGGAGGAAAGAGATAGGAAGAGATAGGGGAGTGGTGGAGGCTAATGACCAGCAGCGTGCTGCAGGGATTGGTGCTGGGTCCACTGCTTTTCGTCATTTATATAAAGGATTTGGATATGAACATCTGAGGTATGGTTAGTAAGTTTGCAGATAATTGGAGGTGTACTGGACAGCGAAGGTTACCTCAGAGTACAACAGCATCTTGATCAGATGGGCCAATGGGCTGAAAGTGGCAGATGCAGGTTCAATTTAGATAAATGTGAGGTGCTATATTTTGGTCAAGCAAATCAGGACAGGACTTTCACACTTAATGGCAAGGTCCTGGGGTGGTGCCAAACAACAAAACTTTAGAGTGTGGGTTCAGATTTCCTTAAGTGGAGATGCAGGTGGTGAAGGTGGTGTTTGGTACGTTCGCCTTTATTGGTCAGTGCATTGAGATTAGGAGTCGGGAGGTCATGTATAGGATATTATTTTTGGCATACTACGTTCAATTCTGGTATTCCTGTTGTAGGAAAGATGATGGTAAACTTGAAAAGGTTCAGAAAAGAATGTTGCCTGGGTTGGAGGGCATGAGCTATCGGCAGAGACTGAATAGATTGGGGCTATTTGCCCGAGAAGCTGAGATGAAGAAAATCACGAGGGGCATGGATAGGGTGTATAGTCAAGATCTTTTCCCCAGGGATAGGGGAGTCCAAAACTAGAGGGCATAGGTTTAAGGTGAGAGGGGAAAGACTTAAAAGGGACCAAAGCGGCAACTTTTTCATGCAGAGGGTGGTGCTTGTATGGAAGTGGTGGAGGCTGGTACACTTACAACATTTTAAAAGAAATCTGGATGGGCACATGAATAGGGAGAGTTTAGAGGGATATGGGCCAAATGCTGGCAAATGGGACTAGATAAATCTAAGATATCTGGTCAGCATAGACAGAGTTGGACTCTGTTTCCTTGCTGTACAACTCCATGACTCTAATTATCATCTGTGTTGCGAAGGAAAACCATGGGAACCTGAACAGAACAGATGGGAGAAAAAGCCACTTAATTTGATAAAACACATGACACTTATACTCATTTAACAGGGGCAATCACCAAGGCATTTGAACTCTGTCCTTTTTAACAGTAAATCACCATGCTGTGCCTTGATGGCTATTCAATTCTTCAGGAACATCAGAAAAAAAATTGGTACATGCTATTTTTGTTGAGTATCGTCTTCAAACTAAATCATTTTCTGATTGAAGGCAGCAACAGTGTCAGCTTTAATTGTTGCACTGAACTCAAGGCTTGATGACTACAACTCTATTCTAATTATGAACAGTTGCCACTATCTGGGTGTTCCAATCAGCTCAAGTACTTAAGCAATTAAAACCAATTCTCAAGTTACTTAGGACAGGTGATCAATTGAGGCTCTTGTGGTGCAGTGGTAAGTCCCACCCTCTGAGCCAGGAGGCCCAGGGACCTGAAATAACATCTCTGAACAAGTTGCTTGAGCAAATATGAAGACTTGTGATGAAATTCATTTGAAATCTGGCCTGAAACAACTTAAATTATCGAAGTAAATATTCCTTATAAGGGTAACAAGTTAAAATAGTGCAACTAAACAATGACAGAGAAGAGACAAACCTCCAGGAAGTTGAGTCGAGGAAATGTTGCAAAACAATTGGCTGTATAAAATTTATTACGCATGCTACAGTCACTTTCTTTCGCAATATCCTGTCTAGCCATGTCTCCAATTTGAAACATCTACCGCAGGATGAGGCTTAATAAGCTTCAGATCTCAGTAATGCATTCTCAACATCATACATAAGGAAAATTGTTGTGGTTCTGTTCGCCGAGCTGGAAGTTTTTGCTGCAAACGTTTCGTTCCCTGGCTAGGGAACATCATCAGTGCTATTGGAGCCTCCTGTGAAGCGCTGCTTTGATGTTTCTTCCGGTATTTATAGTGGTTTGTTTTTGCCGCTTCCGGGTGTCAGTTTCAGCTGTAGTGGTTTGTATATGGGGTCCAGCTCCATGTGTCTGTTAATGGAGTTTGTGGATGAATGCCATGCCTCTAGGAATTCCCTGGCTGTTCTCTGTCTGGCTTGTCCTATGATGGTAGTGTTTTCCCAGTCAAATTCATGTTCCTGGTTGTCTGAGTGTATGGCTACTAGGGAGAGCTGGTCGTGTCGTTTTGTGGCTAGCTGATGTTCATGGATGCGGATTGTTAGCTGTCTTCCTGTTTGTCCTATATAGTGTTTTGTGCAGTCCTTGCATGGTATTTTGTAAACTACGTTAGTTTGGCTCGTGCTGGCTATTGGGTCCTCTGTTCTAGTGAGTTGTTGTCTGAGTGTGGAAGTTGGCTTGTGTGCTGTTATGAGTCCTAAGGGTCGCAGTAGTCTGGCTGTCAGTTCTGAGACGCTCCTGACGTATGGCAGTGTGGCTAGTCCTTTTGGTTGTGGCATGTCCTCGTTCCGTGGTCTATCTCTTAGGCATCTGGTGATAAAGTTGCGTGGGTATCCATTTTTGGCGAATACCTTGTATAGGTGTTCCTCTTCCTCTTTTCACAGTTCTGGTGTACTGCAGTGTGTTGTGGCTCTTTTGAATAGTGTCCTGATGCAGCTTCGTTTGTGTGTGTTGGGGTGGTTACTTTCATAGTTTAGGACCCCAACACACACAAACGAAGCTGCATCAGGACACTATTCAAAAGAGCCACAACACACTGCAGTACACCAGAACTGCGAAAAGAGGAAGAGGAACACCTATACAAGGTATTCGCCAAAAACGGATACCCACGCAACTTTATCACCAGATGCCTAAGAGATAGACCACGGAACGAGGACATGCCACAACCAAAAGGACTAGCCACACTACCATATGTCAGGAGCGTCTCAGAACTGACAGCCAGACTACTGCGACCCTTAGGACTCATAACAGCACACAAGCCAACTTCCACACTCGGACAACAACTCACTAGAACAAAGGACCCAATAGCCAGCACGAGCCAAACTAACGTAGTTTACAAAATACCATGCAAGGACTGCACAAAACACTATATAGGACAAACAGGAAGACAGCTAACAATCTGCATCCATGAACATCAGCTAGCCACAAAACGACACGACCAGCTCTCCCTAGTAGCCATACACTCAGACAACCAGGAACATGAATTTGACTGGGAAAACACTACCATCATAGGACAAGCCAGACAGAGAACAGCCAGGGAATTCCTAGAAGCATGGCATTCATCCACAAACTCCATTAACAGACACATGGACCTGGACCCCATATACAAACCACTACAGCTGAAACTGACACCCGGAAGCGGCAAGAACAAACCACTATAAATACCGGAAGAAACATCAAAGCAGCGCTTCACAGGAGGCTCCAATAGCACCGATGATGTTCCCTAGCCAGGGAACGAAACGTTTGCAACAAAAACTTCCAGCTCAACGAACAGAACCACAACAACGGACACCCGAGCTACAAATCTTCAACCAGACTTTATAAGGAAAATTACCGAAGACTTTTTTTCTTGTCTTGACTTGCACAGGCAAAGCAGACTAACCCATCTTTCCAATGTGAACGTCACTGTCGTAATACAGTAAACAGTTTAACTCTAACACTATCCCTGCACCATTACGAGGGGTTAAGTACAGGAGCAGGGATGTGTTGTTGCAATTAAACAGGACCTTGGTAAAGGCACACCGAGAATATTGTGTGCAGTTTTGATCTCCTTTAGGGTGTAGGTTTGCTCGCTGAGCTGTAGGTTTGATATCCAGACGTTTCATTACCTGGCTAGGTAACATCATCAGTGGTGACCTCCAAGTGAAGCGAAGCTGTTGTCTCCTGCTTTCTATTTATATCTTTCTCCTGGATGGGGTTCCTGGGGGTTTGTGGTGATGTCATTTCCTGTTCATTTTTCTGAGGGGTTGATAGATGGTATCTAGATCTGTGTGTTTGTTTATGGTGTTGTGGTTGGAGTGCCAGGCCTCTAGGAATTCTCTGGCATGTCTTTGCTTAGCCTGTCCCAGGATAGATGTGTTGTCCCCAGTCGAAATGGTGGTTTTTTTCATCCATGTGTAGGGATATGAGGGAGAGAGGATCGTGTCTTGTTGTGGCTAGCTGGTGTTCGTGTATCCTGGTGGCTAACTTTCTTCCTGTTTGTCCTACATAGTGTTTGTGGCAGTCCTTACATGGAATTTTGTAGATGACGTTGGTTTTGTCCATGGGTTGTACTGGGTCTTTTAAGTTTGTTAGTTTTTGTTTGAGAGTGTTGGTGGGTTTGTGTGCTACTAGGATTCCGAGGGGGTCTCAGTAGTCTGAAACTTCTCTTTTTCTGAGGAAGGATGCTCTTGCTCTTGAGGGAGCGAAGCAAAGATTTCCCAGGGTGATTCCGGGGATGGTGGACTGACGTTAACGTGAGATTGGTGAGGTTAGGACTGTTTTCGCTGGAGTTCAGACAAATGAGGGGGGAATCTCCTAGACACTTATAAAATTCCAACAGGACTAGACAGGGAGGATGTTCCCGATGGTGGGTGTGTCCAAAATCAGAGATCACACTCTGAGGATTCAGGGTGGACCATTTAGAATGGAGATGAGGAGACATTTCTTCACTCAAAGTGGTGAGCCTGTGGAATTCTTACCACAGGAAATAGTTGATGCCAAAACATTGAATGTATTCAAGAGGCAGCTAGATATAGTATTTGGGGTGAACAGGGTCAAAGATTATGGGGAGAAAGCAGGATTAGGCTATTAGGTTGGATGATCAGCCAAGATTGTGATGAATGTCAGAGTAGACTCAAAAGGCCGAATGGCCTCCGACTGTTCCTATCTTCTGTATTTGTATAAACAGAGCTGAAGATGTGTCTATGTAATAGCAGATGCAGAGACTCAGATATACAATTTTTAGTGAAATCCAATATTTTGAACTTGGTCAAACTATAGTTTTTGTTTTCCAGAAAGAGAAATGGCTGGAATATTCAGACTAATTTCACTTCAAAATTTGGAGTTGCCTCATTAACTTCAATAATTTGATTTCAATGTCCATAAATGCTAAGTGTGTCTATACCAAATCCTACTGTACAAATTAAAACATTTAGTCATTAGATGGAACTAAAAAAACACTTTTTTCAAGTTAAAATGGCAGTTTTGGTAATTTGTGAAGTAGTTTTATTACCCACTCCTCTTTAGAAGTTCAGATTCCTTTTACCCTGCAATTGTAGAGGTTCTAACGTAAAAGTAAATTAGAAATACATAAAACCAACTTGAACTATATTCTGTACATTATTTCCTTCCCCATTAAAACAAACGCTCCCAACATTGGGCAACAGCTTGGAAATGAGCAGATTACTAAGCTGTTTCCATTGGCCAGCTATCGCTGTGGGACTCAAGTTGGAAAGGGTAGCCAAGAGGAATGAAAGCAGGTATTGCAAATGCTGAACATTTAGAAATTAAACTAAAGTGATGGAGAAACTGAGCAGGTCTGGCAGGATCGGTAGAAATGGAAACAGAGTTAATGTTTCAAGTCCAGCATAACTCTCCTTGAAGTTCTTAAGAAGTCATACTGAATTTGAAGTGTTAACTTTGAATCATAGAAACCCCGCAGTGTGGACACAGGCCCTTCGGCCCTTCGAGTCTACACTGACCCTCCAAACAGCATCCCACCCAGATTCATTTCCCCCTACCCTATCTCTGTAACCCCGCATTTCCAATGGCCAATCCACCTAACCTGCATATGTTTGGACTGTGGGAGGAAACCCACACAGACATGGGGAGAATGTGCAAACTCCACACATACAGTCACCTGAGGCTGGAATCAAACCTGGGTCTTGGTGCTGTGAGGCAGCAGTGTGCTAACCACTGAATCACTGTGCCACCCTGATTCTCTCCAGATGCTGCCAACAATTTTGGCTTTTATTTAAAGGTAGCCAGAAGACCTAAGTACATTAAGCAATTATTTGGGAATTTTATACCAATCGGTTAACTTTTCTAATTATTTTAAGTGGTGGATGAATGTGCTCAATGCTAATTGGCCTTTGTCCTGATAATACTCAACCTAGAAAGTAAGTGGGCCTGGGAAGGTGATAGGATTTTGCCAGACTTCTGAATTCACAGTCACAACATGCACGCTAATGCTCTGTTATGAAGCAATAATTCCAACTGTTATTAAAAATGATCAACTATGAACAGAGTCTGAACTGCATAAATAAACAACAGAATATTTTTCAATAGATGTTCTGGCTTGAAGTACAAAACCTGCATTCAGTGTAAATCCTATTAGCAACAACACAATGGTTGATCTAATCTGGACAGCATATGTTGCACATAGCTTGCCAGCAACTTCAGAGTCATTTTAGCAAAAACCTTCTGTCATTATTCAGGTAAGAAAAGGATTCATATTTCCAGACAACACACTTGTCCCTGAAATCTCCATTTGATCTTAGAGGTGCCAATTATTTTCACCATTTAAAATAATTATGGCTATAGAAGGGACTACATGTGACATTTTAATTATTTTTTGTTCACCATTAATTACTGGGACAGGGGCAATATTAGTACAGCACTAAATATTACTCATCGCCATGAGATTAAGGATGTAATGTGGGGAAGGATTGGGACGGATGTTATCTTCACTGCAAATCTGCTTCTTTGGTAATTTCAGCTGACAGATGTCTCAGTCACACTTTGATTTTAATACAGCAAAAAGTGCGTTGTATAAGTATTAAACAAATTTGACCTACAAGGCAATTGTCGAGAGCCAGAAGCTAAGTTGAAGAGGTAAGTTTATAGAGTCACAGAAACAGACCCTTTCATTTAACTTGTCCGTGCCAATAAGGTTTCCAAAACTAAACTAGTCTCATTTGTCTGCATTTGGCTCATTTTACCTAAACCTTTCATGTTCATGAACCTGTCCAAGTTTCTTTTAGATATTGTAACTGTACCTGTATCGACCACTTCCTCTGACACATATGCACCACCCTGTGTGTGGAAAAAATTGCCCCTTGCTTTTCTTTTAAATCTTTCCCCTCTCACCTTTAAATCTATGCCTCTAGTTTTGGACTCCCCTACAATGGGGAAAAGACCTCACATTGGTGGATATGAAGAAAGTCAAGGAGATGTGCAGCACAGAAGCAGATCCTTTGGTCCAACTCGTCTGTGCTACCAGATATCCTAAATTAATCTTGTCCCATTTGCCAGCATTTGGCCCATATCCCTCATATACCCATCCAGATGCCTTTTAAATGTTGCAATTGTACCAGCCTCCACCACTTCCCTCTGACAGCTCTTTCCGTACAGGCACAACCCTCTGCGTAAAAAAGTTGCCCCTTTCATATCTTTCCCCTCCTACCTTAAACCTATGCCCTCTAGTTTTGGACTCTCCTAACCTGGGGAAAAAAAGATCTTGCTGTTCACCCCATCCATGCCCCTCACAATTTTTTAAACCTATATAAGTGGCGAGCTTTAAAGGAAGAGCTTTCAGAAAGGAATTTGTTAGATGAAATTTGGGAGCTGAAGGTTCAGTGCTACCAATGTAAAAATTAAAATCAGGGATGCTTAACGCAGGAATTAGATGAACGCAAATCCCTCAAGGCTCTGGGGCTAGAGGAGGTTACAGAGATAGGAATGGGTGAGGCCATGGAAAGATTTGAAGAATAAATGAGAGTATAAAAGTCAAGGTGCCAGTTGTACTAACGTCAGGCTGTCCTGCTCCTCGGATGCTGCCTGAATTGCTGTGCTTTTCCAGCACCACTCCAATCTAGAATCTGGTTTCCACCATCTGCAGTCCTTGTTTTTACCCTGTGAGAACAGAGTCAGAGTCAATGTGTGAACACCAACACTGCATCTTGGTGTGGGCAATGACACAAGTAGCAATTTTGGACAAACTCAAGATCATGGAAGGAAGAAAATGGGAAACTCAAACAGGAATATATTACAATGTCTTGAAGTTATTCAGCGTACTTTGTAGAATGTACCATGATATAGTGTGTATACGTGAATTATAAATTACTGTATCGGAA
This sequence comes from Hemiscyllium ocellatum, assembly GCF_020745735.1. NCBI lineage: Eukaryota > Metazoa > Chordata > Chondrichthyes > Orectolobiformes > Hemiscylliidae > Hemiscyllium > Hemiscyllium ocellatum. The sequence goes on along the minus strand of NC_083442.1, from coordinate 28,618,172 downwards.
CAAGAACATGGATTAGGTACGATTAGAAAGATAAGGGCTAAGTGCGGGGAAGTAGGGTTAGTATAGACGGACAGTTTGGTCAGCATGGACCAGTTTGGGCCAAAGGACCTGTCTCTGCGCTGTAGGACTCTAGAACTACGACCCTGTGCTTGATAATACACTTTAATAGAGTGTCGAAGTTCCCCCACTACTATACTTAAACCACTCTAGGCAAAGTTGTTGCTCCCCAGGCCAAGTTTCATTTTTTAGAAAACCAATAGGGTGGCACGATATCTCATTGGTTAGCACGGCTACCTCACAGAACCAGGTATCTGGGTTCGATTCTAGCCTCGGGTGACTGTCTGTGTGGAGTTTGCACATTCTTCCCAGGTCTGCATGGATTTCCTCCCACAGTCCAAGGATGTGCAGACTAGGTGAATTAGCCATGGGAAATGCAATAGGGTTGGGTCTGGGTGGGATGCTCTTTGCAGGGTCAGTGTAGAGTCAACTGGATCAAAGGGCCTGCTCCCTTACTGTAGTGATTCTATTGTAGAATTAATGGAATGATCATAATAAGCTTGGATTGTAAGAATATTAAGCCTTTTTGCATTATAACAATGTGAAGAATAGATTTTATTTTTTACCTTGTGCAATTTTTTTTGGAGAGTTATTCGTTATTTTCGATATATGTAAGTTATTTGTCAGTGTTTTTGCTGCATTGCCACCATTCCAACAATGACCCAACTAATTAGCTTCATCTTCTCATACACAAGTTAAAATCACACAACACCAGGTCATAGGCATCTTTGGAAGCACCTTCATCGGTGGTTGTGGAGTATAAGATCATAAGACACAGACTTTATAGCAAAATTACAATGTCTACAATATCATGCAACTGAAATGATATACTGAACGAACCTGGATTGTTAAGTCTTTCATATTTCAGAATAGGTTGCAGGTTTCGGTTCATTAATATGTAAATCCCACTATTTCTTTTGTCATCTTCTCGAGGTAACTTAAGGTTTTATAAAACAAAACGTGACATCTCAACTCAGCCAATGCATTAAAAGGTGTGAGGTCAGAGTCTGTCTGTATTCCAATCTTGAATCAGACTGGTTCTATTTTCAAAGTGGAATTTACAAAATATTAGATGGGTTGACTGCCTGCAGACTGTGCATTTGTTTGGACAAACTAGAATGTATCTGAAAATATGCCTGCAAGTACAAATTCATCACAGACTTGTGTGCACGAGTGCATGGGGGGGGAGAGAGAAAGAGTGTGTGCGCACACAAGTGCATGTGTGAGTGCACATGAGAGTGTGTGTTTGTGTGTGAAAGCTTGGTAAAGCATGTGTGGGGGTGTGATGGAGTATAAGCCTGTGAAAGGGTGTGTGTGGGGTGTGAGTGTTTGAGAGATGGTCTGCGTGAGTGTGTGCATGCATTTAAGAGAGGGTCTTTGTGAGTGTGGGGTATGTGCATTCGAGAGAGGGTCTGTGTGTGCGCACGCGCACGAGTTTGAGAGATAGACAGCGTGTGTGTGTGTGTGTGTGTGCATGCGAAAGAGAGAGAGTGCATTGTGCAGTGGGGTCACCTGTATTATGACATGAACCCAAGATCATAATTGAGGCCACTGTCATGGGTACCGAACTTGGCTATCAGCCTCTGCTCGGCCACTTTGCGTTGTTGCCTGTCCCGAAATCTGTCTTGAAGGACAGTCACTCAAAGATCCGAGGCTGAATGTCTGACCGCTGAAGTGCTCCCCAACTGGGAGGGAACACCCTTGTCTGTTGATTGTTGTCGTGTACATTCATCTGTTGACGTAGCCTTTGCTTGGTCTTGTCAATGTACCATCCCTGAGGGCATTATTTTCTGTACCGTATGAGATAGACAATGTTGGCCAAGTCACACAGTAGGTGGTGTCCCTATGGTTCATGGTGGTACCTGTGTCGACACTGACACGTCTTGCAGTAGTTAATATCACAGGGTTGTACAGTGTTGTGGTCGATGGTGTCCTGAAGACTAGGTAGTTTGCTGCGAACAATCATCTGTTGAAGGTTTGGCCGTTGTTTAAAGGTGAGAAGTGGAGGCGTAAGGAAGGTCCAATACTGGCTCACCCACATCATCTCGTGCAATGTAAATTGCTGTTCCTTTCTCAATCTGGTTTCTTCGCACAGGTCAACTGGCCTCCTCCTGTGCCATAACAATTCTGTGATACTGGCATCCTTGTCCTGATAATTGCAGGTTAAAAAGTTTCAATGTTTTCCCTCTCCTTTTAGTAAGGTTTCAGTTCTGTGTTGTCGAGAAATTATTTGATTGAGAAGAACAACACAACCAAATTTAACCAGTCCCCCCAACCTACAGGATTTCTTTCCCCAAAATGTTATCGTTCAAGCAATAAATGTGAACCTTTGTAAACTTCAACATCCTCACAGTCAGGTACGTTAGTACCCAAAGCACAGCCAAATCACGATTAGTTCAGATTAAAAGAAAATAAATGTTGGTCTTGGGAAGCAACTAAAGCCGGAGATTTGGGGCAGCACGGTGCCTCAGTGGTTAGCACTGCTGCCTCACAGCACTGGGGACCTGGGCTTGGTTCCACCCTCAAGCAAATGTCTGTGCAAACTCCACACATTCTTCCTGTGACTGCGTGGGTTTCCTCTAGGTGGTCTGGTTACCTCGCACAGTCCCAAGACATGCAGGTTAGGTGAATTGGCTATGCTAAATTGCCCCATAGCATCCAGGGATGTGCAGGCTAGGTGGATTAACCATGGGAAGTGCACGGTTACAGGGTTGGGTGGGGATAGTGTAGGTGGGCTGTCTTTGAGGGTCAGTGTTGACCATTTGATGCGCCAAATGGCCAAATTCCACGTTGCAAGGATTCTATGGGCGGCACGGTGGCACAGTGGTTAGCACTGCTGCCTCACAGCGCCTGTAGACCCGGGTTCAATTCCCGACTCAGGCGACTGACTGTGTGGAGTTTGCACGTTCTCCCCGTGTCTGCGTGGGTTTCCTCTGGGTGCTCCGGTTTCCTCCCACAGTCCAAAGATGTGCGGGTCAGGTGAATTGGCCAAGCTAAATTGCCCGTAGTGTTAGGTAAGGGGTAAATGTAGGGGTATGGGTGGGTTGCGCTTCGGCGGGTCGGTGTGGACTTGTTGGGCCGAAGGGCCTGTTTCCACACTAAGTCTAATCTAAATCTAATCTATTTCAATTCTGTAATGTTTCTAGCAATAAAGCGTTAGAAGAAAAATAAGAGTTAAGATACAAAAGACTCATCTGGGCCTGCAAGGATGAATAAATATGTCTAAATACTTAATTTCTCTTGTAAAATTAGTAACAGCAGTGACTGGGAGATGTGATGCCCGCCCCAGCAGAATAAAAAGAAATTGGGGCATGGTTAACACTGGGAGAAGGAAAGGCTCCCTTGACATTGCTCAGTGCATTAGTTCTCCATAATGCTGTGCATCCAGTCAGGACTCTTAAAGCATAGCATCAACTGAAAGAAAATGCTCCTTACTGAGTCCTGGTGAGTGACTATATTTGAACCTACGCAAATTATTTTTCAGACAAAATTTTCTATGTAATTGAAACCAACTTAAAACTTACAAACTACTGTTTTTATGACTGACAATATTTGAATCAAAGTACCTTCAAATTTCAATTCAGAGCAGTGACATGAAAGGAAACTGACAACTAGATAAGTGGCAGAAAATGGGTCAGAAGTTACCATTCCCAGTGATCCTTCTGAGGCATAATTTACACTGGGTTGCTTGGTGTTTTAACTATAAAATTCAACTCTGCTTTCACACAAATGTACAGTGAAATGGTTTCTTTTTTGTCAGCACTGTGTTCTCGATTGTAATGTCATTTTAAATAATTTAAAATCACACACCACCAGGTTATAGTCCACCTCGGTTATCTGGAAGCACTAGGTTTCGGAGCGCTGCCCCTTCATCAGGTGGTTGCCCTGAAGGAGCAGTGCTCTGCAAGCTAGTGCTTCCAAATACAGCTGTTGTACTATAATCTGGTATTGTGACATTTTTTACTTTGCTCACCCCAGTCCAACACCGGCACCTCCAAATCATTTTAATAAATCATCTATAATCAAAACTTTTGGGCAAGACAAAAATATCAAAACACCCGTAACTTTCTCACTTGTTTTTTTTATGGCATGACCTGCCTTAATTGGTTTAATACTATCTCCAATGAAATATAGGAATGTATTGTTTATGTTACGAGTCTCCGAGTGTTTGTCAGAAATAGAATTCATTTTAAGTAAAACCGAACTAAAAATATAATGAAAGAAAAAAATTGTTGCAAAACACCTATAATGTCTAAAACATCCTAACACATGAGTTTTAGGAGACAATGTAATTTTACATCCAAGCCACCCAGGAAGACTTTAGGACAGCTGACAAGCTCAAAATAAAAGTTTGATTATAGGGTAGGTTTTAAGGAGCATCTTTAAAAAAAAACACAGGCTTTTATAGTACATACACCTGACTGCATTGTCTCAAACAGTGCAGGAATTAACTAAGGTGTTGTTGAGGAATAGGTTATCATTATGACTGCAACTCTAAATCTGACATTGTAAACCTGGTTACAATAGGATCAGGAGAAGCCCATTTAGCCTGCTATGCTATTCAACTAGATAATGGCTGATCAGATGGACAGTAACCTAACTTGTCCAAGTCCAAGAGCCGTCAACTCTTTAGTACATCCTGATAGTTTGCGACTGATGACACCAAAGCTTTCTCTTATATAAAAAAGAAAATAATTAAGTCCCAGTACAACATCTTCCCTCAATCATTCAGCACGGAAACAGACCCTTCAGTCCTACCAGTTCAAGCCAACCATGTTCTCAAACTAAACTAGTCCCACCTGCCTGCTCTTGGCACATATCGCTTCAAACCTTTCCTATTCCATGACCTTATCCAAATGCCTTTTAATATACCTGCATTCACCACTTTCTCTGGCCGTTAATTCCAAATGTGAACTACTGTGTTTAAAAAAAAGGTTGCCCCTCATGTCTTTTTTAAATCTTTCTCCTCTCATCTTAAAAATATACTCCCAGGTTTTGAACCCACCAACCCTAGGGAAAAGACCCTTGTCATTCATTTCATTTATTACTCACCCCTCAGTTATCTTGAGCACCTCTCAATAGAGAGGGCTGAGTGGCTTGCTCTGTTGCTTGAGGAGGCAGTTAAGAGTCAACCACATTATTAGGTTCTGGAGCCATGTGGGCCAGACAAGGTGTTGGCAGATTTCCTTCACGAAGAGCTTTTCATGTTACAATCCGTTAATTTCATGATCATTACTGATGCAAGCCTTTTATTCCAGGTTTTTGTGAAGAATACCTGTTCCCAATGCAAAAAAGGTCACTAGAATCAATCTGAACATGCATACTTTCCATGGTTTATTTGCTCCTGGTCCGGGAAAAGATGCAGCAACATTGTCAAGACAATTAACGAGCTTTCTTTTGAATCCGGGGCGTCCGTTTGCAAAAGGAAATCTCAGACCGATTATAACTGTTGCTGCATTTTATTCAGGTCTGGTTCCTAGATTGCTGCCTGGAATGAACTCCAGTGCAATAGACTTGATTTTTTTTAAAAACGAGTTGGATGCAACGCTTTCAACATTTTGTACTTCAGATTGCCACACTCTACCAAGCGGTGATGTTGCAATAAGTGCTGCCTTTTGAAAAATAATTCAATGTAAAATGTGTCAGATTTGAACTCATGTCTCCAGATCATTAGTCCAGTCCACTGGATTACCAGCCCAGTGACTGCAATGGAGATATCCCAATATGACGACTAAAATTAGTAAATGTAAACAAAAGGTGTAAAATTCATTTCAAAAATGGAAAGCAAACTTTAACCACTGAAGTAAATAAAGCTCTCAACAGGTTAAAAATGTAAACATCACAGCAGAGTTTATATATACTCTTTGGTTCATTAAACATTAGACCACCCAACCAATTGCTTCACCACTTTTAATATTTAAAGTTCAGACTTCCGACAATATTTACCTCAATGTTATCCTTAAAAGCTCCAAGACAACTAACTGCATACATGTAAATTTTCCAACAAAATCATATTCAGTCCATTTTTTCTTTTGTCCTTTTCTTCCTTTCCCTCTTAGAAGCAAACATCATTTGATTGCCAACATGAACTCCATAGAAGCTTCACACGAAGTCTGGAGAAGAAACAGCAGCAGGCGAAAGGGAATTGGGAGAGTCTAACAGGTCATCTTTGACAAACTGCACAGGTTTATCAGAGACCAGCCGAAAAAAACTCTGGTTTAAAAGAATCAATCCCTCTTAACCCAATCACATTAATCATTTGACAGTATTGAGTAGTTTTCGTTTCACACCTTTTCTGAAGGGTCACTGGACCTGAAATGTTAATTCTGACTTCTCTCCACAGATGATGCTGCCAGACTCGAAGATTTTCCAGCAATTTCTGATTTCCAGCATCTGCATTTGTTTCAGGTTTTGTTTTGTTCTGTTTTCAATTTAGTATGTGGCCAGAAAACTACTCTGAAAGATTGTTCTGAATGTATTCTCAAAAGTTACTTATAAACCTCTTTTCACGAGGCAGGAAGGAAACAAGCATCTCAAGTCCACAGCATTTAGAGACCACACCACATCTTGCTTTAAGCCAAGACACCTCGAATGATTAAATAGAAAACTGGGCATCTTAAAATAAAAATAACAATTTCAAATTACATCAGACCTGGGATCTTTCCAGAACTTTGCACATCAAGTTTCAAATTATCACAAGAGCCAGGAGTACCACTTATTCTCAGCCACAGATGTGATTAATGCATTTCTGAGCACAACTATGCAAACTTTGACCATCTACAGACTGATACGGTTGGTATAAACACTTTATTAATAATTCAACCTCTGGCTGTACTTGAGCTCTTGATCGGAGCTGTCTGCTGAGGCTGGTGGTGTCCACTGAAGGCCACCCAGTCCCCACTCAGGTGAGTTCGGTGAGACAATAGAACTGAAAGAAAGTACACAGATACAGCAAACTATCAGGAAGACAAGTGATACGGCCACCTTCACCGCAAAAGGTTAGAATAAAAGAAAAGGTACAGCCATCACAGTCCCAGAGCACTGTCCTCTGATGAGACAGATAACCGATGGTGGTTTCAGCCTAAGGGACACCATGCCTCAGTCAAGGTTGAGAAGGTAGGACCTTCATGGTGACAATGAGTGGAGATTTGAGTACAAAGGCATGAAGTCTTCCTGCATCTGTACAGGGCCTTGTTGAGAGCACATCTCTAGTATCCTTTACTTTAAAAAGAAAGGATAAGCGCAGCAGGTCAGGCAGCATCCAAGGAACAGGAAATTCGATGTTTCGGGCATAAGCCCTTCTTCAGGAATCGAAATGTCGATTCCTTATGCCCGAAACGTCGAATTTCCTGTTCCTTGGATGCTGCCTGACCTGCTGCGCTTTTCCAGCAACACATTTTCAGCTCTATTTCCAGCATTCAGACCTCACTTTCTCCTTAAAAAAAGGATAACTTGCCATTGAGGGACTGCAGTGAAAATCAGATCGACTCTTGGGATGACAGGTTTGTCAGATGATGAGAGATGGTTTGACTGTGCCTTTATTCACTGCCATTAAAAAGAATGAGGGGAATCTCATTCATTTAAAATTCTAACAGAGCTGTGCAGACTGGATTAAGGGACGAGGTTCCCCTGGTCTGTGTTCCCAAACAAGGGGACAGGTGTTTAATATTATGCTGCGGACCATTTCAGACCGAGTCGACATTTCTTGACTTGGAGAGTCATGAACCTGTGGAGTTTTAGATTTAGATTCCATACAGTGTGGAAACAGGCCCTTCGGCCCAATCAGTCCACACTGACCCTCCGAAGAGTAACCCTCCCAGACCCATTTCCCTTTGACTAATGCACCTAACACTGAGCAATTTACCGTGGCCAATTCACCTGACCTGCACATCTTTGACCTGTGGGAGGAAATACACCCAGACACGGGGAAGATACGCAAACTCCACACAGACAGTCGCCTGAGGCTGGAATCGATCCTGGGACACTGAGGCAGCAGTGCTAACCACTGCGCCACTGTTCCGCCCCTTCTCTGTCATAGAAGACTATGGAGGCCAAGATACTGAATATATTTGAGGAGGATGGACAGATCTCTACAGACCAGAGTTGTTAAGGGGTGTGGGGAGAGTACAGACATATGGTATTGAGATAGTGGATCGACCATGATCATAATAAATGGTGGAGCGGGCCTGATGGACTGATTGTCCTACTTCTCTTCCTATTTTCTACATTGCTATGACAGAGGGCTGAAGACAAAGACAGCAGCCCAATATATTCTGCCAAAGTAAAATCAAAACATAACAGCCATTTAGAACTGATCATATGGAATGGTTTATTTAATCTCATCCTCGGCAGCTAAAATGATGTAACGCACTGACAGAAATGAATGCCTCCCACACTACATGCAATGAGTTTGTCAAATCTGTGGAACATTACAGAACATTTAAAAAAAAACACCCTTTTTATTTTATAAAAAAATTACAATTTAAGTATTAAAAAAACCTGGCTAAGCAAATTTAGATGGGAAAGCAAAAAAAAACACAAAACTGTGTTATGCTGGTTAAAGAAAACCGTCTCTTCACCAATCCTTTTTGTGAAATCTCGTTTTGGTCGAAACAAACACATTGCAAAGTAAGCACCGTCTTTGTGGCTGGAGGCACTTGGCACAAAACAATTACCACAAGGACCAAAGGACTCGACAAAGGTGTTCAAGCATGCTTCTTTAATGGGGATAGAGGGATATTGTGTTGCAGCACACATAACTGAGAGGGAAATGAAACACAAGGCCATGATATGCAGAGTTCAATTTCTTTTCTTAAGAAGATTGCTTTGTAAAAGTCTCAGCACTCTTGGTTTAATGTCAAGCAGTCTTTAAGAAAAAAGGAAGCTCCATGGCATTCTGGTGTCACAGGTGCTGTTCCATTTTTCTGGTATCTTGTAACTTCTCCCTCAACTGCCTGAATGTGGGTCGACGACCAGGGTCAAGCTCCCAGCACCGTTTCATTAACTCGTACACAGCGGGCGGACATCCATCAGGCGGATCCATCTTGTACCCTTTCTCAACACGAGGAACCACGTCTTTCAGAGGCTGAGGGAATTCAAAAAGAAAAATAGCAATTCACTCTTTAATCACAATGTTGAGGTGCCCCATTGGTTGATGCTGTTTCTTAATAAAGGGCAGGTCATTTATAATTAAAGAACAGAAAATGCTGGAATGACTCAGCAGGTCCAACAACATCTGTGGTGTGAGAAACAGTTAATGCTTCAGTCCTGTAATATTTCATCAGAACAGACAATTCTGACAACTTGTTTTTGGGGTGGAGGGAGGCGGTGAAGATATTAAAACCGTTTAAAGCTATATTTAAATAGAGTTTGATTAATAGAAAGAATACTTTTTAAAGCAATATTTTACTCAGTTATGCATTATTTCTAATGGCAATTTATGTTTATATTTGAGAGTTAAGGAGGACAGTTTGAGTGTTCTCAGGAGCTTGATGCTGCATAATCTGCAAGCATTTTTTTAAACTGGCATCTAAATAAGGTTGAAATAAAGTGATTTAATGCATTTAAAAAATAAAGGAAGAAAACCACATTGTTGTCTTGTAACAGGGGCCCAGTGAAACAGACAGAGAATGAATTTAGCTTTACTTTTTTAGATATCTGTGGGAGGGATACCAGCTGAAGGAAAAAGCATCTAGCGAATGGGCAGAATTTGCCAGAAGGGAACTGACTGCAATTGTAGCAGCCGCAGCAAGTAACATTGGTGTCAAGATGGTGATGATTTTTCATTGGAGTTTCAGTGTCGGTAATAAGGATATTGCTGGAATAAATCTTTTTCTGATGCCTAAAATATCTTCCCTAACCTTTTTTCTGGTGCAACTTAGTTCATGTTTTTCTTGCTTAATCAATTTTTTATTCTGTTGTAAAAGCATACTGGCAAAGTTTTGTGAATGCAACCTTCAGGATCTTTTGTTTAAATAGAAGGTTGCTTTATAAAACTGGGTTTCACTGTGAAGTTTGACTTGTTCAGTAATAACATCAGCTGGGATCGTAACACAATCCCACTTTGAAAGCTAGCACAATTGTGTGGCTCATGCAACAAGGCAGGGAAGGTGGGACCATATAAAGTGAACCTGCTCCTCCATTCAGTATAATCATGGTTACTCTGTCTCAACTTTACTTTTCCACCTGCTTCCCAAATTCCTTGATTCCCAAAAAGATCCAAAATCCACCTCTACCAGACATGAATGCACTCCAAAGTAGGATGAAGTTGCATGAACAATCATGAAGAAAATATTTTTCAACATAGGTAGGAAAACAGGTGACACAATGATAGCTGGAAATGTAAGTTGGGAAGAGGACATAAAGGAGGCTATAAGGAGATATTGATAGATTAAGTGAGTAGGCAGAGCTCCGGAAAATGTGAACAACTGTCCATTTTAGTAGGAAGAATAAAAGAGAAACATACTGTCTAAAGGGACGGAGTGCAGAGCTCAGATGCAGAGGGATCTGGGTGCCCTAGAGCATAAAGCACAAAAGATTAGTATGCAGGTACAGCAGTAAATTGGAATGCCAATAGAATGTTATTGCATATTGCAAGGGGCATTAAATACAAAACAGGATGGTTCTGCATTGGTGCGACCATATTTGGAGTACTGTGTATAGCATTTGTTGTGTTCAGATTAGATTCCCTACAGTGGGGGAACAGGCCCTTCGGCCCAACCACTCCACATCGACCCTCCGAAGAGTAACCCAACCAGATCAGCTTCCCTCTGACTAATGCACCTAACACTATGGGCAATTTAGCACGGCCAATTCACCGACCCTTCACATCTTTGGACTGTGGGAGGAAACCGCAGCACCCGGAGGAAACCCTATAGGCACGGGGAGAATGTTATTTAAACATGAATGAAAGTGTGTTGAAAGCAGGTCAGACAAGGTATACTAGACTAGCACCAAATAGTGTGCAGGTTGCTTGAGACAAATGATTAGACGCACTAGCCTTGTATCCACTGTAGTTACAAGAATAACCGGTGACTTGACTGAAGCATATACAGATCTTGAGGTTTCTTGAAAGATTGCATACAGAAAGCAAGGTCCCACTGGAGGGAAATCTAGAATTAGCAGTATCGTTTAAAAAAGGGCTCACCAATATAATTGAGGTTATGGCAAATTTTTATTCGGAGGGTCAAGTGTCTTTGGAATACTCTTCCTCAAGAGGTCATAGAAGCATAGCCTGTGAATATTTTTAAGACAGTCTTGACAAGCAAGGGAGTGAAACGTTATTGATGGTAAGGGCAAATGCATAGTTATCAACTCAGCCACTACCTTATTGAAAGGTGGAGGAAGCTCAAGGGGTTGGACTCCAGCTCCCAATACGCAGATTACAAAATGGGGGCAATTTGACACTTTCCTTTTTATTAACTTCCCCAAATGAATCAACACTTGTCTGCAGTCATATTTGCTGACAAATTCATGTCAATAGTTCAAAAATATAAGCTTCCTATATGAACATACCATGCTGTAAATAAACCTTTAACTGTTAGGCAGCAGGAACTCTGAGCAGGTGCCATTGCAACGTGGTAGATTAGTAAGGGCATTTGAAGTTGTGTACAAATTAGTAGACTATTCAGCTCTTCAAGCCTACCCTGCCATTCAGCAAGTTGGCTGACTTGATTATAATCTCAAATCTGCATTCCTACCGACCCCAGTAATCTTTCATCCCCTTGCTTAACAAGAATCTCTCTGCCTTAAAAAAATACCAAGAACAGCTTTGTATGAGAAATTATATTCTGAAATGTTGCCAAGAAGCATGCCAAGGAAAAACAAAAGGCAGCAAATCTGCAACACATCTGCAAAATGTTGTAGGTCTCATGCAAGTTATTGATATGGAACTGCATAAATAGATATCTGAGTGGGAAGTATACAGCACTAAAGATCATGCTAATTTACTTTTGAAATAAATCACCGGGGCATAAGAAAGAAAGAGGAGGAATGCGGAAAACACAATTAACTTCAGGAGATGCAAATGAGTGAGCTATTTCCAGTCCAAGTAAATTAAGTAATCAAAATGATCCGATGAACAAAGTGCATATCCATCCATCCCCTTTCACAGGGCTTTCTCACATCCCTACCTCTTATAAAAAGTATTCAAATATTTTACCATGTATTCTATAATTATTGTGTCAGCAAGTGAAGAGAATATTGACCATAAGTAGAATATCCACCTTTAATCTGCAAAATAACCATTTTTAACGTTTTTTTTTACTGCCCTATAATTAAACCATCAACACCACAAACATGCAAAGCATGCAGCTCATTTTTCCTCCTACAGAGGGTACTATTGTACTTAATCACACAGCATATGAATACACATGATTCATAAGTTTCTGCAGCAATTTTAAGAGATGCCAGGCATGAATACTACAAGTGTCCTGCATCGAAGTCACCCAGACTTGTACATGCTTCAGGAGAAATGCCAAATAATTACACAAAATGCATGGAGTTGAGGACAATAAGAAAATATCCCAGAATAAATTTGCACAATTTTAACAAGGCAGAGTGAAATGGCACTAACAGATAACCTTGAGATACAGAATCTCTTCCTGTACATTTGTAGGTTTGAAGGCTAATTGGTAACAATAAGATAATGTACAAGTCCAAGTTCATTCGCTCTTACTGCTATAATTTTGAGTGAACCTTTTGCCATTATTTCTCGTGCAATCAAATAACTTTCCTCACTATTGACAGAAAGTAGTCCAATAAGCATAGAGAAATTATAATTAGCTTGTGTCCAAGGAAGAAAACAAAGTTAAATGAGCACTGCTCACAAGGAAGTTAACTCTTAAAACATGAAGTTAGATTTCAATCTGTGAAATACTTTCCAGTACTGAAGAGAAAGCATATTCACCATGGACTTAATTTCTGCCTAGTCAATGTATAACTGATTTGACAAAAATGTAAATCACCTTAAGTAATCAGGATACCTGTTCACATATACATACCAGAGAAAACATTTTATGAAGAACAGTATAAAGAACAGTATAAAGCAAGCTATGGCAGCTTATGCATGTGCAGAGCTGATGCTGAACGTGCACAGTGGTGAGCCTATGGACATCTCTGCACCAGAAAGCAGTTGAGGCCAAAACATTGAACATTTTCAAGAAGGAGATATGTATACACTTCTTAGGGCTAAAGGTATCAAAGGATTTGGGGAGAAGGTAGGAACAGGGAACAACAAATGATTGTGTCAAATGGTGGAGCAGGCTCAAGTGGCTGCATGGCCTACTCCTATTCCTGTGTTCTATGTTTCTATGTCTAAGAGTACAGCACCAGCCAGAAGCACAAGCTTGTAATTATACATCTGCCTACACAAGCAAAGAGGGATAAAAAGCAGCCAAAATGCAGTGAACATTCTCATTTCACTGAGGGGGTAAAGAAACTTCTAAGTGTTTGTTTTCCTGTTTGATAGTTTGAATTTAAATGCACTGAGAGAGGTGATAGTTCTACAGAAGTAGAAATTTAACTTATTCTGAACTAAGTCTCAATATTACTTAGAATTGAATTTATGAGGTGGGAGAGGAAAGGCTCTCAATGTTAGAGGAAAATGAAACTTTCAGATGGTGAGGTGGTTTGCAATCAGTAGATTTCCATTTCTTATTTCAAAGTTGTGGAACAGATTTGACCAGACCTTCAGCAATTTAAATTAAGCAATGAGAATTAACATTATCAGGGTGTGTTTGGAATTAAAAGCACACCCAGATGTCACCTTGTATTGATAAATAAATTAAAAATTCTTCTGACACACTTCCCAAGAATATGTCTCAGCCTGAAAAGACAGGCTGACTGCACCATAACAAATATTTTACTTTAGAAGCTACTCTACATGAAGCAGGCTTTCCACATTAAGTTTCAGCATAGATTCAGTGCAAAAGTAGAGACGCAAAAGTTAACAGTGGACAATCGAACAATTATCAGGAAGTATATGTTCTGCTGCTTGAATGAAAAAATAGTTGCAAACATATGGCTTGAAAAACTGTTTCTATATTCAAATGCATTTTTCACAAGTTAGTAAACAATCCATTCTCTCTCGGCAAAAGTAAGTACGGCAGATGCTGGAGATCATTCCCTCTACTCAGTCTTGTTGGGTTAAAAATTCAGAAACAGTTCACTCTCCACTGAGATAGGAATATTTGACAAACAATCACTGATAAGTTTTCTTTCTCAAAAGAAAATGGAATTAATGAGTCATGGGAAATGTAATGTAAATGCAACTAAGTGTTTTAATAAATGTTGGCTTTAAAATCTGACAACTAAGATCCAGTGCGCCTTTTGGGCATAATCACCCTGTCACTGGTTTTTAACAAACACAAATAGTGTAGTGTTACATGAACAAAAGAAAAATAGAAGTCTAGATCAAACAGAATAGTTATTACAGCTCCATGAATAAGACTCGCAGCACTGTGAAACGATAATTAAAACAAATTGCTGGTCTGAATGAACTGGCTCAAATTACATTAAGACAGCACATATCAGAGATCAAGTAAATGAGCCCAAATCTGAACACATATTTCAGCTGTTGTTTTGTTATTGCAACAGGCTGGAGGCTTCTGTAGAATAGGATCGGATCAAATAGACACAATCTTTGAACAGAGCCAGACTAAATGCTTTATTGCCTCAACAGACTCAAGAAAAAGTGTATTGACGTTTTTCAGCAGGATTTCTGGACCCAATGTAAACCAATGTTTCAAACAAATTAATATTTTGTTTTCTTTCTCTTGTTATTTACTTAGAGTCATAGAGATGTACAGCATGGAAACAGACCTTTCGGTCCAACCCGTCCATGCCAACCCAGATATCCCAAACCAATCTAATCCCACCTGCCAGCACCCGGCCCATATCCCTCCAAACCCTTCCTATTCATATTCCCATCCAAGTTCCTCTTAAATGTTGCAATTGTACCAGCCTCCACCACATCCTATAGCAGATCATTCCATACACGTACCACCCTCTGCGTGAAAAAGATGCCCCTAAGGTCTCTTTTATATCTTTCCCCTCTCACCTTAAATCTATGTCCTCTAGTTCTGGACTCCCCAACCCCAGGGAAAAGACTTTGCCTATTTATCCTATCCATGCCCCTCATAATTTTGTAAACCTCTATAAGGTCACCCCTCAGCCTCCGACGCTCCAGGGAAAACAGCCCCAGCCTGTTCAGCCTCTCCCTGAAGCTCAGATCCTCCAACCCTGGCAACATCCTTGTAAAGTTAGGAAAAATAGTAAAGCCACTGAATTTCAAATAAGCGAAGGTACTTACTAATTTGATGCACAAATATCATGTGGAGACAAAATAGAGCTAGCCTAACAAGGGCAGTAGGAAAATGCAAATGTCTTTTACAAAAGATTTAACAGCAGGGTACTTGAAAAGCAGTGCCAGGATTGGACAGAGTTAGTATGGATTTACAAAAGGGAAATCATTCTTGACAAATCTACTGGAACATTGCGAGGATGTGACTAGAAGAATTGATAAAGAGGAGACAACAGATATGACTTATCTGTTTTTGCTGCCAAAGTGGATAACCTCACATTCATCCACATTATACTTCATGCATTTATCTGCCATGCATTTATCCTCAATTTGTACAAATTCCTCCTCACAATTCACCCTGCTTTGTCTCATGTGCAAACTTAAGAGATACATTTAGTTCCTTCATTTAATATTGTGAATAGCTGGGTTCCAAGCACTGACCCATGTGGTACTTCACAACTTACTGCCTGCCATTCAGAAAATGACCCATTTATTCCAACCTTTGTTTACTCTCTGCCGATCAGTTCACTATCCAAGTCAGTGCATTAACCCCAATCCCGTGCACTTGAACTTTATGTGGGCTATCAAAAGTCTTCTAAAAGTCCCCAGATATACTGGGGACCACAGACTGGTGAGCCAACGGAATTCTCTACTATAGAATGCGGTTGAGGCTTAACATTGAATTTCTCAAGGAGTTAAATATAGTCCTCGGGGCTAAAGGGTTTGCAGAGAAAGCAGGAACAAGAATGTGGAGTTAGATCATCCATCATGATCATATCGAATGGTGGACCAGGTTCAAAGAAGAAAAGGATCTATCCCTTATCCTTTTACTCTATGTTTTTCCGTTATCTGTTGTGCTTGTAGTTTAATCATAAAGTCATAGAGATGTACAGCACAGAAACATCTGTTCGGTCGAAGTCGTCCATGCTGACCAGATATCCCAACCTAATCTAGTCTGACTTGCCAACACCTGGCCCGAATCCTACTAAACTGTTCCTATTCATATACCCACACCTTTTAAATGCTGTAATTGTACCAGGCCCCATCACTTCCTCTGGCAGCTCATTCTATACTTGCACCACCGTCTGTGCAAAAAAAGCTGCCCCTTAGGACTATAAATGTGTCCAACTTTTCTCTTTTGATACCAGTTATAGGAAGGAAATTATTAAGCTGAAGTAGGCTCAGAACAGCTTTACCAGGATGTTGCTGGGTATGGAAGATGAGAGTTATGAAGACAGACTGGACAGGCTGAGACTTCTATCACCAAAGCATAGGAGGCTGAGATGACCTCACAGAAGTTTATAAAAGCAGGACCGATATAGATAGGGTTAATGTAGTCTTTTGCATATGTTGGGGGATTTTAAGACTAGGGGACATGTTTATAAAAGTGAGATGAGAGAGATTGAAAAAAGACATGATGGACAATTTTTTTTTTACAGAGGGTGATTCGCGAATGGAATGAACTTCCTGAAGAAGTGGTGGATGTTGATACAATTACAATGTTTAGAAGACATTTGGATAAGTGCATGGTTAGGAAAGGTTCAGAGGGAAATGGGCCAGGAACAGGCAGGTGGGACTTGGTTAGTTAGGGATTATGTTCAGCGTGGATTGTTGGACTGAAGGGTCTGTTTCCTTGCTGGATGGTTCAATGACTCTTAAGACTCAAAATGAGATATAACAACAGTACATCATATACTCCATATGTATGGCCTTAGTTGTAATGAAGTGCATACTTTCACCTACCATTCTGGGATAAGGCACTCGCCCAAAAGAGTAAATTTCCCATAGAAGAATTCCAAAGCTCCATACGTCTGACTTTGTAGAAAAATTCTGCAATAAAGTCAAGAATGACATATTATTCTTCTAATCTAGTTCATAATTACTGTTTGTATCCATTGCATGAACTTGTGTGTCAAGTTAGCAGATAATGTCCAAAGAATTACAGATAGACAATTACAATAGAAGACATGTATTTTCTTTAATCCAAACCTGGTTCTTCCTAGGGGGTTTGGAATAACAGGACCAGGAAGTCAAGATGCATTATTTTATTAGACTGGTGTGGACGGTGGGAGTGCTACATTCCATGGCCTACTGTTCTAACAATGTCACTGAAATAATGTCAGTCAAATTTACGAATACCTGCATTGGGGCTGAGTTTCAGGCAAACTTGGTCTAGGAAGTGGTTCCCCACAGTCAGAAATATTTTTATCTCTGGCATTTTATTTGGTTATCTCGAATGGATAGAATGGTTTAAGTCACAGCTGCACTCATGCAAATCCCGGCAGAAATAAAAGATAAAGTATATTTTGTCAAGGAAGTAGAAACAGCCCACAACATTTCAAGGATGAGTGCCAAATATCACATCAAGAAAAAAGTAGGCAAACATTTGAGTTCAGGCTTCAGACTGAACCAAAGTAAATGATGGATCTCTTAATTCAGCCTATCACCAAAGGTCTATACCACCTGGAAAGATGTTACTGAATAGCTATACTTCATTTTCTAAGATTACAGTGCATAAGGCTATCTTACCATGTCATGTTGCAATTAGCAATTTCAGTTTGACTCATGTATGTCTGTTGCATACTTGTGACAGCTTGTCTATTTGATGTGATGAGGAAAATAGAGAAGAACAATGGAGAAAACTGAAGTAGTTACCCCATAGTACACAGAACATTGCATTGCTGAACAACCATGCATTTCTTAGAAGACGACAGATTATCTGTATAAACACCCAAAATAGCATAGCAGTTGAAGTGTAGCTGTCAGGCCTTGCTGCAACTCACCTTTTTGCAACATCTCAAGATATTTTTGAGGAGAATATTATATCTTCCATAAATCAGCCACATGTCTCAGCAGGATACAAGTCAAAAAAGTACTTCAAATGTCTTGTTATACCTATTAACCAGCCATTATAGCTACCTTTTCTTTAAGAGCCTCGGGTGCAGTCCATTTTACAGGGAGCTTCCCAGTGTCTTGCATTGAAGAAGCTTCTTTTGTCAGACCAAAATCACTAACTTTAGCTATATTATCCTCAGAGACCAGGACATTACGAGCAGCTAAATCTCTATGTACAAAATTATTTGCTTCCAAGTATTCCATTGCTTCACAGACATCACTGAAAAAGAAATCAAAATATTTAACACAGATACAGGCAGAATTATTTTGAATAAAGTATACAATACTGCATCACTTATGCTCAAGACATGAATTCACTGTGGTGGAAACCAAACAGTTGCTAATTCTATATTAATATCTTTCATTCCTCTAATGAGGAAATTTATCTTATTTCAGCATGTTTTCAAACTTGGGCTTGGCAATCTCTTAAGATGAATGAGGAAACTCCTGATGCTTTCAAAAGAAATTCTAAACTTATTGCCATATCTAAACAAATATTTCTATAATGACATTAGTTTTCTTTGGGTCATTTTGGGTCAGTAATGTTTATAAGAGAAAAATGCAGAAATGAGAAAACCATTGTCAAATAATTTATAAATGCTAACCACACTTCTGCATTTCCAGCTGCTAATTATTTAATTAACAAGACAAAAGGACCAAATCAAGGGCAAGTGAACAGGTATGACTTAGGTCCAATAATTGGCTAAATAACTACCTTAAGTAATGACATAATGACACTGACAGACATTGACTGAAAACATAAACGAGCTTGACCCCAGAACTAGTCAAAAGAACAGTAAGAGGGGACCATAAGGAAACAACATTAATGACAGACGCAACAATCTGAAAAAAAGGTATGTACATTGGACATTGACATATACAGTGGTCACACAGAAAGTAAGACGCATTTAACAAAAACTTGCAAGCACTGGCAATCAAATAGAAGAGACGGAAAACTATAATCGGTTACTACTCCCAGGAGCAGTGGTGTAAAGTCTCCATCAATTTGTTCATTTCAGGTGTACCCTTTTCTTCAATTCCGAAAATTGCATACAGATCATGATCACATGATTATAATACTCACATGGAAAACTTAAGTAAACAGTCTCCACCAAGGACAGACCTTCCTCTTGACCTCAGGTAATCCACCAAACTGCCCTGGTAGTGAACAGAAATTTAATTCTCATCACTGTCGTTTGAAACATCTGTATTGATCCAAGCACCCTGTATTCACAACATTCCTAAACATTTCATATGTGATGAGTTTTGGGGAGAAGTGAAGATTTATGGGGGTCAAATTCTGTACCAGCAATGTCCCACAAAATGAGTTGATCAATTTGTATGTGAAGCTGGTGAAACAAACTGAAGAATACATTATGTCCAGTTAGCTGGATGGTTAATGCAAGGTTGAGAATAATGTAATAGGGTGGGTTGATTTCCATTCTGGCCCAGGAAGACTTGCAAAGTGTTTAGTGCTGGCCAATAGTGGAAGGCTGTGGCAAAACACAGCAGGTTAACAAATGGCTCCAGGTGAGGCATCAATACACAATGAGCCATGGGCTTGCCTTCAGGCAAAAGGCACATGATTGAAAGAAAACTGCTCCAAGACATTTCAAAGTTTTTCAAAGCCAGCTGTTTGAAGCAGGACAAATTTCTCACAGACAAAATCTGACTACAGCAAAAAAGGGTGACACGCCAAACATCAAATGAACTGACTAGAGACCAGTTAATTTGTTTTAAAAAAGAGCAGGCAAACAACTTGATTTTTTTCAGTGTTAGTATCAGCAAGCATTTATATGTTTAACATTGCAACCCAACATTTAAAAAAAAATCACAACTTGAAAAAACTTCAGTGGTCTACACCCACAGAATTAGTGTGTCTTTCTTCTCTTCAAATTCACCCCCTTTCAAGGGTTTTCTATTTCTTTATGACATAACTTCCACCTACAAGTAGTTAACTGTGTGCATTGGCCCAAGACAAAATCTTTCTATTACTAACGGTAGAAAAACTGTCAGTGTACACCATCTCCTTTGAAATTCATAACAATTTTCAAGTCTGTACAAACAGATAAATACAAAAATCCAGAGGATGCTGTAAATAATCCAATGTTTCTCCACTGGGTGCTTTGCTGAAGTAGCTCAAGTCTGCAAACAAAAAAATCACTAAATTGTCAAGAATTTTCCCTTTCACAATATTAGTCTTGTAGTAAAGATTGCTGTTAGAAGTTTCCATTTTTGAACAAGATGCAACTAGGTTTTTTGATGGCAGACTGGGTTAATAATTAGATTTTAAAACTTCCTGGTCCTGAAAACCTAATATTAAATTTCAAATTCTCCAACTGACTAAACATTGAGGAAAAATCTATTTTTAAAATTATATCTCAGTTTCTACATCCTATGTATATGCACTAATTATATACTTCTACGTGAAGATTATTTATTGCATTTTCCTGGCTTGCAGGCTGCAAGTGCTTCAATGTGGTTGGTCCTTTATCCTGCTTAATAGATCACTTTCTGCAAACTTGGAAATCTCCGATTCGGTGCCTGATGTAAACCAAAGGTGGAAAAGGGAAAATCCACGCTACAGACATGGTGAGATCTTTGGGAGCAACTCTAACTTCACAGCAAGCTTGGTCATTTAGACATCAACGACAAAATTGGGGTCAATAGTAAAACCCCAAAAAAGCAGAAAAACAAGCTTAAAAAGATTAAATCTAAGTGCTTTTTCTAGTTCACAAAAGTGAATTAAAAGCAATATTGATTTAGTGTACTTGATCCGAATTTTAAAATTGGCAGATCTACTTAAGTGATCGAGCATTAAGGAGTGCAGTTAATTTGAAGTACAAATCACATTACCAAGCAGCTGCATAAACTACAATAAATTCAAAAAGTTACTCAGTAAAAAATGGTATTCTCAAAACAAGACAGACCTTGCATTATAAGATATTTCTGTACCATTCAAAATGCAGAACTTCGATAAATATATGTCCTGCTTACGACTGCTGAAACTTTCTTGACAATTTTGTTCAGGAATACAATCAAAAGAAAATTTTAAATTGTAAATTTGCCCTGAGAAATTAATCAAAACTTGCATCAAATACACAGTTGTTGGGTAAAAGAACTGAAACGAAGTAAGAATTTTTACCCAAATGTCTGTGCTGATATCTGCCCTCGACAAAACAGAACAGTTCGAAATCACTTCCACACAACTAGTTTCCACAGCCTTTCAAGCCCATTTCATCCATCTGCAAATCTAACTTCAAATGTTGATATAGTTCCTTTGGCAGACAATAACCCTGGAAGTGAATTCCACATTCCTATAAATGGTTCGTTAAAAGGGAAACAAGTTGATGCTGTAGAGATCCACACTGAAAGCCTTGGACTTCATGAAGTGTCACATATGCAGAATTCTCAGATTAAAAATAAATAAATAAGAACATGTCAGTTTAAGTCCTTCACTCTCCATATGTATTGCAACCACACACTTACTTTCGCCATGTATTCTGTTACAATGTATAATGACCCGCCTTCTTCGACAATGACACCCAAAAGTTGAACTAAGTTTTTGTGACGAAGTTGCCTGGAAGAAAGGAAAATTGTTGTGGGTTTTTAACACTTTTTAAAAAGTTACAAAAGCACTAGTCAAGACAATTTTAATAAAAAATACACTACAGTACCTCAGAAAACCAAAATGTTAGCATTTCAGCTTGATTCTAAGTCAGTAACACTGAGCACATTTTATTTAATGACCACTCAAACTACTGAGATTTGATGCTGAGTGGGATTTCACAATAATTGTCATGGAAACTGATTGACACGACCCAAGACATCAAAGGGAACCAAGTCAATTTTCTTGTGTAGAACTGACAATTACCAGACAGCAAACTCTCTTCCCTGCAGGCCATTAATGAACCTTTAAATATCTAACCTTGCTGCTTTTTCTCCCCCCATGGTGTCAGCCCACAGTTGTCAGTTTGTTGGAATTTACTTTCAGAACATAACCTTGGATTTGCTCATCCAGTTCCTTAACTCTCACTACCATGCAAAGGAAATCAAGATTCCAATATAAAAATAAAAGCTGATTTACACTTGTGACAAAGCACAAAGTAAACAATTTGGTCAATCCATAGTTAAAGGTCTTCCACACGATACAAAATAACAAGATTTGGTTCCTTCAATTTTGCCATTTGAGCAATACACTTAAATTGGAGAGATTCATCCATGAAATTTCATGGAAGTAAACATGACAGAATAATTGATAAATGTTGATCCAAGTGCACAAAGTGAACTGGCAGGGATACAGTGAGAGGGGCTATGGAATAAAAGGCAGCAGGCACCTGAAGAATTTAATTTTGCCACAATGGTTCAGAACTCAGATCAAAATCTGTATTTTTCAAAAAGAAATGCCAGGGTTGGAGGAGCTGAGCTACAGGGAGAGGCTGAACAGGCTGGGACTGTTTTCCCTGGAGCGTCGGAGGCTGAGGGGTGACCTTATAGAGGTTTACAAAATTATGAGGGGCACAGATAGGATAAATAGACAAAGTCTTTTCCCTGGGGTTGGGAAGTCCAGAACTAGAGGGCATAGGTTTAGGGTGAGGGGGGAAAGATATAAAAGAGACCTAAGGGGCAACTTTTTCATGCAGAGGGTGGTACAGGTATGGAATGAGCTGCCAGAGGATGTGGTGAAAGCTGGTACAATTGCAACATTTAAGAGGCATTTGGATGGGTATATGAATAGGAAGGGTTTGGAGGGATATGGACCGGGTGCTGGCAGGTGGGACTAGATTGGGTTGGTCGGCATGGACAGGTTGGACTGAAGGGTCTGTTTCAATGCTGTACATCCCTACGACTCAATAAATCAATACGGCTTTCATTTCAAATGTTTGACACTAAGAATCACCATTTCAAAAATCTGTTTTATTTTGAAATACAAGAGATTAGAGAGTTAAATGTAGAACTTACGTCATTACAGAGGCTTCTGCAATGAATGCTTGGGCAGTTGCATCATGTTTGATGCACTTGACTGCTACTTTGTTGCCTCTATATTCACCCAACATTACATCTAGGAGGTAAATAAACAGTTGAGTCAAAAGAGGTGCATCACACACACCAAAATCTTGGACATGCAAAATAGAGTTTAATTTTTGAACCAGAAACCACAGTTAAGTAATCAAGACTCATAATAAGGCAAGACAGTCACAAGAAAACAAGGCAGAATGGTCTTGCATATCTGTGCTGATCCTCTGAAGAAATTCACCAAATGGCACTCCCCTGAGATAAAGAATGGCCCTGCACATTGTGCCCTTTCAGATAATGATCCAATTCCCCTATCAAAGCTTCAAGTAACATTACCTCCACTACGTTGAGGTAGCATTATCCAGATCATATGCAGGAATTGAAATGAAAATATTTTTTCGTGTTGCCATTGCTTCTTTTGAGGAAATGCTGATTCCAATCTATGATGGGGAGGTGCCAGTGTTGGGCTGGGATGGACGAAGTTAAAAATCTCACAGCACCAGGTTATAGTCCAACAGGTATATCTGGAAGCACTTGCTTCCAGAGCACTGCTCCTTCATCAGGTAACTAGTGGGGCAGGATCATAAGACACAGAATTTATAGCAAAAGATCACAGTGACATTCAATTAAAACGATATATTGAACAAACTTAGATTGCAGTTAAGTCTTTCATATTTTAGAACGGGTTGTAGTGAGGTGAATTTACATTTGCAGATACATTCTATTTTTGTTCAAAAAGCACACAACTTATATGCAGTCAATCCACATAACATTTTATAAATGTTTACTTTGGAAACAGAATCAGTCTGACTCAAGATTGAAATACAGACAGACTCTAACCTCACACCTTTAAAAAATTGTCTAAGTTGAAATGTAATTTTTAAAAAATAAAACCTTAAGTTATCTCGACAATGTGACTTAAAAGTAGTTCTGGGATTTACATGTTAATGAACCGAAACCTGCAACCCATTCTATAAGATGAAAGACTTAACAACAATCTAAGTTTATTCAAAATATCATTTTAATTGCATGACATTGTGATCTTTTACAATAAAGTCTGTGTCTTATGATCCTGCCCCACGAGTTACTTGATGAAAGAACAGTGCTCTTAAAGCTAATACTTCCAAATAACCTGTTGGACTATAACCTGGTGTTGTGATTTTTAACCTGAACCCAATCTAGATGACCCAAGAGCTGTCACCTATAGTAGCATCAGCGTGCCTCTGAATCAGGTAAAAAAATGACTGCAGATGCTGGAAACTAGATTCTGGATTAGTGGTGCTGGAAAAGCACAGCAGTTCAGGCAGCACCCGAGGAGCAGTAAAATCGATGTTTCGGGCAAAAGCCCTTCATCAGGAATACAAGCAGAGTGCCTGAAGGGTGGAGAGATCAGTGAGAGGAGGGTGGGGTGGGGAGAAAGTAGCATAGAGTACAATAGATGAGTGGGGGAGGGGATGAAGGTGATAGTCAGGGAGGAGGGTGGGGAAAGTTAGCAAAGAGTACAAATGGGTGGATGGGAGTGGGATGAAGGTGATAGGTCACAGAGGAGGGTGGAGTGTATAGGCAGAAAAGAAGATAGGCAGGTAGGACAAGTCATGGGGACAGTGCTGAGCTGGAAGTTTGGAACTGGGGTGAGGTGGGGGAAGGGGAAATGAGGAAACTGTTGAAGTCCGCATTGATGCCTTGGGGTTGAAGTGTTCCGAGGTGGAAGATGAGGCGTTCTTCCTCCAGGCGTCAGATGGTGAGGGAGCGGTGGCGAAGGAGGCTCTCGGCAGAGTGGGAGGGGGAGTTGAAACGTTGGCCACAGGGCGATGTGGTTGATTGGTGCAGGCGTCTCAGAGATGTTCCCGAAAGCATTCTGCTAGGAGGCGTCCAGTCTCCCCAATATAGAGACCACACTGGGAGCAACGGATACAATATCAGCCAGTTATACGTTCAAATGCTACTCCCAGGAATTGATCACAGTCAAGGCTGATACTTCAGTGCCTTTTGGGCAGGAGTGAGAGCTTATCCACCTTCTCAGAATAGCTGCAAACAATTGCATGACTGTAGTGGCAGAGGATTTCTTCTGATATTCAGCCTGATATTCATCCCTCAAGCACCAAACTCATTGCTAACTGCAGGACCTCGATGGGCAGACATTGCAAACTCTTCATATCACACAACTTTAATGGAAGCCCCAAAGTCATGCATCACAAATGCTGTATTTGCTGGGTAGATATATCAAATGTTTGTCATATTGATAATGTTTAAAAACTGAGGGCAATTTCCATCTGATCACCCTCAACAAAATGGCAAAATACATATGCTTAATGAATCTACAATTAATATTTCAAAATCAAAGCAAATTCTCTCAAGTACAAAACAGTAGTTACTAACAGAACAAATGTACAAACATAGGAAACAGCTGAATCCCATGCATAGTAATGTCAAGTCAGCCCCCAAACCCAAACACATTAAGTTGCCACTTGCCTCCGAATTCTCCTTTGCCTATTGTTTGTAACAATTTGAGCTCCCTCATGCTTAGTGCCCATCCACCTAAAAAAAACAAACACAATAAGAAATTGCCAAAAGCAACGGGTAGCCGGCTACTGATGAAAGTTCAGCTTTTGAAGGCTTTTAATATACTTAAGATTTTTGAAGACAGTGAATAATTTTAATAATGAAATGACTGAACCAAATATAATATTGCCACTATGCACATGCAGCAGAACAGGCCATTCAAAGTGTCTATACACAGGATGCTACCATCAGCCTAAATAAAGGGACATGATTCATACTTAGCGAGTTTTGAGAAGATGATTTGTAGTTCAGATTGAGATTTTAGATGGAGGTTTGCTTACTGAGCTGCAAGGTTCATTTCCAGACGTTTCATTACCCTACGAGGTGACATCTTCAGTGGACCTCAGGCAAAGCAATGCTGAGAATTCCTGCTTTCTATTTATATGTTTAGGTTTCTTTGGGTTGGTGATGTCATTTCCATTGGTGATGTTTTTCCTGTGGTGAAGTAACACTTCCTGTTCCTTTTCTCAGGGAATGGTGGAGGGGTCTAACTATGTGTTTGTTGATAGATTGAAATGCCATGCTTCTAGGAATTCTCGCGCATGTCTTTGTCTGGCTTGTCCTAAAACGGATGTGTTATCCCAGTCGAAGTGGTGTTCTTCCTCATTCGTATGTGAGGATACTCGTGAGAGGGGGTCATGTCTTTTTGTGGCTAGTTGGTGTTCATGTATCCTGGTGGCTAGTTTTCTGCCCGTTTGTCACAGTCCTTGCACGCTATTTTGTAAATGACATTAGTTTTGCTCATTGTCTGTATAGGGTCTTTCAAGTTCATTAGCTGCTGCTTTAGTGTGTTGGTGGGTTTGTGGGCTACCATGATGCCAAGAGGTCTGAGTAATCTGGCAGTCATTTCTGAGATGTCTTTGATGCAGGAGAGAGTGGCTAGGGTTGCTGTACGTGTTTTGTCTGCTTGTTTGAGTTTGTTACTGAGAAATCGGAGGACTGTGTTCATTGGGTACCTATTCTTTTTTAACTCACGGTATAGGTGATTTTCTTCTGCTCTGAGTAGTTCCTTTGTGCTGCAGTGTGTTGGCTCGTTGAAACAATGTTCTGATGCAGCTTTGTTTGTGGGTGTTGGGATGATTGCTTCTGTAGTTCAATATTTGGTCCGTACGTGATGTTTTCCTGTAGATGCTGGTTTGAAGTTCCCCATTGGCTGTTCGCTCTACTGTGACATCTAGGAATGGCAGTTTGTTGTTGTTTTCCTCCTCTTTAGTAAATTTTATGCTAGGAAAGGTATTTTCGATGGTCTTTAAGGTTTCCTCTAATTTGGTTTGTTTAGTGATGACGAAGGCGTCATCCACGTAGCAGACTCAAAGTTTGGGTTGGATGGTTGGCAGAGTTGTTTGTCAGAGGAGTCCCTGCATTACTGCCTGTGCTAAGAACCCTGATATCAGATACGACAACAAACTGCCATTCCTAGATGTCACAGTAGAGCGAACAGCCAATGGGGAATTTCAAACCAGCATCTAGAGGAGAACACCACATACGGACCAAATACTGAACTACAGAAGCAATCATTCCAACACCCACAAACAAAGCTGCATCAGAACATTATTTCAATGAGCAGCACAGAGAAACCACGCAGAGCAAAGAAAAATTACCTATACAGTGTACTCAAAAAGAACTAGTACCCAATGAACACAGTCCGCCAATTTCTCAGCAACAAAATCAAACAAGCAGACAAAGCACATCCAGAAACCCTAGCCAAAGACATCTCGGAAATGAATGATAGACTACTCAGACCCCTTGGCATCATGGCAACCCAGAAGTCCACCAACACACTAAAACAACAGCTAATGAACTTGAAAGACCCTATACAGACGAGTAAAACTAATGTAATTTACAAAATACCGTGCAAGGACTGTAACAAACACTACAATGGACAAACAGGCAGAAAACTAGCTACCAGGATACGTGAACACCAACTAGCCACAAAAAGACATGACCCTCTCTCACTCGTATCCTCACATACGGATGAGGAAGGACACCACTTCGACTGGGACAACACATCCATCCAAGGACGAGCCAAACAAAGACATGCACGATAATTCCTATAAACATAGCATTCCAACCGGCACTCTATCAACAAACACATTGAGTTAGACCCCATCTACCACACCCTGAAAAAAGGAACAGGAAGTGTTACTTCACCACAGGAAATGACATCACCAACTCAAAGAAGGGCCAACCTTCTAAACAGAAAGCAGAAATTCTCAGCATTGCTTCGCCCGAGGCCCACTGAAGATGGTACCTAGTAGGGTAATGAAGCGTCTGGAAATGAACCTTGCAGCTCAATGAGCAAACTTACTTCCAATGATTCATACTGCCAAGCACGATTTCTTTGTGTCACTTCATGCATGAGATCACGACACAGCACATGTGCACATTTTTGCATATCTAGTGGTGGCATTCACAATGAGTATGGCTCTTCAATCATCAATTCATTTCAGGAGGAGAACACGTATTAACATCATGCTGTCACAATGAAGACTATGCCATCAAACGCCATTCTACGGAGTGCATTACAGAGTTTGTGTGAACATCTGTGCCTGGGTTCATCTGTGAGTGTACACCTGTGCTTTTGCCTGTGTGCATGTGTACAGGGTGGGGGTTAAGGAGCCCAAAATAAATCACCATCTTCAGGTTTCAAGCTTGCCACTCACTTCTGGAGAACTCATCCTGGGCTGCCACTGTCCCTTCCATAAGCTTCGGAGTGATGAGACGCGTGCACAACCCATCAGCATCCATGGTGTAATGCTAAACATGGGAACAAACAATAAAAATGGACAGAAGGTAAAGATATTGTCATCAATCCAGCAGAATTTAAAACATGCCAGACTCCTTGTGTCATACTGCATCTGCAGCTGACTTGTTCACTGTGCTGTATATTGCTTAAGGTTGCAGATGCAAATCAGACATCAATAATCCAGTGACTGCTTGCTACAAATTTTATTCCCTTTGGAGTAACAGTTGTCCTTTCATTGAACAACGAAGCAAATTCTTCAACATTATCTCCCTTCTGATTTAAATTAATGCTCCATTGTCTGCTCCTTATAAAAGTACTAGTTACAGAAAGGAAAAAAGATACACAAGAGGAGAAGTCAGGATTTAAAAAAAGAACTTAGAGATGCTGAATTTCACCATCCTCACTTGAGGAATGGCCTTCTTGCACCACTTTCAACAACAAGCAATACATTTTAGTATTCATAAATGGGAGTGAAGCTTTATGAAGGGCACTACCTGGGTTGAAGATAACAAAATGAAATAACATTTTTATGATGGGGGTGGGGGGGGGGGGGAGAAAGAGAGAGAGAGAGAACAGTCGCAGTGCAGGACAAATTTTTCTTTGGGAAATCCATTTGACATGGATGAGTTGGACCTAAGGGTCTGTTTCCGTGCTGTATGACACTGACTACGACACAAAGACTTCCCTGAAGTCACACAACTGGTGATAACTGCTTGCTTTGTTGACTAGTTTTGAGAGTTTGCTTTATTTAATTTTCAGTTCAGGACAATAAGCCTTCAAAGAAAGGCAGAGCAGCTAATCTCTCTTACTTCTGCAAATAACTGTCTAAACTCAGGGCAAAAGCGATTTGTTCTTATGAAAGAGAGATTGAAGGAACATCTTGTTATTGTAGTTCCTGAGGAAGTGGTCTCTGAAAATATGCTACAGGCAACAGTTTTGACCACATGGCCAGAACATCAGAGTGACAGAGCTGGGAGCACTAGTCATCATCTTTTTGCCTTCAAGAATAAACCCATTGGCCAACTGGGATTTTTCCACCAGAAGTCAACCTCTGCAGAGAAATCCTTTTTTCTCAGCCTGAAGTATGTGCTTGCATCTTTTTGGAATATTTGGAGGGATAAGCATTTATTTTTGTACATGAACAACTGTGAATGTGAAGTGATTAATACATTTTTACTGAATCTAACTCTTGTTTCGATAATAAGCCATTAACTGTGTTTATTAAGAACCCTGGTTAATTCATGTTTTTATTTAATAATTGATTAAAATTAGGCATTTAATTGGCCGTCTCAGTAACTGGAAGTACAATTCTTATTTTGTGACCTGGGAAGTAGTGACACTAGATAACAGTGGATTCTTACAGCCGTGGTTGTAAAAGACTATAAATTTGCATATTAAACTAGTATAGTAAGTGTCCACTTTAAATATCAAAAGGAAATAAATAGTTTGAAAGTAAAGAAAAGAAGCTTGAATTTTTAATGTATTTGAAAATAATTTAAACGTTCGATATTATGGAGACAGATATATGAACTGATAAATGATTAGAAACCTCAATACAACTGAAATATCAGTCATAGAGTTTCCGAATCATTGTACATCAATCGTCACATTTTGAAAATTAGTTTAATGAATTAGTGATGCTTTTGAACATAAATCATTCAGGGCAGCATGGCGACAGTGGTTAGCACTACTGTCTTATGGTACCAAGGACCTGGGTTTGATTTTACCAGACTGTGCAGTTTGCATGTTCTCCCATATTTGTGTGGGTTTCCTCTGGGTGCTCTGGTTTCCTCCGAGAGTTTGAAGATGTGTCGGGGTCATAGGGATTTGGAAGGGGGGTGGTGGTGTCCCTCTGGGGTGCTATTTGGACGGTCATTATCAACTAAATGGGCTTAATGGCCTCCATCTGCACTGTAGGGATACTATGATCGATTTGGATTGACATCCACTAAGTGTCAAAGATGAAAACCAAAAATCATGAATAAGGTGACTGAAAAAGTTGTCAAAAATTTATAATATTGATTGAGATACTTCTGAAGAGAAAGTGAGAACTGCAGATGCTGGAGATCAGAGTCAAATATTGTGATGCTGGAAAAGCACAGCCAATCAGGCAGCATCTGAGAAGCGGGAGAGGAGATGTTTCGAGCATAAGCTCTTCATCAGGAGTCAGACATTCAAGGACAAAAGGGTAACTGGGGACAGAATAGGGCCCTTCAAAGATCAGCAAGACGGCCTTTGTGTGGAGCCACAGAAAATGGGGGAGATACTAATGAATATTTTGCATCAGTATTTACTGTAGAAAAGGATATGGAAGATGTAGACTGTAGAGAAATAGATGGTGACATCTTGCAAAATGTCCAGATTACAGAGGAGGTAGTGCTGGATGCCTTGAAACGGTTAAAGATGGATAAATCCCCAGCACCTGATCAGGTGTACCCGAGAACTCTGTGGGAAGCTAGAGAAGTGATTGCTGGGCCTCTTGCTGAGATATTTGTATCATCGATATTCACAGGTGAGATGCCGGAAGACTGGAGGTGGCCACACGTGGTGCCACTGTTTAAGAAGGGCGGTAAAGACAAGCCAGGGAACTACAGATGGTGAGCCTGACCTCGGTGGTGGGCAAGTTGTTGGATAGAATCCAGAGGGATAGGATGTACATGTATTTGGAAATGCAAGGACTGATTAGGGATAGTCAACACGGCTTTGTGCGTGGGAAATCATGTCTCACAAACTTGATTGAGTTTTTTGAAGAAGTAACAAAGAAGATTGATGAGGGCAGAGCAGTACATGTGATCTGTATGGACTTCAGTAAGGCGTTCGACAAGATTCCCCATGGGAGACTGATTAGCAAGGTTAGATCTCATGGAATACAGGGAGAACTAGCCATTTGGATACAGAACTGGCTCAAAGGTAGATGACAGAGGGTGGTGGTGGAGGGTTGTTTTTCAGGCTGGAGGCCTGTGACCAGTGGAGTGCCACAAGGATCGGTGCTGGGCCTTCTACTTTTTGTCATTTACATGCTCGCATCCAAATCGTTTATAAGAGGTACAGTTAGTACGTTTGCAGATGACACAAAAATTGGAGGTGTAGTGGACAGTGAAGAGGGTTACCTCAGATTACAACAGGATCTGGACAGATGGGCCAATGGGCTGAGAAGTGGCAGATGGAGTTTAATTTAGATAAATGCGAGGTGCTGCAGTTTGGGAAAGCAAATCTGAGCAGGACTTGCATACTTAATGGTAAGTTCCTAGGGAGTGTTGCTGAACAAAGAGACCTTGGAGTGCAGATTCAAAGCTCCTTGAAAGTGGAGTTGCAGGTAGATAGGATAGTGAAGGCGGCGTTTGGTATGCTTTCCTTTATTGGTCAGAGTATTGAGTACAAGAATTGGGAGGTCAGGTTGCGGCAGTACAGGACATTGGTTAGGCCACTGTTGGAATATTGCGTGCAATTCTGTTCTCCTTCCTATCGGAAAGAGGTTGTGAAACTTGAAAAGGTTCAGAAAAGATGTACAAGGATGTTGCCAGGGTTGGAGGATCTGAGCTACAGCGAGATGCTGAACAGGTTGGGGCTGTTTTCCCTGTAGCGTCGGAGGCTGAGGAGTGACCTTATAGAGGGTTACAAAATTATGAGGGGCATAGATAGGGTAAATAGGCAAAGTCTTTTCCCTGGGGTCAGGGAGTGCAGAACTAGACGGCATAGGTTTAGGGTGAGAGGGGAAAGATATAAAAGAGACCCAAGGAGCAACGTTTTCACGCAGAGGGTGTTACAGTTATGGAATGAGTTGCCAGAGGATGTGGTGGAGGCTGGTATATGAATAGGAAGAGTTTGGAAGGATATGGGCCGGGTGCTGGCAGGTAGAACTACATGAGGTTGGGATATCTGGTCGGCATGGACGGGTTGGACCGAAGGGTGTGTTTCCATCCTGTACACCTCTATGACTCTATGGCTCTCCTGTTCCTTGGACGCTGCCTGACCGACTGTGCTTTTGCAGCACCACAATATTTGACTGAGATACTTTTGAGTTCACTGTGCTCACATATCTGCAAAATATCACAGAAATAGGATTCATGGCCATTTCATTCCCTATCAATTTTTTACTCCCTAAATATACATTCAAATGTTTTTCTCAGTCATACCAGACAGAGCAATTAAGTCTTATTGAACCAAGATGCTGAAATGCATGCTCAAAGTCTTTTATTGGAAGTACATTACTTTTTGCACTGGAAATAACACTAAGATTGAAGCGACCTCATTTGATGATACATAAACACATTCCTGAACCATTCCCTTAGTGCAAATACAGCATTCCTATTTAGAAACGAGTCAGTTGATATTCAAGATGGCGAAAACGGAATTCGATTTAAACATCCCCTTTCGTTGCAAATACTGTTCACGTACATCTCCAAATGACATTTGAGACATGGATCACCAAGTAAAGCACTACATTTCTCAAAGAACACTGCAACATAAGAAGAACAAGCACTGAGCTTCACATCCAGACAAAACTCAGCTCCAGCCAACCGAGAAAGGCATCAAATGAAGACCAATTGACAATGATTACTAGAAAAATAAAATCATTCATGGGATGATAGGCCAACATTTATTGCTCATCCCTAATTGCCCTGGAACTGGATGACTCACTTGGGTACTTCAGGTGTTTAACAGTCAAACATATTGTTGAGAAACTGGAGAAACATGCACCAGACCAAGTAAAAATGGCAAAATGTCTTCCCATAAGATAGTTAGTGAAGCAGCTGGGATTTTACAACAATCGATACTGGTTATATGATCACCATTAAACTAGCTATTATTTTAATTTCATTGAATTCAAATTTCACTGTCTGCCATGGTGAGATTCAAAATGTCCCCAGAACAACTGCTCAGGATTTTGGATTATAATCCAATGACATTACGACTAAGGCACCACCTCCTATCTAAATGGAGTGAAGATAAGTAATTCAACAGCAAGCAAGTTTCAAAACCGTATCTGCAAGGATACAAGGACTGTACCACGTACAATGCTGTTAAGCAAAGACTGAAAGCAGTCAAATACTGCAAAACCTTGAAATTGTGTCCTTTTACCTAGTGTTAACAGCAGATTGCCTGCTATAAGCCCGGGATAACCTGTTTACCAGTTTATGAATGTATCTACACTTTAAGGCAGCTTGAACTAGTTAGTTTCTCAAGAGCAATTAAGGATGGGCAACAAATATTCGCTTTGCTAGTAAACCCACATTCCATAAAAGAAAAACATGGGTTGTTTCTTTTGTCAATTGCATTCTGAAATAGCAAAAGATAAGCCGATATAGTTAAAAAAATTATTGCACTCTAAAGAACACAAAGCAACTTGCATTCCTTCAAACAAACCAAACTGGTACTCGGGCACACCACAAGAAAGGAAATATTATGCTATCATTTGTTTTTCCAAGTTCATTCACAGGATGAGGGCGTCACTGACTAGGCAGCATTTATTGTCCATTTTGAACTGCCCAGACGAGTAACAGATGTAGGACTGAGTCTTCCATCTAAGGCATCAACAATAGTCTTGTGGTCATCATTAGACTCTTAATTCCAAATTTTTCTTGAATTCAAGTTCCACCATCTGTGATAAAGAGATCCAAAACCAACTCTCCAGATTGTTACCTAGTTCTCCAGATGAACAGTACGGTGATAATACCACCAGACCTTCGCCTTCCTTCTGCTCCTTTCTTTGGCATACTACCTGACCCCCAGCCTAATTTTTAATTGTCTAACTCATTTTCACCACCATGTCTTGTGCCTCACTTTCTTTCTGATTCAGTGCATATGCAATGCTTGGATGTTCTCCTCCATATGCTCATTTTGAGCAACATTTTCCAAGTGCACATGTACGTCAATTTGTAGCCTTAGTTTAGTGAGGCAATTTGAAAAGAGTTACAAATGAACTTGTATTCAAAAGTCAAAGTTGATATACCTGCAGCTATAGCTTGCTCAAATTCTGTGCAATTTATAAAATTACTTATAGTGAAGCTATCATGCTCCAAATGAGCATTATGACATTCTTTCTCTCGTCCCTCTATTCAAATGAGTCACAACATAAATTTAACAATTTTTTTAAACAAGTCACAATATGGCAAATTGTTTGTTCCAACTACACTAAAGAAACCCTGCTTGATAGACCTTTTCGCTCCTGGTGAAATAAAACAATTCTCAATTTATTATAAAACAAAACCCACTGAATGAAGATGCAGAATTCATTATCATTTATAATGCATAAATATAATTTCATTTTTCCTCTTTAAACGATCCAAAACATACACTAACTTCAACTGATCAGAAAAAAATGTTTCTCTTTATGGCCAAAGGTAGATATTTTCTAAGGCAAAAATGATAAGGTCCAGAACGATCTGTAGTCTAGTGAAGTCTGTGGTTTTGGTAGACACAGCTTGCTCAGGAAACAACATTGGAGAAGTTTTTTCAGTCACTCTTTTCCAGAAGAACCATCAGGCAACACATCAAATTAACCACAATGATGTTTCAGAAACATGTGACAAGCTGGGCAGCTTTTACTTCAAAAGTTTGTCCCAACTAACTGTAAAGTGTCTTCAAGTCTACAAGCATCCTTCAAACAGGACAGCCATAAAATGAGGTGGTAAAACAGTCAGTGGTTTTTCCCAAAGGAAGTTGAAGAACCAATGAGCAGCAACTATCAAGTCACATGAGTTCCAAGGGTGGAAAAAACTGCAATGTCTTTTCATTGAACCTGAAGAAAATAATGGCATCTCCCCAATCCTTCAAACTCAAGTACTCAAAATATTTAGCTTATGCAGGGGTTAAACAATAGTGTCAATTGAGAAATCTAATGCAGAAGGTTCACAATTTAACTCTCTATGGCCTATAATGCACATGCCCATGAACTGGTAAAATTCACTATCTCCTCAGCATCTGTGCACTTATAGCAAATTGTTACACATGTCAGATGCAGCTAACCAGAGGATGCAGAAACTAGTGCACATCAAAGCTAATTAACTTGAAAGAGGAGATTAAAGTGAATCATCTTGGTGGTATCAATTTTCTCTGCAGAGAAAGCAGACCTTAGTTATTGATATCCTCAAAGGACTGTTGCATTTGAATTTCTTTCGTGCTTCAATACCAAGAAATCAATTTGTCATGTTTGCGCCAAAAAAACAAGAATACAAAAAGTCTTTATTCATGGTTCTCAGACTATGCACAAAGAATATTATAGCAAGGTTATTCAAACTATTAGCTCTGAAAATTGCTGTTATGTCACTGGCAAAGTGCAAAAGCAAACACGACAGCCTCACGTATGGTGCGGAGACAGTGACTTAGAGACAAACTCCTCGTGCTGCACTTAAACTTGTTCCTGTGTCTGACAATGAGAGAATAGCTGCAAGTATTCTCAAAATATTCTGTTCATAAGCCATTTTAAAACCAAGGTGCCACTACATCCAAGAAATCAGAGAATAAGCAATAGTCAGCATCCTCTGGCAGTTTGCCCTCAAAAGTCAAAAATACCTCACTTCAGGTCAAGCACAGCAAGAGGCCAGGGATGACTGAAGCTTCATGTTCAGGTATAAAGCCACCGATTTTTCAAGTTCTAGACTTTTCTGGATTTGGTAATAACATTAAAAATCGCACCACGAAAGAGGACTTGGTTGGAGGTTCAAGGCCCTCCTGTCAGGGAGGCTGAAAAGGTAGTTCAGTAGTGCATAGCTAAAGTACTCTGGTTGCAACCACTGGCAGAAAAGTGTGGCGCTGGAAAAGCACAGGTGGTCAGGCAGCATCCGAGGAGCTCTTTCAGGCAACACTGGGTACCAAGGTATTATAAATTCTTAAGTTCCACAGAAGTTTTTCTTTATGGTGAATAGGCACCTCAACATGTGTGACAGAGCATACCAACTTCATAAAAGCATGACAACAAGAGCTATGATTTTGCTGCCAAGAAGGGAGTGTAAAGCCAAGGTTTCCCGAATTAGATATTTACATTACTGGATGAAAACTTTGTTCTTTTCAGAAGTGTCCGTACTCAAACTGTCAGCATCTTCATTTGACCATTCTCCCAGTAAGGTTACCAACCTGAGAAATTAAGAGCTTTCCATTTATTTTAAACTTGCTATTCAGCCTATAAAGTCTTAGCTTCAAAGGGAATCTTAACTTTTAATCTTCTTAAAGACGTTTATCATATTGTTACGTCATAACTAATTCCCAAGAAGAAAAAAAATTAAATGCAATCTGTAAAGTCAAAGATAACAATTGCTCATGCAAGAAAAGTACTGTGGAATAGCAATAGTCAGATCCCTCCAAGAAGGCTAATTGCTACTGGCCTTGTGATACTAATCCATAACCCATCACAGGTTTCTTTCCATGTTATTTAATGGAGCCCTGAGCTCATAAAAAGTACATCACAGCCTGTAGACCACCAACACTTAAAGACTAATCTGAACATTGACTGAACCATGGCTTGCATGAGTCAAAAATGTTGTTCATTGGTGCTTTCAGTACAGCCATACAACTTTAAAGGTGCAGTTGCTTTTTTTTTAAATACACACTTCAGATTCAGTTATGAAATGGAGCACTATTACACAAGGATATGCAATGCAATGCCCCTTAAATGTTTTATACTTTTAAAGCATTGGTTCGGCATTTAACTAAATGCTGTCCTTTGAACTCACCTGACTAATATCACAATAAAAACCCCAACTTATCAAATAAAAAGCACTAGCATTCAACTACAGTTTCACCAAGAAAAACATTCTTATTATTTCCTCTAAATGGACAGGCAGCATTCTGACTTGGTGTAAATATATATACACATCTGTTCTGCATTAATAATGAAACTATAGCTTCTTTTAAAAAAAATTCATTCATTGACGGAATAGAAATAATTCATTTTAATACAACTGTAACTAATATTTTCACAGAAGACAAAAACTTGAGTTTTCCACAAAAATGACAGTACTCCAGATACTGGAAAATCAGAAACAAGACGCTGGAAATACTCAAGTCTCACAGCATTTGTATTAGGGAAAAAAAGACAATTACATTTCACACTGTATCATTGTAGAATTGGTGACAGTGGGAGGGGAAGGATCCTACTGCCTTCCTATCACTCTACCAGGGACCTATTGGAGGAAAGGTTCATGGACTGACTTCATACTGTGCTGTCAATTATGCACTTTCAAAGGCTCAAGACCAGACATCTGGAAGAATGAGCTAGCTGCATCCCATAATGCTCTTCTCCATCCACTCTCCCATCATTGCTCACCTCTAGCCTTGGCTCGTCATGATCCAAGGTCTTGGGTGGTTATATTACTGGCAGCAGCAATTACCTCCCTGGTGGCACCTCAAATCAGAGAAGACCTACCAGCTTCTGATTAGTTGGCATCTCTAGGTGAGTAGGCCCTCAGCCAGTGGGAACACGTGATCCTGAGGAAAGCCTATTAGAATCGCAGGTCCTTTAAAGGTCAAATCAGAACATATTTTCTAATTAACCTGTTCAGAGATGTAATTACACACCTGTAGGGCATGGGGAACTTGAATCCAGGCCTCCTACTTCAGCAGTAGCTTCAATGCCATTGGACCACAAAAACCCCAAAAGTCAAGCAGAAGGTATTTTCGCCTCTACCTTTTCACTTGTTATTGCACACTTCCGGAGCAGGTATGACTTGAATGTGGACCTCCCCTGGTCCAGAGATAGGGGCACTACCACTGTGCCACAAAAACTCCCCTATAAAAGCAGCTAGGAAAGCTCCAGAGTTGATTAAGAGCAAGTGATGTTCAATGAACTTTTATAACAGGCTGGGGATTTAGGAGTTTTTCTGGGGCAGAGATAGCAACTCTGCTTCTGAGACAGAAATCCTGGGTTCAAGTCCCACCTGAACAGACCGATTTAAAAAAAAGTTCAGAATCTTAACTGCTTGAATAGATTGATTAAAATATACAACAGCTGTTAGGCCCTGTCATGGTGTAGCAGTTGTGTCCTTACCTCTGTGCCAGGAAGATTGGGTTCAAGAACCATCTGCTCCAAACACGTGTCATAACATGTCTGAACAGGTTGGTTTTACAGAAAACCAGGATTCCTCCCTGGGGAAGTTACCTTCTGACAGGGAAAGGTAGAAACTGGTGGTTGTGCTGAACCATTGATTAACATTCTTGCAAATCTCCAAGTCTTTCATTGCTGATTTCAACATGTGAATACCAGTCTGTTAAACAAGATCCATCATTGCCAGCATGTAACGTGGCAGGCCTTCCCCAATGAATGTGACATGGTTCTTGCCAACTTTCCAGCAAGCAGACCTCCACTTGTCCTTTAGCAGACCACTTCTGGAGCATATTTGAGTCAGAATCCGAATACCTTCCGTTCTTTGATACTTTAAACTAGTTCAAGTGCGGTCATTTCAAGCCACTCTCATGCTACACTATTTGAAATCCTACATTTAAAGCTGATGCATTTTAACAGTCTGCAAGCAGATTTCAACTTATCAGTACAAGGAATCATCGCAAAACTTCCTTTCACTGCACATAGATGTACCCATCTTTGACTATTTTTAAATCACTAACAGTTGTACTTTTCTTTGCAAAACAAGTGAAAGGTACATAGACTAGATACAATCAAATTAGTTACCTTGTATGCCAAGAGATACATTTGAAAATTTCAGTGCCCAAATGAGTTATTCCAGATTTCTGCTGGTATAATGCTGTGCCATTTTAAAACACTTTCCCATCACCAGCAGATTTCTCATCAGAATTCTTGAAGCTCTAGTGACAAAATGTTTGTTACACGATTCTTTTAAATGGAGGAAATACAGGAGGGAAAGAGCAGTAGTGTGCTCTTGCATAGCCAATTATTGAGGAAGTGACACTGGGAGGTAAATTATCTGGTTGCTCTTTCAGCCTGAGTGATGTCCCTTCTGTCAGTTCCTCAAAGAAAGCAACAGGGAAATATTTTACTAAGTGAATAGCTACATTTTTTTCTCTGACAAAGCTAGTTCTTTGGCTTCATTCAGTAAAATGACCCAATCTACAGAAAGTATTC
This sequence comes from Hemiscyllium ocellatum, assembly GCF_020745735.1. NCBI lineage: Eukaryota > Metazoa > Chordata > Chondrichthyes > Orectolobiformes > Hemiscylliidae > Hemiscyllium > Hemiscyllium ocellatum. Next base: position 28,578,560 of record NC_083442.1, on the reverse strand, counting down.
TCTCCTCTACCCCCCCCCCCACCCACCAAGAAAAAAAAGAACTGCCTGTTTTCAAGTCATCATCAAGTCTGCATTTGGTCAGTTTTTTTTTAAAGATGTAAGAAACAATTATTCAAAAAAGGCTCTCACAATACATTTAATCAGAAAAATTGTAGCCAATTACTTGCTAGTGAATCAGATATGAGAGCCCGTGATTTTACAAACAGCACAAACTATACAGTATGTGACAGAAGTCGGTGTTTAAAATGAAATATAAGCTAGAGCTGGGCTTGGCCACATATCCAAATATCCTTCTGCATAGAATAAATAAAACAGCTAATAGAACTGGTAAATTGATTTATCATTAATCTAGTGACAAGTACATTTGAGTTAAACTGGCATTTACAATCCTTTATTTCTTCCATTTAACCCCAAGCAGAATTCTGAACAGTTTGGGTAGGAAACTTGAAGTACTTACATCCAACATGCCAAAACTATTAGAAAAAAGCATTTGTGTAGCTTTCACAAATTACAACGCAACTGACACTTCATACACTAGCACACTAGATCAACACTAATAGCTCCAACAAACATTGGTTAGAACTACAAAGCAACTAAAAAGAACACACTGGACTAAGACTCGATGTAACATTGCTCACAGCTGCCATGACTGTATCAGCCGGAGAAAAGCAGCTGGCAGCCTTCAATGATTTTGTTTAATGTACTAGATCCCAAAATGACATCAAGCTACATCTGTATAATGTACCATTTCTCTTGTTTTTTTGGAGGGTCTGACTTAAATGACAACACTCTTACTAGACCTTTTGTAAAAAAAAATACACAAAATTATTTCAAAACACACTGCAGCTTTGGGACTGCAGGCAACTACAAGGAAAATATAATAGCATTCCTCTATATTTGTTCAACCTCCTTCTGACAAAGGAACTACCAAGTGGCAAAGCAATTTTCACCAGGGCTAGACCAATCCACTTATTGCCTTAAATTGAACCATTTGGATAAATTCTATAAAAAGGTACGTAGAAAATCCTTAAATAGCGTTCTTCCAGCTTTGTACAGAAGCTGCCAGCACTCTGAGCTAGAGATACCCATGACAAGAAAACAATTGCCGAGTGACTGGTTTACATTAAGTTGTTGTATCCGACCAAATTTTTTCAAAAGTCTTCAAGAGCCTAAGCTATTTATTTAGAAGACAGAAACTCAAGAACAAACAAACAAAGCAGAACTTCCCTTTCATGGCAACAGCTATGATGATTTGAATTTCAACAATACTTTCCCAAAACGAAAATTAATGTAGCTTTAAATAAAAATAGCGTGTGCAGCATCAGTGCACTATCAGTAAAACAAGACCCCATCGATATTTACAAAATGAGACTGAATTATCTTGAGCCAAGATGACAAATGATGATGAAATACGACTGCACCGGGTGTAGCTTTCCAACTACAGCACTCAAACCCATCAAATTGGGACAGGAAGGTCTGGAAGCTCAATCAATCTTTCCTTTTGTTTGGGACAGAATGACTATACTTATTCTGTCCCAGTTTGTCTTGGTCTTAGGAAACAGAAGGCAGCCTCAAAGTGAGATTTTCTCTACCAGCAGAACATGCTTCCAAGAGCTACGGCTAAGTAATCCTGGCCCTTGTAAAAAGAAAAGTCTTACTGACTTTCAGTCAAGTTATTTATTCATTCATTCATTTTATGGGACATGGATACCACTGGCAGCTAGTGGTGGTGAACTGCCTTTGAGAATAATCGTAATCTGTACGGTGAAGTTATGTTAGCCATGTTACTAGAGAGCGAGTCTCAGGATTCTGATCCAATAGAAAGAAGGGATGAAAAACTTCCAAGTCAAGACAGCACAAAACTTGACTTTGTTTTGGGGTGCTGAGAGGGGAATAAAAGAACGCATACACTTGTAAGAGGTGCTTTTTTAATTCATTGTCAGGGTAGAACCATCTTTTCTACCTGAAAATAGCCTTTGTAAAAAAGAAAATTGCCTGAAAATAAAATCTGTACTTCAAACCAAAGGTATGATCAATGGCATTGTAGATCATTCAAATGTTTGAGAGATGGCAGAACTTCCTGTTAAAACTTTTTGAAACTGAAGTGTAATATAATGACAAGCCTTTTATCATGACAGTAAAACATTGTTTATTTTTCTTGATATTATTTCTAATGATCAGCCAGTTTCATGTTAAGTGAATCCAACTGGAAATGATTTGGGAGCTAAGGTGTTGAATTGACACATGCAGATCTGGAGCTAGACTCTACTTCTGTGATAGGCAACCCACAACAAGCAGTAATTCTATAGGGACATTCAAAAAAAGAGTTTTATGCAGAACAGAATTTACAACCGAGTGAAAAGAGTCAATTTTGGGAGAAACCTTTGAAATAGGAACATGCATTTGGATGAATGGCTATTAGGTTGTATTTGAATGCAGATGTGTAGATAAGAAAATTACCCCAACTTCGAAAAAACAATGCATTTTAGGAGATATTCTTAATTTGAAATTGCTAAATAAAACTAGGTGGGTAGAAAGCTTTCAGGAATGTTAAATATTATTTTCACGCAAAGATTAAAACAAATTGAAGCATTAATTAATCCACTGACACAGTGCACTGCTTATGATATTATCGTAAAAAATATTACCTGCTATCTACAGCACACTTGGGAGACACAAATCAAATAATCCTTAAATTCAACAAGCTGATTCAACTTAAAAATTACATTCACAGATACAGAGCTCATCAATTTGACAAGCAGAATGAAGTCCTGATTGGTTCACACAAACAAAATAACCAGACAATTTTTTTAAAATGCTGCTCATTATTTAGATTCCATATAGCTGCCAATATGGGGACTTGGGGAAACATTATAGATAACAGAAGCAACTTTTTAGGCACAAAGCATATTTAAATCTAACAGTGCGAGGAAAATTGGAAGCCCATTGCTTAAGTGATGAATTTGCTTGGTGGTCTGAAACAGTTTGTATATAACCAGAACAATGCTTCAAAAGAGTTAGGAAAAAAAAGATTATATGCAAGAGAAACTCGCTGCATTACCTCTGTTCTTCTAATCCGACCATAACAGACTCAAATTTTGATTCTATAATAATGGTTAAATAACAAATATTACAGATACATTTTATAAACTGCCCCTGTAATCCAATGACAATCCACTGAGGCGAGACTGAAATTATGTTATTCTCAAAGCAATCTAGGCCGAGAGCAAGGTGTTTAAAACAAACTTTAAAATTAAGATCAAACTGACCTCTACTAATTGCATCAAATTATCAAAGTAGGCTTCTTCATCGATGCTAAGTTTGCTGGAAGAATAAATGATTCTGTAATGTTCCACCTTCCCACTACAGCTCACACACAGTGTGTAGTCCCCAGGATAGTTGGTACTTTCCCGTACCAAATATAAACCATCTTCAGGAGGATACAGTAGCCTTTCTGCTTGCTCACGAGTAATTTTTCCATGAAACCAGCTGCAACAAATAACAGCATAAATCAGAAAGCAATACGAAAATAAAGCAGACAGTGCACAAAATCAGAATATTTTCATTGCAGGGTATTCCCAACCATATGTACTTCATCACAAACTATCTGGACAGAGGGTGAGGATGAAACCACATCACCCTTCCTTGATTTTATCCTCAAGCGCTCAAGTTACAAAGTCACCAAATGATCTGTTTAATGTACCGTTTTACATGCTCATTCCTTTCCTAGTTTATCCATACAATCCCTTGATGCAACAACTCAATACTTGTGTTGCTGTATCAACCCTGGAGGGGTCAAGCCATAACTATTCTATTTTGCCATACACAACCTGGCTCCAAACGATCAGATAGATTATTTCTCCAATTATTAACTTGCTGTAATTTAAACAGTTTCAGTTTATTAAGCTCATGTGCTGTTGTCTTATAATTTCTGAGCAGCAAAATATAGGGTGACTGATATTTTATAACAAATTGTTACCCTAGTTTTGTAGTCTGTTATAAAGATAGTCAAGACACAAAAATCCACAATTACATTTTCTAGAAATTCAAGGATGATTTATCAAATAACATACTTCTTTTTCACATCCACTATATTGCCCCTTAAAACTTATCATAGAATCCTTACGGTACAGATAGAGGCCATTTGGCCCATCGAGTCTGCACCTACCCTCCAAATAGCATCCGAACCCTGCCACACCTTATCCCTGTAACCCTGCATTTATCATTAAACATCTTTAACTCTGCAATCCTTGCAAACTAATACTCCCACCCAATAAACCTCTCCAAGGACCCTTAATAAATAGCAATTTGCCAAATTGATGCCAGCATTCTCATGGACTCCATATTTAAATCACGACAACCATGCTTGCAATGACCCTAAAAATCCCTAACCAGAGTCTCATACTGCACTCTTTTGGACTATGACTTTCTTCAATCCTGTGCTGTCTTTGGAACAACCAGCAATGCTCCTCAACTTCCTCTTCTATGTATCACATTTGCCTTGCTAACAGGAGCCAGAGGACAGATCATTGGTTTTTCCAACTATTTCTCGAAGTTCAAACACCATCTTTCAAATTCTGGTTCCCTACCTTTTCTCATTCACTAGCTAACATTCTCAGTAACATTATCTCACGAGTGTAAATTCCAGATATCGACTGACAAGATCCAGATAAAGCTCTTGATGATCTAGCATGATGTTTCTATTAAATTGTGTTGTCAAACTCCTTTCCCAGCTTCCAGGACTGGATGAGCCACAATTCAATCAAATATTTGGGGAAATAAAAGCCATGTTTTTTAGCCACTGCCTCAAACTCCTCAGCCTTACCTATGGTTCAATAGTCCTCTCTGACAATTATTCCAGACTAAAAAAAGCTGCTTAACTGAACCACAGTCAATACTCATGTGACTCTACATTCTCCTCATCACAAAAGCACCTGGTTCCTACTCATAACAATTGCTACCTCCTCTTACCTCAGTTAACAGAGCATTTGGCTAATCTAGTATTCATCTGGGCAGTCAAAGTTTGCAAGGGACAAATCTCTATACCAACTAAGGCACCTAGCATCAAATGAAATATCAGGAGACACTTGGCATGATAAGAACAAATGAATATTTAAAAGGGATACATTCCTTTGTAAATGATCCTCAAGGGCCTATAACTGCCAACAGCCGTTTGAAACCTATACTCAGAATATTTCATTTGATACATTTTGTGGCACCAGTTTCAAAAGAACAGTTTCCTCCATATTATTTGACATATTCAATTCTTTAGTACACATTGGCAGACAGTGAGAAAGGAAATAATTATTTGCATTGGCAAATGAAATAATAACTGAAGTTCAGCTGCTGTCAAAATCGAAATTTGCAAAAGGGTAACGTCATTAAAAATGCACAGAATTACTGCCAGCAATGGGCACATGCCAAATACAAATTTCTTTTGTGACCCTGATTAGGAACATTGCACTGTTTTCAACTTTAATGTCTTTCGCAAAGGGAGGAAGGAATGTAACTTTAAAATTAGGTAAGGTTTGTTCCCTCATTAAGGAATATGTATAAGGAATTTCCCTTTCCTGGAAGTCTCAGTACAGTAAGCCCTATTTAATACTGATATGGGATCTATATATTTTAAAATAAAGGCTTTGTGTTTCAAAAAACACTGACCAATTATTCCTCTCCAAATGAAAGAAACTCATGCGTTTATATCACTTCGTTCTCAAATTATTTACTAGAACAAGAGAGTTGATGGAAGATCTTTGGATAAGATATCATATTATAAGAGAGCATGTGGATTGGGTATTTTATCCATTATAAACTGGCACAAGACAAGCAAAAGATATCATGTTTCCCCCTTCAAAATGTAGTTTGTTCTAGGCAAATGCCAGAAAAATCAATTGCAACATCTCGCTCAAAACAGCTATTACAACAGAAAGAATCTGGCCCTGCAGCCTAGTAATTAGTTTTATGGTATACTTATCAGCTTAATGGTTCAATTTGGTCTCTTAAAAGCTGGCTGAATGAAAACAATAGCAACCCTTTCACAAAATCAATTCTGACTGTCCTTCTGACAAGAGGAGAATAATAGATGGATGACCAGGGCAACATTGTCAATACTCAGTTGAACCACTCATTTAACAAATTTTCCCAAGATTATCTCAAACCTTCTTTCCCCTTGAGATTTCTTCCACAATCTGGCTGGGTAGTGAATCAATTTTCTTTTATCCCAAAGAAAGATTAAATGACCATTAAGGGGTGAATCTGAACTATAACCTTAAAAGCACTCTACATCATGCTACATTAAATCTTCATCATGCTGAGAAAATGTCTGCAAATAAATAATAATCAATAAGAGAACAATCACAGCATTTAAAAGACATCTGGATGGGTATATGAATAGGTAGGGTTTAGAGGGATATGGGCCAAGTGCTGGCAAATGGGATTACATCAGATTAGGATATCTGGTCAGCATGGATGAGTTGGACAGAAGGGTCCGTTTCCATGCTGTACATCTCTATGACTTGTGTAATGAAAAGCTGTTATAACAGCTACTTATTTTTCTAGTACTCAGTGATTGCACTCACTTCCATTCGAATTAATAGGCTGATAACTTAGAATTGCAATTTCTGCACGTGAATCACAGGAACAGTCGAGGCAGCCAAACAATCATTGGCGGAAAAGCTGCAGTAGTCCGTCAGCAAACACAAAGCTGAAGATAAGGAAGATCAACTGCCTTGATATAGATTGCATCTTGGTCGCTCTCCAGCACCAAGCAAATTAGTCTTATTGTCAGTCCTACTGCACCATCAATCTGCATCAATATTAAGCTACTTCATATGCAAGATTTAGCAGCATAAGGTTGGAGGGCAGAATAGAAGACAGATATTCATGCTGCAGTGCATATCAAGAAATTGGTACACACTTCAACTGTTTTATACCTAGACAAAATCCATACAAATTTCTACTGCTGTGTCCAAATAATGTATTTTAAAAACAAAATACCGAAATCAAGACCAACATAACAACTGAATACGACAGCTCTGGCATAATCAATTAATGGAGCGCACTTGAATTAATCAGGCCACAGGAAGTCCCCAAATTAAAATCTTATCTTTCAGTACTTCCTGTAACATTTGGTGAGAATTCTTCCTTGTTTCTTTGTTCCAAATTTTGGAGGCCTATAATAGTAACAGTAACTGTCATTTGCACATAGACTTGTGTTTTCTATGGTCTGTGGCTATTACACCAAAGCACATACTTACGGCATAAGGCTAAGCTTTGCACCAGATTTGACTCCTTCTCTTTTCTGGACATAGTTTGCAGGAATGATACCTTCTTTACCAATTTTGCTCTTTGCTTTGTACCAGTTTGGATCCTAAAAAATGGCAAAGCAGAATTAAAAGGTAAAGCAACTAAGAGGAGCACAGTGACAAACACAAAGTGAATACCAAGTGTAATTTTTACAAAGTGCATACTACTGCTTGCTCATTCCTTAAAGCCTTGCATCACAAAATTTTTTGCATTAAGAATTAAAAATCAAACTTGCATATAATAAAACAATGTGGTTGCTGACATAAATCAGCTTAGGATCTAATGAAGCAGTAATAGTGCAGCAGTTTGTTTTTGAGCATTAGGTGGTCACGATTTCTTCTTATGTTTGGAGAAAAGAAAATGGATATGACTACTGCATGTGAGCCAAGTAGTTAGAAATGGTTTTGGATGGTAAATCATGTATGACACAATTAGCTGCTCCTCAGATCTTTCCTGCACCTCTTCTATGGTGGTGGTTCATGAAGGACAATGTGCACAACGTAGTTAATAAAGCAGACATTTTATTTACATTACTTAATTTATTAAATCATGTAATATTGCAAAGTGAGAGCACACTTCCTATGACAAAAATATTTAAGTGGTTGAACAAATCTTGTAGAATGTCACTTCATGCTGTTTCTACGTGGACTTAAACAAATATTATTACCTTAGTGACTGAAATAATGGTGAGAACATCTCCTTTGTTAAAGGGAAGGTCTTGTTCTGCACTTCCGCTGAAGTTGTATTTGGCTATACATTCTGTGCCGGATGCCCATATTGTCTGCAAAGGAAAAGGACATTTATCACAACAAATTAGGATTTTAATGTTTCAAATTTCTTTACGAAATACATAAATAAATCTGCTTTAAAGGTTGTTTTGAAAAATATTATATAGTAAACATAGATATTATGATGAAATTGCTTTTTCTTGCTATTATTAATTTGTAAGATCTCAAATCTTGAATTTCCATAATAGTTATGACAACGGTTAATGATTTTGTCACACCAATTTGAAAATGTAACTTGTCATTATAATTTTGCAACTAGACATGTCCCACTCATATTTTCAGGAGGGCATGTAAATTAATGACAAGTTCATGGATATGTTTCAGTAGATGTGTTACAAATTAAACACCATCTGTTTTGAACTCTGAGCTTTTGAACAGAAGTCAAAATCAATTTGATTGTTCTACTTTAATTCAGTGAAGCCTGAAATATTCATTCAAACAGCTGGCTCAAAAATTGCCACATGCTGATTGGACATTCAGCAATTATTCTATATAACTTGCCCTTTAACAAAATCAAAATTTAAGCTCCAAATGCGTACTCAATGTTTCCTAAAATGGCTGAATCATTGTAATGTTGACACAGCGTGATGTGTTCAATCTTTGTATATGAACTGATTCAGGAATGAAGACAGTAACTACTGGAGTAGGAAGTCGAATAGCAAAATAACATACAAAAAGAATAGACAATACAATATAAATTGCTAAAATAGGATAGTAAAATAGCCACACTGAACCACATTCAACCTATTTTCCAAGAAATGCTACAGGCCTTTATGATTTTGTTACACAGATGCCTTTCAATATTCTCATATTCAAATTATTAAGTGTCAGTTAGCTGGACAACTTGTTTATGATGCAGAGTGATGTCAATAGCGTGGATTCAATTCTCATACCAACTGAGGTCCTTCTCAACCTCACTTGAGGTGTGGTGACCCTCCATCACACCACCAATAGCTGCCTCTCTAATGACAGAGTAACACCATGGCCCTCTAGAAATATGGCAACTTTACTTATTCAAATTACGATGTAAAGAGCTACACTGTTGCAATAGCGGCATGTAAATCAAGGCAGCTTGTTGTTAACTACATTAGAGACACTTCCCTATACACCTCAGAAACCTGGACAAAGAATACACAAGGAAATAGGACATGTTTGTCTTTGGTGTAACTTAATTTTCCCACTACATTCTATGTACAATGACTTATTCAAGCCATCACTATTGTGCCACTATTTAACACATGATTTGTTCAAACTTGGAGACAGACAAAAAGATAAAAACAGCTGAATGAAAAGTGAGCACTGATCAGGCTTGTCCTTCTTTCCTGGAATTTTCTCCCTCTGCTTTAATACATATTTTTTTCCCCTGCATATTTCCATCAACTTCAGTTACTTCCTTTACTTCGCCTCCCAATGTACTTTTATACATAGGAGCAACTTAAGACAAAAATATTTTCAGTTTCCAAGACACATTTTTCAGATAATATAAAGTCCAAACTACTAGAGACCATGTAAAACAGATCGAACTGTGGAAGCCATCAATGGACATGCACAGACAAAGGTTCCTGTACTAGATGTTAACAGCAAAACATTGCAAAGACAAATTTCTGTGACACAGTACTTCATGGGATGGTTATGCACGAGCAAATTTTGTATGAACTGGAAATATTGAGTTTAAAGCTGCCTCGCTTTATGAATGCGACCACTGAGGGAAAGAATTACAATTTTCAATTGGGAGTAAGATAATTTAACAGTTGCATCAGATCAAAATATGCTATAGAAAATCGATTTATAAAAAATGTCTTTGGAAAACTCCAACATCCACGTTCTATAACATGGTTTTTTAAATTCTGTGTTTTTCATTGCACCACACCAAATCCAAATGAAAACACTAGACCTTTAAATTGGTGAAGTTAAGAGAGAGAAAAAGGAGAGGGCAGGTAGATAGATTCAAGAACATAAAGCAAAAGCTAATATTGTCATTTTACCCACCTCATTTTGCCTTAACAGTGTAAAATGGCTACACTTAAGGAAAACATTCCACATGTTCTAACACCTGCACACATGCCATTTTACAACTAATTTGGTTGCATTTTTGGTTATATTATTTATGCATTATACCACTCTCCACAAATGTAACCCCATACTGAAAATACCAGAAGTTATTAACCTGCAATGTACAAAAACATTTTTATGGTCTGTCACAAGCATTTACATTAGCTCTAATTCAGCAATACTAATATTCCTTCAAGTGACCCTGACTACACATATGGTTATCAAAAAACAAATGGCCAAAAGACAGCTTGAATCTCATCAAATACAAACAGATTTATATTGAGTTTCTTCTCCATCTTTGTGCAATACTCTGATGTTTCACATTTCAACTAAAAAATGAAGTGTAGTGAGTCCATTTAACCAGGAAGGAAGGTTCATCTACCTGTGGCTGTGACATGTTGCACGGCTGTAATTGGTGATGTGGGTGGGAAGCCTCACAACGGTTCAATGGTTGCTTGGTACCATCAGACCTGTCAAGACATAACACAAAACAACAATACTGAGACCAAATTTCAAACAAATTGGAATGAATGAATAATCAGTTGGCCATGCAGAACTTAAGTACTGCTGAAAAAGACATATTTTGCCCATTATTTTCAACCTGTACACATCAGGACAATTTGCTAGGACATCAATGTGAAGGGGAACAACATGTTCCTATTGTTTAAGCAGAGTTTGTAGATTGGCTACAAGTGGGCTGTAATAGGTAGATGGGTTGCCAAGGGGAGCGCACCAGTAATAATGACCAACAGTTGTCAAGCTGTGTTTAAATTTAAAGCAGAAAATGTGTTGCTGGAAAAGTGCAGCAGGTCAGGCAGCATCCACAGAGCAGGAGAATCGATGTTTCTGGCATGAGCCCTTCTTCATTCCTGAAGAAGGGCTCATGTCCGAAATGTCGATTCTCCTGCTCTTTAGATGCTGCCTGACCTGCTGCGCTTTTCCAGCAACACATTTTCAGCTCTGATCTTCAGCATCTGCAGTCCTCAGTTTCTCCTTTAAATTTGAAGCAGGCAGGTTGACTTTCAGCACAAGACATGACCAAGGGCTGAACTTTGGTACTAGAAGGTGATAGAAGAACTACCTGCACTTTGTAAATAGGACCTGAGCAACCATGGAAACCTGATGCACCAGCGTACAAGGCTATCTTACGAGATAATGGCTCCCTTGATCAGATAATCCCTTGCTGCATATTGGGCCAACGTCTGCTACTTTTGCTCTTAAAAAGTACTTAGAATACCTTAGATTAACCTGGAAGAGCACCTCAAAAGGTTTGAGTAACAGATGAAGCCCACTGTTTATTGCCACTGCTAGGCAGCAGCAATGCATTTGGTACAACAGCATGACTTAATCAAGCTCAAATGACACCCTGCCTATCATACGAATGGTAAAACAGCATATGAATTTTGGTGCAAAAACAACGAAAAGGTGTTTAGGCTGTGCATCTCTCAGACTAGTGGATCATACCAAACAGTATTTCCCTTCAATGTATGCTACATGAAAGATATAGACCATAGCGAATGTGCTTGCAAAATTGCAAACAGGTATCAGATATAATTCTGAGATTGGGTAACATTTGTTAAATAATCCCAAGGGTGCCAAGAAATAGGTTGGCAACCAATTTAAGGCAGTTGGATTTGCAGTGTGGACAACTTGCAGGCAGAACTAACATGTTCATAAACTGTACCTGTTTCAATAGAACAAAATAGGCAATAATCATTTACGATTGATAAGATTCCTCATGGCAATACCTTGCCCAGAGTCAACCTGCTTAAATTTAAACAAAGATTGGCAGGTAACAGAGTTATTGCAACCCAACTACTAAAATCATCTTAGCAGTGATTCCAACAAAGTCCATTTGTTAACCACTGAGCACTCTCCCGTCACACTGTATAAACATGCTGCTCCACTTCATGTTAGTATTCTTGCAAATTGTCAAGATGAGTCAAAACCAAAAATCTTGGACAAAATCTCTTTGCTCAAATTGGAACAGTTTGAGCCAGCACATTCTATAACACAAAGTTGAAATGCAGCCAGTGTTGTTTGGAATCTAACCTTTGCAACCCTTTGAGGCCAGAACAATATTTGGCATAAATTTTAGTCCATCATGTTACTCCATTTTTAAAGTCATATTCTAAAACAAAGAACTGTGGATTTCTTGAGATTTGAAACAAAAAAGGTGGTGGAGAAACACAGCCGGTCTGGCAGCATGCGTAAAAGACAAAAACAGAGATCTCTTCACCGATGCTGCCAGACTGTTGAGTTTCTCCAGTGCTCTGCACCTCATTGTTTGCCTTTCAGTCATGGCTCAGTAACAACACACTTGTGTCTAAATCACGATGTTTCTAGTTTAAGTCCAATTCCACATCAATAAAGGAGTTCTTCACAGCTGGATATATAATGTTTTGGATTAGAAATTAAACCCAGGTCCCAACCTTCTGCTGAGGTGGATGTAACAGATCTCAGAACATTAATTTCAAGGAAGGAATTGATTAGTTATCTCCATTGCCCTAAATAATATTTATCCATCAACCATCCCAAAAAAAAGGATACCTCAACAAAACCTCACGGTCCTCTTTGGGACCTATCTGCAATATGGCTGCCTGATTTCCTGGACTACAGCAGTGACTGCAACTCAAAAATATCAAAAAAAGTGCCTTGATACAGCTGGCAGTTGTGAAAAGCACTAGCTTCTCCTTTTAAAAAAAAATCAGTCCTAGATTACCAGACCACACAGTGAATATATTTTTGGAGGCTTCATCAAATAACTAACAATCTCTTGAAGCCTTCTCCCAGTCAAGTTAACTCTCATCTTCAATTTTTTTTAAAGAAAAGTCGTGAAATAAAATTTTAATAAAGATTACATCTCCCTGCTGTATGCAACATAGGAGTATTTACAGAAAATTAAACTAGAATTCCTTGAGGATGCAGGATAATCTTTATGAGTCTTCAGCCTTAGGCCCACTAACCCAATTGTGTGTAAATAATGTTCAAAGTTTTCATCTTGGAAGAGTGCCAGTATGTGAATCCAGAAATTGAATCACAAACTTTGAGGAAACAATTCTGTCTGACAAAGCACCTTGGTCTACTGACACCCTAAACAAACCATGTAATGAATCCAAAGGAAAAGAAAGACTCAATTAAAACAAGCTGGTTGAATACAGGCTTAGACAGTAAATACTCAAAATTACTTTTGGATATATAGCATACAGAAACAAAAATTCGGTCCACCACCTCATTCCAAAAATATGCTTTAATTCCACCTTTTCTGTTGTTCCTGAGTCAGTCAGCATAATTCCATTGTTTTTGCAGTCTTTTAACATCCATTAAAATCCTCACTCCGAGGTTATGGTACGGAAGGATTTCCTATGGATCAGTTTCAATTCTCTGCTCAATGCTTTATGCAACAAAAGAGCACTATCCAGACAATTTACACTACACTGGTTCTGTGGAACACTACAGGTCAATCCCATTCCCCTGCTTTAATTCCCTAACCCTGCAAGCTTAGTGGAGGGCCCAATACATCTCCTTTTGACATCAAGTGTCTCTACATCTACCAGGTTTGGATGTAGACAGAAGCACCCAGGACAATACCACTCACTTTGTAATAAACTTCTCCTTTACATCTCCTGCCTCCCTTGGTCAAGATCTGAAACTGTCGGTCTTGTATTAGTAGCTATTGTGAAGAATCTATCAATCGCTCTGTCTAACTTAGTGAAATCTAACACAATCTTGCACACCTTTATCAAATCTCCCTGCAATCCCCTTTGCTCCTAACATTGTAGATAAAATCTCTCAGCCTTCGAACTGTTAGAATAAATTTCCTCTGGTTCGTCTCAAGAATTCTCGCAACTACATTATTCGATTCAGTGACTCCCTGCAGTAACAGATTCTACATTCTCTTCACTTTCTGGGTGAAGTTACTTCTAAATTCTCTCGTCAATCTCTTTGACATTCTAGTATTGATGACTTCTCTTTGCATAAGTGAAATCAGAGCATAGAAAATTTAAAAAAAAACAACCAGAAGAGGTGTTAATATCAGCACTTGCTTAGTTCGGATGACAGGAAAGCAGCATCCAAATGTCAATTCTTGAATTAACATCATGGATATCAGTTCCCTTATACTGGCTGCACAAACACTGATGAACTTGACATTTTACATCAATTAGCTTTCTCACAGTAGTTGTCCAGATTGTGAAACCCAATTAAGTTGTTTTTCTTAACTCCTTTATTACCTATACAAGAGCAATTATGACATCACTAACCAATAATGCTGGCACTTGAACCAGCTTGAAGCCTATGTTCAGTGCAAGATTTGCAATGTTCTGTAAAATCTGGGCCATCCATTCTGATCTTACTGAAACTTCACCACATTTGCATTAGACAATGTGTATAATCCATTACTATTCACTCCTACACAGTATTTTTAAAAGTATCTAGTGAGATTGATTGTGTCACGTCCTCAACAAAATAGAAAACAGCTTTAACATTTTCAAACAAAATTTGGAAAACAAGCATTCCACCCCCCGCCCAGTACCAAAGTCTGGAACAAATGAAAACATTATTGATCCATCAAATAAAATCAATTTCTTGAGTTATATTTCATTTGTGGAGATTTTAACTCGAATTCAGAAATGTGAGTAGTCATAATGACATTTTCACGAGCCAAACTAGCAAACCCAAAAGTAGATTTCACCGAAACAAGTTTAAAAAAAATAAAAATTCATTTAAGATACAAGAATATGCAGTCTTACAACACATTTTTCTGGTCTCCGTTATTATTGTGACCATGTGGAATGGAAAAGCAATTATTGTAGACTGCAAATTATAAATCTCTCAATTTAAATTACTGACACTCTAAAGGGAATCCCTGAATTCAGGTGAGTTTGATACAATGGTTTTGGTCCTCAGAATTAAATAGTAGACAAACAGACTTTCATTTTTGAGGTCCACATGAGAACTTAGCAGCAAAGGGTATATCTGCACTGCACCAGTGTCGACTCAGCTTGAACCCGGTACAGACCGGCAAGGGATTAAGATCAATTTCTGACATCAGATTAGTTATTATACTCCAAATACACTACTTAATTAGACAGGAAGCACATTTTGTTTTTCCATTGTTGTGTCTTAGATGTTTTATAAATATAGCTTCTTCTTGCTCATACAGGAGTTGTGAACTAAAAGACCTTAAAATCTGGAACAATTTTCTTGAGGAAGCCACCATACTACCGCAAACATAGCATCTTTTGACTACTAAAATATCCGGGGGCGGGGGGGGGGGGGGGGGGGGGGGGGGGGGGAGAGTCACTGCAAGATAAAATGAAAGGCTGAATTGCCTCCCTTATTAGATGAATGCAGAAATGTTGCCCCACAGCAAAGTGGGGAGTGATAGAGAGAGAAAAAAAACGGAGTTCTCCAGTAAATATCCTTAACTCCTAATGTAATGACAACAAATTTTCTTACAAAATATAGATTAAAAAAAACTAAAGACACTAAATAAGTTCAACATCTTAAAATAAAATATACTAACCCAAGAGATTCAGCTCCAGTTATTTAGGTTTCACGCCCAACTGGAGCTGATATATTGAGGTCGGTTGTTTGATGCACTTACATTTATTCACTGGAATTATAATGCAAAGTATCCAGGAGTAATGTCTTGGAAAATTGAAATCATCATTCTGTCAGAATCTATTACATAATTAGCTTTGCCCGTGCATGGCTTAAGACATGCAGAACAATCCTCATTTCTGTCTCTCTCAGAGTAAGATACAGAGTGGAGGAGGAAAATCCAGCACTTCATAATTCCTGCCTTGAATCTATTTTGTTGCTGCAGCCAGGCTTAGAGGACACTTTAAGGAACACATTTGCACACTGTTCCCTAAGAGCACATTTCCAAACTGCTCCAGCATGAGAAAAATATTCCATTGCCAAACAGTGCTTGATCACCACGTGCTGCAGAAAACCTAGTTAACCATCGACAGTGAAAAGGGTTCAATAATGTCGTACAGCCATTTGCTAGATCAGATTTTACATTCAGAAAAATACTGTACACGTTTGTACAGAACTACAAAAAAACGACCTAATCAAACAATGCACTATCTCCAGAAAATGTAACAGAAAACCTCAAAATGCAATGCTCATTTTAAACCAACTGGGAATAAAAAAAATGATTGAACCATTATATAGAAGATGAAAGTAGTGATAAATTGTTTTTATGATGTGTTAAAATAAAATGATACAGATCAAGTATTTAAGACTCATTAATGCAGTTTATTAATACACTGATGAAGTGCTACCATCTGGTGTATGCAATAATGCGGTCTGAGGTTTAACCCTTCAGTCATGAGTGTTTGGAATTTGAAACATCTCAAATTAAACATAAAAGCAACAAGAAATTGTTATATAATGTGAACACGTACTAAGAGGATGAAAAAAATCCAAAACAAATCTTTTCAATACATCTTCCTTTCACCCCACCTCCCCATCACGAATGAACAACGGAAGAGCAAAATGGAAATGAGGATATTGTTATCTAAAACCTTCTACAAGGGTACAGAAACTACATAGCTGGGAATTCACCTTGCAAACAACAGTAAAGAAACAGACCAGAAAGCAGAGTGGCTTCAGGAATAGTCCAGAATATTAGAAGTCTCCCGTTCGAAAAATACAATTTGGAAATGTTTCATTAAAGGATGGGTGGAATGAACAAATTCGCATTCTCCCATCATTCTCCCACATTTTCCAACTGCTCCCAACACGTCATATCCAGGGTGTTCCATAAGAATAAAACACAACAAATACTTTCAATCTGCGTACCAGATGATACAAAATATGCACAATTTTGAAGTCATTCTCATGCCAAAATTTGAGAGCCAGTGTTCTGCAGGATGACATTATTTAATTTAACAGGTGCGTATGCTCAACAAAAGGAGGTAGGTTGTAGCTGACATTTCAATACAATAACTACTTTGATGTATACAATACTGTCATACAGATATGACTTCAGAATTTTTCACAGCCGATTTATTCTTTTGCAAGTTGAAAGAGGGACCAAAGGGCTTTGACCAAAATATATTATGGCATAATGCAGTAGTAATTTTGCACATTCCTAACTAAATTCTACACAAGCTCATCATTTCAGACACATCACAGATTTGTACTTGGTGATGTGAATCAATTCCATTTTGTAAACTTTACTGACTCTGGTATAATGTTGTATAATCAGTATGTATTTTCAGATAAATTCTTTCGTTCCCGAGTTCTAGAATTCATGAACAATCCGTAGGACTTTTAATGGTGATTATGCTGAGAACTTTCTATTCTACCACTATGGAGACTTTTGCTGTTTTGGCTGTTTCACAGCCAGCTCAATGAATTGCAGAGGATGAAACAACATGAAGCCATTTTATTTTACGGCTCAGTAACATGCTGCTGGAACTATGGATCAGAACATTCAAACGGTGCTAAGAACAGCATTTAAACTCAATAAGAAATTGTGATGCACTATGAGTGGTACTGGATTAGTCATCCACAAGTCCAGGATGGGTTTAAAGCCCTGTGACAGCTGGTGGAATTTAAGCTCCATTAATAAAATCTGTAATTCTAAGCATGTCTCAGTAATGGTGTCCCAAAACAACCAAATGTCACAAAAATCTATCTGGTTCATCAATGTCCTTCAAGGAACAAAATCTGCTATTCTTACATGTGAATCCAGACTCTCAGCAATGAAGTTCACTCAACTGCTCTCAACATTCAATGCAAGGGTTACCAGGGATCCACAAATGTTGCCATTAACACAACTCGGAAAAAAATATGATGCAAAGGCCCTTGAATCTGCTCCACCATTCAAGACTACAGCTGATCTGATCACAGTCTCAATTGCACTTTCCTTCCTGTCCCCACAACCTGCCTCCCCATAGTTCAAAAGAATGTCAGCATGTTGTGGAAAATAACCAAATTTAGCAGAATACTCGTCTGATGGATGGCTCTGGAACCCTGCGAAGGGATTTATTTTTATTTTGTATTTGGCATTTCAAATACCAAACACATTTAACATTTGCATCCTCATCTTGAAAATCTTCACTCTCCACCCAAAGCCTACCTAGTCTTGCAGCACTTCAGAAATTCTGCATTCCATAGCTCCAGCCTGGCATCCCTCACATGCATTACCCGAGTAACCAACCATTCACAGGCCTGTATTCAGCTGTGTAGTTCCCCCCCAAAAATTCTTCTTCCTTTAATATTCCAACAGATTGAAAGCAACTTTTAGTCATTCCCCATACTTTGCCACAAAGCACTGTGGGAAGTTATGTTAAAAGTTCCACCAAAAGAAAGCTGTTGATGAACTCCCACTGTAACACCAGCTCATTCTCTTCACTCACTGGTTCTTTCACTCACATGAAACCATTATATTGACAGTTGCCAGGAGACCATGGAAGTAATAAATTGAAAGTTCCAACTAAAAAAACTAAGAGACTAAAATAGGAATTGCTGTATATTTATCCAAACTCAAACATCAGAGTTCATAACTTCTGGATGTTATGACCTACAGTTTCAGCATCATGCTATCCACCATAAAATAAATAAGCCTCACATTTTACTTCTTCCTCTTAAAACAAACTTTATGTTTTGTTTCATCCTCAGGTATTTTTAATGCAGTGCCACTGCATTGAGCTAGCTGCGAAACAGCCAAAAAGGCAAGTAAAGCATCATTATGGTAGAATAGGAAGCCCTCAAGATAATTAAAAGATCGACAAGTTATTCATGAACCAAAGAACTGCAGGATTAAATAATTCATTTGAAAAATACATACTGATTATACAACATCATACCAGAGTTGGGAACAAAAGTCTAGTAAAGGTTACAAGTGCAACAGATTCATGTCACCAGTACAAATCCAAGATGTGACAGAAATTAAGAGCTTGTGTAGTTTTCAATGAGCATTTTGTTCATGAATGGAATCTCAATGACAGTCATAATCAGAGTCAAATAGCTAAATCCACGTACTTTGCATTAAAAAGACAGTAACAAAACAATGTCTTTAAATATACAGTGAAATGTGCCAAAATTATTTAGTATTGCACCCAAACATATTAATTATATCGAGAATGGGTATAAGGTACGAGCAGGTAGGGAAAGAGTTAAATTTAGGATTGCTTAACAAAGGCTCAGCTAACATGACTGACCAGATAAGATTCTGGATTAGTGGTGCTGGAAGAGTACAGCAGTTCAGGCAGCATCCAAGGAACAGCAAAATCGACATTTCGGGCAAAAGCCCTTCATCAGGAATAAAGACAGAGAGCCTGAAGCGTGGAGAGATAAGCTAGAGGAGGGTGGGGTGGGGAGAAAGTAGCATAGCGTACAATAGGTGAGTTGGGGGGGATGAAGGTGATAGGTCAGGGAGGAGAGGGTGGAGTGGATAGGTGGAAAAGGAGACAGGCAGGTAGGACAAGTCATGGGAATGGGTGCAGAGCTGGAAGTTTGAACTGGGGTGAGGTGGGGGAAGGGGAAATGAGGAAACTGTTGAAGTCCACATTGATGCCCTAGGGTTGAAGTGTTCCGAGGCAGAAGATGAGGCGTTCTTCCTCTAGGCATCCTTCCTCTAGGCATCTGGTGGTGAGTTGGCGGCGGTGAAGGAGGCCCAGGACCTCCATGTCCTTGGCAGAGTGGGAGGGGGAGTTGAAATGTTGGGCTACAGGGCGGTGAGGTTGATTGGTGCGGGAGTCCAGGAGATGTCCCCTAAAGTGCTCTGCTAGGAAGCATCCAGTCTCCCCAATGAAGAGGAGACCGCATTGGGAGCAACGGATACAATAAATGATATTAGTGGATGTGCAGGTAAAACTTTGATGGATGTGGGAGGCTCCTTTAGGGCCTTGGATTGAGGTGAGGGAGGAGGAGTGAGCGCAGGTTTTACAGTTCTTGCAGTGGCAGGAGAAGGTGCCAGGATGGGAGGGTGGGTTGTAGGGGGGCGTGTACCTGACCAGGTAGTCACGGAGGGAATGGTCTTTGTGGAAGGCGGAAAGGGATGGGGAGGGAAATATATCCCTGGTGGTGGGGTCTTTTTGGAAGTGGCAGAAATATTGGCGGATGATTTGGTTTATGCAAAAGTTGGTAGTGTGGAAGGTGAGCACCAGGGATGTTCTGTCCTTGTTACGGTTGGAGGGGTGGGGTCTGAGGGCGGAGGTGCGGGATGTGGACGAGATGCGTTGGAGGGCATCTTTAACCACGTGGGAAGGAAAATTGTGGTCTCTGAAGAAGGAGGCCATCTGGTGTATTCTGTCGTGGAACTGGTCCTCCTGGGAGCAGATACAGCAGAGGTGGATGAATTGGGAATACGGGATGGCATTTTTGCAAGAGGTAGGGTGGGAAGAGGTGTAATCCAGGTAGCTGTGGGAGCTGTGTCAGTGTCAAGTCGGTCGTCATTAATGGAGATGGAAAGGTCCAGGAAGGGGAGGGAGGTGTCAGAGATGGTCAAGGTAAATTTAAGGTCAGGGTGGAATGTATTGGTGAAGTTGATGAATTGCTCAACCTCCTCGCGGGAGCATGAGGTGGCGCCAATGCAGTCATCAATGTAGCGGAGGAAGAGGTGGCGAGTGATGCCGGTGTTATTACGGAAGATGGACTGTTCGATGTAGCCAACGAAGAGACAGGCATAGCTGTGGCCCGTACAGGTGCCCATGGCTACCCCTTTGATCTGGAGGAAATGGGAGGATT
Organism: Hemiscyllium ocellatum; assembly: GCF_020745735.1. Lineage (NCBI taxonomy): Eukaryota > Metazoa > Chordata > Chondrichthyes > Orectolobiformes > Hemiscylliidae > Hemiscyllium > Hemiscyllium ocellatum. The sequence continues at coordinate 28,557,705 of NC_083442.1, read as the reverse complement.
CGAAGGAGAAATTGTTACGGGTGAGGACTAGTTCAGCCAAACGAATGAGAGAGTCGGTGGAAGGGTACTGTTGGGGACATTGGGATAGGAAGAAATGGAGGGCTTGGAGGCCCTGGTCATGGCGGATGGGGGTTTAGAGGGATTGGATATCCATAGTGAAGATGAGACGTTGGGGGCCGGGGAAACGGAAGTCTTGGAGGAGGTGGAGGGCATGGCTGGTGTCTCGAACGTATGTGGGGAGTTCCTGGACTAAGGGGGAATAGGACAGTATCGAGGTAGGTAGAGATGAGTTCAGTGGGGCAGGAGCATGCTGAGACAATGGGTTGGCCAAGGTGGTCAGGCTTGTGGATCTTGGGATAGAGGTAAAACCAGGCAGTGTGGGATTCCTGGGCTATGAGGTTGGAAGCTGTGGGTGGGAGATCTCCTGAGGTGATGAGGTTCTGTATGGTCTGGGAGATGATGGCTTGGTGATGGGGGGTGGGGTCACGGTCTAGGGGGCAGTAGGAAGAGGTGCTCTTGAGTTGCGTTTGGCTTCAGCAGTGTAGAGGACCACCTGCCATGACCAGGGCCTCCAAGCCCTTCATTTTTTCCTCTCCAGACGTCCCCAACAGTACCCTTCCGACATTCTCATTCGCTTTAGGGAACATCTCCGGGACACCCACAACAATCAACCACACCGCTCCGTGGCCCAACATTTCAACTCCCCCTCCCACTCTGCCAAGGTCATGGAGGCCCTGGGCCTCCTTCACCGCCGCTCCCTCACCACCAGACGCCTAGAGGAAAAACGCCTCATCTTCAACCTCGGAACACTTCAACCCCAGGGCATCAACGTGGACTTCAACAGTTTCTCAATTTCCCTTCCCCCACCTCACCTTAGTTCCAAACTTCCAGCTCAGCACTGTCCCCATGACTTGTCCGGACTTGTCCCACCTGCCTGTCTCCTTTTCCACCTACCCACTCCATCCTCTCCTCCCTGACCTATCATCCCTCCCCCCACTCACCTGTTGTACTCTATGCCACTTTCTCCCACCCCCATCCTCCTCAAGCTTCTCTCTCTCCACGCTTCAGGCTCTCTGCCTTTATTCCTGATGAAGGGCTTTTGTCCAAAACGTCGATTTCACTGGTCCTTGGATGCTGCCTGAACTGCTGTGCTCTTCCAGCACCACTAATCCAGAATCTGGTTTCCAGCATCTGCAGTCATTGTTTTTACCCCGACCAGATAAGAGCTTGCAGTAAACAATGAGGTGTTGAAGGGAAGGATAGTAGTTTAACGAGGTAAAGAACATCCATTGTGTAATGCCAGATGGCTTAATCTTTACTGTTGATGCTTGCTGGATGTTGCCTTATTTGGATGCTGCTCCCTATAAGTGACTATATAATTCCTTCGGAATCTGCTGTTCGAGAGAAGACCGAGAACTCATATCTTTGTGCACATGGGTGGTCGCTCTCTCTCCATGGCTTGGAATAAAGGTAAAAAAGGTAGAGCCATACTGCTTCTTTGAGTGTTTGCTTCAACTGATGCGGGGATACGGAAATGGGATGGCAATGTAACAGTTTTCCTGAAAACAAACCACAAAGAAGCAAATACTGCTAAAGAATCTAAACCTAGCAACAATGCACAGGCAAAAGAATGTCAGAATAGTCTAAATAGACCACCTTTTATCTTTTGAAAGAAACATTTCTTGCCTGCTGAAATTCAACTGGAAAACTACTATAAGCCTTCCCAAGATGACAAAGAACATTGAACAAATACTGTACTATCAAATAAATTAACTGGCCAGCCACATCATCTATGGCTCTGAGAAATATTGCCCCCACAGGGCATTGTTGTATATCACTAAAATTCATAGCGTGAAGCACGATCGGGTGTTTGAATGGAAGAAGGCACTCCATAATTAGAGGCAATAACTTTTCCGAGTTACAGAATGTCCCGCATGCATCTTGAAACAGCTTTGTTATTCTACATGGAAAATTTAACTTGTAAAGTGGGTGCCAATTCAAACCTCGACAACAAGGACTTGCCTTTACTGCCTGGATACTCAGTCAGGAGTCATCTTTCAAGAATGAAGTAGCCCTAGGATAAGACTGGAGCCGATCCTAGTATAATTTATATTGATGTAGCAGCACAGTGTGTGCTCGGAGTTTCTCAAAGTGCTTTACAGCTAATTAATTACCAAGTAGAGAAGAATATTGGTCCAAGCTACAGTACCCATGATCAGAGTAGATACCTAAAATGGAGGCCCTCCCCATAAACCTAAAAACAAGCAAGGAACATTCTTTTAAGTGGGGAAGAAATTGTAGCAGTCTGCTTAAGAAATAAACAGCACATGATATACCAATTTCATTTCATTCACTTTTTTTCTTTTCAAGCGACACAACAATCTTATTTAAAAATCTAGTTAATGTTCTGAGAAAAGCAGTCCCACAAGGCGTGACTATTCCAGAAAGCCAACTGGTGAGGGCAGAACTGGAGCTGATCTTTACATATTTGTAAAAACACTAACTTACAGTTGCATGTTGCAAACATATACCTTCTAATCCAACCTAAGCACTTCAGTCCACATCCATTTACAGTGGCACAAATCAATTCTCAATTCAGGCTCATCACAACCACGCTTTTAAAAGTAATAGGCGATTTCTAAAACAAAATATCCTAAAATCAAGATAATAGACTACATGAATTTTTCTCCAAGTATACTCAAATCAGATATAAAAACCAAGTATGAAAAGTAGGAAATGGTCACCCGGCCCATGCTATAGTCCAAAAAATCTGAATGTATTGCAAAATGACTGGGTTGCACAATTATCTGAAAAGTTTGGATACTTTCAACGCTAACTATAATGTGTTTAGCTTTTTTTTTAAAAAAGCATCTTCCTGGCAAACATTAAATCCAGTTGGTAGGACAAGCCAAAGGCCAATTAATGGGTGTCAAAATAATCCTTTAGCAAACAACTTTATCCAGTCGTCTTTATTAGAATCTCAGAATCCTGACAGTGTGGAGGCAGGCAGTTTCGCCCATTGGGTCCATACTGACCCCCTGAAGAACATCCCACCCAGATCCACCCATCTGCCCAATCACCCTGCATTTAGTATGTCCAATCCATCTAGCCTGCACATTTTTGGACAGTGAGAGGAAACCCACACAGACAGACAGAGTGCGCAAACTTCGCACAGCCAGCCCCCAGAGTGTGAATTGAACCAAGCTCCTGGCACTAAGAGGCAGCAGTGCTAACCACTGAACTCTTTATTGTTTAACCTTTCACAATTTTCATTATTGTAAAGGGAAACCTCGATTATCCAAACAACACAGACGGGAGTATTTTGTTCGGATAATCGAACGTTCCGGCATTACAGTTTACCCAAGCATTAGGACCTTGAAATCTTGTTCAGATAATCAAGGCTGTACTGTATATGGTAAACACTTAGCCATATTTAGTGACTGCTCACAATGGCTGACTGTGATCTGGACTGGTTTTCAGTACAAAACGAAACAGAATTCTACCATTTTGTAAAACAGTTCTGTTCACCAGTCTGTCTTGATAACAATTTGCAACATAAATTGTCCAGTTACAAGTTTAAGCCCTTGAGTATTTATTCCCAAACCTCAGGGTAGCAGGCTCAGCTGGTACCTCTGTGTGCTAAATGCACAGAAAATTGAGCAAAGCTCTCAATCAACCAAGCACAGCATACCCATTCTAACAGAGCCTCAATTCCCCTATGTTGTTCAAGGACCTAACCTGAAGTGCACGGATGTACATAAAAACTAGACATTTTGGATCCATACCAATATAAAAAGCATAATGAGCAGCTGCTGCTATATGTCCTCCCATGGAACTTAACAGGTGGAGTCACTAAGCTAGAAAGAGCAGCATGAGCAATTCGGTATTTCCAAAGAGATACCAAGATTTACAGTCTCAGTGGTCAGCACAGTATCTTAGCCGAAATAGACCAATTGTTCTAGACTGGCCTGTCTTTTCCCCCCAAAGGTCTATCCAGTCGAGGTTTGCAAGTCATGCCCCAAATGAAAAAGTCTAAGTTTCAAGCAGTAGCAATTATTTTCGGCTTATAAAGCAGAATTATTAAAATGTGTAACTTTCCCTTTTAGGGGAAACAGCGAACACTTGTGCATGGCATTAGTATATTTATAAAATCTTCTTTTTATAAAGTGGTTTGAGACAAAGATGCTAAATCAATCTATAGTGATGGTAATATGGGTGACTCAACCAAGAAATTCCTCTCAATATGTACAGCGCCAGCCTTCAAAGTAAAGAAGCACACAGCAGAGAGCTAATTAGCAGAACACCAACAATACGTCAGTGCACAAATGATAGCTGCTGATCGCATTACAGCTCGCTCCAGTGCACAGTTTTACCATAGGCAGTTCGGCTGGCCTTTTCTGCAGACTGATGCAGTACCGGGGGTATGCACTGACTCCTTCAAACAAAACAGCAGTACTCTGCAGTCACAGCACCAAAACATAGGAGGACTAATGCTTTGTACTCGTTATTGCTGCTCAAAAAAAAAGACAGCTTTCTGATTTTAAACACAAGTCAGAATATCTCTGTAGCTCATTTTAATTTCTTATTCACCAAAAAGCTTCATTAAACAACATACTGCAATCTCATTTTCCAATAAGCTTGATGAAATTTGCTGCCCCTCTCATCCCAAAACAACAAAACGGTAACTAAAAAAGAAATCCATGATCAATATGTTCTAATAGTAGTGCTGTAAAGTTAAATGACTAAAAGAAACCACTTACACCATCATGACGCTTACTAGCTCATTTGAGACGCATCTGACCTGAGCACTTCAGAATAATTTCAGTACTCACATGGTTGTGCAAACAAAATTGCCAGTAAATACCGGGAATCCCTCGTAGGTTTTATAACGTGTCAGACACATGGCAAAATGTTGCGGAAAAGGGATAGGGAACACATTTGGCAGAGAGTTTTAGTACCAATACTTGCCTGCAAATCCTTGTTGCTGGCTGTCTGTCAGAGCACAGGCGAGTACTACACTTCTGCTGTCACAAAGGAAGATCAAGAACAACAAAATCTCCACAAGTCTCTGGGATTTTCCATGCACTATTTCAGTTGCTAAGTCTTTTCAATATGCCCAGTCCAGTGCAATTGTTCATGGTGCCTGTGCTGGAAAAACTATGTGCAATGCAGATTTTGCACATAGATCAGTGGACAGATTCTGATGCAGCCATCAAGCACTCTGTCTTCCAGTTAAATTCCTAAACCAATAACAATCCAGTTCTCCCTCCACAACTGATAACCATTTGGCCAATGAAGACAGTCTAGCTGCAGTCATTAACATTTTCTGTCTGCAGCTGAACGTACAAAAAATGTTTCATGCATTCTATTCTCATTTTACAATCTAACTTTAAATAGCAATCATTTTCTACATCTTTACTTATGTCAAATGAAAACAGAGATCTAAAACAGTATAAATGAATTACAGATGATACATAAAAACACTTCAAGATGATTAGCTGGTCACTGAACTGGGATATGGATTGCTTTCAACGCCTGCATAGGAAAGAAATGCGAGCATGGGTGGGGTCTGAATTAAATGTCTGCCTCATCCAAATCATAATAAGTGAATAGGTTTCAGTTCTTCCTTCAAAATCAATTCTTGAAAAATTTGAAAATTTGGAATTAACTTGAAGTTAAAATGATAATATTCAGGGAATTGACAACTCGATATTGCATGTATCAATCAGCAGCAATTGCACAAGTTAGAAATTAGAACATAAACCACAGATTTCATCCAGTGCATCATGACTGTGAATTTGACGGCAAGTAAAATGTACCCTAAACAGTGCAACAACAATTTCTCATCATCCTGTTTTCCCAATGTTACCCAAGTGGCAAAACATTGGCATGATACACAGGCTGGAAAATACAAACAAATTTGGTGCTGACATTTCCCTGCATGAAATATTTTAAAGAAAAATGCTACCACCAGAAATGAATTTGTGTTATCAAATGGAATATTACTTGCAAACAGTTCTAAACTTAATGAGATTGAGAGGAGACCTTATAGACATTTATTGAACAAGTAGTCTGGATAAGACAAATAGCAGGTATTTTTCCCTTGGGTGGGGGATTTCAAGGCTGAGGGCATATTTTTAAGGTGAGAGGAGAAACGTATTGAAAAAACACATGAGGCAACGTTTTAAAACAGTAGTTCATATATGGAATAAACTTCCAAAGGAAGTGGAAGATGTGGATATATTTACAATATTTAAAAGACTATTATTACATTAGTATATGAATAAGAAATTTTGGGAGGGATACGAGCAAAGCACAGGCAGGTGGGACTAGTTTAGTTTGGGATTATGGTCAGCATGGACTGGTTGGAATGAAGGGTATGTTTCCGTGCTATATGACTGAGATAATGCACTATAAAAACTGCCTATCACAGAGTGTAGTGCAGCTCAGTGGTACTTTATTCTTCAAAAACATACCATTTATATGGTCTCTATTAAGATAGCAAATTGTCTAAAGGTGCATCATAGCAGCATTATAAAAGAAAACTTGACAAGAACCTGCATATGATATTAGGACAGATAACCAAATACCTGTCAAAGAGATAGGGTTTATGGAGTGCCCTACAAATGAGAGGCACGCAGAGGTGCTTATGAGAGGATTAATTTATTTCAGTTCACCTAAACGATTTGTGTTGCAATCTCTCAAATTTTGGTAAGGTACATGATTGGCTTTTTTTCTGTTGATGGCCTTTCTGGAATTTGCACTAACTGCTAGCCAAAATGTAAATGTCATCTTAGCCTATACAACAGTGATTACATTTTCAAAAGCAATTCACTCTTGGGATAATCCAAGGATAAAGTACAAACCCACTCTTATTTCTACTAATCTAGCATGCATTCAAAACTTGAATTTCTAACACTGTACACATCTAATTCATTTACCTGGTGTCATGTGGGAACGAAAGTTACTCCACCAATCAAATTATGATTGATGAGTGCTTAATCTCTATTTATGTGCCTTTGTATTATTTGTGTATCTCATGGGATGTGTATCAATCTGCTCAAGCGCTGAAAATATAAGTTGACCCAACATTCACAACGTTTGAGAGGTCACGTTCCAGATTCCACTGCTCCTTTAAAGTCTTGGATCATACAGCACAGAAGAGGCCCTTAGGTCATCTATACCAATCCATTATTTAGCCCTTAGTCTTGAACATTATGACAATTCAAATGCTCATTCATGCACTTTTAAAATCTGAAGTTTGCCAGCTCTATATGGCTGTGCATTACAGAATGCCAACATCCTTTGGGTGCAATAGGTTTTCCTCCAACCCCCTCTAAACCTTAAAATTATGTCCCCTCAAAAGTCTGGTTGAAGAACATCAGCTAGCCACAAAATGACACGACCAGCTCTCCCTAGTAGCCATACACTCAGACAACCAGGAACATGAATTTGACTGGGAAAACACTACCATCATAGGACAAGCCAGACAGAGAACAGCCAGGGAATTCCTAGAGGCATGGCATTCATCCACAAACTCCATTAACAGACACATGGACCTGGACCCCATATACAAACCACTACAGCTGAAACTGACACCCGGAAGCGGCAAGAACATCCATCAACAGACACATCGACCTGGACCCCACATACAAACTACTACAGCTGAAACTGACACCTGGAAGCAGCAAGAACAAACCACTATAAATACCGGAAGAAACATCAAAGCAGCGCTTCACAGGAGGCTCCAATAGCACCGATGATGTTCCCTAGCCAGGGAACGAAACGTTTGCAACAAAAACTTCCAGCTCGGCGAACAGAACCACAACTATGTCCCCTCATTATGGACCCTTCAACTAAGGGAAACAACCCATTCGCTATCCACCTAGTACATGCCATGACACTCCTAATTTTGTATGCCTCAATCAGGCCCCACACCCTCAGCCTTCTCTGCTTCAAAGATGATAACCCGAGCCGAAAAAAAACAATCTAGCAGGAGAGAGAGAACTCAAGTTTTTTGTGTAGCAGGCAGCTATATCTATTACCTTCAACAGTTAACTCCAAAACTCAACTGAAAGCAAAATCAAAACCTGGGCCTATGAGCCTGACTCCACCCACTAATTTTAAAAAAAGCCACTGAGGAAGTTCAAAGCTGTTGACCCACTGCTTCTGAAGCAGATATTCCACTACCACTGTGGCAACACTGATCCACAAGAGAAAAAGCACAGAATAAATCTCTCTTTAGATTAGGTTAGATTACTTACAGTGTGGAAACAGGCCGTTCGGCTCAACAAGTCCACACCGACCCACTGAAGCGCAACCCACCCAGACCCATTCCCCTACATTTACCCCTCCCCTAACACTACGGGCAATTTACCTAACCGGCACCTTTTTTTTTTGGATTGTGGGAGGAAATCACAGCACCCGGAAGAAATCCACACAGACAAAGGATGTGCAAACTCCACACAGTAAGTCACCTGAGGTGGGAATTGAACCCAGATCTCTGGCGCGGTGAGGCAGCAGTGCTAACCACTGTGCCACCATGCCACCCACTTTAAGGCACAGTATCAACACAATGTTCTGCAAAACGGATAATTCCAAACCAGCCATTTACCATCCTATCAAGTTTCTTTCAGTGCTTCTTTTTCCTGGACTGGAAGAATGATAGCACGCGAGGAAAATCGGTTTTCCCAAACTTGCCTTGGCCAAGAGTATGTCTATGGCATGCTGCTTTCTTGAAACAGATGATGATTAGTATTTAAATAATATATTGTTTTATTAAGTATTTCAATAGTTTGCCAATTCTTCATTTTGTTGCTTGTATTTTAAGTTTGTCGCAAGAAAAATGTGTTTTATTTAAAGCCTAGTGATGGACCAGTCGAATCACATCTGGAACACAATGCATTACACTTGCCTTTAAATAAAAGAAAAAAATATGGGTCTAGGCTTTCTCCTTGATTTATTTGGAGGGAATTTGGTCTGGTTCATAAAAACGTACCTGGACAGCTTCCCAAATTGGCTACAGCATAGGTATCTATCCAGCAATGTTGCCTTTAAGGTACACCTGAACTGAGGGTCCAAGTCCTGCAATTAGTATGCCAAGAACATTTGCAGAATTGGCTTCCATTTCCACAAGTCGCTGCTGTGGATTGAACTTCAGCTGAATGATGGAAGCATTCATTAGCTGTGCCACCAAGCAGCAGTTACTTAAAACCTTTTTTCTTAATTCAGTTTGAGTTCTAGAAAAATTGAACCCTAGCGTGGAAGTAAGAGAGTGAGTGACTGCCCTTGACATCAAGGCAACATTTGCTGAGTGTGACATCAAGGACCCCAGCAAAACTGCGATTACTGGGAATTGGGGGAGCAGTCACTGCTGGTTGATATCATACCTAACACAAGGGAAAATAATTGTGGTTGTTGGAGGTCAATTATCTCAGCCACAGGATATCATCTCAGAAATTGCCTATGACCCAAATCATCTTCAGCTTCGTCACTGATGACTTTCCTTCCCATCATCCAGCCAGAAGTGGGGATATGCACAGATAGAACATGACGTTCAGCACCATTTGCTATTCTTTACATAACAAAGCTAAGTCCATATGCATCAAGACCTGAACAACATCAATACTCAAGCTGACAAGTGGTAAGTACTGTTTGCTCTCCAACAGTGCCTGTCAATGATGCCTCTAATAAGGCACAATTTAACCATGCCCCTTTGTCATTCAATATCATTACCAACGATGAATTGCCTATTCACATGCTGAAAATTGCAAATGAGAAGCCACTTAAAATTTTATGGTTGCAAATGCAGGTCAGAAGGTGGGAATTCTGTAGCCATTAGCTCACCTTCTGTCTGTCTGTCTCTATAAGAGACATCAGAAATGTGACAAAATACTCTGCATTTGCCTGGATGGATGCATATTTAAAACAACAAGCAGCTCAACTCCTCCTGGACAAAGCAACTTGATTGACTGGTCCCCCATTCACCACTCTCAAAATTTTACAAGTAATGGACAACGGCAGTTATGTGTAGACATCCACAAGAAATACTTCAACAGTTCACCAAGACTCTTGACAGGATCTTCCAATTCAGCAACTATTACAACCTATATAGGCAGCAGGTGCATGGCAACACCGCCGCCTGAAAGTTCCTCTCCAAGAGACTTGGAAAAATACTGTGCTAAAAATTCTGGAACTCCCTTCTTAACATCACTGTGAGTGTCCCTGTACTCACCTGAAGAAAAGTTGGGGATGGGCAACAAAGGCTGTCCACATCCCTTGAATGAATAAACTAAGTTTCTCTTCAGTGTACCAAAGCGTTTCTATCACTTTAAGCACTTCAGTGGGATCACCCTCCCAATGTTCCAAGTTCATGCAACTTGCCTTCTAACTTTTCCTGTTGATTCCTTGATGTATATTGGGGATATTCAGAGGTGGTAAAAACACAATGCCAATAAAATTAGACCAAGATTCTGTAGGAGTGAATCTCAATATCATATGATTGGTATATTTAAACTTAATGTTGGCATTTGCATTCAATACCTGTTTTGTATAACATTACATATTTTCACTGTACAAACAAACTATGTTTGCCTTTCTTTGTTATGCATATCAAGAAACTGCACTGAAATCACCACATAAGTACAGTAGGTATAACAGCAGGTCAGAGGCTAGAAATTCTGCAACAAATAACACTCATCCTGACTCCCCAAGTCTTGCCTTGATGAGTGCAGCTCTAACAACACTCAAGAAGCTTGACCCCATCCAAGACAAAGCAGCCTGCTTGCTTGACACCACATCCACAAGTATCCACTCCCCTCACCACTGACGCTAAGTAGCAGCAGTGTATACTACGCACAAGATGCACTGCAGAAATTCAAAGATTCTCAGACAACACCTTCCAAACCCATAACCATTTCCATCGAGGAGGACAAGGGCACCAGACACATGGGAACACCAGTAGCTACAGGTTCCCCTCCAAGTCACTCACCATTAATTTATTGTTGCTCCTTCAGCGCCTCTGGGTCAAAATCCTGGAATTCCCTCCATAAGGGCATTGCGGGTGAATGAACATTCAAGAGGGCAGCTCATCACCATCTTCTCAAGGGCAATTAGGGATGGGCAATAAATGTTGGCTGATCCAGCTATGCCCATGTTCCATGACTGATTTTTTTTTAAATTCAATATCAGGTTGCAATTTCGTGGAGTTGAGAGCTGGGGTGAGCTCAGGGAAGGTGGGAGTGAAGTGGCTGAGAAAAAGGAATAGCACATGTGTCTGGGGTCTCTCCACTCTCCTGGCTTAGCCAGCCAAGTGGAGCAACATTCTGGTCTATCACCCTCTATGGATGAGGATGATACTGTCCATGAGGAGAGAACACTTGGAAAAATGAGTTCAGCAGCTTTCCTCATGCTACATGTGGCTAGAGACAGAATACACAGTCATGAGACGACAGAGTGCTTAGGCAGATCAGCGCTCAAGGTAAAACACTATCCTGAGTGAAGAGTCAATGGAACAGGTTCTGCATCCATGATATGACTGACAGGCAGTGTAGATGAAGGCTTCCAATGTCTTAGGGTATGGTCAGACATATCACTGCCGTATTGGAGTCAGGCCTTAAACAGGCAAATGGACAGAGTGGTAGATGGAGTTTAGTTAAATGTGAGGTGTTGTATTTTGGTAAGACAAATCAAGGCAGGACTTGTACACTTAATGATAGAACCTGGGGAGTGTTGCCAAGCAGAGAAGCCAAGGGAAGAAGATGCATAGTTCCTTGAAAGTGGAGTAGACAGGGTAATGAAAGAGGCATTTGGCACTTTTGACTTAATTGTTCAGAACATAGAATAAAGGAGTTGCTATGTCATTACAGGACATTGATGAGACCACTTTTAGAATACTTCATACAATTCTGGTCACCTTCTGTAGGAAGGATGCTGTTAAACTTGAAAAAAATTACAAGAATGTTGACAGGACTTGGAGGTTTGAGCAATAGGGAGGGGTTGAAGAGTCTGAGTCTTTGTTTTTTAAAAAACCCAGGAGCGTCGAAGGCCGAGGGATTTTAAAAACCATGATGGCTGTAATAGGGTGAATAGGCAAGGTCTTTTTCTTAGAGTGGGAGAGTCCAAAGCTACGGGGCACAGGTTTAAGGTGAGAGGGGGAGATTTAAAATGGGCCTGAAGGTTAACATTTTTTTAAAACAGAGGGTGGTGCATGTATGGAAATGAGCCGCCAAAGGAAGTGGTGGCGGCTGGTACAATTACAACATTTAAAAGGCATCTAGATGGATATAGGAAGGCTTTTGAGGGATATGGGTCAATGGCTGGTGCAGAGAGTCATAGAGATGTACAGCATGGAAACAGACCCTTCAGTCCAACCCGCCCATGCCAATCAGATATACCAACTCAATTTAGTCCCACCTGCCAGCGACCGACCCATATCCCTCCAAACCCTTCCTGTTCATATACCCATCCAAATGCCTCTTAAATGTTGCAAGTGTACCAGCCTCCACCACATCCTCTTTCTGGTTGGCAGAGGCGAATTGGAGCGAAGGGTCTGTTTCTATGCTGGATATCTCTATGACTCTGCAGTATATAGCTTATGCTAATCCATGTTCAATTTGATTGGGTTTGGATAAGGAGATACCGCATCCATATGGAAAGGTAGTGAGCACCATCAAACAAAGAGAAACTCAAATTCTCAGGAATTCAATTTAGATTTTCTTAAATACTGGCTCGAGGCACATATCATGATGCAATTTAGATAATTTACAGTGCTCAGCCATTTAAACATATAATCATGCACTGAAGAATGAAAGATCCAACCATAAAGTGCCTTCACATTAAAACACTTTGCAGACTCGATTCAGCAATCTGTGACTACAGATGCATTACAGGATGTTCAAACTGAAAACAAAGTTTCATCCCGCCTTCTAATCACATTAGTTTTGTACCAACACGAAACACGTATAGTGTAAGATTCAGCCTTCATTGTTGTATGTGATCTCAGTTAATTGCTTGAGGAAAGGGACAACTGAAGTACATCCCAAAACAAAAGTGGAGCTTGGGTGAGAACGGGTGTGGAAAAACACACTGCAAGCTCAACTAAAATCCAAGCAGAGCATTTTCAGCAAATGCTGTTTCTTAACGTAATAGCCCTCGTAAAATTCAAATTGGAGTTATGCAAATATCAAAGATTCAACTTATCAAAGCAACTGTGCAAAGTTGAAAATCAACCACATTTAGTCACTCTGCAATTATGGCTGTTCAAAAAATTGATTAAAGTACACAAACCATAAAAATAACAAGTATTTTTGTTTTAAAGTTCAAAGTCAATGACCATTGAAATTGCTTTATCATGGGGTCAGTAATTATTTAGGCTTTTAGACTGATAACAAGCATAAAAAGTGAAAATGTGTAAATCACTTAAAAACACAAAGGCCCCTTGCAACAGTGGAAACTTAGGGTCACAAAATACATGAGCAACTTTAAGTGTACAGGAATTCTTACAGTCTAATCTACACCTGTTAACAAATCCAGTGTTGAAAATGACAGAACCAAACAAAATAAGACAGTGTTATTGTAAATCTTAAGACATCCTACTATGAAACAAAACAATTGATTATGATGTCGAGATTTGTTTTTCAGAATATTAATTGTTCTGCAGCATTTACCGAGGATGTAGACTCTGACCTCTACTGTACTGTACTTTTTGACAATCGTGTTTCTCAAGTTAATAGCATTGAAGCACTCAAGATCTGTTTGTAAACAAAACATGCTGCTTACCTCAAGTTATTATTTAATGAGATCCAATAGCTTTGACGAGAAGCTAGTGTATGGATTTCATCTTGCAGATTATTTTATCAAAGTGCAGGTAATTTCATAAAAGCTAACTGCGTGCCAAAATCATGATAAATTGCAGGGGGAGGAATAAATGCACAGCCGCTAGCAGTTTATGAAAAATGGGAATAACTGGATGTCAATGTATTCAGCTCTGTGGGACAAAAGCTCAGCTTTAAATATCTGTCAAGCTATGACACCAAAAGCACTTGCGAATATTTTTTCATCTTTCAATTAGGAGTTTAAAGTCTGGACTCCCATTTACAGCACAGGACATGGCCACTGAGTTAATTTGTCCACCACAGTTCTGACTACACCAATCCCATTTTCTGTCTCTTGATCCATAGCCTTGAAGAGTATAACAAGTGAATATCTAAATATTGCTTACAAGTTGTGTTTGACTCAACCACTCTTTGAAACATTGATTTCTAGGCTCCCACTGCACTTTTGGTGGAAACAAATTCTGTTCTGTTGCTTTTTAGTGTTCAACCTCTTACCGTAAACCCATGTTTTCTCTATTAAAAGGAAAAAGAGCCTCCCTTCCACTCTGTCTACACCCCTCATAATCTTAAACATCGCTCTCAGCTTTTACTGCTCCAAGGAAAACAATCGCAGTCTATCGATCTTTCCTCATAGCTCAACCCTCCGGCAGCATCTCAGTAAAACCCTTTTACACCTCCCTAATGGCAATCACATCCTTCTGATATGTGGTGACCAGAACTACACTCATTACTGCAGTTGTGTTGTGTTTTATGCAGTTCCAGCCTAACCCTCCTACGCATGCATTCAATGTCTCAGTTAATGCACCCATAATTGTCTTATCGACCTGCCCTAATACCTTCAGGGATCTGTGGATATGCACATCAAGGTCCCCTGATCTTCAGTTCTTTCCAGAATCCCAACATTTATAGTGTAATTACTTACCTGACTGGCCCCTCCAATTGCATTACTTCATACCTTTCCAGGATGAATTCCATTTAGAACTGCTCTGCCCAGTTGATCAGTCCATTTATCTCCCTTACAGTTGAAAGCAATCTGCCTCACTATTCACTGCTCTACCAATTTTCATGACAAGTGCAAACGTCTTGATCATATTCCCTACATTTCAGCCCACATCATTAATGTACATTACAAATGGCAAAGGACGTCAGCTTCAAATGCTGCAGAACCAGAGTAAAAACTGTCATCAAGTCAGAGAAACATCCTTCTATCACCACCCTCTGCTTCCTGCCCCTCAGCCAATTGTGGATCCAACATGCCATTTTGCCTTGGATCCCAAAAGTTCTTCCTTTCTTGACTTGTCTACCATGACGGACCTTGTCAAAAGCCTTGCTAAGGTCCACGCAGACTATATCAAATGCATTATGTAATCCTCATTAACATTCCAGCTTCAGGAAATCCAATCAAATGTGTCAAATACAACCTTGCCCTTAGCTTGTTCCTCATTAACCGATTTCACTCCAAATACATCCTGTTCCTCAAAATTCTAATAATTTTCCAGAGATTAGATTGACTGGCCTATCCCTTCATCTCTTTTTAAGCCATGGGACAATTCTAGCAGCCCTCTGGCATTTCACCTGAAAGAGAATTTGAAAATTACTGAGTGAGCCCTGATATCTTCTCTCTTAACAATGTGGGTTTTATCTTAGCCAGGCCTATGGATTTATCCAAAATTAACATTGCTAAACCCATTAGTAGCTTCTTTCGCTGTTAACTTTTCCTAATATTTCAAAATCCTCTATCCTTATATCCTTTTTTTTAAAACTTGTGAAGACCGATAAAAATTGAGGACTGTGCCCACATTTTACAGTCCTTAATGGGCTCTCTATTATTTATCTAAGAGTCAGAGATGTACAGCATGGAAACAGACCCTTCAGTCCAACCTGTCCATGCCGACCAGATACCCCAACCCAATCAGGTCCCACGTGTCAGCACCCAGCCCATATTCCTCCAATCTCTTCTATTCATATATCCATCCAAATGCCTCCACCACTTCCTCTGGCGGCGCATTCGATACACTTACCACCCTTCGGGCACTCAATTTTCTACTTGCTGATCTGGTGGAAACATCTCTGCCATCCATCTGTCTGCTCCTGGGCCCTCTCCGCTTTCATTACTCCTTATGACCTCACTGCTGTCGCTCCTGAACCCTACACAAGCCATATTACTCCTGTCATTTTAAGTAAAACATCAACTTTTAAAACATTGCTTTCTCAAAGAATATGGGCAACAGACATGGAAACATCACTATGCAGTTTCCCCCCCAAGCCACAAACGCATAAACTTATATTACCTTGTCTCCAATATTATTGAATTAAAATCCTGAAATTCCTTTCCCAATAACACTGGCTGTATGCATCCAAAGGCTTCAACAGCACAAATAGGCTAATCATTAACATTTTCTCCAGGACAACGAGGGATGGGCAATAAAGGCACAGCCATTTCACCCCACTAAAATGAACAAGTTTTGAAACAGAAGTGCAGTATCCAAAACAGAAGGCTTGGGGTAGTCTATGAAGCAGCCTGAAAAGGAATCAACTATAATTCCCTCCAAGGCCTACCCTGTGGTACATTTGTTGCCCAGATTACTATGAGAATCGATTTTAAAAACCATGAAAAAATATTTATTCTCTTATGACTCAGATGAGGTAGTGATACTTGACCCTGCAAACATGCCTTAACCCCATGTATGTACTTGCAGATACATTGGAGGAAGCGGTTACTTCGCTTCAGCTCTGAAGAGTCATCAAATTCGAAACATTAGCTTGCTCGCTCTCTGTGGATGCTACCTGACCTGTTGTGATTCACAGTACTTGTTTTCATTATGTCATAAATCCTTGGCATGAGGCAAGCTTTAAGTGATACAGATCCAGGGCTCAATAAAATACTGAAGACAACCTTCAATTGATGATCTCATGATTTTTATCCCATTCAGTTTTTGAATGTCCATGCAATTTCGACATCCATTTTATGTTATCAGATATTTCAGGTCAAACCTAAGGTAACTAACCATTACTTCTCAATTTAGCTGTACATCCATTGTGCTTCAACCATGACAGTTTCCTGATTACATCTTGATTATTCTCATTAGAAACTCCTAACGCCATGTGTTGCAAATCATATTGTGCATTGCAACAATTTGGATTATTACTCCCTCAGTTACAGCTTTACTGCCAATTATTGCCCTTGCACTTGTACGTCAGTTGAACATTAACTTCTAAATAAAAATAACAATGTATATTTTGCCAAGTAATTCAAAGTCATTATGACTGCACAACAGTATTTTCTTCATTAAAACCACCAACAATAACACTGTCAAAATTGCCATCACATCAAATATTAAAATTTCTGTCCATTTCAAACCAACTGAAATCGGTGAAATTCATTACCCGAAAAATGAGGAAATTATTCCTTATCATTTGGGAAATCTCTAATCTGAATTCAGCAAATTCTATCATGAAAATGGCAGAGAAAAATATTCAAACGAGTGACTTCGATAAAAATCTTGAGCTTCACCTGTGATTTGCAAGTTGCCCAAACTCCTACATGATTATAGATATGAATTCTATAAAGCATGCAATAGTTTCAAAGCAGCATATCATGGCAAAGCAAACATTCAGCTATATGTTTCTGCTTCCAGTTAGCCAAAGTCGCCATTAGAAGCCCCCATCCACAAAAGCAGGACAAATCTGAATGAGCCAAGCACCACAGTCAACTCTTAATCCTGGAATCCCGAAACTGTCAACAGGGAAAGAAGGCATCTCCAACAGTACCATCACGTGGCACTTGCTCAGCAATATCTTGCTTATTGACAAGCTGAGTTTGGGTTCGGTCAGGGCCACTCAGCTGATGACCTCATTACATGGTCCAAACATGGACAAAAGTGCTGAATTGCAGAAGTGAGGCAAGAGTGATTGCCTCTGACATTAAGACACTTGGACAAGCATCGAGTAAAAAATGAGGTCTGCAGATGCTAGAGATCACAGCTGAAAATGTGTTGCTGGTCAAAGCACAGCAGGCCAGGCAGCATCTCAGGAATAGGGAATTCGACGTTTCGAGCATAAGCCCTTCATCAGGAATGAGAGAGAGTAGCCAAGCAGGCGAAGATAAAAGGTAGGGAGGAGGGACTTGGGGGAGGGGCGATGGAGGTGGGATAGGTGGAAGGAGGTCAAGGTGAGGGTGATAGGCCGGAGTGGGGTGGGGGCGGAGAGGTCAGGAAGGAGATTGCAGGTTAGGAGGGCGGTGCTGAGTTGAGGGAACCGACTAAGACAAGATGGGGGGAGGGGAAATGAGGCCAAATTTTGTTGGTTGGAATGTAGTTCGGAGTCCGTGTGGGATCAGTCGGTCCCGTAGGCAGGTGCTGAGGAAGGAGATGTGGCTGTGGTAACGAGTCTGTTTGAGAACATGGCTGAAGAGTTTCTGTGCAGAGGAGACGACCTGGGGGGGTGCAATGAGAGAGAGACTCACTGAAATCCTTGTAGAGGGAGGAAGAGAGCTTCTTCAAGGAAGGCATCCTTGCAAGAGGATTCGCAGTAGGTTAAAATCTTCAAGTAAAAAATGAGGTCTGCAGATGCTGGAGATCACAGCTGAAAATGTGTTGCTGGTCAAAGCACAGCAGGCCAGGCAGCATCTCAGGAATAGGGAATTCGATATTTCGAGCATAAGCCCTTCATCAGGAATGAGAGAGAGTAGCCAAGCAGGCTAAGATAAAAGGTAGGGAGGAGGGACTTGGGGGAGGGGCGATGGAGGTGGGATAGGTGGAAGGAGGTCAAGGTGAGGGTGATAGGCTGGAGTGGGGTGGGGGCGAAGAGGTCAGGAAGGAGATTGTAGGTTAGGAGGGCGGTGCTAAGCCCTGGAAAAATTGAAGTCAAACAGGAAAGAGGAGGAAAACTCTGCTGTTTGGAGCCATAAGTATCTTCCTTTGTGCTAGGTATGATGGTTGGTAATCCATCATCGCAGCAGGAACATCTCTGCAGGAGTTCTTCAGGAGTTCTAGGTGCCCCAGCCCAATCATCAACTGCTTCATCAATGACCTTCACTCCATCATATCATCAGATGAGGGCGGTTAACTGATTACACAATGTTTAGCACTATTTGGCAATACTCTCATACTGAAGCAGTTCATGTCTTTATGCAGCAAGACCAGCATAACATCAAGCTTGTGCTGATAAAATGGCAAGTCACACTCACCCTAGACAGTGCCAGGCAATGAGAATCTCCAACAAGAGAATCTAACCATCTCAGCCACGTAGAGACAAAGGACAGATTCTGGAGCACACCTTGCCATCACCAAGATGCCACCAATCAGCTGACAACATAGGTTTGTCTATATTCAAGAACTTTCTTGTGCTTTCCCATCTGCCTAAAGCTGATTTGAAACTTGCATCACGCAGGTGTAGTAGCGAACTTCAAAATCATTTACTGTTGAAATAAAAGTTTGGCAAGAAATGCTAACAATTCAGCAGTTTGTTGAGTGGTAGCCAATCACGTTAACTTAGAGTTGTATAGCAGCAATTGAATGCAAAATGTAATGACGAAACAACATTTTCTTCCCTCCCCACAGCACTGACAACATTCTACTTCCACATCATACTACATAGCTAACTGCAAATTAATGTGCGCACATGAATCATCTTACTCAAAGGGGCCATAACAGCAAATTGCAAGTACTATACATTACAGAATATAGACTGAAGCAGGGAATACTTTCATCGATGTGACCAATGACCCAACTAATTGCATGAGTAACTTAAGTGGGGCATTCAGAGTAGGTTTTCCCCTCCCCCCAAGCAAATATTGATGGCTATTTTGTATATCACTATTCCACATAGTACAGTATCCAATTCTGTAGACTAATTTTGGACCCATTTGAAAAGGTGCAGAGCAGATCTAATAAATCTTCACCAGCTATGGTGGGGGTTAGGGAAAAGATAGATCAATTTTATTCCTTTAATTCTGTACATCATGGAAAGTTAATCAATGGATTAATTATTTAAAAACATGCTTTTACAATGTTTAAGCCTCAAGTCCTATTCAAGGGACTATGTTGCTTTAAACTCATGGATAGGTGAGATGATGGATAGGTGAGAAAATGGGTTGCTCCATAATGCAATAATGTAAATGAATTCTATGACATGCAATTTTACAATTTCATTCTACACATACCTACACATCAGCTACTCTTCCCTCTCCTTTGCATAACTGCAAGTCTCACAGTCCCCCTCATTAAATCATGGGTTGAGTATGCTATTGTTACTGAAATCGGTAAAACACAGACCCAAGGGCAAACAAAATAATACAGGCATGAGTACAAATCCCACCACAGAACACAAGATTCAAACACAGCTGATAAATAAAACTTGAAACAAAAAAACATCGGTACAAGGAACAGTGACCGTGTAAATTACTAACTTGTCATAAAAATCTAGCTAGTTCATTAATATCCTTTAGGGAATGAGATCTGCCATTCTCACCTAATCTGGTTTGAGTGTCTCCAGACAGCAATTTTGCTGGTTCTTAACTGCATTATGAAATAGGGGTAAAAAATGAGGTCTGCAGATGCTGGAGATCACAGCTGAAAATGTGTTGCTGGTTAAAGCACAGCAGGTTAGGCAGCATCCAAGGAACAGAAAATTCGACGTTTCGGGCATAAGCCCTTCCTGATGAAGGGCTTATGCCCGAAACGTCGAATTTCCTGTTCCTTGGATGCTGCCTAACCTGCTGTGCTTTAACCAGCAACACATTTTCAGCTGCATTATGAAATAGTCCAGCAAACTACAGTTTAAAAAAATAAAGATGGTCAATAATCTGTTTGAAAGTCACAAATAGCATGAATAAGTTTTTATATAAAAGCTTATTTTACTCATTTTCTCTATTAAGAACAAAAAAAACAGAAATAAGACACTTAGTACCTTGAGCCTGCTTGACTATTTCATAAGTGACAAATGATCAGCTTTCAGTTACAGTACCCAAGCATAATAATAAAATAAAACCGTCTAGGAGAATTAATTTCATGATTTATACCTTATTCGTAGCAAAGTCGAAGACTGTTAACAAAGAAGCAGATTGAAATTAAAAATTAAGGTTTAAATCCCCATGAATTCACATAAACTGCCATTTAAAGTTCGCTTCATATGTACACTTCCTCTTCAATTGAGATAACTACATGGATAAAGTGATTTCATTTACTGAGAAAAGCTATTTAATTGTAAACAAACAATCCCAATGGCTCATTTTCAAGTCAATAGCAAACACAGGAGTGATAGGGTCTTTTACAACAAAACAACGGGTAAATGAATTTAGTGTTAAGAAATTGTAGGATTACAAACCAAATGAACAGCCTCTGTTAATATAGCTTCTCAATCCGTTGGTTAAAATCTGATTTGGATTTGAAATGCTTCATGTTAAAGCTATTAATACTTGATTTACAAATAAAATTAGGCTGCATGCTACACTGAGTATGATTCATAAACTGAGCAGCTATTGAAATATATTTGAAGCATAAATAAATTACATAGTCCACATCCATGTAATAGAAGATACAGCTGCATGTTGTCACTAAAAATACATATACAATGAGGAACTGAAAAATTAGTATTGAGAGCTTCTTTTAAATTAGCACCAAATACTCAGTTTCTGATAGCCTATGAGCATATGTGCAAAAGATTACACTTGGTCCTATGAACTTGTGTAAGTGAGAAATTTCTTGAATAAACCAATGTCTCTGGTCAATATTACACTTGGTGGTCACCATCGAAAACACAAAACATTTTCAAATTTGCTGAAACAGTTTGGAAAACGTCAACTGACCTAGACTAGAAAAGTTCTAATAGCTTGTGAATTTTTATTTTTTTGAGAAGTATTCAGGTGTCATTGAACCCTTCAATAAAGGGAGTGAGTACACTGTGGACCGCTGTCCTCAACCAGCAGAAGCATGAGAAGGATAAACTCTTAAAAGTAATCAATCTGCATGCCTTACAGGATAGGAAATTAACCTTCTTCCTAATTAAACCAATCCACTATTAAATGTTGTCTAAGTGAACCATGGAACTATGCTGCATCAATTTTAAAGGTTGGGGGAGTGAATGCAGATGAAAATTAGAAATTAGAAACTATTTCCCAAATGCATGAGGACACAATTGTCAAAACCAAATGGAATTAGTAGTAAGTTATCTTGACAAACTGCTTTTGTCCCAGTTTTCTATAAATCAACTAGACTTCCGTATTTAGAAATTGTTCACTATATATTTGAGCAATAAAAAGAAGAAACATGTTAAAATTAATACTATATGAAGTAGCATTGTGAATTATTAAATAAATTCTCATCTGAAAATATTAAATTTGATTCAAACAAGACCAGTAATTTAGAGGATGATTTTTAAACATATTAAACATATAAACAAATACCAAATTCAACAAATATCTAATTCTCTCAAAATCACCAACATTGATTAAGTGTCCAAAAGTATGGTGCTGGAAAAGCACAACAGGTCAGGCAGCATCCAAAGAGCAGGAGAGTCGACATTTGGGCATAAACCCTTTATCAGGACTCTCCTGCTCCTCAGATGCTGCCTGACCAGTTATGCTTTTCCAGCGCCACACTTTTCGACTGACTCTTCAGCATCTGCAGTCCTCACTTTTTCCTAACATTGATGAAATGTCCATAGAAACTTGTAATCTCTTATAACATCAGATTGTGTAGAAGTCACTGTCATTCTTAAATTTTTATTATTTCAGGTGGAAATGCTGCCAACAAACTACAAACCTTCTTGCCACAAGACAAAATGTGCTAACAAATACACTTTAAGAATTCTACTAGAAATTCTAGTTTCATGGAAAAATCAGTTATATGTCAGATGCTGATTTCCAAAACAGCAATACTGCTTTGATCGGTGTGGTATGTTGACTGGTACGGATTCCAGAGTTGTACAATTTTATATAAGGTTAATTGGGCTATTGTATTAATTGGACTTAAAACTGACCTTCTTGATCAGCCTTTCGGTCACTTGCCCTAAAATCTTATTTAACAGTGTCAAATTTTGCTTGATAAGGCAATTGTGAAGCACCATCTGGCTTCAAAACATTATGAAGGATATAGGAATACAGCTGTGTTGAATATGAATTCCACTTTAACCTATCAAGCAATTACGTTTGAGAATCCAAACAACTCAAACCAATAACTGACAATCCTCTGACGTAAACTGCTATTAAATATTGAATGCTCCATTCCTCCCCTCATGTCTTCACAATACAGCATTTCACTTCGTCCACCCCGAGCTAAATCTGGTACCCTGTGATTTGATACCCATTCATTTTGTTCCTCATGATCCCAACAGTGTGCTGGTCTTCATAGCAAAAAGATTCACATCCAAGAGCAGATGGCTTGCTGTAATTATACAGGGCCAATGTTACATCATACCTTGAACAGTGTGTACAGTTTTGGTCCCATTTGCTGAAGGACATTCTTGCAATAGAGGGAGTACAACAAAGGTTTACCAGATTGATTCTTAGGATGGCAGGAACTGTGCAGAGAGGGGTTGAATTAATTCGGACTATATGCACTGGAGTTCAGAGAATGGGGGTCAGGTGTGGAATCGCATAGAAAGCCATAAAATTCCAACCGGACAAGACAGAATAGATACAAGAAAGATGTTCCTGATGGTGGAGGAATCCAGAACCAAGAGTCATAACCTAAGAATAAAGGATAAATGATTTGGGACTGAAATAAGAAGAAATTCCTTCTCCCATAAGAGTTGAGCCGGTGAATCTATTGTCACAGAAAGCTGCCAAGGCCAAAATATTGTTTGATTTCGAGAGAATATTAGAGTTAACACTTGGGGCTAAAAGAATCAAAAGACACGAGGGCAAAGCAATTACGGGATGGCTTGTATAATCACGGACATAATGTTTGACAGAGCTAACTCAAAGGGCTGAACAGCTGTTCCTGCTATTTTCTAGGTTTTTACAATTAACAATATCTCACTGTCTAAAATCCAAGAGTCAGCATTCAATTTGGCAGACTTGTAGAGTTATGACAACTCTTTTACTGTCCTGTTCTGATCAGCTGACACAAAAAGCAATGTCAAAATGTTGCAGATTACAGGAGAAAAGTGGAAATTCTTCATTTCAATTATTTTTGCCTCAAACTTCCTGGTTTCAATCTTTAAATTTTTTTTTACAGAATTGTGCCATTCAGTCCTTCTCTGCTTCCCGAGTGCTGGCAAGCTTCAAAATCTATACTACCTGCAATTACCTTCCTTCATCCTTAAACCACTACTTGTGAAATCATCTCAATATTTCCCAGGATGTAAAGACTATGCCATTCCTTAACTTGCTTACTGCAATAGTGTCAGAACTCAAATTCAGGCCCAAAATGGAACCCAGGCCAATTTGGAAGTAAGAGTCAGCAGACTTATAAATAGATTAGACTGAAGTCACTTCAACCACACACTGTTGTTTCAAGATTCACACGGCTCACTGATGGCTCTAAAGTTCAAAAGAACTTCCTGCTACTGTACAGTCAACTTACTCCAGAAAGAAACCAAATTTTACTTATTTATCTAGTGCTTACCACCATCTATACAAGTTTTAGAAAGTAAATGCCAGTTAAAGAGGGGAGGAATGCAGAGCTGTAAAAGTGTATTCCAGTTTTTCTAACAAAACTAAATTTCTTTTAAATTTCTGAACAGGTATGATCTTCATTTGAACTAGAATTTGCTGCAATTATACTGATGAGTGCCACCTATTAAGAACAGTACATGTAAGAACACGCATAAACAGGCACATCATCATTAACAAACCACAAGAATTTGAAGCATGGCTACATAAAGTCATTTGTTTAAAAAAGACAGACTAAGAAACTAGATAAAATGTGTTAGTGATTTCTTAAAACCACACAGCAGGAGGAAATGATGTTACTTAGGTTTACACTGTGAATCGGACGCACTGCTTGCTCCAAGTGCTCGTTCCAATTCACCAGCCATCCAGAAAACACCTGCTTCCACAAAGCCCAGGAACAATGATCGATGCCTTATGCTCATTAAACCGTTTGAAATGCAAGTTGCACAAGTGTTGAAACATAAGGACGGAAATAGGCACCCTCAACACATTATGCCATTCAGGGAATTGGCTTATCTGTAAAAAAAACTTCAGTCTTGGTTCTTTAACCTTGAGCTCACACTCAAGATTAAAGCAACAGAATGGATCTGTTATACACAGCCCCAAAACTGCTAGGGTAGTGTCCCTACTTCTGGACCAGGAAGTCCAGGTCCAAGTCCGATATGCCCCAGAGATGTGGAATAACATATGTGAATAGGTTGCTGAGGAAAATATCAAACTGCTATTGTCCTCACTTTGCTCCAAGGATATTTTAAATACCTATACAAACCTAATATGGGTAGTGACATCTTAGTACAAACTATTGCTGTCAAAAACATTTTATTTTCATAGGAATGACAATTAAATTCAACTTGCATCAAGTAAATTACCTTGGTTAGATAGACATAATATCTACCATTTAATTAGTGTTGAGACTATGTTTCATTTCCCTCCAAGCATGCACTCATATATCCATCTTTGAAATAACTCCAAAAGTGTCAATTTAAATATAAAAACAAACCTAAATTCTCACTCCAAGATATTCTTATTTACCTTTACTTTTTAGGCAAATTGACCTCAGTTACAGATCCTTTTAATAAACTAGATGTGTTACAGCAAATGAAGTTTCAACTCCTGTTCTGACCAAGAGGTAGGGCAATTAGCACCGCGCCCTAAGAACACAAAATAAATTAGCGTGAACCTTTCTGTGTTCTAACATTGGGTTCCACGACATGAGGATATTTCAAAAAAAAGCACTTGATCAGACATTTGAACACATGACCCTTAGTTGATGAATCTGATTCTATACCAACTGGGCTACATTGGGATTACTTCAGGTGTAAACCATCACCAAATGAATGCTTTATCAACATGAACAAGTAGACAAAGTTTGGGAAAGGATTTGTAGTTCAGATGCTCGTTGTTGTGGTTCTGTTCGCTGAGCTGGGGATTTGTTTATAGACATTTCGTCCCCAGTCTAGGTGACATCATCAGGTGCTTGGGAGCCTCCTGTGAAGCGCTTCTGTGATCTTTCCTCCGGCATTTGTAGTGGTTTGAATCTGACAACAGAACGAGGACATGCCACAACCCAAAGGACCAGCCACACTACCATACATCAAGAGCATTTCCGAACTGACAGCCAGACTACTGCGACCAATAGGACTCATAACAGCACACAAACCAACAGCCACTCTCAGACAACAACTCACCAGAACGAAGGACCCGATACCCAGCATGAGCAAAACCAATGTAGTGTACAAAAATCCTATGCAAGGACTGCACAAAACACTGCATAGGACAAACAGGAAGACAGCTAACAATCCACATCTATGAACACCAACTAGCCACGAAACGACACAACCAGCTATCCTTAGTAGCCACACACACACACATGACAAGCAACATGAATTCAATTGGGACAACACTACTATTATAGGACAGGCCAAACAGAGAACAGCCAGGGAATTCCTCGAGGCATGGCACTCATCCACAGATTCAATCAATAAGCATATCGACCTGGACCCAATATAGCAACCACTGCAGTGGACAACTGGAACTGACAACCGGAAGCGGCAGATTCAAACCACTACAAATGCAGGAGGAAAGATCACAGAAGCGCTTCACAGGAGGCTCCCAAGCACTGAGGATGTCACCTAGACAGGGGACGAAACGTCTGCAACACAAATTCCCAGCTCGGCGAACAGAACCACAACAATGAACAAGTAGAATTAAAACAAAGTCGAAGTACAGCAAACATTTTTGTGAACAGTACAAATTGAATATCCAGGTGGAAAAGATTTCACAATAAAGCAGAATACTGGTTAAAACTTCACTGTGGAAGAGTATGACAGATTTGCTTCAAACCCAAGCCAACACATTGTACCTGGTCCCTTCTGTAGTTTTGTGTTTAATGCGAGGAACAATGTGCAGTTGTTGCCTGGACAACTTACAGCTTAGAAACAGCATCCAGTTACTATCACAATGAGGATTGCCAACTGATCATTGCTCAAGGGACATATTTCTCATACACCAATGAAGAGCATACCTTCCTTTTGGGAGGTAGCAAGCAAGTATGAAGTAGCAAGACAGCTGGATTTTCTGGACCCTGAGTTTAGACAGTGAATGCCTTTTAAGCAGTTGATAGAAACTAAATAAGATCCAACAAACACCTAAAATGGATCATACATCTCCCTAACGTCATCAAATAGATGCAATGAATATCTTGTTCTTGCCTCTCAAATATGCAAGATGGAAAAATTAATGTCTGTATCTTTGCCAGTTTATATATGTGATTTTCTTTTATCTCTAAAATGGTTGGATCTTATATCTACAACTTACACATTGGTCACAGATTTTTGGAAACTTCACACTTTGGTGGCCAAACATTTACTTGGATTCTACGGTCACTGTTAAATCATAATGAGCTAAATCTATTTCATTAAGATGGATAGAATTTATGAATGCCTCACTGCTCAACAGAAGTAGGAATTTATCAACTGAAAATACCATCTTTTCATTAAATGAAAACAAAACATCCTAAAGTGTTTTCATTAAAATCCAATTTCATGCCACTTCAGACTCAGCTAATCAGTTCCTTATCCATGCACAATATAACACGCCCATTTTGTTGATTCTGAAATAAAATACAACAAGCACTTTAGCTTTTAAAAGTCATGGCAATTTTCATGTTTTCCAGAAGCTCATTATTTTAATCAGTACATAAAATAAGAGTATTCTTCTCACAGCTTTAAAAGTAGAAGATCTCAAAATTGGGAAACCAAATACAACATAGCCAAAGGCATCAGCTTTCGGTCTGTGAAAGATCTCACTTTGGTCAGTCCATTGGTTCTAGTTCTTCTTTAAAGAAGCGTATAAACTTGGCCAATGTTTCAATACAATATTGAGACAGTGCTTCAATAGCAAACTACATTTGTAAATGTGCTTCTAACATAATAAAAACCCTGCAAAACCTCTGCATTAAGCAATGACACCAAGACAATAAGATGTTAGCTCAAGTCAAAAGATGGTGGTTTTCAGGACTACATGAAAGGAGGTAATGACAAAGTTTATGGAGAGTATTGTAGTGCTAAGGGCCAATGACCTTGAATATATGACCTTGGAGGGGCAAGTGAAATTGGGATGCTCAAAAAGTCAAATTCAGAAGAACACAAACTTCGAGAACTCCACAGTTAGAGATGCCATCTTTTAAATAAGATTTTAAACTGATGTCTTGTCTGCCTTAATACATGGGGAACTCTCAACAGCTTTCAAAGAAAAAGTAAAGGTGTATTCTTTGACTGAGTGCCAAATCTGATTACCTGATCATCTCACTGCTGTTATGTGACTTTGCACTGTGGCTGTCTGATTTTTTTTCATCTCCATTTTGATTAACATTTGAAAAGTACTTCTATTGGTTATGAAACATTTTGGAACACCCAATAGGCATGAATGCACTTTATCACTGAAAATCTGCACACAGACTTAACAGTTATGAAGGCGAAGGCGAAGAAAAAAATGGCAGAAGAATAGGAGATTAACTAAGTGATAGTTAGCATTCATGGTGAAGAGTTGTTTCACAAACTGAAAGAAGATTTACAGCAGAGTTCTACAGGGATCAGTGCTATTAAGCACCACTTTACTTGATTTATATTCATGGCATGGATTTGGGTATACCCAGCACAATGCCAAAATATGCAATGACCCAAAACTTGATAAATATGTCAAGTGCAGTATAGTGTAGATTCAAGAGAAGAGGCACTGGTAGCTAGGGCATATTTATGAGAGATTAACTTTAATGCAGAGAAGTCTGAAGTGACGCATTTTGGTAGGAAGGTGAAAAGGGCAATCATAAAAGGGAACAATTTTGAGAGGGACCGTAGTGACTTGCTGGCATATGTTCACAAATTGTTGTTTGAGGCAAGGCAAGTTGAAATGGTGTTAGAAAACAAATGGAATCCAGGACTTGATAAACTGAGATATTGAAAACAAAAACAAGCAGCATATGAAGAATGCTTATGACAATACTGGTTCTCCAGTTCAGGGCAAACCAGTATGCCTAATAATGAACCCGATACCTTAGAAAGATGAGAAGGCTTGAGAGAAGGTGAAGAAGAGTTCTGAAAATGATTCCAGTAGAGAAGTTTCAGTAACATGGATTGATTGGAAAAGGTGGATTTATTCTTATTAAATAAAGGTGAAAGAAAATTTCTATGCTTATTCATTCCTGTCGCTACTAACTTCCCAATACACAAACTGCTAACTTTGTTACTTCAAGCAGTCTTACAAGTGGATTCCTG
Organism: Hemiscyllium ocellatum; assembly: GCF_020745735.1. Classification (NCBI taxonomy): domain Eukaryota; kingdom Metazoa; phylum Chordata; class Chondrichthyes; order Orectolobiformes; family Hemiscylliidae; genus Hemiscyllium; species Hemiscyllium ocellatum. Next base: position 28,528,480 of record NC_083442.1, on the reverse strand, counting down.
TGGGGAATAGCTATCTTGCCCAATATAACACCACCACAAGAGAACTAGAATTCAGGTGAGATTCAGAAAATGAAGATATGGTCCCAAAACTGTTCCATCTTGGTTTCTGAAATGCAAGCCTTTTTGTATTTCTAAATTATGCATTTCCCACAGTAAACTTGGGAATCTGACAAACAATAGTCACAAATGATCCCTTTACATGTTAACCTGAATGTTAATACGAGAAGTGATAGCTCAAGAATGATGTCATAAGACCATAAGACACAGGAGCAGGAATCAGGCCATTCAGCCCATCGAGTCTGCTCTACCATTCAATTATGAGAAACTGATAAGTTTCTCAACCCCATTCTTCAGCTTTCTCCCCATAACCCTTGATCCCCTTGACAATAAAGAAGCCATCTATCTCGGTCTTAAATATATTCAATGACGTGGTCTGCACAGCCTTCTGAGGCAATGAATTCTATTGATTCACCACTCTCTGGCCAAAGAAGTTTCTTCTTATCTCCATTCTAAAAAGGTCTTCCCTTTACTCTAAGGCTGTGCCCTCAGGTCCGAAGTCTCTCCTACCAAAGGAAATACCTTCCCAACATCTATTCTGTCCAGGCCATTCTGTATTCTGTAAGTTTCTATTAGATTCTCCACTCATCCTTCTAAACTCCATTGAGTACAGACCCAGAATCCTCAAACATTCCTCATATGTTAAGCTTGGCTTTGCTGGAGCCATTCTCCTGCACCTCCTTCAAACACGCTCCAGGGCCAGTACATCCTACTTGAGACATCGGGCCAAAAAGTGCATCATAAAAACTCCTTGGCTGCCAAACACACATCCATCTATCCATTTGTGTCAAATCAAACCATTTGGAAGTATTTGTTTTCTAAAAAAAACTTAAAAGTCACAATACAGAATGTATCTTTAACTTGGAAAGACAATACAAAGTTCTCAGCATTTACAGAACACACTGATACCTCAGAGTTAAAATATTACAAAAGCCATTTACCATAATAATTTTACTTCTGGTAACAGTCTCATACACTCCCACCTGTGCCTCTGGAAATGAGTATGTAATGCACACACATTTGTTCGTGAAGCATGCTAATAAAGTTACATTAAAGTGCATTTGTTGGGTCTGTATGACGGTGTCCGTCTGGGACAAAGAATAAGGATCACAATCAGAGATTACTTGTAAAAGGGACAACTCATACACACCAAACAAACAGCACACTTTTGAAATAGACAGTCAAGATATACAAAGTACTGACCGACTTAGCATTTTTGAGGATGAAATGCTTGAGCCCTTCCATACTTTGGTTATGCAAAGCGTGAAGCTTATAAAGATAGTAATATCGATCAATGACTAGATTCATACCAGAAAAAGTGACTTTTTATAAACAAGGAAAAAAACAAGAATCCGTATCTGACTAATTTGATCGGTGAGAAAGGAAAACCTCTTTACCCTCCCAACCCTTTAATGCATTGTTTTTCTACTCTACAGTTGTTGCGGTTCTGTTCGCTGAGCTGGGAATTTGTGTTGCAGACGTTTCGTCCCCTGTCTAGGTGACATCCTCAGTGCTTGGGAGCCTCCTGTGAAGCGCTTCTGTATTGTTTCCTCCGGCATTTATAGTGGTTTGTCTTTGCGACTTCCCTATGGCCAAGTCGCCTATGATGTGGAGGTGCCGGTGCTGGACTGGGGTGGACAAAGTTAAATATCACACAACACCAGGTCATTGTTTATTTGAAAGTACAAGCTTTGGGAGCACTACACCTTCACCAGGAACTAGTGGGGCAGGATCATGGGACACAAAATTTATAGTACAAGTTCACAGACTCTCTCTCTCTCTCTCACACATACACACACACGTACGTTAAGTCAGTCTATGGGATGAATTTACAGATACATTCTATTTTGTTCAAAAAACACAATCTGTAGGCAGTCAATATGACATTTTATAAATCCTTACTTTGAAAGAGAACCAGTCAGATTCAAGGTTAGGATACAGTCAGATTTAACCTCACACCTTTAATGCATTGTCAGAGCTGAGATGTCACATGTTTAATCTGATAAAACCTTAAATTATCTCAGGTCTGTGGCTTGAAAGCAGTTCTGGGATTTACACAATAATCAATTGAAACTTGCATCATTCAGAGTGACTAAAGATTTAGCAGCAATTGCATCAATTATATGGCACTTTGATCTTGTATCCAGCCCTTGCCCCCTCACCCCTCCCCAGCTACCCGACAAAGGAGCAATGCTCTGAAAGCGCATACTTTTAAGTCAACCTGTTCGACTACAACCTGGTGTCATGAGATTTTTATCCTGGTAGACTATGATAGTCAACTTCAAAAGCATTATTCTGATGCCAAAACCAAATCAATATAGGAGAAAAACTTCAAACAATATAAAGACACCAAAACCTGTAATTTCTAGGTCAATTCCTGTTAAAAACGAGAATATCTCTTTGCAGATTATGTCATGTAATTTTTCAATTCAATACCACGAACAAAATTTAGCACTAATGGGCCACGCAATACCTGTATAGACAATGTTACACTTTGCATAAATTGAAAATAACCAACAGCAGTTTCTTTTGAGAAGCAGTCAACCCAGATTCAGCACATTCCCTCATCCATAATTGCCCATATCATCAGTGCTGTCTTGACATACTGACATTAAATCAATCTTACAACTAAACCAGCCACACAATCTAAAATATCCAAAACATTACAAATCAGCCAGTACCCAAACTTGAAACTAAAATCCTGACTGTCTTTCATTTTCTTCTTACCAGAGATAATAACCAGAAGTTGCTTTATTTGCATTAAACCACACATCACCAAATATTCTTTGACACCATGGACAGTATATACATGTAGCCAGTACTCCTCAATATTTAAATTATTTTGAAGCATCCAAATTCTTTTTGAGTTTTTAAAAAAAATAAAATATTGGAAAATTCCATTCATTCTTGAACATTTTTTAAAAATCTCTGAATCAGCTTTTCACTGTACTCTTAAGCATTGAACATCCTATACAAAGACAAACTAAAAATGCTTGAGCACAACAGTTCTGGGTTAACCAGAGTTGGCCAAATTGGTCTTTACAAGAGGTTTTATCACACTGAAAGGCTGCCCTTTTCCATCATTGATTTGACAAAATTGACTCTGTGATTTGAGAATTGCTCCAGTCCCAACTTCGACCAACTACCCCCTTCCGCCCCCTCCCCCCCTCCAAAGACTCCATTTCATATTTGGTCTGGCTGGTCAGGCATTCCTTCTTTGTCCCAACACAGCCACTTATTCCAGTCCTCCTAAATGCCCTCATCCTTCCTTTCAATTTACTTTTTATCCATTGGCACATCACAGCTTCCAAACCATCCCAAAGATTTCATGTCTGACAATATCATTCTTCCCTCAATCTTACTATCTGCCAACTGGCCAACGCTGGTACCTTGGCCATTGTCTGTAAAATCTACATTTAGATGGGAAGAGATATATAATGAACACAAAAGTAGTAGTTACTCAGATGTTCAAAAACATGCACACAGGAACTAAGGTTACAGAATTTATGCTAACAGTCTTTCATTTGGTATATACTTCCTCTTCTCAACCCAGTTTCCTGTTCAACATTTTGCTCACAGTTTTACATCAACATTTCCTATTATCGATGCAATGCAACAGTTGTGATTTAATTGCAAGTTCTAGTAACTTGGCTCAGTGGAACGAGTTTATGAAGTTATCTTATATATCAATTGACCATGGGCAATGCAATGAACAAACTACTGGTTGTCTGAACATGCTTCCACATTACTCAAGTCAAGTTGCTCCAGATTCTTCAAGAACCATTTCCTTTATCCCTTTTTACCCCAAGTATTATGAAAGCCTTGAATCATGCTTATGATTCAGCTATACAGTAAATAGTCTTTATAGTCTTATAGACCCATTGGGCTGCAGTGTCATTAGAAGGTGGTGATTTAATCTAAGGGTCACCATACCGTAGTGAAGAGAGAGGTTGAAAGGAGGAGATCCCTTCATACTAACCTCAGTCAATGTGGAAATTGGACTCATGCTGTTGGCCTTACTTTGCATCACAAATCAGTGATCCATTCAACAGCTAAACCAAACCCTACAGTTTAAAAGGCACTAACAAGACTGCATCTTAACTACCATGCACATTCCTGGACATTTGATTTATGGAAGGATGCAAATATGAGAAAACTGAGAAAATGGTGGGTAGGCTACGCTTGTACCTGCTGGAGTATCAATTCCAGTAGCATGAACTTCAAAAGGGAGCATGGTTTCTGCAATGACTTTCTTCAAAAGTCTCTCTGGGTTTCAACACTGAGTGACTCTTCTGACTACTTTATCACACAAGTCAGACACTTCTAAGTGTCGCCATAAATGAAAAGTTTTCTGACTGATCAGCATCAGATGCAAAAATTCCAATACTGATTGGAAGCTCTGAGCTGATGTACTACAATTGAACAGTCTGTCAGGGAGACAAGAGGAAAGGGAAATGCTTAGATAATGGCTGCCTTGGTCAGACAAATTCTGCAGATTCAACAACATGGAACACATTAAATAACCAAGCATTTCTAAAATCACAAAAGCAAGATTTCAATTCCAAAAATAACTTTTTTTTAGCAATTGACTACTCAAGAGTGAAGTAAGAGGCATCGTTTTGATTCCAGATTTTTAAATTAAATAATCTGCAAGATAACTCCCTATCCAAACATACATTTCACAATGTCAAATAATTTTAAAAATATTTTTGCATCCACATTTCTACATATTTAGTATTTTCTGAAATGAGGACATCCTTTATAAATTGGGATCTACATGAGACAATATCTGAAGGGCAAGTCTCCCTCACCTAAAAAACTTGAAAACCACTGCTATTTTAAAGCTTCAACAGACAGACCAATTCGACAAATAACGTTAGCATTTGAACTAATTGTTGCTCAAGGCAAAAATCCATTCTTTTCTTCATTTACTCGTGCAATTACAAGTTAACTGTTATACAGTACTACATACATTAAATGCAAAAGATTTCATCCTGGTTTCGGTCTCAAAATTATTGGAAATAGTTTTTTTTAAACTAATTTCTTTACTCGTATACAATAAAGCCTTTATATTTAGGCTTGCTAAGAATGTGACCTCCACGATGCTTTTTCAACACGCTTTCCAATCACGTTGAACCTCAAATACTTGCACAATAGCTTCGCTCCCGCAAAAAGACCTTAATAAACATTTCATGCCTTGACTTGTATATTTCAAGAGAAAAGTTGGTACAATAGGCAGTCTCTAAAACACAGTTTAAAACATTTGAGATAACTGGGAGAATGCTAGACAAATTTCGACATTAAACAAGATACATTCCAGTTAATTATAGTCATTATATTTCTTAGTTCATGTGTCAGCATAATTGCTAACAAATTACTTGCGATTTCTAAAAGTTCAATTGTTGGAGGGGTTGGGCATTTCCTGTAACATATTGACATGCATTTTGACACTTATATTTATATGGTGTATCTAGCCTGGGTAAAATAAAAGAGAATGTGTTGCTGGGAAACCAGTCACTGTGATCTCTAAACAGAGACTTGTGCAACAAATATTTTGCCTAAGTTTAGAAGGGTGTATATAGAAAGAAATTAATAGGATCTGTTAAAAAAAAAAGGTATTGTGATAATTATGGATAACTTCAATCCACATGGAGACAGGGCAAATCACAATCAACCTGGAAAATGATTTATGGAGTTTATTCAACACACATTCTTTGAATATTATGTTTTCATGCTAGCCAGAGTGTAGGCTATTCTAGACCTGACAATGTGCAATGAGACAGAACTAAATCAAAAAATCTTATTGAAGAAAGCCTCTTTACGACAGTCAATGTAACAATATACAATATCACACTCCAGTTTGAACGTGCAAAGTGTGGATCTATGGTTAAGTATAAAAGTAATGACCATATATTCAGGAGTTATTTCAGATGAGTATTATGTAATGAACAAGGGCTAATTAATATTGTTGTTGTGAAAGAACCTTTAGCAGCAAGTCATCACAATGTGATAGATATTGCATTATTTTTGACAGGGAGGTAGGTTAATCCTAAGCAAGGGTGTTATATTTGAATAAGGGAAGTTATGTTGGTATAAATCACAACTTAGTGGAAGTGGATTGGCAAGTATACAACAAAGGGCACCACTTTACATAGTTCTTCAAAGACCATCCTTTGCCTACTAAATTGTTTACAGCAACTAATCAGGGTGCAAAATCCCTCAAGTCAGTTAACTATGGCTGACAAGGGAAATTCTTTTAATCATGTACAACCCTGAAAAGACGGACAAAGTTGCCAGAAATTATAGGAAATCTGATCATTGAGAGGCTTTTAGGAATATAGCAACGAAGAACCAACAAACAGGTCAGGAAAGGGAGATTTAAATAAGAATGCAACCTATCAAAACTAAAACTAAAACAAACTCAAAACTCGTGGCGGCACGGTGGCACAGTGATTAGCACTGCTGCCTCACAGCACCAGAGAGCTGGGTTCAATTCCTACCTCGGGCAACTGTCTGCGTGGAGTTTGCACGTTCGCCCCGTATCTGCGTGGGTCCCCGCTGGGTGTTCTGGTTTCCTCCGACAGTCCAAAGACGTACAGGCTAGGTGAATTTGCCATGCTAAATTGCCTGTAGTGTTAGGTGTAGGGGAATGGGTCTGGGTGGGTTGCACTTCGGAGGGTCAGGGTCAGGGCCTGTTTCGACACTAAGTAATCTAATCTAAAAAGGAAATATTTCGCTCAGCTGAACGGAAGTTCATTACATGCAGAGTCACAAAATTTTATAATGGGGAATAGAGAAATGGCAGAGAAGCTTAAATGATTAATTTGTGTCTGTTTTCATTAAGGAAGATTCATTGTATCTCACAGAACTAGAGATCTGAGCGAATTGGGAGAATGATGAGTTGAAAGAAATTCGTAAAGTGGTCAGTTCCGAGGCCTCAATTAATTACAAATTACACCCGTAACCTGGATGAAGGAATAACTAGATTTGTCAATAATACCAAGATAGGGGAGGAGAGTAAGCTGTCGAAGAAGGCAAAAGGGTTTCAAAAGCATGCAGATAGATTAAATGAATAAGGAAATCATTGACGGAGGGTAATATGGAAAATTGTGAGCTTGCCCACTTTGGCAACAAGAGTAGCACACTATTTAACTGGAGAGTGTTTGCAGAATGTGGCATCACAGAGGGACTCTGATGCCTTGATACACAAAGTTGGCATGCAAGTACAGCAATAATTAGGAAAACAAATGCAATGGTATTGTGTATTGCAAAGGGAATGTAATACTAAAGTAAGAACGTTTTACTACAGCCACACAGGGCTTCGGCAAGCCAATATATGGTTAAACCTGCCCAATATTCTGATCTACCAGACCAGCTTTGGTTTCTTGTGTGAAAAGGATGTAATGGTGACAAAAGCAATTCAAAGAAGATTCACTCAACTCTTCATTCCAGAGAAGACAGCGGCCCGATCATAAGAAAGATTGAGCAAGTTGGCATGATAATCACTGGGGTTTAGAAAAATGATATAATTTTATTGAAAATTCAAGATCCTGAGAGAACTTAACGAATGAATACAGAGATAGTGCTTCCTTTCTTGGAGGAGACCAAAAATAGGAGACCTCTCTTTCAAAGCAGAGAGGAGGAGAATTTCTTTTCTCTCTCAGATGGTGGCAAGTATGTGCAATTCTCTTGCCCAGAAACCAATGGAAACAGGGTAATTGAATGCATTCAAGGCCAACTTGGGCAGATTTTGGTAAACAGGGAGTCAAATAGCTTCAGAAGTAGATAGCAAAATGGAGTTCTCTTATTGAATGTGGAACCAGACTCAAAGTGGCAAATAGTTCCCTGCCCTGAACTCCTATGTTCCAAAATTCCTACATTGCAAAAACTTGTACTTTCTCTGCATAGTTCCTTCAAATTAAACCTGCAACTGTGTAACATGTATAAAATTACAACTTCATAATTCATTTATGACAGAAGACAATGGAGAGTAGTAAGAATTTAAACTCACTTCTGCACCATCAATTCAAAAATTAGGCTAAATTTACCACTACCATTCATGGTCAGTTATCTCAGTATGAAACAAGGACTGAAGCAGTGGTCTTTCTAGATCATAGTATATACTGTCGCAGTCTGATTTCAAGTCAAGCAAAGATATTTCAGAAGATTTGGGCATCACTTACTAGAAAGTGCTACTCCTGTATTTAAAAAAATGTTGTGTAAAGTTGAAGGTTTGATGCTCCTTGTTTCAGTTATACTACTATAGCAAAGTGCCAAGGGCAAGCCTAGAGATCGCCCAAAATTGAAAGTTTACTGAAACCTTTGAGCACTCAACTAGATGCAAAAGTAGCACTGATGGAGTCCTCAATGAAAATCCTGAACTCTCCTCTTCATTTAATCTTATTTATACATTAATTTATACTACAAGATAAATACTTCATTTGTTGAGGGTGATGGGAGGATCAAAGCAAAGAACTGAGTGGAGAAAAGAGAGGAGTGGAGTGCTATTCATATTGCACCGTACGCAAATCATTTTCAATTGCTTTCACATCATACACAAGATTCAGATTAGAACATGCTTCCAAACAGTCTGGTTAGATATTACTTAGGCCAAGTGAAGGAAATTGGCAAAAACAAAATCAGCAGCAGTGCAGAGACTGCCAGAAGTGACAAACTCTCAACATTAGCAAGACTGAAATATGCCATTCACTGTTCTAACCTTAAACATTACTGTGCAAAAAGTTCCAGCTTCAACTTGCATAACATTAATTCAGATCTGTACCAGCAGTCTCTTTTAAAAAAAATTGCAAACAATCAAAAATCGGCTTTTGTGAAATTTCAGTACTGAAACTTCACTAAATTCCAGCTAACATTTATAAAGAATCATTGCACATTAATATTTTACTTCAGCTCAGTGCAAGTTAAACAAGTAAAATACAGACTCAGTAGGTGTACAAGTTTGTGGAGTTACTGTCCCAGTTTACTTGTCAAAAGGAATCCATCTCACACACCTACAGACTGACTTTAGTCATTCTGAACATAGTTTCCAATTATACTACGTAATGCTACATGGTGAATTTTCTATGACTGGACATGGGTAGAAAGTTAAAATACTGTTTTGAACATATGATTATAAAATCAACATGGACATTTATCCTATGTTAAAATCTGTAAAGATCTCCATCAAATTGTTAAACACAGCTTACACAGCACCTATCAAGCCCAACCAAACAGGACTCAAGAATTGTACAGAACACAGTTTCAGCAACTCAACCAATTACAATATCACTAAATCACATGTGGTAAAAACAAGTTTGAGAGGAAAATTTATGTCACATCCAAGTCAAATAGCAGATTGCATCACAGTTCAAATAAGCTGTATAAAGTAGTCACTACCCATTATGAAATGCCCTCAGACAAATTCCGTTTGCAATGAACTGCATTCCAAATGCTCAGTAACTACCAGAAACCTGATTGGGAACTCATGACTACATGACCCAAAGTATCATTCCTAACTTACAGCTATATTTAATGCTCACCTACAGTCGATGATTTTGCCCTATAATTTGTTAACAGTCAAAATTCAACAAAAGATCAAGAATTTAATAATTGAAATGTAGAAGAGTTCGAAAGTGAAAATATACATCAACTTTTATGATGAATACTTACAATGATAAACAAACCTCTGAGCTACTGGCTGTCCAGGTCCTAAGCACTGGTGGTACACGTTTACAAAATTCAACAACAGGATTGGAAACCCAACTTCCACATTGAGCAAAAAGCAAAACAGTGGGAAAACTAGAGATCCTAAATAATTTTAAAATGTTCAAAAACACTCAAATCAGGCAACAATGAAGAAAAATCATGGCTCATGTTTCAGGTCGTGATCTCCTTTGGTTTACTCCAAATTAATGCAATGGGAATCTAACCACTCTACTGAACTGTTTCTTAAAAGTCATGCAATGGTTCTCCAAAACACAATGACTCGCTATGCTAAACGTTCAAAGGTGATCACAAACACAAATACAATCTCATGTCTATATGCGATCATAACCTTAGATATTGAAAGAGTTTGTCACAGCGCACTTGACACAAGTGGAAAAAGGAAAAAAAATACACCACCCCTCCATTACAAGCCAGGAACTTGTGTTCCATTATTCTCGTTGATTGGTAGCAAGATCACACTCATACCTCACTCTAGTCTATTCAACAAGGCAGTGTTGCTGTTCAACTCTGGTTCAAGAGCCTCAACATCCACCTTCAGGAAGTCAAGAGAATTATTTCTGGAAAGCTGAGACCATCACAGCTCAAGTGAGCTTCTAAGCTGATACACACTGAACCTCCTGACACCTGCAAGAAAGAATCCTCCTCGAAGAACACCATCAGTCAAGAACTTAAAAAGTACTTCAACAAACACGGGGTTTGAAGAATGCTCATGCACCGACCTGAAATCGCAAACATTACTGGAATACACTCTCGCATCTCAAAAGGATAGTCCTACTTCTCAATGGCATATCTCCTTGTTGACCACAAAATGCCAAAATGTCAACTGACCCATGTTGTGAAATCCCAGCTTTCAACCTTTTACTGGAAATACGGACAACCTTCAACAACTTCAGAATGGACCTGGGAAGAGCTGCCCACTAGCTCCACTAAGGAACATAAGGACCACCTCAAATTTAGACTGTGGCCAGTAATTCATGCCATTGTTCGGATACTAAACTTCTTTCCAGAGAGATCCACTCCCAAGGGACCTACAGCATTCAAGGTTAGCTGATACTATTGAATGAATGATTAATTTCAACAGAAATATAACTGCTGTCCACAGTCATTTGAGATGTATATTATCCAAAAATTCTCACCGTTATATAGCTTTGTATGGGGATATCAAATTAGTGTAATTAACAGCCATTCAGTGTAGCAGGGGAGTTGTAGGGTGTAGGTAGTCAATTGCAATGCACAAAACCATTCCTTCAATTACTTCACACAATATTTGAGAGGGTTGCACAGAAAATTAAAAAAACATTTTTGAAGTGCAGCGTTTAAAAATGAAATACTCAGAACTGCAAATGGTAATATTCCTTCTTATTTCAACATGTGCGTGACAAATCAAACCAATTGGAAACAGTATGTTTGCAGTATTTGAATGTATATTTAAGGTGCTTCCCTTTACAGCCATGTGGATTACCTGGAGCATGGGGGAGGGAGCAGGCGATAACTGGAGGAGGAAGAGAGGGAGCTGGGAGGAAAGAAAGGAGGGAGGGAAAAAGGAGAGCAGGGAGGAAGGAGGGCGAAGGATCGGGCTAGGGCGAGTGAGAGTGAGGGGGCGGGTGAGAGCGAGGGGGAGAGACAGCACGGAGGAGGAGGAGGAGGAGACACACTGGGGGTGAGATAATTCCCATCAGCAAGTTGCAAAGCACTTCAGTCAGTAAGCTACTTCTGAAATGTGCCTGCGTAAATTGCTGACAAGCACAATAAACTGCACGCACCTAGCAAGATTCATCAACCTGCTTCTGCAGTGCTTGCTGAAAGGATAAATGGCGACCAAGATACAGAAAACGACTGCCATTGTTGAAGCATCATCGCAATCATCGGAACAGATGAGAAGTCTTAAACCCCCTCAACAACATGGCACTCTGCCATCTCTTGCAGATATGTTTTAATGTTGTTCCAGGAAGTGTAAGATAAATTCTTATACAGTATACTGAATCAGAACCGTCTGCTTCAATTACAAAGAGTCACACTGACACCATGTAATTTTCTGCTGTTTCACACTATAATTAAACACCCATCAGCCCACAAACTAAATTCATGATGCTGTGAGACTCAAATTCAAACATTTGTGTTTTTCTCTTAAAATAAATGGCAATTAAAAAGTCATACAAGCTCAAAGAAAAAAATAAATCTAATGGGGAAAAGTGCAGATTTGTTTCAAGGCCTTCAACTTTAAGAGTTGTTTTTCTTTGTTTTTTTTCAAAACAGAAGTTGTCAGTGGTAGCTATTTTGGGGGTCTTTTAACACAACGAGTCATGCGCTGCTTCTGAATCAGCGGTTCTAGTTTGAGACCCACTTCAGAACCTGATGGCAATGGAAAGTTCATTCATAAAGTGGTCAAACATATTAAGTATCCACCTCTAAATCCTTCAAACCTAAGTCATTGGCAAGCAGCATGAGCAGGAAATAAACCCGGTACACAATGCCATTGGTAGAAAACTGCAGCCTCGATTAGCTGCACACTACATTATGTTGGTTCATAAAACACAGCAAATTGGACTTTGAATGATCTGCAGCACACCATTATAAGTTATAACAAGTGATATATTTTTATTACTTCAATATTAAAGAGACTTTTCATCACTTTTATGAACTGCTAAACTGAAATGAAATTGCCGAGCATAAAGTCCTTTGGTACAACAAATAGTTAAAGGACAAAGTAGTAAAACATGTTGAATCAAGACTTTTGTTATAGTTTAATGTACTTAGGGGATCCAGATTACAGGGATTTCAAGGAATGGGGCAGAAGAAAGTAAAAGATGAATTTTCTAATCTTTCAAGATTCACTTCTAATTTGAAGAAAACTAAGCCTTCATCTGACAAATAAGACTCAGTAGTCTGTATTACTATTAGAGAGGAACCTCAGTTATCCGAATATCAATTATCCGAAAATCAGATTATCCAAACGGTGATCTCGAGGTCCCGATAGAAACATTACAAACATTACATTTCCAACAGCGATCGCATCTTTTATTTACAGTAATTAAACAGGCACTTTCTCCACATGACTAACCTCCCGCCCCCTCTCTCTCCCCATACTTTCCCTGGAGTTCTACAGAGGAGGGTACATTAAACACCCCCTTCCCCAGATAATCTCTGTAATATTGTCCTGTGACAGGTTCCACGTTTGCCCTATAAAAAGTTGCAGTAAAAACATGTGCGTGTGTGTTTGTGCGTGCGCACACACGGTTTGGAGACTTACGCCACAAAGGCAGCAGCAGCCCTGTTGTTGGTGTATAGTCCGGCTGCCCCGGAGAGGGGGTAGGTGTGGACTGCCTTGGGGGCGGGGGTTGTTCAATGGGATTGGGGGTGGGCAGAGGGTGATGTTCGACAGCACTGGGGGCAGGCAGGGGGATGGTGTCGGATGATATTTGGGGTCGGGTAGGGGGCGATGGGGGTGGTGCTGGATGGGGTTGGGGGACTGGGGGCGGTGTTGGATGGGATTGGGGACAGGCAGGGGGCAGTGTTGGCGGCAGGAAGAGGCCGTGTTGGACAGGGCTTGGGGTCGGGAGGAGGGGGCCTGCAGGGGATGGGAGCTGTGTTGGATGGAGTTAGGGGGCGGGCAGGGGCTGGTGTTGGGAGTGGGGGTGTGTGATGGCGGTATTGGGGGTTGGCAGGTGCTCACGCGCGATGTGTTGTTGTCTCATCTCCTGAATGGGGCGCAGGTTTTAAAAACTCCAAGCCCCAGAGGAAAGGCATTTAATGAACTAACCGAGTAATCGATTATCCGAACGAAATACTGCCCACCAATCTCGTTCGGATAACCAAGGTTCCCCTGTATTTATCAGGCTCTAAAGTACTGCATAATCAACGGAAGTAGTTGAGCTGCTTTTGCTTTTGCACAGAGCCAGCATGTCGACAAAGGGCTGAATGGTTTCCTGCACTGTAACATTTCGATTTTTCTGACTATACTCTAGCTCAATGTTGAACACAAATAAAATTCCAACCCAAAAATATGATTAGTGTATGGTATTGGTTATGGATCAGGCCAGACCTCCCTCAAAACATTTCAAGAAAGTAGCCCCAACCGTGACTTTGCTATTTGTGTTAAGCAGGTAAAACGTATCCAGGAGTGATGCAGCTGGCCCAACCATTTAGTTTTAAACAAAACAGAATTTATTGGCAAGATTACCAATGAAACACAAACAAAAGAGAACAGAGTATAGAATTATTTAACCTATCCGAAAAACCACATTATCCCAACTTAACGCTGCTGCTCCAAATACTTGAAACAATCCCCATAAAGACCCCTGGACACAAAACAACCTGGATGAGGGTGTAGAAGGGTTAGTAAATTTGCAGATGACACTATGGTCGGTACAGTTGTGGATAGTGTCGAAGGATGTTGTAGGTTATAGAGGGACATAGATAAGCTGCAGAGATGAGCTGAGAGGTGACAAATGGCATTTAATGCAGAAAAGTGTGAGGTGATTCACTTTGGAAGAGGTAACAGGAATGCAGAGTACTGGGCAAATAGTAAGATCCTTGGTAGTGTAGCTGAGCAGAGAGATCTCAGTGACCATGTACATAGATCCCTCAAAGTGGCCACCCAGGTTGATATGGCTGTCAAGAAGGCACACAGTGTGTTAGCTTTTATTAGTAGAGGGATCGAGTTTCAGAGCCATGAAGTCATGCTGCAGCTGTACAAAACTCTGGTGCGGCCACTCTTGAAGTATTGTGGCAGTTCTAGTCACTGCATTATAGGAAGGATGTGGAAGCTTTAGAAAGGGTTCAGAGGAGATTTACTAAGATGTTGTCTAGTATGGAGGGAAGATTTTACGAGGAAAGGCTGAGGGACGAGGCTATTTTTGATAGAGAGGAGGAGGTTGAAAGGTGGCTTAATTGAGACATATAAGATAATCAGAGGGTTAGATAGGGTAGACAGAGAGAGACTGTTTCCTAGAATGGTGATGGCTAGCACAAGGGAGCATAGCTTCAAATTGAGTGGTGATAGATGGAGGACAGATGTCTGAGGTAGCTTCTTTACTCCGAGTAGTAGAGGTGTGGAATACACTGCCTGCAACAGTTGTAGACTCGCCAACTTTACGAGATTTAAATGGTCACTGGATAGGCATATGGACAAGAATGGAACAGTGTAGGTTAGATAGGCTTCAGATTGGTTTCACAGGGCTGAAGGGCCCGTGTTCAAACAGTGTCTCACAGGAGAGAGGGAGAGCGAACGAGAGCGAGAAAGAAAGAGAGAGAGAGAGACCGTTCAATGTTTATGTTACCAGTCACGTATCTGAGACAATCATATCTCTGATCATAACCCATCGAGGTTTGTGGAGAGATTTAAGGACAAACATTCCAGACTGTTTAAATGGAGCTTCCTATTAGAGCCATTCAATTTGAAAATGGCACATCTGGCAGGACAAGAAAATTTGATTGTTAACACATTTGTGACACTTGATAAATGGAGGTGTTCAGTGACAGGAGTAACACAGACTGGAAAAAATGTATAGGGCAACCTCGATTATCCGAATGAGATGGGTGGGCACTATTTCGTTTGGATAATTGATTATTTGGTTAATCGATTCAATGACTTTCCTCTGGACCTCGGAGTTTTCTATTAAGTCTGCTCCCTATTCAGACTAGGCAGCATCACAACTCGTGTGAGCCCCCACCCTCACCTGCCCCCAATCCCATCCAATACCTCCCCCCATCCAACAACGCCCAACCCCGTCCAACCCTGCCCACCCCCAAAGCTTCCTCAAGTAGATCAACCCGGACACTTTGGGGCCTGTGTCTTTATGACCTTCTGGGAAAAAAAACGACAACCTAAACTTGTTAAAGGAGTAGCATCATCACATAATACAACGTCACGGTTAAATATCCATATTGGGCCTCGGTAACTAACTAACCAACTACTCTATCCATTGACTTTAAGGCTTCAATACTTCAAAACTCATGATAAACATTTGATTTTCTGCTATCCCCTGTTCAATATTTATCCAATTAGTAAACTTAAGGTAGTACCTATAAGTTTTTTTAAAATATTTTTATTTCAAAAATATACTTTATTCATAAAATACTTTGATGATCTGTACAATTGGATATGCCATACATATATGTAAACATTCCATTTCTGTGCATACCGAAACAGAGTAATCATTCCTATTTACAGGTCTGTACGACTACATTTTTAGCTGAGGCATCAGCAGAGCCCAAATGACTGCGTGGACTCCCTGTTCTTCTTAGACAGACAGATGTTACAGTGGTCCTTCCCCACCACGCCTTGACAACAGCTGCCCCAAGCTTCAGCGCGTGCCTCAACACACAGTCCTGGACCTTGGAATGTGCCAGTCTGCAACAGTCAGGATCAACTCCTTCAGCTGGAAGATCAACAGGTTTCGGACCGCCCAGAGAGCGTCCTTCACCGAGCTGATGATCCTCCAGACGCAGTTGATGTTCGTCTCAGTGTGCGTCCCGGGGAACAGACCGTAGAGCACGGAGTCCCGCGTCACAGAGCTGCTCGGGGCGAACCTCGACAAACACCACTGCATTCCTCTCCAGACTTCCCCTGCATAGGCATATTCCAGAAGGTGTGAGACAGTCTCATCCCCACTGCAGCCACTTCGAGGGCAGTGTGCAGTGCGGCAGAGAGTCCAGGCATGCATAAAGGACCTCACAGGCAGAGCCCTTCTCACCACCAGCCAAGCCATGTCTTGGTGCTTGTTGGAAAGTTCTGGCGATGAGGCATTCTGCCAAATGGCTTTGACAGTCTGCTCAGGGAACCACTCGACAGGATCCGCCCTCTCCTTTGCCCGAAGGGTCTCAAGGACACTACGTGCTGACCACTTCCTGATGGACTTGTGGTCAAAGGTGTTTTCCTTCATAAATTTCTCCACCGAGGACAGGTGGTACGGAACGGTCCAACTACTCGGAGCGTTCCGCGGCAGCGAGGCCAGGCCCACCCTTCGCAACACCGGGACAGGTAGAACCTCAGTACGTAGTGACACTTGGTGTTTACGTACCGGGGATCCACGCACAGCTTGATGCAGCCACACACAAAGGTGGCCATCAAGGTGAGGGTGGCATTGGGCATGTTTTTTCCCCATTGCACAGGTCTTCGTACACTGTGTCTCTCCTGACCTGGTCCATCTTTGATCTCCACATGAAGTGGAAGATGGCCCAGGTAACTGGGGCTGCACAGGTTCTGGGGATAGGCCATTCCTGTGGCACATAACAATACTGAGAGTACCTCACACCTGATGACCAGGTTCTTCCTGGCAATGGAGAACGACCGTTGCTCATATCTGCCTAGTTTGTCTCATTTCCTGATCCGCTCCTCCCAGGTTTTGGCGCACGCCCCAGCCCCCCCGAACCAAATACCCAGGACCTTCAGGTGGTCGGTCCTGACTGTGAGAGGGATAGAGATTGGTCGGCCCAGTTCCTGAAAAGCACGGCCTCGTTCTTGCCTCGGTTTACCTTGGCCCCCGAGGCTCGCCCGAACTGGCCACAAAAGCACATGAGTCTGTGCACGGACAGCGGATCCGAGCAGAAAACGGCGACGTCATCCACGTACAGGGAGGCCTTAACCTGCAGGCCCCCACTGCCAGGAACAGTCACTCCTCTCAAGCTCGCATCCTTCCTGATGGATTCGGCAAATGGCTCTACGCAACACACAAAAAGGCAGGAGAGAGAGGGCAGCCCTGCCTGACTCCAGATCTTACAGGGAAGCTGCTGAAAATGTGTTGCTGGTTAAAGCACAGCAGGTTAGGCAGCATCCAAGGAACAGGAAATTCGACGTTTCGGGCCAGAGCCCTTCATCAGGAAAGCTATCTGATTCCCACCATTGATTGAGACTGCACTGACAATGTTGGTGTAGAGCAGTCTGATCCAATTACCGATTCCCTCCCCAAAGCCCATTTTGGAGAGGACATCCCTCATATGTATGCGATATCCTGTCAAAGGCTTTCTCCTGGTCCAGGCTGATGAGGCAGGCGTCCACCCCCCTGTCCCACACGTAGGCAATCATATCTCGGAGGAGTGCGAGACTCTCAGCACAGGTTTGGTCAGGGTGGATCACCGATCCCAGAGCAGAACTGACCCAGTTGGCGATGACCTTTGACAAGATTTTGCAGTCTGTGTTTAACAGTGAGATTGGTCTCCAATTTCTAATTTCCTCCCTCTCCCCCTTCTGCTTGTAGATGAGGGCGATGATGGATTCACTCATGGTACCTGCCTGAAGCATACTGACCTACACCTCCAGCAGGTCCTGGCCAATCAAGTCCCAAACAGCAGAATAGATCTCGACCAGTAAGCCATCGCTTCCGGGAGTTTTATTCTTTTCGAAGGACTTGGTCAGCTCATCCAGAGATAGCGGCTGGTCCAGCCTCTCTCATGCTCCGTCATCTAAGACCTCCGTGATAGAGGACAGGAACGACTGGGAGGCCGCGCTGTCGGTTGGCTTCGAGTCATACAGACCGGCATAGAAGGATTTGCTGGTCCTCATGACGTCAGCCTGAGATGATGTTACAGAGCCATCTTCTTCCTTCAGGCTGCTGAGTACGGAGCCCTCTTTGTGCACCTTCTGGAAGAAGAAACATGAGCACGTTTCGTACTGCTCCACAGAGCAGACTCTGGACCAGAAGAATATCTTGGAGGCCTCTGAGGTAAAGAGCGAGGCTTGCTGGCCCTTCACCTCCTTGACATCAACCCCCAACGTCTGCAGCAGGAGCAGGTTCTGCATACTTTCCTGGAGTTGGGACAGTTTTCCCCGTCTTTCTCTCGCCTCCTGAACACCTTTGAGGATGAAGAACCTCTTGATGTTCCCTTTTACTGTTTCCCTCCAGTCCGCTGGGGACTCAAAGAGGGGCTTCACGATTCTCCAACCTGCGTAATCCCTCGAGCTCCTCGATGTTTCCCGGGGTCAACAGCTTAGTGTTCAGTTTCCACGTTCCCCTACCAGCCTGCTGCTCAGCCTGTAGGTGACAGTCAGCCAGCAGGAGGCAGTGGTCAGAGAAGAACACCGGCTTGATGTCGGTGGTTCTGACCGAAAACATTTGGGACACAAACAGGTGAGCAGATAGACCCGTGACTAGGTGTATCTACGCTGCGCTCCGTCTCCAGGGGTGCTGAAGACGTCGTGCAGCTTGGCATCTTTGACCGTTTCCATCAGGGCTCTGGACGTGGCATCCAGTTTACTGTCCCCTCCCACCCCGCCGGATCGTCCATCTACATCAATGATACAGTTGAAGTCTCCAGCCAGAATGACCAGCCTGGACATAGCCAGCAATAGTGGAAGCTGTTGCAGGACGGCCAACCATTCACTCTTACCCGCTGGGACGCACACGTCGATTAGTCTCACGGGAGCGTTTCTGTATGTAACATCCGCGATGAGGAGGCGGCCGCCCATCACCTCCTTAACCTTGGAGATGGGGAAGTTGCCTCCTCGCAACAGAATACCCAGGCCTGAGGAGCGGTTACCATTGCCCCCCCCAACCAAACTAATGGCCCATAGGTCCACAAGCTTGACCATCTCCTGTAACTGCTGAGGTGTGGTATCCTACACTCCTGCAGAAACAGGACATTGGCCAGGAAAGCCAGCATTGAAACACATCCCGCAGATTTTATGCTGCGCACGTTAATACTTGCAACTTTTATCCCCATTTTTAACAAGTTGTTAGGTTACTCGTGTCCATTTGCCGCTGGTCCTGCCCCTATGCAGTAGCTGTCTGCATACCCATGGTGAACACAAAGTGCTGGACCCTCGCAGGGCTGAGGTAGTTGTCCAGCTCCTCACTGGGCCCATTTGCCTGCTCCGGTGTCATTGGGCCGGGACCAGTTCCACGCTGTCTGCTTCCTCTGATAGCAAAGCTGGAGGGTGGGTGATGGATGTTCCCAATGGCATCAACCCTCAGGGTTACCTTGACCTGTCGTTTGCTGGTCCAGAAGCTGAAAGGGTCAACCACATCAGTGCTTTCTCCCTCAACCTGCACATATCTTCTCAGGAACGTCAGGACATCGGTTGCTGGAACATAGGGGTTGTACATGTGGATCGTAACAACCCGACTTCTCTGTGCAGGAAGCACACACAACAGGACTGCGGACAAAATGGAGAACAGCGACTCCCCTTCCTTTTCCTTGAAGACCTTCAGGAGCTGCTTGCATTGCTTCATGCTCCTGAAGGTGACGTCAAAGTAGCCTGCCCCAGAGAAATCCTGCAGGCAGTACACGTCCGCTGCGGCGAACCCACAGCACTCGAGCAAAATCTTCTTGACGATCACCATCCGATTAACCTGTGTACACTCCTCCACCTTCTTGACAGTCACCCTGACTATGTTGCGAACGCCCTGGCCCGGGGTGCGGGCAGCTGTTGAGGCCATAGCTCTGAGGTTGGCTGGTCCCTGAATTGGCGTTAGGCCGAAGCCAGCATGAAGATCCACCAATAGCAGGTCAGCACAACAAAACAATCCTCCAACGTCCAATCACCATCAGCGATGATCTCCACTAGCTCTGATGACTTGCAAAACTGCTAAGAACAGATACTACACTTGATTTTAGCCAAAAGTTAGTTCACACTGAGAAATCAAAATTGAACCCATAATTCGGAACTACATAATTCACAACAATCCTACAGTTTCATGAAACCACTTCTCTGTTCAGATATGACTCAACAAAAGTAGCTTCTTGAACTTTGGAAGGAAGCAGATTGAAAAAAATTATTTTCTTATTAGATGATTGGTCCCAGTCTTGCACAGTAACTAGTTCAGGATGAGCAAAGCATACTTCATTCAGAGGTAACTTCTCTCGCACTTACAATATGGAAATTGGCTCGAGCAGGAAACAAATCCTTTTTGGTCCAGGACACAGTAATCGAGAAAACTATTTTCACTTGCAAATTACAGACAAAATACTTGCACATGGAAAATTAAAGCATCCCTACCCGGTAACATTTCCAACTTACTCAGCAGATGCATCTGTTCAACACGAAGAATTGTCGAGCACTGGAAAGAAGTGGTAGAATGCTGGATCAGTCTTCGTCCCACTGAAGTGCACAGCTGGAGTTGTGCTATCTTGAAGGTTCTAAGTGAATAAAAGATGATGTTACCAGATTGCTAGGTTTATTTTAAAATAGTCATAAATGGCATATCGGTGGAATTTTGGAGATAGCCATTAGTGTACTTAATGTCAACTGTGGGAAATCAATCTTCCTCCACAATACGTTGGGAGTTTCAGGATGCTGTGTTAGCAGTTCATCTACAAGCTGATGAAAACCTGCCTCTTTCACCAATGACACACAATAACACTTTAAAAACTAATTATTTGTTAGACTGTGGACTTAAAAATGGGAAAGTATACTGATTTAAACAGGAGATTGTGGAAGATGCTTTTGTGAAAAGATTAGCTTAACAGAACTCATTGAATAAAGCAACATTCTACATGCACAGCAAAAACAGGAGAAGGGAAGCTCAACACCCTGATTCTGTCGGTGTGTTCAGAACAGTTATGCCAGTGAGAACAGAGATTGATTTTTCACCCAGGACAGTTCAGGAGTGCTCAGCATAGCAACAACTTCTTGACCGGTTCCTGTGCAAATGGCTACATCGGAAACATCCAGCCTGACAAGGTGAAAACAACTCTCCCTCACTTCCCCTTCTGTGAGTGGAGTAGTAAAAGTACATTGCAGGCAGCTAGCTACTCTCTCCCCCTGCAAATTCCCTTATGGAAAGCAAAAAGGGAAAACCAGATAGACTGAAAGAGTGAACCCTCAACCAACGAAAGCTTGATTTAGAATTTAATCGGTCCACACTTTCACATCCTCCTCAAAAAGGCAAAAGGAATCAAAAGGGAACTGAAGGAAAACATATCGTGGTTTGCAATCCAGAATGATGCCAGAAATGCTTCACTGTCTTTTTTGCTCCTTACCAACCCATAACACATCCATCTAATCTTGTCTCTGTACCTGATCTTCAATGCACTACTCAGAGTCATGACACACTTCCTTGTGACAGGCTCACAACCACTAAACTCTCCTGTCAAGGTTTTCTTACAGTAATCTAGATTCCTATCTGCTACATTAAAACAGGACACTGTACTCAATGGCCTGTTCTGAGGGACAGTTAGCAAGACAAACTCAGCTGGAGAACTAATAACTTGACCAAAAGGTGCTCTTTGGATTGCCTGAAACCTGGTCTTGGAGTGCAGAAAGTTGTCTGAAACTGAGTGGAGGAATCTCTATACATGTGTTTTTTTTTGTTTTGGGGTGAGGGGTAGGCTAATGGCTGCACTAAAGCTCTGGGACGTTGCCAGAAAAATTCATTTGGAAAGTCCACAGCTCAACGCCTTCTGCCATGATAGGCCAAATATCTGGTCTGGCCTACATGTTACGCCAAGCCCTCAGGAGCATGGCTAACTCATTTTCTTTTATTAATCGCTCTCAGGATGGGGAAGTCTCTGGCTAAGCAAGTATTTTTTTGCCCATCCTAATTGTCAAGGGTCAACCACATTACTGTGGATGTGGAGTCACATCTAGGCCAGACCAGGTAAGGATGAAAGATTTTCTTCCCCAAAGGATACTAGTGAACCAGATGGGTCTTTCTGACTATCAACAATGGTTTCATGATCATAATTAGACCCTCAATTCTACATTCTTCATTGAATGCAAACTCAAACTATCTGTCATGGTGAGATTTGAACCCGGGTCCCTAGAACATGAGCTGAATTTCTAGATTAGTGATAACAGCGCTGGGCCATTGCTTGCCCGATGCCCTATGAAGTGGCCGAGCAGGCCACACAGTTCAAGGGTAAATGCCACAATACCTGCATCCCAAAGGATTAAAAACACTACAAGAAAGTGTCTGTTCTAAGGAACCAGAGAGAGTTTTTGCCACGCTCTTGAGAAATGGCAAAAACAAGCCAACACTCTCTCCTTTCATTATTTAGGTCTGAACTCTTCTAAAGCTGAAGCTGAGACACCCTGTGGGATACGTGGCAACTTTGCCCATCCATTGCAACCCGTTTCTAGCACACTGCTTTAAATTTTGTCAGCATCGGAGGTTCACACCAATATCCAATGGTGGACAAATCAGAACGCGGAACATCTAAACGGTGTATCCAGAACTTCAAGCATATGAAAAGTTAGAAGAATGTAGTCATGCTGGGTGCACATGCTGTTTAGTAGCTAAGGAGATCATAAAAGTGCTTTGTACATCCCTGCTCTGATAAGAACTCAAAGCAATAATAATTTCTGATGGGCTTAACCTGGATCATATCATGCTGCCAATAACAGGTTGTTTCATTACAAAACTGGTTTTATACAGAATTTAGCTGACACATTAGTGGTTGCGAGTGGGGTGCTGGAAAAGCACAGCAGTTCATGCTGCCTGACCTGCTGTTCTTTTCCAGCAACACACTCGACTTTGATCCCCAGCATCTGCAGTTCTCATGTTCTCTACATTGCTGCTTGCTTCAGTTTACTGATTAATTAGCACTCAAAAATAACCACTCTTCTTAAATGTGGATTACATCAGGATACACAAATTTCCAATACTTCCGATTTGCATAAATGGTGTGTGAAGGCTTCAGGACCCCTGGAACAACCTTGCAGTTATGACAGTTTGCTGCATATTTCTGAGTGTAAATAGCCCAGTGTGGGAAAAGTTAGAACGCTCTACAAAGAAAATCTTGAGAACAGATGGACATGAAAAGATGATGGTAGAATAGTCATTACCTGGCGAAATGAAGTCAGAGTCTGTTTATATAAATGACTACAATGTACAGCAGTACTTGGTGGCAATACTTAATAAATAATGTTACTCTGAAGTCAAAACCTAAAGACATTTCTTGACTTTGCCCTCTCCTTGAATGGTCTATCTTGAACCCAATACATAGTGGCATTAAACGACATGGTAAAACATGGTGGCAGCAATGGAATACACAGTCGAGCAAATTGTGCAACAGGGAAAATTTACTATTACACCAAAGATTGTTGAAGAGAAGAATGCAACCAAATTTATGTTCCAAGTATGGTCTTAAGTCCAACTAGCAGCCAGAAGAATGAGCATTGAAGAGCTGTTGTGAAGGAAAACTCTTCCAGAGAAACCATCAGGACATACTGGTGTTTGGTGATACCCTGCCAGTCATGCCTGGTTTCACTCCCATTGAGTAGGTAACTCCTGCTGTTAGGTTGGTAACTGGGTAGGATGTTGCAATGGATAGGCCTTTCCTTGTTGCCTAAGGTACGATCGCTGCTGCTTGGGTACTTTGCTTTTACAGCCATTTATAATCAGATAAAGAAAAAAAGTCTAAATCTGGTCACATGGTGTCGACTCAAGCATAAAAGTTCCTCTGGCCAAAATCAAGTGAACACTAGAGCAGACATTTCTCACACAATTAAAAGAATTGAACCTTAGTGCATGAGAGCTTTGAGAAAGTGGAACACAGATCCACTGGAAGTCCTTCAGCTATGTCAAAAAAGAACTGTCTTAATTTAAAAAAACTTTCCAGAAGTAATGGCCGTTCCAGAGCAGGAATGCATAGAATTATGTTAAGCATTCCTACACCAAAACATCGCCTGCATGGGGACATGGCTAACTAAACAGTCTCAACAACTGAGTTCATAAAAGGATATTATTAGGCAGCAAGTACCCAAGCAGCAGCGATCGTACCTTAGGCAACAAGGAAAGGCCTATCCATTGCAACATCCTACCCAGTTACCAACCTAACAGCAGGAGTTACCTACTCAATGGGAACGAAACCAGGCATGACTGGCAGGGTATCACCAAACACCAGTATGTCCATTCAGGGCACATGCTCAGGTCACCAAATCAATTGAATTTCTAATCTGCCAGCAGATAACCAGCAAAACAAGGGCAAAATTTATACAATTAAAAATAGGAGTTTGGGTAGTGCTGTAGAACAAAGAGACCTAGGGGCTCCAGTACATAATTCTTTGAAATTTGCTTCACAGCGTGGTTAAGAGGTCATTAAGCACATTTGCCTTCATTGCTCACACCTCTGAGTATAGGGTTTGGGACATCATATTGAGGTTGTACAGGACATTGATGAGGTCCCTTCTGGGGTACTATGCTCAGTTCTGGATACTCTACAATAGGAAGATTATTATGCTGAAAAGGGTTCAGGAGAGATTTATCAGGATTGTGCCAGAATGGAGGGTTTGAGTTCTAAGGAGAGCTAGATAGGCTAGGATTTTTTTCACTGGCAGGCAAGTTGAGAGGTGACCTTATAGAGACTTCTGAAATTTTGAGGGGTATAGATAAGGTGAATGATTTCAAGACTAGGAACATATTTTTAAGATAGAGGAGGAAGCTTTTTGGAAAAATAGACTTTTTTAAAAAACATAGGCAGTGGCTCATGTGTGAAATGAACTTCTAGAGGAGGAGGCAGATGCAGATACTGATACAATGTTTAAAAAGACATTTGAACAAGTACATGAATAAGAAATGTTTGGTGGGGGGGATATGAGCCAAGTGCAGGCAAGTGGGACTAGCTTAGTTTGGGATTATGTTCAGCAAGCACTGGTTGGACCAAGGGGTCTGTTTCCATGCTATATGACTATCAACTTTACCTTAAGTTTTTCTAGATCTGGTCACAGAATTTCTCAATCTAGTCAGCACTGCTGTCAGATCAGGTCAAAAACTCAGGGTAGGAAAAAACAAAAAAAAACATGGTGCAACACCTCAATGAGATAGTGCACTGGAAATTAACCTCATTTCCTTGTGGAGTCATCACAAAAGTTCAAGATTTTAAGGACTACAATTCGCCAATTTACCTGTTTTTCAGACCTAAGTTAACAGAAATCATGGACTTGTTCTCTGTATTTAACATTTAGAAATAATACTTGAGCTGCAGTTAAAAAAAAAAAGAGCTTCTGACATATAACTCTACTAGTTAAAACTCTAATCCTGCCCCTTTTCAAATTATCCCTCTACACACATTAAAAAAAGGTTGCAGGGAAAGACTGGAAGGGAGTTGCTGAGATCAGTTAGAACGCTATAATGTTCTGTCCCTAAAACGCGATTTTCCAATAACACAGGGCTGCACAAGAATGCAACCATTGCGTTATAGAAGAACTGACTGTGTAACTACCATTATCATGTACAATAGCATTTGGTAGTGACATATAACAAAGTGTTACTTTGAAATCCAAGCCTAAAGACAGCTTTTGACTTTGTCATCTCCTTGACTGGTCTGTCATAAACCAAACTCAGTATGGCATTAAACATGATAAAATTGTAACTTGCAATTTACCTTTTGTTGCTTATATTAATTATTCTTAGCTGAACAGTTAGTGCCTTTGAGAACGTGTATGGGGTATAAGCAGACAGGGAAAGAGTTGAATTGAGTTTGTGAAGCAAGAGATTCAGCTGAGCATCACTCAGATCAGTTAAGTACTTACAGTTAACAATGACATACTGGAGACAAGGGTAATGGGTTAACAAGTTGGAAAAACAGTCATTATGTCAAGCCATTTAACAATATTGGAAATATTCAGTTTGCGAGGTCAACTAACAAGGGGAAATTATCCATTGTACTAATCCAGTTAACAAGACTAAGAACATTTGTTGTATAACAGTAAAGGGCTTGGTCTCTGCTATTGATACTCACTGATTGTAACAGTCACCCAATTAATATGTATGTTGCCTCATCTGGATGCTCCTCCCTGTAAAATGCCTATATAGTTCATTGAGAAACTGCTGCTCCATATAAGACAGAGAACTCATGTCCCTGTGCACATAGGTGAGCATTATTCTGGACCCTGGAGGCAGAGACAAAGATGGAGGTAAAACCATACTGTCTCTCTGAGCATTTTGCTTCAACTGAGGGGGAGGGGAAATGGGACGACACCTTCAGTACAGTAAAAAAATGCAAGGTGCTTCACACAAGTCTTAGCAAACAATGTGACACAGATATATAAACAGCAGATATTAAGACAAGCTCAGCTAAACAGATTTTAAAGAGCATGTTGCTGAGAGAAAGAGGAAGATACTGGGAGAGTCTAAGGAAGGGACTCTGAGCTTAGGGCTAAAAGAACTAAATACTGCTGGCTAAATATTTGTCTTCCCTTATGGCTGTATATTACTCTTCACACTTCATCCATTTGCTTAAATTTGAATGCGCAATGGTCTAGAGGACAAAAAAAAATGAAACCTTTTATTCACTCGTGTAATGTGGGGGGGAAATCGCTGGCTAGCCAGCATTTATTGCCTGTCCCTTGAGAAAGTGGTGCTGAGCTGCCTTGAACCACTGCAATAAATATGCTGTAGGTTGACCCATAATACCCTCGCGTAGAGAATTCCAAGATTTTAACCCACCAACAGTAAACATATGGCAATATATTTCCAAGCCAGGATAGTGAATGGCTTGGAGGGGAACATGCAGGTGGTGGGGTTCCCATTTATTTGCTGCTCTTGTCCTTCTAGATGGAAATGGTCATGGTTTGGGAAGGTGCTTTCTTAGGATTGTTGATGAATTTCTGTAGTGCATCTTGTAAATACTACACACTGCTGCTACTGAACATTGGTGGAGGGAGTGAATGCTTGCAGACATGGTGCTAATCAAGCAGGTTGCTTTGTCCTGGATGGTGTCAAGCTTGAGCATTGCTGTAGCTGCACCATCCAGACAAAAGGGGGAGAATTCCATCACACTCCTGACTTGTGCCGTGTAGATGTCGGGACAGGCTTTGGGCAGTCAAGAGGAGAGTTGCTTACTGTGGTATTAAGAACACAGGAATAAGGAGCAGGTGTAAGCAATTCAACCCCTCAAACTCACTCCACCATTTAACATGACCATGGCTCATTTTATTTTGGTCTCAATTCCACTTGCCTGCCTGCACTCTATTTCCTTTGTCCTATTTTCATCAAACATAGCTAATTCTTTCTTGAATCTGCTGATTGATTTTACCGCCAATGCACTCTGAGCTCCATAGATTCACAAGCCTCAGAAGTCTTAAACCTTCCTCCTCTCACTCAATATCCATGACCTCTTGTTTGAGACTGTCGCACAAGGGGGAATCATCAGTTCAATGTCCACCTTACCAATTCCCTTTAGCATTTTATATACCTCAGTCAGATTCCCCCGACTCACATTTCTCAATTCCTAGCCTCTGACCTGCTCTTCTTTGCCGCTGTGTTTATGTGGCAAGTTCAGTTGTGTTTCTGGTCAATGGTAACACCAAGACCAATGTTGGTGGGGGATTCAGTGATGGTAACACCAATGACTAGATGGTGTCTTATTGGAAATGGTCATTGCCTGGCATTTGTGCAACATGACTGTTACTTGCCACTTGTCAGCTGAAGCCTGAATGTTATCTAGATCTTGCTGCATTTGGGCATGGACTGCTATTGTACGTGAGGAGTTGTAAATGGTGCTGAACATTTGCTGATTGCACAACGTCTCCACATACGATCTTATGAAGAAGGGAAGATCTTAGTGAAGCAACTGAAGATGGTTTGACCTTAGACACTATCCTGAGGATTGCCTGAAGGGACGTTCTAGAACTGAGGTGACTGACCTCCAATAACTGCAACCATCTTCCTTTGTGCCAGGTATGACACCAACCAGCAAGAGATTCCCCCCGATATTCATTGATTCCAGTCTTGCTCGAGTTCCTTGGTGCCTCACCCTGTTCAATGTGGCATCGATGTCAATGACGGTCACTTTTGCCTGACCTCCAGAATTCTGTTCTTTTTGTCCATGTTTAAACCAAGGCTATATTCAGGTCAGCAGCTAAGTGGCCTGGTGGAACTCAAACTGGGCATTACTAAGCAAGTGATAGCCCTATTCATGACACCTTCCACTATTTCACTAATGATCAATAGCAGACTGGCAGTATTTGTCCACGTTGAACTTGTCCTGCTTTTGCTGTACAGGATGCAACTGAGCAATTTCCTGCATTGCTGGGTAAATGCCACTATTGTACCTGTACTAGGACAGCTTGGTTAAGGGAACGGCAAGTTCTGGAGCGCAATGTTGTCATAGCATTCTCAGTGTCCCATGCTTCAACCATTTCTCGATATCATGTAGAATGAGTCAAATTGGATGAAGACTCATATCCAAAATGACTGGGGACCACTGGAGGCAGAAATCGATTATCCATCTGTCACTTACGGCTGAAAATTGCTGCAAATGCTTTAGTCTCATCTTTTGCACTGATGTATTGTGCTCTCCCATCACTGAGGATTGGGATATTTGTGGAGCTTCCTCCAGTGAGTTGATTATTGTCCTCCACCATTCATGATCCATGTGACAGGACTGCAGAGCTTAGATCTGATCCATTGGTCATGGATCGCTTAGTTCTGTCTATCATTAGCTGCTTGTGCTGTTTGCCATACAAGTAATCCCGTTTGGGAACTTCACCAGATTGACACCTCATTTTTAGGAATACTTGGTACTGCTCCTGGGATGCCCTCCTGCACTCTCCATTGAACTTGGATTGATCCTTTGGCTTCATAGTAATGGTTGGTGGGAGATATGCCAGACCATGAGGTTGCAGATTTTGCTGATGTTGATGGCCTCACCGCCTCATGGATACACAGTCAAGTTGCTAGATTGGTTTGAACTTTATCCCATTTAGTGCGGTGATAGTGTCATAAAACACAATGGACGGTGTCCTCAATGTCATCTCCACAAGGAATGTGCAATGGTCACTTTTACCAATATTATCATTGGTAGATGAGTTTGCAGCCAACAGGTTTGTAAAAAATGAGGTCAAACATGCTTTTTACTCTTGTTGGTTCCCTCACCACTTGCCACAGACCCAATCTGACAGCTACACCTTTAAAGGCTGATCAGCTCGAACAGTAGTGCTGCTACCAAGCCATTCTTGGTGATGGACATTGAAATCCTCCACCCAGTAGACATTTTATGCTCTTGTACCCTCTGCTTGCTCCAAGTGTTGTTCAACATTGAGGAGCCTAGTTTCATCAGTTGAGGGAGGACAGCATGTGGTAATCAGCAGGAAGTTTCCTTGTCCACACTTAACCTGAAACCATGAGGCTTCATGTGTCCGCAGTCAATGTTGAGGACTCCAGGAAAACTCCTCGCTGACTGCATACCATGGTGCTTCCATCTTTACTGGGTCTATCCTGCTGGTGGAACAGAACATATCCAGGGATGGTGATGGCAGTATCTAGAACATTGTCCTTAAGGTATGATTGTGTGACTAAGACTATGTACAGGCTATTGCTTGGCTAGTCTGAAAGATAACTCACCCAATTTTGACTCTAGCCCCCTGATATTCGTCAGAAGGACTCTGCAGAGTCAACAGGGCTGTTTCTGCCTGTGTCTTTTTTGGTGCCTAGGTTAATGTCAGGTGACCTATTCCAGTTTCATTTCTTTGTTGAGACTTCACAGCAATTGATACAATTCAGTTACATGCTGTACCATTTCAGAGGGCATTGCTGTGGTTCTGGAGTGACGTGTAGTCCAGACCAGGTGAGGATGGCAGATTTCTTTCCCTAAAGGACATTATTGAGCCAGATAGCTTTATAACAATCAACAGTGGCTTCATGGTCATCAGTAGATTAATTCCCGATATTCACTGAATTCAAACTCAAGATTCAAAACAGGTCCCAGAACAGAAAACAGGTAGTATCAGCTTACCTTAGTGGATTCTAAATTAATTATTGCTCTAAATGAATAGTCTCACAATATACCACTAGGCCACTATCATCTCCCCTTTTGAGTGTTATGGTCATGTATTAGGTTACTGGTTACTCAGTCTTTTAAAGAAATTAGCCCTGACCTGATCAGGCTTTCCTCAGAGGATGCAGTCCTTAAACTAAATGATCATTTTAGCAGATCTTATTTACCCTCTCCAATGTTCTGATATTCATTTTACAATAGAGTAGAATCATTCTCAGAATTACAACTGTACCAAGGTTCAAAATGACTAAAATGTTTAAAATGTTCAAGTTATACTTGGAATGTTCTCAAAATTAGAACTGTTCAAGGAATGGATCCAAAATCTGCAGTCAAACTGGTCAATGTCGAAGGACCTTTCTGGAGTGCTAAGTTCCTGTTGAAGAAGCCAAATTAAAGGATTATAAATTCAGATAGTTAATAGTCCCTATCTGAATCAAGGCTAGTGGTTTGCCTGGGTCAATATTCTAACCTACAAATCTTGTTAGGAGTATTTTTCAACCAACTTGAAAGCAATATCTATGTGTAGATACAAAATTCAAATGTTGAAACAGACAGCTCTTTGAAGTTAATTTTGTTAGAGATGCAAGGTATTCAAATATTCTCTCAAATATTTACAGGAGTAATATGTACTCAGATATAATCAACTGCACGAAATGGGTAGGTCAGCTTATAGACACCAGGGAAGGTTTACATACGCAAATAAAACAAACAATTATGTCTAACTGGAAACTGCTGCCTTTAAAACTATGGCTGATCATGCCCTTGCACAAACAGGGAGGCAGATTCAGATTACATAAGTGGAATCTAACTTCATTCTCAAATCACCATTGTACACATATGCTAAGTGCTATCTCATCACGCTCTTCTAGATAAAGGTTATATTGACAGGACCTTGACATGCAGTTGCTGCACGGTGTTTACCACTCATTTTGTTGGTTCGAAAATAGAACAGTTTGATCATGCACCTTGTTGCCAAATCAACAATAAACAGTTTACAGCACACACACTCCAGCATTCAATCCTGTTTTGAACTAGTAACACGCTTGTTCATTGTTGGCATATTTGATTTCCACTCTCCTGAGGTGCAATTGCACTGAAAAACCCCACTTTGAAAATCTTGTTCAATATTAGCTATTGGTGGGGGGATTCAATTAGCTGGATGGCTGGTTTTCAATGCAGTGTTGTGACCCTCAAGTTGTCTGTCAAGTTGTCAAGAGAACAGCCTATGGTCATCTACAACTATGGTGACTTTCACTTATTGCCATTGTAGAATAATTCATACAATAAGATAAGGATAACAAGAAAATGTGTTAAAACATTGACATTGTGTATTCTATAACTTTCCTCTATGTAGCTCAAAGCAGAATTAAGGTTGTCAATAATATTAATAAAATCCTCACTGATCTTCCTTAAGTATTGAAGGATATACACAACAGTTAGGTTTTACTCACCTGACACAGCATCAATTTTTATATTTTTATATATATATATATTTTTATATATTTTTATATTTATATATATTTTTATATTTATATATATTTATATATATACACACACACACACACAATATTGCACTTTAAAAGGCTACATTTACTGACAGCATCAGAGTGTGCACGTAAATAATGTTGCCAACAAATTCTTGGGCACTGGCTCACTGAACTCATATTACAATAGGACAGAAGTTATTTGTCCATGATTTTATTAAAGCATCCAAGCAAGATGTCGCCCTGAAATGAATTAGAAAAACATTGATCCAGACACATGCTCAGAAAAAAGTCCTAACTACCTCACTAATTACCCTTTTTTCTGAACAGAACAGCAAACCATGCAAGTGAAGAATATGGCCGGGAGGGCAGCTGGGATGGGGGAGGCAACCAGCAGAGTCTCTCGTGACAAATGGTACTATTGCGATATCACCACTGCCACCTGTGCATATACAGGTGAGCAGTGGCCATCTTGAGATTGTGGCAATGCATATTCTCATTTACAAAATAACATTCTGGTTCATTTTACAAAATAATAATTGAGCTTCACTCTAGTAGTTTAGAATGGCCATGATGTGCATTGTATTCTCCTGGTCGGTCAAGGAACAGCTGTGACAGCATCACGAGGCAAGTGTGCATTCAAAATTAATGATCAGATTGCTACAGTTTTGACTTGCTTTTTGATTTTGCAAATATATCTTAATTGCAAACTTTCATATTTTATACTTTGGCTTTTATATGCTTTGTGATGGCTTTAATAATTCTGTTTCCTCATTTTTTCATCACATCCTCTCTGAAGGTGTTGGTTTGTGTTGAGCTCTTCTTTGTGTCATGGGTGATGGTAAATCATGATTAGAGTTACACCCTTCAAGTGTACACTGGGATGAAAAGCACCTTCACCCACAAAAACGATATTGTATCTATTCTGTCAAATTTTTACATTAAAAATTCCATCAGCTTTATTTACAATGATAGCAGCGAATTGGAATTCCAGTAAACTGCGAGAGCCCAAAGCTAAAGTTAGATTTAACTGAAAATTTAAGTTAACCACAAAAATGTTTCCAAAGTGCTCTTGAAAAACATGAAGACTCTCTTCTGTAGATCACAGTGAATCTGAATTTATGGTATATTGGAATACTTTGATTATTGAATTTCTGAAAATACAAAATAGAAAATGCCAAAACTCCTCAGATTGAGCAACATCCATTGAAAGGGGAAAGATGACATCAGAATTTGATAGCATTGTAAATGGAGAGTCAACTGCATTGCTCACATTAAGTCAAAAGGGCATAATAGCAACGCAATGTTTTTGATTTCATCGGAACAACGTATAAATATTTAAATCAACATGAGCAAAATCTTTGATTAACCACTTATGGCCAGCCTCTAATTCAATTTCCAGATTCATTTGCGATTCTTTAGGCCTAATACTAGCCTGGACACCAGGACAATAACTATTTTTCTTTGAAATAGTGAATGTGAATGATCCCATGGCACTAAATTAAGAGAAGTCTTGGGACTTCTCTTAAAAGATGAGAACTCCAAAAATTCATCATTCCCTCAGACCTGCACTGGAACGCCCATTATGATTTTTGTGCTCAAGTCTTTGTGGAGTTTGTACATTCTCCCCATGTCAACATGGGTTTCAACGGCTGCTCCAATTTCCTCCCTCAATCCATAGGTGTGCAGGTTAGGTGGGTTGGCCTTGCTAAATTGCCCGTCATGTTCAGGGATATAATGATTAGGTGAGTTAGCCATTAGAAATGTAGGGTTACAGGGAAAGGGTAGGGAGATGAGTCTGCGTGGAATACTCTTCCAAGGGTCAGTGTTGACTTGTTGGACCAAATAGCCTGTTTCTATACTGTAGGGATTCTGTCAAAAAGGCAAAATAATTAAAGAAAGTTTAAGAGCGCAATGCAAAAAAAAACATGGTTTCCACTTGGATTGAAGTGTGAAATGACAAACACTTCATAAGTAAATGCAGATATACTAATTGAACTTAGTTTCTCATTTCAAAAAATTGTAAATCAAATTGACATTAGAATTATATTTTATTGTCACATGTACTTGAGTACTGGGAACAGGAGCACAGTGTAAAGTGTACAGACTCACCATTCTTGGTGCCATCTTAAGTTAAAAAAATTACAAGTTCAACATTACAGTCCTTATAAAACAGAAAAATAAAATAAAGTTACAAGTTAATACGATGGCACAGTGCTTTCTCCACAATAAATATGAACACCATCTTAATTGACGCGTAGCACTCAACACACTTCAAACAATTTAATCTTTTGCAAGTGCAAAGCACATACTGCTGAAACATGCAGGAGACAAACAACATAACAGGAAATGTAAAAAATAATAACCCATTTAAACTGCCTTCTTCCAGACACACTTTCCACCAAGCATCTGCAGCAGTTGTGCCAACATTTAGAGCATTGGTTCATCTTCAGAACATGAAGCATGTTCACATAGAATGATACAGCACGGCAGACAGC
This sequence comes from Hemiscyllium ocellatum, assembly GCF_020745735.1. Taxonomy (NCBI): domain Eukaryota; kingdom Metazoa; phylum Chordata; class Chondrichthyes; order Orectolobiformes; family Hemiscylliidae; genus Hemiscyllium; species Hemiscyllium ocellatum. The sequence goes on along the minus strand of NC_083442.1, from coordinate 28,494,057 downwards.
AAATTTACCAACTAAAGTTTATTACTTGCATTATCATAAATTTTAAGATTACAAAATAAATGTTATGACTAGATTAAAACAGAAGGTAAACTGTTTTTGTTTCAGATTTCCAGCATCTGCAGGGCTGTTTATTTTCCTAAAATTGGAGTTGCAGAAGACTATGCGTGGCACAGTGGCTAAATGGTTAGCACAGTGCCAGGGACCCATGTTTGATTCCCACCTCAGGCAACTGTCTGTGTGGAGTTTGCACATCCTCCCAGTGTCTGCGTGGGTTTCCTCTGGGTGCTCCAGTTTCCTTCCACAATCCAAATATGTGCAGGTCAGGTGAACTGGCCATGCTAAATTGCCCATAGTTTTAGTGCATTGGTAAGGGGTAAATATAGGGAATGGGTCTGGGTGGGTTACTCTTTGTAGGGCCTATTTCCATATTGTAGGGAATCTAATCTTTAATGCTAAGAGCTGAGTGCATTCTAGAATATCCTGTATTAAGGCAAAAATGTGTTATAGTTATTTATTTTTCACTTCCACAATTGCATTTGAAAGCTGTTCATGAATTGATAAATTAAAGGCCCACTCTATAATGCCTGCTTTTCCTGATTCCACATCTACAGCTGCCATACACTATGAACTCTTAGTGTCCACATGTTACACTCTGTGTGACTCCTTTGTTAGCTGTCCTGTGGGAGCTGTGTAATGTAGGCCTGTTCTGCAGTGATCCACAAGGAGGATGGCTGCAAAGAGAGTCTTGAAACAAGGGAACTGGTTCTTTTTCTGTGGCACTTGATTTTAATATTTTGAGTGGGTGACTGTTTCATACATGTTTGCAGGCTGAGCTCATGATTTCATTGACTGAAAAGGCCAATGTCTATTGACTGGCAGGGCATAGATTGTTTGTATGGGCTGAAACTTTTTAACTGCCGAAATGGGAGGCTTCATATATTCAGGTGACCGAGACCCTTCTTGATCCTAATTCTCTCCAGGCTCATTCACCATCCTACTGTGTTTGATACTCTACATTAACTTCCAGTTAAGCAGTGCCTGAATTTTAAAATTTTTTCCCTTTTTCTCAAATCCTCACTTCATCTCACCCCTTTCTATCATTGTAATCTCCTCCACCATTACAGTCGGGCGGCATGGTGGCACAGTGGTTAGCACTGCTGCCTCACAGCGCCTGAGACCCGGGTTCAATTCCCGACTCAGGCGACTGACTGTGTGGAGTTTGCACGTTCTCCCCGTGTCTGCGTGGGTTTCCTCCAGGTGCTCCGGTTACCTCCCACAGTCCAAAGATGTGCGGGTCAGGTGAATTGGCCATGCTAAATTGCCCGTAGTGTTAGGTAAGGGGTAAATGTAGGGGTATGGGTGGGTTGCACTTCGGCGGGTCGGTGTGGACTTGTTGGGTCGAAGGGCCTGCTTCCACGCTCTAAGTAATCTAATCTAATCTAATCCTCCAAGATCTCTGCACTCTGCCAATTCTGGTCTCTTCAGCATTTCTGATTTTAATTGCTCCTCCATTGGTGGCCATGCCATCTCTGGTCAGGCATTTGCTCCTTAATATCTCAACAATTTGCTACCTTTTCTTACAATAGAAAAACCTACATCTTTGACCAGTTATCATTTGCAACTATATCAAATTTTGTTAATCCTTTAAAATGTCTTATTGCATTTATGTCTCACCTTTCACATACATGATAAAATGCAAGGCCCTGTTATTAAAACAAAGGATAAATGCTAGTTGCAAATTATTGCCCAATTGGCTAAATTGTAAATAGGATAGTGAAGGTGGCATTTGGTATGCTTTCCTTTATTGGTCAGAGTACTGAGTACAGAAGTTGCGAGGTCATTTGCGACTGTACAGGACATTAGTTAGGCAACTGTTGGAATACTGCGCACAATTCTGGTCTCCTTCCTATCGGAAAGATGTTGTGAAACGTGAAAGGGCTCAGAGATGATTTACAAAGATGTTGCCAGTGTTGGACTAGGGGACAGTTTTCCCTGGAGCTAAGTATACTTAGAGGGAAATCAGCAGGGACCGAGATAACTCCGGCAAATCGATGTTATAAAACTTGAAAGGGTTCTGAAAAGATTTACAAGGCTGTTGCCAGGGTTGGAGAATTTGAGCTATCGGGAGAAGCTGAATAGACTAGGGCTGTTTTCCCTGAAGCATCAGGGGTGACCTTATAGAGGTTTACAAAATCACGAGGGGCATGGATAGGATAAATAGGCAAACTCTCTTCCCTGGGGTGGGGGTGTCCAGAACTAGAGGGCATAGATTTAGGGTGAGGGGGAAAAATATAAAAGACACCTACGGGGCAACCTTTTCACGCAGAGGGTGGTACGTGCATGGAATGAGTTGCCAAAGGAAGTGATGGAGGAGAGTACAATTGCAACATTTAAACACCATCTGGATGGGTATATGAATAGGAAGGGTTTGGAGAGATATGGGCAGGTGCTGGCAGGTGGGACGAGATTGGGTTGGGATGTCTGGACGGCATGGACGAGTTGGACCGAAGGGTTTATCTCTGTGCTGTACATCTCTATGACTCTATGTAAAATACATAGATTTTACTGCATTCCAAGTTAGCTGAATAAAACCCTACACAGATGATAAGTATGAATCAAGTTGGAAATTTTAAATGCTACAAAAATGTTCGTAAAGAGGTTTGAATTAAAGTGTTAATCAGTAGGTGCTGCTATCTCTTAGTGTAATTGGGCTTTTGGATTGATAGCCAGTTAATAGGATGCACTGAAGATAAATCTGTGTAGAAAATATGCATGCAACATGATTATCCCTGCAGTGTTTCATCAAAGTATGTACATCATGGGAGCTAATAGGAAGTGATTCGGTTGTTCGGAATGCTGTGTGGGTATCAGAATAATATTTGGCTCTGCAGTGTGTATTTATGTACTTGAATCTTAGTCAACATTTCCTAATTTCTTTTTAACTGTTTCACCGGTCTGAGGTAGAGCAGAGGAAGGCATAAAAAGTTGATTGCCGTGTCTCAGGCTAGGAAGTGCTAAATTCCATGAATGCTGTCTGTTTCTGATTGTTTAAATACAAAACTCTAAAATAAGCACAAATACAGTATGTAAATTTGATGTTGGCCTGATTGTATTGCACCTTCCATCACCAGAGTTGACATACATGTGTCTCATGCAGAGAGACTAACCACTTGGGAAAAGTTGGCATTTGTGAAATTGTACCTTGGCAGTTGGTAAAGGTGCACAAAAATACCAAATCTTTTATTAAGAATATTCAGTTACTGTTCTTGGATTTTATTTGCCTCTCCTACTGCAGAAAGTAAACTAATGGAGCTTTTTATTTCTTCTTGGGATGTGGATGTTGCTGGCTCAGCCAACATTTATTGTTCATCCCTAAATGCCAGGCCTCAGTTCAGAGTCAAACACATTACTGTGTGTCTGGGAGCACATATAGGGCAGACCAGGAAAGGATGGCAGATTTCCTTCCCTTATGGATATCAGTGAACAGAGTGTTTTTTTTAACATGACATGCTTGACCTTAAACGAGCTTTTTATTTCAGAATTTTATTGAATTCAAATTTCGTCTGCCATGGTAGATCAAATCCATGATGTCTTATCAGTGGCCTAGATTTCTGGATTGCCAGACCACCTGATGAAGGAACAGTGCTCCAAAAGCTAATGCTTCCAAATAAACCTGTTGGATTACAACCTGGTGTTGTGCGAGCTTAATTTTCTTTCAAGCTCACTGAAGAACATAAACTTTTATTTGTTCTGAATCTGGCTTACATAATGTTTTACAGTGGGTGCACAGTACTTAAAAGGACTGAATTAATACATCTTTCATACATGACAGTACTTTGGTTAACTCCAAATGCAGTTCTATCATTACCAACTAACATCCTTAAAATGTCAAAGCCACATTTTACCAATTAAATGGACAGAAATGAAATGCTTCCTCAAATTTAAATTTTAGCATTTACTAAGTTGTTAAAATCACTATAAATTGCACTTCATTGCTGTGTATCTTGATGTTTTCCTAGTGGTGGTTGGCTTCAAAGTTGAATTTTTTTTAATGAGCTGGGGAAACTTTGAGCTAAACAAGCTCAAGTTAAACTGACATGGCAGCAGTAATGATAATTTTCTTGGCTCTTTGCTCTTAAATGCTAAGGTCATGTGATCACCAGTTCACAAGTTTGTCTTGCTTGCAACTGTCAAACTTTAATACTCCATATTTTTCTTCTTGAACTTCTGGCACTTTTTTGAGCAAATGAAATGAAAGAGAGGGTTTTTTTCCCCAAATAAGAAAAGTTTTACACACTTGGTCAAGACAGAGGTTTGTATCAGTGAATGGACTCTGGTGACAAGAATTCCAAGGGAATGATACTGCCAAGGCAATATATTTCCTCTTCTAAAAATACAACTCTATTTGGGAATTAATTCCATAGCTCAAGAGCTAGTCTGGCTAATGGTGGTGAAACCAGAACCATTTGCCATCATTATTTCCTAAATTTGAGAGGAACTCAAAGTCCACCTAAGTTCAGCTAAATGAAAAAATTTACAGTTGTACTCAGCGATTTTACATTTAACTGTTGAATGTTCTGTTGTGAAGTATAAAATTACTACTGAACATCCTTATGGCCATGTTATGCCTCACTAGGGCAATATGCAAAAAATCATGCTTTGCTATTCCCACAATCACCACAAGGAAAAGATTTACAAAAGTATGGAAAATGCGCGTTTATCTCCCTTTCAGATCCAAGCTAACAGAAAGTACAGACTAGGTTTCCATATTTAACAAGAATTGATATTTATTGTAAATAAATCGATTCTAGTAATAGGTAAGTTTAAACCTCTGATGTTTAACACAAATCTAAAATTCTAACCCCGTTATTAAAAAACCTACACACATACCGAGAGAAAAGAAACAGTGCTCTGGCGAGGACAAGATTGGGAAGGCAGTTCAATTGTCCACAAGGTAAACAGATGATGAGAGGTAAAAGGTTCTAATCCAACCTGTTCTAGAGGTGTGTAATAACTTCTCTAAACAGGGTGATCAAAAAATATCTACACTAAGATTATCTTTTGGGCTTGTCAGGTCTTGCAACTTCCCTATCTTCCTTCTCCAAGTATTTTCACGAGGCACAAAATGACTAGTTCATATCTATAAAATCTTTGACTTACTGATTAAGAATCACGGCTCACTGCAACAAACGAAGGCAGTGCCTTCCTTTCCAGAGATCTGATGGCTTCTGCTCAAAAGTTCACAAACTGCTCAGCTGCCTGGGAATCAACCTCAAAAGATGCTGGCAGGCAGAAACCCTTTTTCAGCAACAACAGGTCACCAGTCTCTATTCTACTTGCTTCCAGCTGAATTTCCATACATCAGTACCCTTTAGCTCCACCTTATCTGCAACCAGGCATCTCCCACTACTTGAACCAACAAAGCAAACAGCATTTAAAATAAGTGCCAGGTAACTACTTTAAAAAAATACAGGAATCCCTTCTACAATCTTGAAACTTGAAAGGGTTCAGAAAAGATTTAAGGATATTGTCAAGGTTGGAGGGTTTGAGCTATAGGGAGACGCTGAATAGGCTTGAGTTGTTTACCCTGAAACAGAGACAGAGGGGAATGTATGGAATGAACTGCCACAGGAAGTGGCCGAGGCTACAATTACAACATTTAAAAGGCATCTGGATGTACACATGAATAATGGGTCAAGTGCTGGCAAATGGGACGACATTAATTTGAGATATCTGGTCAGCATGGATGAGTTGGACTGCAGGGTCGGTTTCTGTGCTGTTCAACACTAAGACTCTTGCTCTTTTAAAACAAGTATCTTCCCATTTCATTCCATCAATAAAATACAGAATTAAACACCTGTAATGAATTTTAGCCTTGGTGCCAGATTCAAACTGATTTTACAAAAGGAAATTTCACACTCAGGAAATTGCTAGACTTGGAATGCCTTCAAGTCCTACGGCAACTATTATCGTATTGGTGGGAAGCCAAAAAAAAGGGTCTAGATTGCTCTTAATGAGACGAAAACCTCAGATTTGAAATTTTATTAGCTGCAATTCGATGATTTAATACCAAGTGGCTGTGCGCACAGACAATTTGACTCGCTGCAAATATACAGGCTTATCCTTTTTGCAAACCATTCACAATCTTGTACAGCTTTTAAGATTATCACTCAGTTTGGGCTGTTCATATTTCTGTGTACATGACTACAACCTCCACTTTGCGGGATCATCATTGCAGCTCTTTTCAATGCCTTCACGACTTGAATGTCTTGTGTGTTTTGGCAACAAGAGCTCACTACGGTACTCCATGCTGTACTTGGATAATTTCAGAGCTTCCCTCAGTAGTATGTCGCCATCTTACCCATACAGATTAATGATGTTTAGCTTTGCTGATTCTGTTTTGATGGTTTTAAGGATTACCAGGTTTTATTTTTGGCAGTTCACATTTTAATGTTGTCTAATAACACACAATGTTTAAAGAAAAAAAAGCTTAAAGTCAGCTAAAGGCAATGTACTGTTATAATATCTGATCTGCAAAAACAATAGAAATTAATCAATTCAAATTGTGAGATTCAAAGATTTGGCTAGAATCTGCTGCATTTACTGAATAAGGATTTGGCTCTCAGATAGGGATCAGCCATTTAGTACTAAGATGAAGGACACTTCTTTGCACAAGAACACTTCTTTGAACTTCCAGATTTCTCTGCAGAGAATTATGGCAGCTCAAACTTTCATGTGTCTTTAAGTCAGATTAGCAGACTTTTGGATGCGAAAATAATCAATTAACATGGGCCTGGCATGTGGTAGATTACCTGTGACCTTATTGGAAAGTGAAGCAGGCTTGACTTGGCCCCTTATTTCTTATATTCTGGACTGCATTTAAACTGATCATTTGTTATCTGGATTTATTTACATAAGGATGCTTACTGTACTTGTTGAGCATATTGCACAATGTAAATCTAAATTGAGAGAATATTTTACAGCAGAATAGTGCCCAATTACTCAAGATTGTTTGGATTTGTCTTAAGGCTCCCAGTGATGATTAAAATCTGAAGTCATTTGAAGCTGGATCAAATTTTTCATGTCAATTGAATCCACAGACTGAATTAAATTAAAATGCTTGCATTATTGCTGTTTAGTTTTGTTTGGCTGTGTGGGTAGTGTCTGGTAAGAATAAAGATTGCACTTGGACCTTTAGAGGCATCATGTCTACTTTTCTACTTTGTGCAAATATCCCAGTCAAGAGATTTGCTGCTGCTACTCAGGTGGCTTTAAACTAGTTGGAGGCGTGGACGTGAGAGGAAGAGAGGTGGAAGAGAGGCGTAGATGAGAGAGTGAAAATAGATAAGTCTGAGGCTGGTACAGTTAAGAACAAGTCAAATAGTCAATGCAGGAATGAGCAAAGTGGAGAATGAGGCAAGACTGATAAATAAAATAGCATTTATTTCAAATCAAGAGGCCTGACAGATAAGGCTGATGAACGCAGGGCATGATTGCAGACTGGGATGTCATAGCTATTACAGACATTATGGCTCAGGGAAGGGCAGGACTGGCAACTTAAGTTTCTAGGGTATAGACGCTATAGTAAGGTTAGAAAGGGGAGCAAGAAAGAAGGGGAAGTGGCATTTTTGATGAAGGATAACATTACAGTTGTGCTTATGGAGGATAATTCTAGGAACACAACCAGGGTGGCGCAAACCAAAATCTGTCCAAGGGAACGGTCCTTGGGGAAGGCAGAGAGGGATGGGGAGGGGAAGATGTCCTTGGTGGTGGGGTCTAGTTGGAGTTGGTGGAAGTATTTAAGGATGATGCACTGGATGCACAGACTAGTGAGGTAGTAAGTGAGGACAAGGGAAACTCCGTCTTTATTGCGCTGACGGAGTTGTTAGAGCAGTGGAACGGGGAATGGAGCTGATGTGGTGGAGGGCTGTCTGGATGACAGAGGGAAGAGAAGTACATTGTTTGAAATAGTTGGATATCTGGTGTGCTTGGGAGTGGAATGTCTCCATGTCCAAGGCGATGCAGTGGAGGCGGAGGAATTGGGAGAATGGGGTGGAGTTCTTGCAGGATACTGGGTGTGAGAAGGTGTAGTCCAGATAGTTGTGGAAGCCTGCGGGCTTGTAGTAAACGTCTGCCTGGAGACTGTCGTTGAAGATGGAAATGGAGAGGTTAAGAAAGGGGAGGAAGGTGTCCGAAATGTACCAATTGCATGAGGGCGGAGTAGAAGTTGTGCGCGAAGTCGATAAACTGCTCCAGTTCAGCATGGGTGCATGACGCTGCACTAATGCAGTCAGCAATGTATGGCAGAAGAGTTAGGGCACAGTGCCTGTGTAGGTACTCAAGGAGAACTGTTTGATATAGCTCACAAAGAGGCAGGCATAGCTGAGGCCCATCCGGGTGCCCAAGGCATCCCCTGATTTTGGAGGAAATGGGAGGAGTTAAGGGAAAAGTTGTTGAGGGCGAGGACCTGTTTGGCGAGGTGGAGGATGGTATTGGTGGAAGGGGACTCGGTGGGTCTGTAGGAGAAGAGGAAGCAGATAGCCTGGAAGCCCTCCACGCAGGGCGTAAGGAAAGCATGTCCATGGTGAAGATAACGTGGAGTCCGGGGAGCTGGAAGTTATTGAAGAGATGGAAGGCCTAGTTGGTATCACGGAAGTAGGTGGCAAGTTGCTAAATCGGGGGGGGGGGAGGGGGGAAGAGAGAGAGAGAGAGAGAGAGAGAGAGAGAGAGAGAGAGAGAGAGAGAGAGAGAGAGAGAGAGAGAGAGAGAGAGAGAGAGAGAGAGAGAGAGGATGGAGTTGACGTAGGACAAGATGAGTTCAGTGGGGCAAGAGCATGCCGAGATGATGAGTCAGCCGGGTAGTTGGGCTTGTGGATCTGGGGGGAAATCACCAGAGGCAGAGGCAATGAGGGCACGGACATTGCATGTGATTTTGGCATGATGGGTTGTGGTCAAAGGGGAAGGTAGGATGTGGTGTCCGAGAATTGCATTCAGCCTCTACAACATAGAGGTCTGTTCTCCAGGCTATCACCATTCTACCTTTGCTAACGAGTTCGATAGTTAACTAGGGTTAGTGCAGAGAGGGGAGCGCTGCACATTTGGAGGGGATGAGGTTGGAAAAACTGAGGCAGCTGATATCACATCAGCAGTCTGCAATGAAGAGATCTAGGCGGCTACAATGCCACTAGGTAGTGACCAAGTGGAGGAGGTAGGGAGTTCTGTCAAAGAAGGAGGCACGGAGACAGAGTTTGAGGAGTCAATTCTGACCAAAGTTCAATGAATTCAAAACGTTAACTGTTTTCTCTCTACAATAGCAATCAGACCTGCTGTGTTTTTCCAGCACGACTTTTTTATTCCAGTTTTAGGAAGGTATGCCAAAAAGCAAGTTATCCAATACGGTTTCACATTTGCAGATAACTATAGGCAGGAAGTTCATATCACAATTACAGCTCTCAACAACTCTGGCTTGCAGCAAAATCTTGGATTACAGCATGACATTTAAATAATGAGCTCCTGGAATAACTAAACACAAACAAAACAGGGCAAATGCAGCCCAACTACAAATGGCTTTAAAAAAAAAGACAGTAGACAATTAAAGACAGCAAAATTCAATAGAATGATTATAAACAGTTAAAATGGATGAAGCATGGCATCAAGCTAGCAACAAATAATCCTAGAAGCAGGCAACATTCAATTGGATCAGAAAACATTTAGACTGAACAGCCAAAGAAATATAATAACAAGGGGGATTTTGTTCAAGAGCTGCAAGTGACACTTTCTGGACCCAAATTAGATTTTATACCCTGGTGGCAACATGCTGTCAAGAGATGAGGAAAACACCACACCAATCTGACTCAACCAAAAGAACCTTTGGTCTCTTTAAGGGATTTGATTTTTCAATGCAGTACAAAGCAACTCTTTGACCCATCAAGTCTGCTTAAAAATGTGCTGCTGGAAAAGCACAGCAAGTCAGGCAGCAAAGGAGCTGGAGAATCAATGTTTCGGGCATAAGCCCTTCTTCAGGAATCCTGAAGATTCCTGAAGAAGGGCTTATGCCCGAAATGTCGATTCTCCTGCTCCTTTGATGCTGCCTGACCTGCTGTGCTTTCCCAGCAACACATTTTTAAGCTCTGATCTCCAGCGCTCACTTTCTCCCATCAAGTCTGCACCAACATAAACTACACCAGTGCCACTTACCAGCATTGAATGTTAAGGCATCTCAACTGTTCAGACAACGTTTTAGAAAAAAAAAGCTATTAATGAGGTATTTCCCACAAACCACAGGAGTTACTGGAATGCCAATGTACTTTTTCAAATATGGTCTCTGATGTAAGGTAGGAATTGTATTATTAATTTAGTTGTGAAGCTGATCATGACATTTTAGGAAGAATAATATTTAGGTTCAGTGTGCAAATATGACACACATTTAAAGAGCAGGTTTCAATTATGCCCAATGCAAACCTTGCAGCAGACTAATAAAGATAAATTCCCTTCACTGCATTACTGTGGATTCAGTAAATGTATGCATTGCCAAAGTTGTGTTATGATTCAAACTATTGGGGCAACACTTGAAACAAGTACACGTCATCTTTATCTTCACTGCTTAAAACATCCATGTCAAAGGATATTATGATGGTTTTATATTTAATAATCTCTGTGGGAAAGTTTGAAGGATTATGGAGATATCTGGACTTTTTCTTTAAAGATAAAGGTCAAGGAAACGGTACATTGGAATTTTCTTTTTAACAAGGCATTCCTGGGAAACCTCATGATTCCAGACAAGTGGTTGCTTGCACTCACTTTAGGTACAACACCAAACTGGTTTTACAACTGGATTTTATTGTTATTCTGTTTGAACAGCATTCTGCAGGTTCGGTGTTTGTATATGGACTTCCAGTCAGGGAAATCCTGCTTCAGGACAGGCTGTTTAGCTCACTTCTGTTTTTGAAATACATTCCTTGTGAAAGTCCATTGTCCTCCTGAACAGTGGCTGGAAGACTCCTTGTTACTGTGTTACCTGAGCAAGCTTCAACTGCCAAGATCTCAGAGACAACTGCCTACATTTGACGACACTTGTCTACACAATACTGTAGTGAGAGTAGTTAAGTGCTTGTTTTTGACCAGCACAGACTCATTAGGGTATAGGGCCTTCTTTGTTAATGTTGTAGATCTCTATGAGAATGACATGCCAACAATATTTTAAAACTTATCCATTTTGCTTTTGAGAACCAAAAGCTACTGGCCAAACGTTTTTCCCATCATTCCACCACCACCACACCCCAATAACAATAATTTCAAGAAAAAGAGTCTCCACAGAGAGAAATGTTCTTGGCCCTCTTTGCCTGGTGTGTGTGTGTGTGTGTGTGTACACGCGCACAGTTTGGGATACTTAGGTAACCATTTATATTTTCATATTTCAAATAGCATGTTAACAGCTCTGCATCCTCATTACTTTGTTGCCAAACAAAACTTCAGTGTTTACTGAAGAAATCCAGTTGACAGATCTTATTATTTTAAGCATAAAATAGAAAAGACATACTGTCAGTAATTCAGGAACTGAGTAAAACAAGCTAATGTGTGTGTGACCCAAGGAGTATTAGGACTAACACTACAATCCTCCCATCTCAGTTTTAACAATATGATCACCTTCAATATTTCCTCCAACTTCATTAAGTCAGGAACTCAGTGTGAAACATACTCTGCTATATTTAAATGTACACGTGGGAGACATTTCTCAACTTTGTTTCAAGAAATGAAACTGCACATACGTATTTGATATTGCCCAAAACCGAGAATTTAAGAGCCAATAATTTCCCCTTTGCCTGGGTTTTCCAAAGTGTAGGTCACAAGCCACAAGGTGAGGGGCAGCAATAGTTACTGTGGAGCTCAGACCATGTGCAAGTAGCGGAGATAAATTTAAATCCTTACCTTTCTAAATAAAAAGGTGGGCATAGCCTTTCTGATCACTGACGTCAACTGCTATTCCAAAAATCCCAGCAGTTTAAAACAGCCCCGAACCCTTTTCCCTGACTCTCATGCTTTTGTTTTAAGAAACTTCAAAATGCTCCGGAAGCACTATAATATTCCTTCATTCCACAAAATTCCAGCAGAAACAACCTATGATAGTGGTTTGTCAAAGAAACTACTTGTTCTACCTGAAACAATTTGGCATTTTAGTGAACTATGTCACAACATATCCTGTCCTTAACCAAAAGTTCCCACTGTTGTGCATTCCTACGTTTCACTGAACAAGTGGAAATGCACACCTTGCATTTTTACTGTGTATCCAGAAACTAAAGCAGTACTCATCTGATGTGCAGTAACTGCAAACCAACCCACAAGTTACAAATGGAGCCCGAAAGGAACTGCAATTACTGCACAATATAATACAGGTGACTGGAGTACAAAGGTAATAATTCAGAGGTTGAAATAGCATCAGGAACCTAAATTAAATTGTTGCCTCATGAATCATACCAAACAACCTTTAACATAATCACCTTAAACATAACATTCCAATCTTAATAAAATTTAAACAATGTTGATACTGTAGTTTAATGGTAAGAAAATTTCTAATAGACACCAGTTGGCTATCGTAAGAATGTGTATGGGGTACAAGCAGACAGGGAAAAAGTTAAGTTCTGAGTTTTATGAAACAAGAGGTTCAGCTGAGCATCACTCAGATCAGATAAGAACTTCGTAAACAATGGCCTGCTGGAAGTAAGGGTAATGGGTTAACAAGGTGAAAAAGCAGTCATTATGTGAGCCATTTGACAACATTGGAAGCATTCAGTCTGCAAGGTCAGCTAACAAGAGGAACCATATCCATTGTGTGAACCTAGTTAACAAGGTTAAGAACATTCATTGCATAACAGTAAAGGGCTTGGTCTTTGCTATTGATACTCCTTGATTGCAATGGTCACCTAATTATTATGTATGTTGACTTACCTGGATGCTCCTCCCTGTAAAATGACTATATAGTTCATTGAGGAACTGTTGTTGGAGAGAAGACCATGAACGCATGTCCCTGTGCACATGGATAATCGTTCTCTCTCCACCCAGGGCCAGAATAAAGATGAAGGAGGTAAAGCTATACTGTGTCTCCGAGTGTTTTGCTTCAACTGAGGGGTGGAGGACAGGATGACAATAGTGGCATAGTCAGCAGGATCCAAACGGATAGTTATGATTGGACGGTGTCAGCAGCCGCCCAGAACATCAGTGTCTCCAGATGGATGGGCCCACAGGTAAGATTTTAAACCTCGATCTCTCTCAACATTCCTGTCCGCCAGAGATGGTCCCCTTATTCAATCGCTCTCTATTCTACGGATTCCTCAAATGGTAATTAGTTCAGTCGAGAGACACAGTTTCACAAGCACATTGGCAGACAGAGGCCCGAGTCTATTGGGTGGGTTGATTTGAGGTTCAAGACCTCTGCACTGTGTTTAAGTGAGCTTCAAGCTCTCGGTGTTTAAGCGAGGTTCGAGTTCTCTGTGCTTAAGTGGGATTCAAGTTCTCTGTGAGGAGTAAAGTGAGAAAGGGGTTAAAGTCCCCGAGTGGTAAAATTTGAGGCTCTGCGAGACTTTGTTCTGGGGGAAAGAATGTGGCTTGGATTGCAGCATCACGTGGTCCACTGTGAGGGCCTTCTCGAAGTTAATTTCAGTGACAGGATGCAATTAAAAAAAAACAAAAGGATATTGAAATTAATGTTGTACTAATACTTAGGTCAGAGAAGGAAGTTTCGATGTAAATTGCACCATGCTGTAAGTGTTTGATATTTAAATATTTTGGTTTGTTAAAATACTGGTTCAGAAAATATCAAATTAACTTATTTGCATCAGGATCTCAATTCAACATAATGGGGCAGATTTTGTTTTTACATTGAAATTGTACAACATTATGACATTTTTAAAATTATCAAACTTGTAACATTTATGGAGTGCCTTGAACCTCTGATTTGTTTGAAATTCTACAATGCCTGTTTAAAAAAAAAGCTGGGCAGTGGTCACACTTTAGCCAGATGAGAGTATTGTATTAAAATATCTTTGCTGCTGCTGTGTTTTTAATACAGAGTGTTCAACAAAAAGGGTGCATTTTGAGTTTGATGTTTTGAGAATATTAGAACTGGAGGCTGAGCTGTTTCAGTTCTCAATTATTTAGTGTACATTGGCCTCCTTCATATTGCAAATTCAAAGACTGTTGATCTCTAAAGTTGCTACTGTAATTCCAACTGTTATTTGGAAAGTTTCATTTGGAGAACATATTTTTAAAATATTCAGCATTTGCTTCCCATGAATATTTGAGATTTAAATCTGAACTGAAACTACCTCTTCAATTGCTAAAGTACAGGAGACATTGATGTTTTCATGCTGTTCCAGACTTTTGAAATACTTTTCCTGACAGCTTTCACATTAGCCAAGTATCAATTTGTTAAAAGAAAATAATTGTGAATAACCCGAATAGGATACCTGAGGGTTTGATTTTAGGACCATTGACTGTTGTTCATAATTGACTGAATTTTATAGGCAGTACAATTTAGAAATATATGGACTGTATAAAATTTGATAATGCCATAAATAGTGAACAGAGTAACAGACTTCAAGCCAACTGAGAACGTTGAAATAGGCAGACACAATTTAGTCTAGTTAAATGTGTGACTGTCTTCATACTGATAACCACATTGGCAATGAAGAAATGAGAGAGGAAATGCAAAAGGTACTTTCAGCAGCTAACATCTTCTCTAGTGTTTCTCCATTCACAGGTAAAACACGCCTGCGGACCACTGCCCACCCCTCCACAACCTGATCCAATGGATTCATTCAGCTCCCAGTCAAGAGCACAAAAAGAAATTAACAACAGCGAAGAGGAGGTCAGTCCTTGTCAGTGACCTTCCTGTGGACATTAAACTACATGAGCTATACCTTGTCTTGATTATTTAAGGGATAGGAAGGTTCACCGATCAAGCTAACATCAAAAAGGCCAGTTGGCTTCATTACATTTAACAGCAGAGAGGAAGCAAAGAATGCTGCATTCACCTAGCCTGCAGCTGCAAAACTGCACGTTCAGATGTGCTGGCATCCTCCATCTGAAACATCTCTGGAAAGAAGGAAGCCTCGTTGATTTTGTGAACTATTTAACTGGCCTTACCTAAGTAATCAGATTTCTCATGGAGTGATGCGCAAGGACAGACAGAATTTTGTTTTCAGGTTGGACTTTACTATAGGAGATTTTGACTGGCTCATTTCCAAGCAACTTGGACAGGATGAGTGCTCACTAAGGACTGTAGATTTAAGAAGTTTACTGGTGAATTTTTTTTTCACACAGAAGGATTCTTTCAAATTCTATTTACTGTAATGGACTAGTTTTTTTCGTTATTATAATCATTGTATGTTGTGTGCCAATAACTTGCTTAAATACTGGCTGTCAGTCTAATGAACACTAGTAGTGCCATCTAGGTGGTTATCATTAAATGATACGGACGGAATGAGAACATATATAGGGTAAAAGCAGGCAGGGAAAGAGTTATGTTCTGAGCTTTGTGAAACAAGAGGTTCAGCTGAGCATCACCCAGATCAGATAAGAACTTACAGTTAACAACGGCATACTGGAGACAAGTGTAAAGGGTTAACAAGGTGGACAAGCAGTCATTATGAAGAGCCATTTAACAATATTGGAAGCATTCAGTATGCAAGTTTAGCGAACAAGGGGAAAATGCATCCATTGCTTGAACCCAGTTAACAAGATTAAAAACATTCACTGTACAACAGTAGAGCGCTTGGTCTCTGCTATTGATATTCGTTGATTGTAACAGTCACGCAATTAATATGTACGTTGCCTTATCTGGTCTCCTTGTAAAATGACTATATAGTTCATTGAGGAACTGTTGTTCGAGAGAAGACCATGAACTCATGTCTTTGTGCACAAGAGCTATCATGCTCTCTCCCTCCGGGGCCCAGAATAAAGATGGAGGTAAAACTATACAGTCTCTCTGAACATTTTACTTCAACTGAGGGGGGGGGGGGGGGGGGGGGGGGGGGGGGGAGAAATGGAACGACAATTGAAATTTCATTGCTGTAGTCAAAGAAATTCTTATAATTAGATACTAGAGTGAAACAATCTGGGAACATTTTATAATCATTGTCTTCCAACAAGGTTCACAATACCTTATTTCAGTTTATAAATATTATCCTTTATCCAAAACAATTCGTGATTTATTCATATCCAAGATACATTCATAACATTATTTGCAATTTACTCTAAGCATTAGTAATCAATACGGTTGCTGCAAATGCATCCAATATATTCACAAAAAAAAATCACTCCCTTTTCTGGCTGATGGTCAGAGACAGTCTTTCTTTAATGCACTTTTGTGCATTGCAATCAAATCTTCAACAGCATAATTGAGGATATGATGGTGACCTTTACAGAGACACTGTATAAGATTGTTTATCTTTGTTTCAATTTGTAACCCGGCAGAGAAATTGGGAAATGGCAATATAATGTAACTGTTCCTAATATGCTTAAAATGTCTGCATGTAGAGATAAAGCTAAAACACAGACTCCAGGTGGTAACATCTAAGAATCCAAATGAGTCATGTGTCAAAACACATCACTGAATGCCAGCATTTTACAATACTGCGCTGAGAGAACACCAACAGAATTAGTAGATCCTGTTCCTATTAGGCTTACATAGACAACATATCTCATAAATCACTACAGCTATCTGCTGCATGCCAGTGATATCTAGCATACAATGGTTTACTGTACTATATTGGAATACTGTCTTGTTTGAACACTCCAAGCTATTTGTGTCATGTCTACTTGAAATGCCAACTTGTCAGCTGTGCAGCTTGCGCTCAGCTCTCCAACGCTAGATTGACCAGATTGGCATCCTGTGCATCAATGCCTCGAGCTTCCATTGAGGAGAGAATACACAAATGGCAAATGTACGTTTTTTTTTAAAAAAAGCATGACACCAACAATACTAATTTAATGTGAGCATTCTTTCCCTTCTCCTCTTACATATTTGGTTTAATAAACTATTTTCCCTTGATCCCTGATGAGCTACCCTGACCCAAGTTTAGCCTTATGAGAAGAACCATGCAATGGACAACTGAACAGACACGCAGCATGAACAGGACCACAGACCAGATTTATATAGCTCCAGATATGCCGGTCAAATGCGTTCCTGTGCTTGGCAATTATTCAATACTCATGACCTTTGATCCAAAGATGGAGGAATTTGGTAGTAACATAGGATTCATGTCAGAAGGATCAAGCCCCTAAATCTCTTCACATAGCTTATTTTTTGACATACGACAGTCTTTGCAAATTAAACATGGCTTTAAATATCTAAATTATTCATTGTTAAATATTGTCCAAAATTGCTTACATGTGCAAAAGTAAATCATGAAGCAGTTCGCATTCAAAGAGGTACAGCTTCAAGATATCAAAATAGCCCTGTGATGGCTCCTCAGGACATCTCAAAGAAAGTCAGAAACAAGTATTGTGATCAAATATATACACAGCACAAACAACAGAGAAATGACCAGAACAACTCTTCAGCATGCTAAATGAGTTATTGGACAGAGAATCTGGGAACTCTCCTGCTTCCACAGGATCTTTTATAGCCATCAAGGTAAATTGGATGCCAATTTTCCAATTCATCCAAAAGACAGCATTTTTAATAATTCAGCACACACTCTGCACTGCAATGAACTGAATCTAGATTATTTCCCAAATCCATAATTTATTATCTTAAACTACTTTTTACACAGCAAAATTTGCATGCATATTTTCCTCTTTTGCAAAAACCTTATTCGTAAGATTCGGAAAAATCCATTATAAAACATTGACTTGTATATTACAGAATGTGCAAAGAAATTCAACTTGTATCCAAAGAGAATGTTCTATTTTTGACTGCCTCAATGCAATTGTATTACAGACTGTATTTTGTAAATATCAATACTATGTTAGGCACACAGCCCAAGTAAAACATCTGAACTAAGTTACAGAAATAAATCACTTTAGAAAAAAACTTCCACTTGAAGGTGCCTCATTACAATTTCAACAATCTGGATATTTGCAATGCATACTCTGAGGGGATCAATACAGAACCTTACCCAATTGTGCTAGTGTGCAGCTGGCCCTGGCTGTCGGGCATTCCTAGACCCTTTGACACTCAGTAATGCACATTTCAGAACACCAAAATGAATGCCTCCCAACTGAATTGATGGTCCTGTTGCCACGATTGGTGTTTAGCTCAATGTATCCACAGAGCAGAGTCCTGTGTGACAAAGCTCCATGGGGTGAACTTCAACAAAAACCGAAACCAAAACCACCGCTGTGCTCTTAGCAAAGGCACATTCCAAAACTGATAGATTTCTAGAGGTAGTTAGCATTTCGACAGAAGTCTAAATGATCATATTGAATGGAAGAACAGACCCAACCAGCCAAATGATCTTCTGCTCCTGTGTTGATACCTTTCTATCACCGAGGGCAGCTTGTGTGGGGTGAGGATAAAAATTCAAGCATAAGGAAGAAACTGATGACAAGGGCTTTTCACATTACCAGCCAAGTTATTAGATTTGTATTCCTCATCAAATCATACAAGTACTTAAATCATGGAATAACTGCATCATCCTCTTAGAAAGATACATTTTAGCACATCTAAGCGGTAGGAGGAATACAATGCAAAAGAAATCGAATGAAACAAAGTTGCTTATTGTTAGTTACACCTTTTAGAATATAATATCTACATAATATTCAGACTCCACTGAATAACATCCAACCGTGATCTGTACAAATATTACTGAGTGTTATGCAAAGGTTAATTCCTTCTACTTTGGAAAAATGCAAACACAGACAACAGGTAGAGAACAATGCATGTACTATAAACCTTTAGCAAGATATTGATATATTGGCAGGAAATATCAGATAAGGCACGTGAATCTGAATAATTATAGCATTTGAAATTGTTCAGAGTGTACAAATTACAAATTAATTACAGCTGATTTCTTGTCAACAATGCGATACTTTCAGAATAAAACTACAAAACCTTTGCACAAATGACAATTGTTAAGAAAGTTGATGGAACTTATGGTGACTAATGCATAATTTGCAAATGGTGTTAAAACATCTGACAAATATAGCTTAGTATTTGTTCACAGGCAAGGCTGGAACTTACTGTACATCATCCCAACTTTGGTGGCTTGTTTTGTGGCAGAAGGCAGTTCACAACCAACTGCATTGGTATGGGACTTGAGTTTCATAAAGGGCAAATGAGGCAAGGATGCGAGCCAACCAATTGGACTGCTGCAACAATCTGTTCATTTTTTCAGTCCCTTTTACTTTATATGAAAGCAAGAATTTTATTTTCAACATAAATGATTCAAATTCTGACGTTGTTAGAGAGGAATCTGAACATTCCTTGGATTATTGAACCGCTAAATTTAATTTCTGTTACTACACCTATAACCTCAAAGTCAATATAAAAATGAACAAAAAACTATCAAAAGTAGACATGAGTACTCAATCATTTTGCAAATACAGGCTGTCAGAATTTCGCAAAATTTGAAAACCTATTGTAAACTGAAACAACAATCCACAAAATATTGCTCTTCAAAACAGCACTAAAATACTGCAGTGAACCAATATTTCAAAACAAAAATAACTGAACCTGCAACTTCCATTGTATAATACCACGAAGATCATAGCCCATACAACAACGTTGTCTTTTCAGGATTATTAAAAACATTATAGTTACATTTGCACACTGTCAAAATTAAAATTGAAGGAGGCAAAATCTTATACGATTAAACTCTTGGGGACAATAAACCAATCCTAGGCAAACTTTCCATATTTCATTATTGAAACAATCAACATAGGTGAAATATTGGCTTTTCCACACATCCTGCCCTCACTAAAACAAATTTTGAGTGTATAGCTGACTGGAGAGTTAAATTCAGACATTTTGTTCCCATTTAAGCTAATAACTTGCTGAATGCAAGCTTTTGTGTTGCAATAGCCATACGTCAGATTAAAAGGGCCATTGATGGACAAGCATGTTAATTTGAGTTGACCTCCGAACTCAAAAAAAGAGAGCTGCTGTAAAATGAGAGGAAACAATCTATTCATACTGATAACTGCATTGCTTTTACAATCCACATGCTCACTTGAGTTCACAATTTGGACTGATTATTCCATTAATCAGCTCCCAGATTTGAAGTCTCATTACCAACATCAGCAAACTAAGGGTGTCACTAACCTCATGGCAGAGCTGCAATGGTTGCCATGTCAAATATTATGACACCAAAGGAAAGCACCAAAAGAGTAAATTATGTGAAGGTAACAATTTTACAGGATCTTGGATGCCTCATTAAAAAATTCACTCAGCAACAACATATCGGCATAATTCAGAAAAGAACATGAATCAGAATAGATCCTTTTTATAAAGTATTTGACGCCATCTTGGATAAATCATTCCATAAACAACAAACATTGTTTTCATTCTTTGCAAGTTTATGTTTTGCAGCTGAAGTTGCTCCATTTCTGTACAAAGTACAAGGTCATGTAAAAACAGTGCTGTTAAGCGTGACCTCCAGGCGTCAGACATAGTTATGAAATCATAAATGAACATGCTGCTGCCTGAAAACTTTAATCAAGACCAAACAGCTGACATAACAGCAACTTACAACCAAATGTTTATCCTAAGAGTACACAACATAAACTGCAGGCTGACTCTTGACAAAATGCAAAACTTAAGTTAAAATACAAAACATTACAAACATCTTCCACCTTGAAAGAACCACCTTATGAAATAGAGACCCTATCTGTCATTCCACAGAATCTGTCTACCCAATGTTCTAGACTTCTGTTATTTAGATTTGAGCAGTCATTTCTGTATTTGAACAGAACCAACCAAATCTTTTCAATTGTTTCTGGTGCATGAAAATGACTAACAATCCAGAATTAAAGACAAGAGCAGAAAACGTTGAAGACTGCAAACATCTGCCACTGGTAGAGTCTTAGTTTGGAATCAAAAACACCATTTATAATCTGAAGTGATCATCTTAAGCGACACATGAGACACTACAAATTTCTCCATTTTAAATATAGTGCAAGAGAAAACTGACAAGATTATATCTCAACATATCAGAATCCTGCTCGATAGCTATAATGTACTCAAAGCACCTGACCACTATTATATGATATGATCACACTAAAAGCCAATTCACATTATTCTGAAAGTTGTTGTTCTGCGCCATACTGTTCTTAATTAGTTATGTTTTAAAGTAAACCTAGGGTGTATGGAAAAAGTAAATTGCATGAATTTGACACCCAATTTTAAAGTGTACAGAGCACTCAACCACTATAAAAATATTAGTAACTTCCAGTCACTGTGCATCCTCAGTACAGATTCATATTTGAAAACCTAACATTCACATGAAGAATAATTTCTTTGTTCAGGTATTATTCTGCTGTATAAAGCAGACATTTATAGCACAGAAATAAATTGATAAATACCATCAAGCAATAAGCCAAACTACAACTCTTTTTACGACAGTTTTTAAAATTTCCCTGAATTCCATTTCTAGTGTCTTTGCTAGTATTAAAATGTAATAGGAATGCAGATATAATCCTTTGGTCTGATATGGTTTCAGCAGGCAAGAAAAAAATACTTCTAATACCATTCACATTTACCAGCTCGGTCTCAACCTTACACCCATATTCTGATATGAATATTCAAGTTAGCACTTCTATTGTGAGCACTAAAGATGATGGATATGAGAAAACATTGTGCAGCACCAATCCACAAGTTGAAAGGTAATCATCTTTGATCCTGTTCAGTCTACAATATAATGCTATCTAAATTATTTAACATGTTTTAAGGATCATAACTCATTAGCTGCTCAATAATTCATGTATTCAACATTAAATATCAACACAGTCCACATACATCTCATCCTAACTCTAAATTTAGAAGATAAAATGCAGGCAACATGAGCAAAAGCAGTGCATAGGCTATGTCTGTAGAAGTCAGATAGCCAGATTGAGAAAAGAGCAACTGGAAATTTAACTGAGATGCTCAAAATTATTAGTGGATTTAATAGAATAACCAAAGAGTTTCCACAAAAGATACTGAAAGAATTGAAGGATATGAGAATAATGTTGGATGGAGGTACTGTGACAGAAAATCTACAATATCATTAATTGAAGACTCAAACCACTCCCTGCTCCCATTTTCCAAATTCTGATGAAACCTTAAATCAGGATTCAGTAGGGAGTTCCTTTACACAATGAGTTGTTATTGCATGGAATGGATTGTCTCAAAGGGCAAACAATAGAACCAAATTTAACAGTAAATTCCAAATGACAACTGAACAAATGTTTGGAGGGAAATATATGACAGAACAATGAGAAAAAGACTGACTGGACAGTTCTTACAAAGAGGCTTCAAAGGAATAACATTAAATTATTTCCGTCTGCTATACAAATCTATGATTCTACAATCAAATTTGACTCGACTGGATTACAGATACAGACAATTTTAATGCACCTTTAAAATACTCAACACACTGGGTCAGTGCAAAAGAAACTGCATGCAACTAGAAAGAATGTCACCAAACTATTCATTGTAGCTCCAATCGCAACATTTAAGAGGGATTCCAATTAATAGCTTTGATTTCTCGGGACACAGGGAAGAGTAGAGAAACAAAATTAATAACTCAAGTGAAATTGGTACACGTGTCAGGTAGAACATCCTCTGCTTTGCTGAAATGTACAACTCTTTAATGCAGAATTTCACTGCTGATGTTGCTCCAAGTGAACAGTTTCAAAATTAGCAAGATCCTCCATCTTAACCAGAGGGAGCAATGAGAAAATCAATATTCAAAACATACACTAGCACAGGTACAAAAGTAGACCATTCAAGCTATACTGTTCCACCATTTAGTGAGATCATAGATCTTATCATCACCAACCCATTTTCCTGGTTTCCCCATAACCTTTGATCATCTTGATAATTAAACATCCATCTATCTCAGCCTTGAATATTCTTCATGATCCAGCCCCACAGCCCTCTGTGGTAAGGAATTCCACAGATTCACTATCAGAAGAAAATCTGAAAAGTGGATCTTTACCTGCTGCATTAGGATTTGAACATGTCTCCACAGGATTAGCCTCTGGATTACTTTGCCACTCTCTTCCCCAAAACCTTTCTAAATGCACCACTCCCTAATTAACTCACATATACTCATGTACTTCTTATAAATTAAAAAAAAATTGCCCTATGAAATCTTTCATCCTTTGCCTTCACTTCAGCAGTGAAAACTGTAATAGCTCTGGCATCAACCTGTTCGGTGTTCATGATGTCTTTCTGCAACCAGGGGGACCTCCACCTGAAGGGGGAAGGGTGTGGGGAACCCATCTCCAACCAGGGGGACCTCCACCTGGAGGGGGGAGGGTGTGGGGAACCCATCTCCAAACAGAAGGACCTCCACCTGAAGGGGGAGGAGGGTGAGGGGAACCCATCTCCAACCAGGGGGACCTCACCTGAAGGGGGGAGGGTGTGGGGAACCCATCTCCAACCAGGGGGACCTCACCTGAAGGGGGGAGGGTGTGGGGAACCCATCTCCAACCAGGGGGACCTCCACCTGGAGGGGGGAGGGTGTGGGGAACCCATCTCCAAACAGAGGGACCTCCACCTGGAGGGGGGAGGGTGTGGGGAACCCATCTCCAAACAGAGGGACCTCCACCTGAAGGGGGAGGAGGGTGTGGGGAACCCATCTCCAACCAGGGGGACCTCACCTGAAGGGGGGAGGGTGTGGGGAACCCATCTCCAACCAGGGGGACCTCCACCTGAAGGGGGAGGAGGGTGTGGGGAACCCATCTCCAACCAAGGGGACCCCCACCTGAAGGGGGGAGGGTGTGGGGAACCCATCTCCCACCAGGGGGACCCCCACCTGAAGGGGGGAGGGTGTGGGGAACCCATCTCCCACCAGGGGGACCCCCACCTGAAGGGGGGAGGGTGTGGGGAACCCATCTCCAACCAGGGGGACCTCCACCTGGAGGAGGAGGCGGGGGACCCCCAGCTGCAGTGTGGGGCGGTGCATGGGGCCAGGAGCAAGGGGAGGGGGTGCACCTCCTCTCCGGGGTTTACATCCAGCTTCTCCTCCGCAACCCGCGGGAGCTCCGAGCTCCCCCCCAGGGTACTACTTCCTGATTTGTCTCAGGTTACAGAAAGTCCCTCCCAGCCGGGTTCCCTTTCTGATCAGGCGGAGGCTGCAACAAGGCCTCAGGTACAAACCCGGGCTCCGAGAGGCTCCGGAGGGTTGTGGCGGCCCCGAGGCCTCCTGCTGCCCTAACGACCTGCCGTGTAAGATTTGAGGGGGAGGGGAAGGGAAGGCCGTCAGCGCCCATGGCATTTCCCCCAAATCAGTCGCTGCCCCGGGACTCACCTTCTCTGCCTCACTCACCGCCGCCGCTCGAGCTACACCTTCCCGTCGCTCCGCACAACCGCCCGAGCGCAGCGCTGGGCGGGGCCTTGCCGCCCGCCGGGCCCTGGGCCAATCAAAACCCCTCCTCCCGACTCCCCCTAAACCGACTCGGATTGACAGCCCCCACTCTGTCCAATCGGATCACGGGGCTTCCGCCAGCTCGCCAATCAACAAGTCGTTTTCGTCACCGATTCTATCTCGATTGGTCAGCGTCCGGACCAATGGGAGGATCTGGCCTCCCCATTGGCCGAAGTGGTTTGGAGGGCGGGTGGCAGCCGCCTTGCCAATCACACCTCCGCCCTGGCCACACCTGCCAATCATGGCGAACGGGCGGGGCGAAAGGCATAGTTAGCCAATCAGGGATTGGATCCGCAGAGGCAACACAGGCGGGAAAATTCGAAATTATGAATGAAAACTATTCCCGACTGTGCAATAATGTCTCAGAAAAGGTTGATGGAACACTTTATATTCCATTCAGGCAAAAGCATCAGTGGTAGAAAAATAATGAATATATTGGAATCTTTTGCTGTGTGGCAGTGTCTTTGTCTCTGAGCCAGCAGTCGTGGGTTCAAATCTCATCTGCTGCAGATGTAAACCTAATCTGGAGAGACACAGGGCGGAAACGGGCAGCATGAAAAATCCCCCTGTATGTTTGGTTTTTAATGAGTGCTGGAAATAGTGACTGTACTTGTAAACATAATGTAATGATGGAAGAAACTCATTTTTGGTTTTGCACCTTACATAATTTTAACTTTAAATGTCATGTATTTGTCTTCAATAAATGCCAACAATATTGTTTACTTTGGGAAATAAAACTCATGCTCACAAACACGCTCAAAAGCAATTAATACAAAAGTAAAACACTGGCTATCAAAAGTCTAAAACACAGGAACTATTGGAAACACTCTACAGGTCAGACAGAATCTACAGAGACAGAATTAGGGGGCAAGGGCAGGACCTTCGCTGAGGGTTTCCTCAACCACACCAGCAAATTCAAATAGGGGTCAGATGCCGAGACTTTGCAAGAAACAGTCATTCACTGTGATTTTCCCCATGATAGTGGGAATTGAAACCGGAACTTCCAGGTCAGATGTCAGGTGCGACTCCCTGCTCCACAAGTCCTGCTTCAAGCATTGCAGTATCCCAATGTGTGCCAAGTTATTGCTGGTCCTTGGTCTACAAGAGGTGGGGGGACCCTTCTGGAAAACAGAAGGGGACAAAGACAATGATGTACACCAATCAGTGAAGAACATGGATCAGGCTTGTTTCCCAGTCCCAGGAATCATAGAATTCGTTAGTGAGCAGTGTTTGTTTCTACCAAGTACTGAAAGCCTTCGAGTTTCTGGGTTTCAAATTAAAAATACCAGACATAAAAGTGCCTAACACCAGAACAAGGAACAGGTCACGAAAAACTGGACTGTCCAATATAAACTGAATAATGCAGTGGTAGGTTAATAAGAGGGATGCCACTTCAAAATGGAGGCATTTTCTCTTCAAATTGGGGGGGGGGGGGAACATACTACAAAGAAGACAGATGCTTTGTCAGGCATTGAGAAGGACATGGCTATGAGAGACATGGGAACATCACCTGCTGTAATGTTCTGTCCAATCCACTCAGCTTCCTGACTTGGAAAAGAACACTGTTCCTTTTATAACATAGAATCATAGAGATGTACAGCAGTGAAACAGACCCTTTGGTCCAACTTGTCCATGCCGACCAGATATCCCAACCCAAACTAGTCCCAGCACACAGACCATATCCCTCCAAACCCTTCATATTCATATACCCACCCAGATGCCTTTTAAATGTTGCAATTATGCTACCTTCCACCACTTCCTCTGGCAGCCCATTCCACACATGTACCAGTCTGCGTGAAATGTTGCCCCTTAAGTCTCTTTTATGTCTTTCCCCTGTCACGCTCTAGTTCTTGACTCCCCCACCCATAGGGAAACAAACCTTATCTATTTACTCTATCCATGCCCCTCATGATTTTATAAACCTCTATAAGGTCACCCCTCACCTGCCGATGCTCTAGGTAAAACAGCCCCAGCCTATTCAGCCTTTCCCTATAGCTCAAGTCCTCCAATCCTGGCAACATCCTTGTAAATCTTTTCCGAACCCTTTCAAGTTTCACAACATCTTTTTGATAGGAAGGAGACCAGAATTGCACGCAATATTCCAAAAGTGGCCTAACCAATGTCCTGCTTAGCCACAACATGACTTCCCAACTCCAGTACCCAACACTCTGACCAATAAAGGAAAGCATACTAAACGCCTTCTTCACTATCCTAACTAGCTGTAACTACTTTCAAGGAGCTATGAAGAGTTATGCAATCCAAGGTCTTTTTATTCAGCAACTCTCCCTAGGACTCATTAAATGTATAAGTTTTGCTAAGATTTGCTTTCCCAAAATGCAGCACTTCACTGGCTCAAAGTCCTGAAACTCTCTTCCTCACAGCATGTACCTGCAATACATGGTCTGCAGTGGTTCAAAAAGGGCAACTCGCCATCACCTTCTCAAGGCCAATAGGGATGGGCAATAAATGTTGGCCCAGCTAGCAGTTCTCTGAATGAATAAAAACAATTGAGACAACAGTCAGACCACTCCCCCCTACTCCAATGCAAAGTCCAAAGACATGTAAATTAGGTGGATTGGCGATGCTAAATTACCCATAGTGTTCAGGGATGTGCAGGTTAGCCACGTTACCCGTGGGAAATGTAGGGTTAAAGGAATAGGTTAGGGGGTTGGGTTTGGGTGGATAATCTTGTGGACTCGTTGGGCCAAGTAGTCTGTTTCCATGCTGAAGGCATTCTATGATTCAGATTAGCCGTGATTATAATGTATAGTGAAACAGGCTCAGGGGCCTGAAGGGCACACTTCATCTTTTCATTCTTAGGTTATCCTGTCCATACTGGGACCTCTGCAGCCACACAGTAACCAGAAGTACTGCCCTGGTCCCTAATAGGGGCATTATCTCTAATAGCTGAAATGTTCACTTAGGTAAATCTGGGATTCGCAGTGCTGACTGGAAAACGCCTCTCAGCTTCCTTCATTTGGCCTGAAGTGGTTCTTATCAAGCCTGACTAGCTGCCTGTTGCATGCAGACTGCTACCCAGTCTCTCTCTGCAACCAGCCCCAGCCCTGGAAAAGATGTGAAATGTAGGTTTTGAAGAGACGTCAACAGCCTGAAATATTTACTCTGAGTAGAATTTAATGCACTCCAGTGAGGTTGACACTTACTGACACTTACTGAGGACTGGGGGGGGTGGGGGGGAAGGGGCAGGTGGATCCTCACCACTTTTCCCATCTGTTTCTGACTAAATGTGGGTTGGGAAAACTGCCTTACAAACCTGCACCCAGTGAAAATACTCATTCTGTTAGTTTTCATCCAGTGGTGACCAAGGGTCTCGCCAGGAGGGAAACCCAGTAACCAAACCTAGTCAGGAATGCTTGGAGGACTTTTCAGGGTGCACTTCCCTCATTCAAGGTCCCTCAATTTCCAAATAGAGGGACCCAGCAATGCGAAGGAGCAAGTAGCCTTCTGAGAGTCACTGCCGCTGCTCTCCCCTTGCTGCTGACCATCTTCCCCGTGACTCCTACTCCCTGTCCCTAATGCCACCATTCTCACATGGGGCCTGGACCACTCAGCAATCCTGATGAGTACACTACTAGCACCAAACACCATTCACAGAGGTGCTGCTGAACAACGTACATCTGCTGGCCTTTGCTTGGCTATCAGAAAGAAAAAATCTGTGTCTGCTCCAGTAAAGTGTCTAATTATTACTTAATCTTTTTTAAGATCACTTACAGCGTGAAACAGGCCCTTCAGCCCAACAAGTCCACACCAACCCGCTGAAGCACAACCCACCCCCCCCTACATTTACCCCTTCACCTAATTCTATGGGCAATTCAGCATGGCCAATTCACCTAACCTGCACATTTTTGGATTGTGGGAGGAAACCCACACAGACACAGGGAGAACATGCAAACTCCACACAGTCAGTCGCCTGAGGCAGGAATTGAACCTGCATCTCTGGTGCTGTGAGGCAACAGTGCTAACCACTGAGCCGCCCATATAAAGTAACATTCATCTCTCATCAGCTTTCCAATTAAAACTGTTAAGCAGCAAGTTACTACAAAAATAGCTCGTCTCACATTCATTTTCTGAAGAATGGAAAATTTTCCTTTATTATTTCACAGAACTGTTGGAGTTGCTGACAAGGTCAGTATTTGCTGCTCATGCCAATTTACTCTTGAGCTTCGTGGTCTGCTAAGCAATTCCAGAAGGTAGTTAAGGGTCAACCACATGACCAGAAGCCTCAGGCGCCAAGGAGAAAGTGAGGACTGCAGATGCTGGAGATCAGAGTCGAGAGTGTGGTGCTGGAAAAGCACAGCAGGTCAGGCAGCATCCAAGGAGCAAGAGAATTGACATTTCGGGCATAATTCCTGGTGAAAGGCTTATGCCCGAAATGTCGATTCTTGTGCTTCTTAGATGCTGTCTGACCTGCTGTGCTTTTCCAGCACCACACTCTCGACTCAGCAGCCAAGTCTAGGTTAGATCTGATAAGGAAGGCAGATGTCCAGCTCTGAAGAAAATGTGGGTCTTTCAAATAATCAATGTTAGTTTCATGATCACCATTATTGAGATTAGCATGATAGTCCAGCTGCTATTTGGGAATGAAATTTGTGGGTGGAACGGTGGCACAGTGGTTAGCACTGCTACCTCACAGCACCAGAGAACCGGGTTCAATTCCCACCTCAGGCGACTGACTGTGCGGAGTTTGCACGTTCTCCCCGTGTGTTTCCTCCGGGTTCTCCGGTTTCCTCCCACAGTCCAAAGATGTGCAGGTCAGGTGAATTGGCCATGCTAAATTGCCTGTAGTGTTAGGTAAGGGGTAAATGTAGGGGTATGGGTGGGTTGTGCTTTGGTGGGTCGGTGTGGACTTGTTGGGCTGAAGGGCCTGTTTCCACACTGTAAGTACTCTAATCTAAATAAATGATGATACTCATTTGAAGGCATGATGGGCCAAATGGCCTTCTTCTGCACTGTAAGAATTCTGTGTTGGATTGAATTTAAATTCCAGAAATTACCACTGTGGTATTTAATCCATTGGTCTAGTGACATTAGCGCAGAGTCATTATCTCCTATTCAATAATATTGACAATAGAGCTGAAAATTTTGCAAAATCTTCACCGTTGATCATATTGTATGAGCTATCTGGTAGGTTTGAGTGACCATATGGAAGACCCAGATGTGAAAGGCTTACTCCTGCAAGAGCCTAACCAAGGATCTCCCACTCAGTCCTGAGGATATAACATGGTGGGTGAAACTTAAGGTACTCCTCGGTATTGACCTTTTCCGATCTTTACACCCCTATACAACTCGAAGGACTCTCTGCTCCTCCTCACATTGTGTGGATTTTTATTGTATAACAAATGACCAGAACATGCAAATTGGGTTTCAGATTAATACCCAATCCAAAGAATTAGAATTAGCTTTGTTGTCACATGTACTCACATGAATTCAGTGAAAGGTTTACAAGTCGGCACTAATGGCGCCATCTTAAGTACAAAGGTACCTAGGTACAGATTCGTAAATAAAAATCCTTTGGGAAAAACGAGAAAAATAAGGAAATTAAAAATTCACAATAACAGCCCTTCCAATCCAGTCTGTGCTGGCACCTAGCCTCCAGACTACGCAAGGCCTTGCCTCAAGGCTCTCAAGGCCAGGAGTCCACTCTGACTTCACCCCAACGCCAGGAGTCCACTCCAGCTTCACCTCAAGACCAGCTGTACGTTCTGAGGCTGAGAGTCCACAAAGACTTCAGAAAAGGCTCAAGGACAGGAAGTAAAAAGAAAGGACAAGACCTTTGGCATTGCAGCACTCCGTCAGTACTGCGCTAAATATCAGGCTTGAGGATGGTTTCAGATTGTGGAGTTGGGCTTTATTGCACACTTTCAGACTCAAAGGGGAGAATACTTCCAATCAAAATTTCCTGAGACACTGATTATTTGTGGTACCCAAAACACAAATACAGTAATTGGCTGATAACAAGGCTTTCTTTTCTTTTTCTACTCTCTCTGCTATCAAATAAATAAGGTGATACCATATTTTTCTGTTCAGTTGGCCCATTTGCCTATAAGGCTTTGCATTCCTTGCCCGTTTCCAACTACTTAATCATCACACATTCAGATGATAAATATGAAGGCAAAATTACACAGGTTAAACAAAGGGCTTATTTACAGCAATAATTAATACATTCAGGAAACGTAAAATGTCTGCAGACAGCAACTTTGCCCGCACTCAAAACCACAAAGGGAAACATGCATAATGCAAACAAAAATTTTAAAAAATTAACACCTGCCTCTCGTAGCTGACCAGATCTTGCAAACATATCTTGCTCGTTTGACACAAAATGAGACCAGATAGAGATTTTGGTGTTGCTCCCAAAACAACCGGGGTAGTCTGATCTTTGTTTTATCACAGCATAATTTCACATAGCTGGAAATGCAGGAACTGCTAAGTTGGTGGACACTACAGGTTTTGTCTCTTTATTAAGAATTGGATTCCACTACACTGCTTGGGAAAGAAATAAAGCAATTCTAGCTAGTTAATGCACGATTGCATAAACCATCCATCCACCTTCTTGAAGTCAGCAGGCATCTGAATCATGAAATCTGTTACAGTGCACATGATGTGCTCTAAACTCACAGCGTCTATTGTGTCATCTTTGTTTCAGCAGGAAGTTGAACAGCCCTGAGTTTAAAATGGCATGTCTCAGAGGTAGAATTGTTATCTCACCAATTCATGAACATTTTCGTTCAATTGAAACATTAAACCAAGGTCCCAACTTCCTGCTGAAGTGGGTGTAAAAGATCCAACGGTACTGTTTCAAATCTTTATCCCTTGTAAGCGTTTCAAAAAACCATGTTATCTAGTCGTTATCAAATTGCGCTTCAGGAGCTTGCTTTGTGCAACTTGGCTGCCATAATTTCAAGATTACAACAATTCAAAAGGACCAAGATCCCAGGGAGACTGACATTGATTTTCAAGGTGGAATTATTGAACACTGGGCGCAGAAGTGAGCTTTAGACGGTGGACAAAACTCTCTGTAAATTGCAGAGTGAATTTAAACTGATCTCCATCAAAAAAACTCTATTTCTTTCATCTCTTCTTCTGATAGTCCCTTGAAATAAGGAGGATATTTGCCACAGTATATGGCAAGAATCTGCATTTGGAGTCTTTTATCATGGGGAAGTTGTCACACCCTCTGCCTGACCAGGAGATGTTCTTTTATGTGCTATCTGCCATGGTGTTTTGGAAGAATTTGTTAACCAATTTGATGGTGTTACACCCTTCTTTGAGTGGAATTCAGAACATCTTGCTCCAGAGGCAGGGACTAAACATTGCAGCAATGACATGTCTAGTTTCCTAATATATGTGCCCAAGACAAAGTTAAAGTCACAATAATCTTACTGGACCGTAGGGATGTTCCCTCATTGAAGAGTTGGGGGTGGGGGGTGGGGAAATCAGTCAACATAGGACTAAGAGTGTTATTCTTAAATCCACTCAGCATACGAAACAAGGAAACTGAGCTCAGAATGTCAATTGAAATTGGCAGGTATGATATTGTGGTTAGCACAGAATTGTGGCTGCAAGGCATTCTGGGCTGGGAACTACATATCCTAGGGTAGATGTCCTATCGAGAGGTCATGCAGATGGGCAGAGTGGATGGGATTGCCTCGTTAGTAAGAAATTAAATTTAATCAATAGCAAGAAGTGTTTCAGAGTCGAAAGGTGCAGAACTGGTGTGGGTAGAGTTGAGGAATCGCAAAGGGAAAAGTAGTCTGATGGGAATTATGTACAGCCCTCCTAACAGCAGTAGTCAGGATGTGGGGAAGAAACTAAATTAGGACATAGAAAAGGCAAGTAAGAAAAGCATTACTACAACAATCATAGGGACTTCAATATGAAAGTGGACTGGGAAAATCAGGTTGGTAGCAGATCTCAAGAAAAGGAATCTGTGGAATGTTTATGAAATGGCTTTTTGGAGCAGTTTGCGGTAGAGCCCACGAAGGACCAGGCAATTCTGGGTTTGGTGATGTGTTATGAGCAGACTTGATTAGGGAGCTTAAGGTGACAGATCGTCCAGGGGATAGTGACCTCAATATGACAGAGTGCACCCTGCAGTGTGAGAGAGAGAAGCTGGAATCTGATGTAATAGTATTATAACTGAGTAATAGTAACAACAATGAAGGGGGTGGCCAGTGTTAATTGGAAGGGACACTTAGCAGGGTAGACAGTAGAGCAGTATTGGTAGGAGTTTCTGGGGGTAATTCAGGAGACACAGCAGGAATTCATCTCAAGGAAGAAGAAACACGCTAAGGGGAGGACAAAGTAACCAGGGCTGAGAAGGGAAGTCAGAAACAGCATAAAAGGCAAAGGAAAAAAACATACCATGTGGTAAAGATTAGTGGGAAGCCAGAGGATTGAAAAGCCTTTAAAAACCAGCAGACGATAACTGAAAAAGCAATATGGAGGGAGAAGATGAAATGTGAGAATAAGTTAGCTTGTAATATCAAAGAATATTGCAAGAGTTTGGTTTAGATATCTAAAAGGTAAGCCAGGGGACACTGGACTACTGGAAAATGAGTCCAAAGACGTAGTAACGGGAACAAAGAAATGGCAGAGGAACTGACAGGTATTTTGCATCAGTTTTCACAGTGGAAGATACCAACAGCACACCAGAACTTTAAGAGAGTCGGGAGTAGGTGAGTGTTGTGGCTATCACTAAGGACAAGGTGCTGAGGAAGTTGAAAAGTCTGACAGTGGATAAATCACACAGACCCAATGAACTACATCCCCGAGTTCTGCTGGTGATAGCTGAGGAGATAATCATTGGTAGTGATCTTTCAGGAATCACTGAAGTCAGTGAGTCCCAGAGAATTGGAGAATGGCTATATGTAATACACCTGCTTAAGAAAGGAGGGAGGCAGAAGACAGGACAGTTGGCTTGGCCTTAGTTGTTGGTGGAACTTTAGAGTCTGGATAAGATTACAGAGTACTTGGGAGTGAATAGTAAAACAGCACTGAGTAAGCACAGCTTTGTCTAGGGGAGGTTATGCCTGATAAATCTGTTAGAATTCCTTGAAGAGGTAATAAGCAAGTTAGACAAAGGAGAGCCAGAGGACATGATCTATTTAGATTTCCAGATTTTGATAAGGTACTGTCGAGGAAGCTACTAAATGAGATAAAGCCCATGGTGTTGGGAACAAGTAGCAGGCATGGATCGTGGATTAGCTGACTAGCAGAAGGCAAAGAGTGGGGATAAAGGGGTCTTTTTCAGGATGGCAGATAATGTGTAGTGGAGATCAGCAGGGTTCCATATTACAACTATAACTATCCACGTTACATACGAACAATTTGGATGAAGAAACTGAGGCATTATTACTAAGTTTGCAGATGACACAAAGGTAAGTGGAGGTGCAGGTAATGTTGAGGAAGCGGGGTGGCTGCAGAAAGATTTGGACAGGCTAGGACAGTGGGAAAGGAAACGGCAGATGGAGTAGAATGGTGGGCAAGTGTGAGATTATTCAATTTGGTTGAAAGAATAGAGATGTAGACCACTTTCTAAAAAGGGAAAGGTTTCAGAAATATGAATCACAAAGGGGCTTGGGAGTCCAAGTTCAGGATTCTCTTCAGATTAACATGTAGGTTCAGTTGGCAGGTTCAGGGAGGTAAATGCAATGTCAGCGTTTATTTCAAGACGGCTGGAATGCAAGAACAGAGATGTACTGCTGAGGCTGCATAAAAATCTGGTCTGACTGCATTTGGAATATTATGACCAGTTTTGGGCCTGTTTATAAGGAAGGAGGGGGTCCAGAGAAGCTTTCAAAGAGTGATCCCAGGAATGAAGGGCTTGTCATAGGAGAAGTGAGTTTGGACTTTGGATCTGTACTCAATGGAGTTCAGAAGGATGGGGGAGGATCTGATTGAACTTTATAGAATATTAAGAGGCCTTGGTACAGCAATGTGGAGAAAATTAGGTAGGACCCAATGATACAAACTCAGAGTAAAGGGATGACCTTTTAGAATTGAGTTGAGGAGGAATTTCTTCAGTCATGAAGAAACTATGAAGACCATTGCTGCAGCGGGCTGTGAAGGCCATGTCATTGAGTGCACTCAAAACAGAGGTAAACAGGTTCCTGACTGACAAAGCAGAAGAGAGGAGAATGGGGCTGAGAAGCATATCAGGAGAAAGTGAGGACTGCTGATGCTGGAGATCAGAGTCAAACATTGTGGTGCTGGAAAAACATAGCCGGTCAGGCAGCATCCAAGGAGCAGGAGGATCAACGTTTCAGGCATAAGCCCTTCATCAGGAATGAGGCTTGAGAAGCATTTCAGCCATGATTGAGTGGTGCAGCAGACCTGATGGGCCAAATGGCCTAATTCTGCTCCTATGTCTTAAAGTCTTATAAATGTATTAATCTCAAGAACTTCAGTGAGTTGGAATGATTGTTTGGATTTCTCCTCAAATTCCTATTGGATTTATGAGTCACCATCTTGTCCGTGTACCTCATAGTTTTGGTCTCCTACACAAATGGTCCTTGGAGCTTAACAGTCAACAAGTATGAAGTTCAGGGGTTTTGTGATGTTTGCAGTATGTATTGATAAAATTAAGAGTAAGTGGAAGACAGTACTGCCATAGTTGATTGTGAAAAGTACAAGTGTCAGGTGATTGAGTTGGAGAAAGGAAAAATGATTGGAGATTTGAAGTGAAAACATTGCATTTTTAGATGTCAAATGTTTTCTTGTATCTGATCAGCAATACAAATCATCAATTCTCTCCAGTTACAGTTACGATATCTAATCTTCATTGAATAATGATAGTAGAGTTAAATGGAAATGTCGCTAACCTACTCATTCAAAGGTCCAGGTTAATACTTTGGGTTCAAATTCCACCACAGCAGCTGGTGGAACTTATAATTCAATTAATAAAAATCTGGAATTGAAAATCTCCCAGTAGTGATGAACACAAAACTGTCATTGACTTTTGGAAAAACCTGTTTGATTCCCTGATGTTCTTCAGGGAAGGAAATCTGTCATCTTTACTCAGTCTGGCCTACATGTGATTCCGCGATGTAGTTGACTCTTAATTACCTTCTGAAATGGTTGAGCAAGTCACTCAGTTCAAAGGCAGTTTGGGATGAGTAACAAATATGATGGTTGAAAATGTGTTGCTGGTTAAAGCACAGCAGGTCAGGCAGCATCCAAGGAACAGGAAATTCGACGTTTCGGGCATAAGCCCTTCATCAGGAAATTCCTGATTCCTGATGAAGGGCTTATGCCCGAAACGTTGAATTTCCTATTCCTTGGATGCTGCCTGACCTGCTGTGCTTTAACCAGCAACACATTTTCAACTGTGATCTCCAGCATCTGCAGACCTCATTTTTTACCCTAACAAATATGATGCCCATACTTGATGAAAAAAATAAAACCAGTGATTTTAGTTGTAAAATAACTTACTGCAGAGCGCTGTGAATAACATTGTATTACCTGGCAAGTCAGGCAATGGCATGACAAGGATTGAAGTATTTGTTTTGCTCAAATGAACATAACACAAATTGTCACCACAATCCAGGAATACAGGATAAATACTGGTGCACATTTGGAGCTTGCTAAGATATCAATGCACATTTGGGAGCTCCATGCAAAGACTTGACATACTCCTGAGAACTTCCTGAAAATGCTGACATGTTTTAGGTGTAGCATCCTGGAAATATTGAGACAGTGATCTAGATTAGATTAGATTCCCTACAGTGTGGAAACAGGCCCCTTGGCCCAACCAGTCCACACCGACCCTCTGAAGAGTAACCCACCCAGACCCATTTCCCCTCTGACTAATAATAGTTACCACTACACTATGGGCAATTTAGCACAGCCCATCTCTGGACTGTGGGAGGAAACCCATGCAGACATGGAAGAATGTGTAAAATCCACACAGACAGTTGCCCTAGGCTTGAATTGAACCTGGGACCCTTATGCTATGAGGTAGCAGTGCTAACCACTGAACCACTGTGTGTGCCTAGCAAATGATAAACTCTGATGGAAAAACAGTCTCCGATGTCAAAGGACAATGCCATGATCAGAGTAGTAATTTAACATAATCAGGCAACAAAAATATCATAACAGTACATGATACTATGGTTTTAAGAGGTGTATTTTGTCCTGGTTTTTGTTTTGAAGAGAGGGTTTTAAGTCAGAGGTAATGAGCTGTCCATTGAAACCCCGTAAAGTAAACTGCTTTAGTATTAGTTTTTCAGTAGCAGCTGCTGAGGTCTTGAAGATGGATGTGGAAGCTGTTTTTCCTCCCTCAGTTACAGATAAAAGCTGGGATTCTCTCCCTCCACCTAGAATCACGTGAGACAACCTGAATTTGCCTTTGCCAAGGGTGTGTTTATTGGTTGGAACAGTTACCATTTAATAGTTAAATGATCTATTATTCTGTTTAAGTTTTCCAATAGAGTTAAGTTATTCCAATTTCTTCTTTCTTTTCTTATATCTTAACTATAGTGTATGAATAAACTATGTCTTGCTTCATATTGAGTAGTTTGACCAATTGAATTGTACCTGGTACGCAACTGTTTACACTTAGTTTAAACTAATAAAACATTAGGGTCTAGACTACCTTTTGAATTTATTTTGAGGGGGTTTGGTCTAGTCCATAACACAGTACAGGAAAATTAGGAAGTCCTCAAGATATTGGGTTTGTGTATTGCAGTTCACTGAGAGTACCAGAGCTGCCATGACAACCAATGCCAGAAGTGGAATCTCCCAGCCCTTGAAAAGCCTAGTCAATACGAGAAATGTGAGAAAACGTGGTGAGATTAAGAAATATTAGATTTGAAAGAAGAATTCTGATTCTCTCCATAAGGCTTTAATCAAGATTCTGAATCTCACTCGTAAATGTTGACTACCTTATTTCCTGCATTTCTATCTCACTGTTAGCTAACCGGGCCTCATTTACATGGAGCTCCCAGTTTTCCACTCCTCTCCTGGGAAACAAGGAATGGGTGATTCCTGACTCTCAGGGTTACCTGATGGATGTAGCTGCTGCTTTCTTCTCCAAGCTTCCAGTTTAAAGTCCATTCAATGACCCGCCGTTTTGTGTTCCATGGACAGCACCGGCTTCCACCTTCTTCCACGGAATAAAGCACAAACACCAGCCTCAGCACATCACTGTGGCTGCTTTCAGGCTCACTACAGCAGCTCACCACTGCACTTTGGAGCTGATATTGCAATTACTTAAATATTCAGCTCTAACTTTGCAATGTTTTTGCCTAGTCATTCTGCATGCAGGGAGATACACTTATCTCATGCATCTGCACAGCATGCATTTTGTAGTTCTTAGCTTCCTTTTTCTTAACACGCCCTCACATTGCCATTACTGTGAGGTCACACCTCTGGCTTGCGCTGCCTTTTAACACAGATAGGAAGACAGCCTATCATTGTTGGTGGCACTGAGTGGTCATGAAGGTGGGGATGTTGCTGTATGGCACCAAGCTATATCAAGGTCACACTGACAGCATGTGCCAGTAGCTTCTGTACCAGGCATGGTGGCTCAGTGGTTAGCACTGCTGCTTCATGGGGACAGGGTCCCAGGTTCAATTCCCACCTCGGGTGACTGGCTGTGTGGAGTTTACCCATTCTCCCTGTGTCTATGTGGGTTTCCTCCCATAGTTGAAAGATTTGCAGGTCAGGTGAATTGGCCGTGCTAAACTGCCCATCATGTTAGGTCCATTAGTTGGAAGGAGATGGGTTACTCTTTGGAGAGTCAGTGTGGACTTGTTGGGCCAAAGGGCTTGTTTCCATACTGTAGGGAATCTAATCCTTTTAAAAAAAAACATAATGTACATGCACCAGTCAAATGGCCATGTCTCAAAAAACAAAGGAGACCATTCCTTAGTGCAATTAAGAAGTATTACAGTCAGTCTGGGGGTATCATCACCGTAAGAACATCAGAAATAGGAGCATTATTGTCCTTGTAAGTCAGTCTGGAGGTTGAGTCATGGTCAGGGGGTTGAGCAATAATTCATTCAGGGGACGTATTCGTCACTGGCTGGGCCAACACTTATTGCCCATCACTAATAACTCTTGAGAAGATGACGGTGTGCTGTCTTCTTAAACCACTGCAGTCTATTTGGGGTTGCTATACCCACAAACTCCAAAGGTAGGCGTGGAAATTGAAACAGTGTAGGAGTGCGGTAATGTGGTTGGGGGAGTGTTTGCAAGTCACCAGCTTTCTAACATTAATGGAGGAGAGTAGATGGTTACCATGGATGTGGCAATGCACTAGGCCAATGGATGAAGCAGGGGAGAATGAGGAATATTTACGGTCCAATAAAAGGGTTGGACAGGAAAGTGAGGAGCCTAAATGCTGATGGTATTGACAAGAACAGCAATACAAAATGGAAGATGATGGGTGTGGAGTGGACTCTTGATATTCAGGTTGAACCTGTAGCTTAGTCACAGGAACACAAGCTGCGAATGTGCTATCTTTGATCAAACCAAAACTGCAAAAAGGAAACAAAATAGGTGTCAACACATTCAAAGCAGGTGGAAAAGGTTAATTATTTGTCCAGCAAGGGCAGGGTGCCAATGCTCATGATGGTGAGGCCCTGATAGAGGCAATTGCATTAATCAAGCACTCAATAGGACCACACATCCTCCATCAAACTATGCTTCATGTGTAGCCCAAACATTCGCCAATAATGTCCATTTGAATCATTGCCTCAAGCCATCATGGCCAATCGATTGCTTATGATAATGGAACATTTGTCATTTTTGTGAAGCTGATTGTGATCCCACTCAAACTTAAAGGTGTTATCTGCATTCATTAAATCACAGGCACATTCCACTGGTGCCACTGCCGGACAGTTTCTCTAAGCTGTTTGCCTCACATACTGAACTGTAAATATTTAAGGATGTGATCTGTTCTAATCAATGGTGCATTTCTTGAGTGTGTTTGGGGGAAGGAGAGGGCTGGAGACACAGTGAGGGTATAGTCCTGCCAGATTTATAATCTCCTAATATGATTTAGCAAAATGCCTTACATCACATTCAGCTGCATAGAGTGAAATAACTCAGAGATCCAATGAAGAGGCCTGACATTTCTCACCTTCTGAGAGGTCTCCATTCCAAAATATACATTTACACACACTGAAGCCTTGATTGTGTTTCTTGTGACTGCTCATGAATCACATAATGGAAAATCCATTTTGGCTCTGATATTCCCCACATAACATCAGCTCACTCACCCTGAATGGATTCAACAATGGCTCGTACAATTGTTGCTGCTCTTGTCTCAAGTTGAAGAGGCAGAAAGAGACAGCAATTACAAAGGCATCTGCAGGCCCAGGAACAGCAGCAAGCTTCACCTGCACAGCTTCCAGAGGGAGAAGCAGCACCTGAAGGGACTCTCAGAGATGTGAAGGAGGAAGAAGGGATTTAGAATTTACCATCTTCCCTGGAATTTCCCAGGTGTCCAAATCCTACCTGGTTTGCCAAGTGGGCGGCACGGTGGCACAGTGGTTAGCACTGCTGCCTCACAGTGCCAGAGACCTGGGTTCTATTCCTGTCTCAGGCAACTGTCTGGGTGGAGTTTGCACATTCTCACCGTGTCTGCGTGGGTTTCCTCCGGGTGCTCCAGTTTCCTCCCACAATCCAAAAATGTGCAGATTATGTGAATTGGCCGTGCTAATTTGCCCATAGTACGAGGTATAGGGGAATGGGTCTGGGTGGGTTGCTCTTTGGAGGGGTCGGTGTGGACTTGTTGGGCCGAAGGGCCTGTTTACACACTGTAAGTAATCTAATCTACAGCTCAATGCTACAGTATACGTCAGGCAGCATTTAAACCGATGGAGTCTTCACCTTCAGCATCATTTCCATTCACAACCATCCTCCATGGGGAAGAGTTTGAATGTGAATGCAGCACTGGACATTATTCATTCCTGAATGAGTATCCCCTCCCTCATCAAACAGATAATTAGAAAGTGACATGTGCACTCACGTGATCATGTGGTCATACACATGAGGTTGCAGTGTCTTGACAGTACAGAAGAAGGCAGATGTGTCCTGGCTGTTGGCTGCCAGTGCGTTCCCCATCCACCACCTGTTCTCTATATCACAGGTTTGTTTTTGGACCTCTGCCTTCAGTCGCCTGTACGCTTCCCTTTTCCGAGTACACTTGTTGTTTTACAATAAGCTTTTGGCTTAACAGTTCTTGGATCTTCTGGTCATTCTCATCAAACTAGTCTTGGTGTTTCCTGGTTG
Source organism: Hemiscyllium ocellatum (assembly GCF_020745735.1). Classification (NCBI taxonomy): domain Eukaryota; kingdom Metazoa; phylum Chordata; class Chondrichthyes; order Orectolobiformes; family Hemiscylliidae; genus Hemiscyllium; species Hemiscyllium ocellatum. Next base: position 28,453,231 of record NC_083442.1, on the reverse strand, counting down.
ACTGGCTGTCTGAGTTGTTTCAGGCATTGTCTACAGCAGACACCTCAAGGTACTGGAGCAGTCCCACCGACACTGCCTGTACAAGATCCTGGGAATCCGCTGGGAAGACAGACGCACCAACACCAGCATCCTCGACCAGGCCAACGTCCCCAGTTTCGTGGTACTGACCACTCCCACCCCTTTTATTGACTGCGATGGGCTGGGCATGTCATCCCCATGACCAACACAAGGCTCCCCAAGCAGGTACTCTACTCCCAGCTCCAAAACAGCAGGCCAGCCCCAGGTGGGACAGAGGAAGTGCCTCAGGGATATCCTCAAGGCCTCACTGGGGAAGTGCAGCATTCCCACAGACACCTGGGAATCACTGGCTCCAGGCCATCCCAAAGTAGGGGAGGAGCATCCGGGAAGGCGTCAAGCTCCGCAAGACCTACCATCAGGAAAAAGCAGAAGCCAGGGAAAACAGCAAAAGGAGTGCACTGCCACACCAATGGCCCAACCACCCCCTTCCCAAGATCACCTTCTGTCCCCAGCGTATCACAGCCTGTGGTAGTTGCATTGGTCTGTGCAGCCACCTACAGACTCACCCTGAGAGTGGAAGAGTCATCCGCTGCTGCAAGGGACCTCCATTGAATGAATGAATGAGTGTAGTGACTGTAGATCACGAGTGGAGGCCAAGTCCAATCACAATGCACTCACATTACCTTTGGCTTCGCTGCTTTCTTAATAAAAATGCAATGCCTTGGCTGCACACATGACCATAAGGGATGAAGAATCCCTAATGTTGACAGTTATCTGGGATGCTTGTCAGAGATGACCACACGTCTACCATTTAATTTCCAGTATCTTTGGGAACTGTGAAGGGACTGCTTTATTCTGACATGTTAGCCACCTTAACACTTCCTGTAGCTAAAATCCCAATCGATCGGACATGTGTCGATTGAAAGTGTCTATATATTATCAAATGTTACAGGGGTTTTACAATTATGAGTCACCCATGCATCATATGTGTTTATGTTCCTTACCTTCCCACAACACATAGGTCCTCTTCTGGGGTCTGTAGGTGGGTTGGAGGGAGCCTGAACTGTAAATTACCCTGTTGGCCTGGAAGATTTGTGCAGGTGACCCCCGGGGCATTATTGTTTTTATTGCTAGGCTATTAATCCAGAAACTCAACCATTGTTCTAGGGAGCTGGGTTCAAGTCCTACCATGGCAGATGGAATTTGAATTCAGTAAAGACTCTGGAATTAAGGGTCTAATGATGACCATGAATCCATTGTCGATTGTTTGAATAATCCATTTGGTTCCCTATGTTCTTTTGGGGAGGAAATCTATCATTTCTACCTGGTCTGGCCTACATATGACTTCAGACCCACAGCAATATGGTTGATTCTTAATTGCCCTCTAGGCCATTAGCCCCAGCCAAAGATGCCCACATTCCATGAGTGAATGAAAATGGAAGGAATGAGTTTGATGGACTTGAGTGCTGGTGATGGAGCAGGAGAGGTTTGATGTGTTCCCAGTGAATAAGTAAAAAGAGCAGAGGGTAGGCAGTCATAGAAGTCCTACACTGTGGAAGCAGATCATTTGGCCCATCCAATCCATACTGACCCTCCAAACACCATTCCACCCAGACCTACCCTTTCCTATAACCCTGCATTTCCCATGGCCAATCCACCTAACTTGCAAATCTTTGGACTGTGGCAGGAAACCGGAGCACCCGGAGGAATCCCACGCAGACACGGGGAGAATGTGCAAACTCCATACATGTGCAAACCCGGGTCCCTGGCGCTGTGAGGCAGCAGTGGGCCACCATTAGTCGTGTGGGCGGGGATGAGGTGGGAGAGAGCTGTTTAGTGGAGATGCTGCATATGGTAGTGAGAATTATAGACCGTTAGTCCTGGTGATCTTAGTGTGTAATGACAGAGTCTGAGTGAGTGCAAGACAGCAGAGAGGTGGTGGTGCTGGGAGCACACTAGTTTAGTATGAGGAATGGCACTGACTCAGGCTGCTGGGTGGGTCTAGGCTGACTGGATCTGATGGCGTTGCTCCCTGCAGGATACAGGCTGGTCCTCCTCTTCACTGGCACCTCAAGTTTCCCATCTGAAAAGTGAGCTGTGAGCTTTCCCTTCTGGGCCTTGTTCTCTGTGGATGTGGTCCGGCTGCACTGTGTGAGAAGCAGCTCCTAGCTTGTAGCATTCAAAAGGGTGTGAGGCAGGAGTTTAAATATGGCACTAGCAGGGAGAACAGCACAAGGTCCAGACAGCTTCAGGCGCTTCAGTGTTTGCTGCCAACACAGGCTCCAGGATTGACAGAATCAATGATGTATTCATCTAATTAAGTAGAAAGTAACACTCATACCTTTTTCACTAAAATGCTCTCCAGGGATAGGAGAGCAATTACTGGTATAAGATTATTAAATAAAACTGAAGGAGTATTTTAGGCAGCCAGTTTCCTACTGCAATAAAACAAAATGATGTAATTTAGATTTTGTTACAGTGGACATTTGGAACTCGGTCAGAGAAGGAGTCATAGAGATGTACACATGGAAACGACCTTTTGGTCCAACTCACCCATGCCAGCCAGATCTCCTGTACTAATCTAGTCCCATTTGTCAGCACTTGGCCCATGTCCCTCTAAGCCCTTCCTAATCATATACCCTTCCAGGTACTTTCTAAATGTTGTGATTGTACCAGCCTCTTCTTGGAGGATAATGGAAATATTTTTGGGGTGTCCCCAAATCACCTCCCAAAGAAATTGAACATCCCTGATGCCCTCACAGGAGACCCTGGCATGTAGCTGATCAAAACAGAGGCACCAGACACACAGAGAGAATTTGCTGCTGCAAATTTGCAGAGGTGTAGGTGAGGTCTTGGAGGCTACATGCAAGCCTCTAAACAACGTGTCAACCTGTAGCCCACTTTCGTACCCCATGCCCTCAGGTGGCAGGGTCTGCAGATTGCATGTTGGATTTATCTCCGAACCCATCAAACCAGAATGGAAGAAAGCGATCTTCAATCCTGATTGCTATTGAGAAAAGACAGACTATGCAATGACGGTTGAAGCTTTGCAATCCGGAACTAGACTTTAGCCAGCCCAGAGAGCTTGCTGGACCATGGGATGTCAAGCTTATTTAATACATGAGCACTTTAAAATGAGTGACTCATTTGACAGGGGAGCCATTCAGCCCATCTAGCTTGCCCAGTCAGTCAATAAGATCAGGACTGACACCTGATAATCCTCAACTCCATTTCACTGTCTTCGTTCCATAATCCTTGCTTTCCTCACTGATTTAAAATCCATCTATCTCAGCTTCAAATATATGTAAAGCCCAGCATTGACAGCTCTCTGCAGTAACAAATTCCATGGATTCATTACCCACTGAGAGAATTTCTTCCTCATCTCTGTTTTACACAGACCTCCCTTTCTGTTAAATTATACCCATGGTCCTAGACTTTCACAAGGGGAAACAATCTGTCTGAGATTGCCCTGTCAGATCCTCAAAAATCTTATGTTTCAATAAGGTCACCTTGATTTCTATTAGTCCTGAGGTTAAATGATTTTCTGGTTGGAAATGACAAACAGGATTGTGGATAATCAACTGGTCAGAGTGCAACAAAAAGTAAAATGGATTTAAAAAATCAATGGAGAATCAGTACAGTGAAAACTAGAAATACTGGTGATGGCGTTGCTCCCTGCAGGATACAGGCTGGTCCTCCTCTTCACTGGCACCTCAAGTTTCCCATCCGAAAAGTGAGCTGTGAGCTTTCCCTTCTGGGCCTAGAAATACTGTGTGTCAGATCACACAAGCTGTTGGCCTCATAGAATTAATATGGTGTGAAAGCAAGCCATTCAGCCCATTGAGTCCACCTCAACTCTACAAAGAGCATCCTGAAGAAGGGCTTATGCCCAAAACGTCAATTCTCCCGCTCCTTGGATGCTGCCTGACCTGCTGCGCTTTTCCAGCAACACAGTTTTCAGAAGAGCATCCCACCCAGACCTACCACCCTAACCTATATTCGTGTAATTCCCATGGCTAACCCACCTAACCTGCACATGCCTGGACACTATGGGCAATTTACTGTGGCCATTCCGTCTAATTTGCACATCTCTGGATTGTGGAAGGAAACTAGAGCACAAGGAGGAAATCCAAACAGACAAAGGGAGAATGTACAAACTCCACACAGACTGTTGCTTCAGGCTGGAATCGAACCCGGGTCCCTAGCACTTTGAGGCAGCAATGCTAACTGCTGAGCCATCGTGCCACCCCCTGTACTTCTTTTAGGTTTCCTCGTTATCCCATTCAGTCATTGGATAATTGCAACCTAATGGCAGGTGTCCCAAAGTATTAATGTTGTTCTGTAGTCCAAACCTCAGTGGAAACATTTGGATAGTTAAGAAAATCTTGTTTCATTCAGGATTTTTCATGACCAGTTGACATCTCAAAGCACTTTTCATCCAATCAACTGTTTTAGGAGTGTAGTCAGTGTTATAATGTAGGAAATTCAGTCTATTTCTGTCTGTTTGGCCCTGTGTTTTTGTCAAGGAACAGCTGTTGGTTCAGATGGCAACACTCAGCACATTCCATCTCCACAACACTTCCACAAGGGGATTGCAACGTTATTGCTGTGGATTTATTGCAAATTAATCTACATCTAATTACTAGAAAAGTTCTATGTGGTACAAAAGCCAAGAAATCAGGGTGTGCAACATGATTGTAGAGACAGGAAAAGTATTCCAATGAAATTATTTCCTCCCGTTCTTAGTGCAAGTGTTAACTCTTAAATCATAAACAAGTTAATGCTTTCATTGTTTTCATCAGGAAATAATTTCTTGTGAAGATGTTAAGCAGTTGTGTGGTAGTATCACGGAACTGTTGTGGAGCAGGAGGGTTCGTCTCTGCGCTGGCACTCTGAGCATTTTTAGCTTCGTGTCAATCTGCTGCCTTTTCTCTTAAACTCTGTACATTGTTTTGATTTAAATAATCATTTGATGCTGTTTTTAATACCTCCATGAAACCTTCCGCCAGTATGCTTTCAAGTACTGAGTTCCAGGCTCTAACTACTCAGTGTGAGAAAACTTTCTCTTACCTCATATTGGCTTTTTTGCTCACAAAAATACTTTAAAACTATTCCTTCACAATAGCTGCAATAAGTATAGAGCACTTATTACAGGATCCTGAGCTACTGGCAACTGTTAAGTGTCTCAATTTGACTTTTTAATGGAAGGGCTTATCTCTTTAAAATAAACAGGATAAGGTAAAATAATGGGCAAAGGGATTCTATACACAATAATATCTGCATAATTCAACAGCTGTACAGTTCCTTAGAGTACTTACATATTAAAAGGCTCCTTCAAACTACGGGCGAAAGTGGGTACTGCAGATGCTGGAGATTAGAGTCAAGATTAGTGTGGTGCTGGAAAATCACAGCAGATCAGGCAGCATCTGAGGGGCCGGAAAATTGACGTTTTGGGCAAAAGCCCTTCATCCTTCAAACTACAGTCCAGCTATATATTGCTCTCACACCTTCTACATTCAGTTGATCCAAAGCTTGAAGGACTGGAACTAGTGAACTGATGAAATTAACGCTTAGGTTTGCTCTTTGAGTCCACTCGGGGAAACAAACTGAAGAAAATGCCTACATAATATTAAAAAATTCAATGAGAAAGCAAAAGGAAAAGGTAAATCTCCACATTCTGCCCAATGTCCACACGGCAATACATAAAATGAAGTTTACATTAATGGTGAAGTAAATGCAACTGTGTTATTGTTCTTTTAAACAAAAAACTTAAAAACTAGAACAAGTACAGCATTTGGTAATTCCTAATTCCCTGTTGGTTGCAAAAATACTCCCTCTAGCCAGGGACACAGGATCCAAACTAACAGTCTGCCAAATATCAGCTCATCCAAACTTTAATTATGCTTGAGAAAATTTTTTGTTGAACTTGTACTGACATATTTTGTCAAAGGGCAATATTCTGTAACCTGAAAAACAATTCACCAGTGCGTTCATAATAATCGTGTTTTATTTCTTAACTCTTGAGTCCCACTCAATAAAATAAGATGAATGGACCTGAATTGTTCTGTTCCATTTGCCAGAAATAGAAGTCTTTGAGCCATCTTTGGAAGTTGTATTTCCTACAATTTGTTTTCAGCCATTTTGCCCATTGATGAACACCATAGATGGTGTCAACCCATGGTTGAATGGATTGATGGGTTGGCAAGTCCAACTCTTGCTGGCAACAATCAGGTCAGCATGAATACACAATGACCCAACCTAAAATATCAAGCTGAGGCTCATAATGGAGTGGAAATCCAACTCAGGAGATTCAGTCATTGGGGGTCAATCATAAGGAAATACACAGCTCAATCCCTATGTTCAGGCAGGGCACTGAAGGAAATCTGTGCCTCCTGGAAGGAACTAGGATTGAATTAATCTAGAAGGAACCAGGTGGTAGATTTTGTCATTGATACATGGGAGTTGCTGGCTGGCCAGCATTTATGGCCTGTCCCGAAGATGCCTCTAAACCAAGTGGCCTGCCAGGCCATTTCAGAGGACAGTTGAGAGTCAACCACGTTACTGTGGGTCTGGTGTCACATGTTAGGGCAGACCAGGTAAGGATATGAGTGAACCAAATGGGTTTTTCCAACAATGGTATCAGGTTCATCACTGGATCCTTAATTCCAGATTATTATTGAATCCAAATTTGACCACCTGCAGGATTTGAACCTAGGTCCCCTGACCTAGCTGAGTTTCAGGATTAATAGTCTAGCAATAATACCACTTGGTTATCAGAATCATAGAATCCCTACAGTGTGGAAAAGGCCATTTGGCCCAACAAGTCCACGCTGACCCTCTGAAAAGTAACCCACACAGACCCATTCCCCTACCCTACTATTCTACATGTTCCCTTGACTAATGCACCTCACCTACAAAATGGGCAAGTTAGCATGGCCAATTCACTTAATGCGCGTATCTTTTTCTTGTGGAAAGAAGCCAAAGCACCCAGAGGAAGCCTGCGCAGACAATGTGAGGTAGTCACCTGAGGTAGGAATCAAACCCGAGTCCCTGGTGCTATAAGGCAGCAGTGCTAACCACCGAACCACCGTGCCACCAGCTCCCCTATAGGGCTAGTGTTTTGAAAGGATGAGAATGAATGGAAACCACAGTCTCATCCAAACCAGTCTTGTGATGCACAAAGGCCTGTCACATAACAGACAGGAAGAGGCTGTGATTCACCCTCTGCAATACAAGTAAGAGATATGTTCCTCAACCCTCAGTTACTGCCAATGCCGCTGGGTCAAAGTCCTTGGAGCTCCCTCCTTAAAGGCCTGTGTGCCTACCTACAGCACCTGGACTACAGCAGTCCAAGAAGGCAGTGCCCCTTCTCAAGAGCAACTAGCATGACCAACAAGTGGTGACCCAGCCAATGATACCCACACCTTGTGAATGAAATAAAAAAGTTTCAAACTGAATCACAGCATTGAAACATTTTTGAACTTAAGGAATTAATAGTTTCCAAAGTGTTTGGAAGCATTGACAAGCAGTTAGAGTCATAGGGTCATACAGCACAGATACAGACCCTTTGGCCCAACGACTCCATGCTGACCATGTTCCCAAACAAAACTCGAGTCAAAAAGTGTGGTGCTGGAAAAGCACAGCGGGTCAGGCAGTATCCGTAGAGCAGGAAAATTGATGCTTTAGGTATAAGCCTTTCATCAGGAATAAGCCTGATGAAGGTCTTAAGCCCAAAACATCTTCTCTCCTGCTACTCGGATGCTGCCTGATCAGCTATGCTTTTCCAGTACCACGCTTAGAGTCATAGGGATGTACAGCATGGAAACAGACCCTTCGGTTCAACCTGTCCATGCCAACCAGATATCCCAACCCAATCTAGTCCCATCTGCCAGCACCTGGCCCATATCCCTCCAAACCCTTCCTATTCATATGCCCACCCAAATGCCTTTTAAATGTTGTAATTGTACCAGCCTCCAGCCCATTTTTGACTCTGACTCTCCAGCATCTGCAGTCCTCACTTTTTCCCAAATTAAACTAGTCGCACTTGCCTGGGCTTGGCCCAAATCCCTCCAAACCTTTCCTATTCATGAACTTATCCAAATGTCTTTCCTAAATACATTTATCTACCTTATTGCATGCATTCCAGTGGACAACCTGGGTTTAAACTTTGTGAGAAACACCAAATTACTGCAATGAACGAAAAATAAAGACTTACATTTCTATTGAATTTCTCATGATTTCCGAATGTCCAAGGCATTCCAAGAAAGGATAATGGAGCAGCTATAGCACAGGAGGAAGCCAACCCACCCATCATGCTTGTGCTGGCCCTTTTCAAGAGTATCTCAGATTGTCCCATTGTAGTATGATGACAGATCAGAACCCTGAGGTCTGATGGATAGTTCTAACTTTTTAATTACAAAGCCTGATTTCTTTTTTAAGAGAAGGACTGCTAACGTTAATAAAAGACTGCAGATGTAAATTCAGTGCTCTCTGGCAATGTCCTGTATGGAAACCATGGTATTTTGTACCTGTGGACTCTCAAGGAATCTTTAGAGAGAGAGAAAGAGTTAACAGGAAGGGGGGGGGGGGGGGGGGGAGAGAGAGAGAGAGTTAACAGGAAGAGATACAAAGGCCTTGATTATCTTCCCCCTCTCAGCAGAAAGCCTCTTTTGGCAGACATATTTTGTGTTTATTCTTTGAAGGAATATACAGAAATGGGGACTTAAAAACTGACAGCAACACCACCCTGTGAATGCTAACGGGAGAAGATGTGTTAATGGAAAACGCTGTGCTCATCAACTGAAACATGAGCACAATAGCCTTGGTTTGTGTGTTAGTGCACTGTGTAGGTTAAAGTGGAAAAGCCACTACCAGTATCATAGAATCTGTAAAGCTTGGAAGCAGGCCATTTGGCCCATTGAGTCCACACCAACCCTCTGCAGAGCATCCTGCCCAGACGCAACCTCCTACCCCGTAACCCTACATTTTCCATGGATAATCCACCTAACTTGCACATCCTTGGATGCTATGGACAATTTAGCATGGCCAATCCACCTAACCTGTACATCTTTGGACTACGGAAGGGAACCCACACTGACATGAGGAGAAAGTGCAAACTCCAGACCGATAGTCGCCCAAGGGTGGAATTGAACCCGGGTCCCTAGCGCTGTGAGGAAGCAGTGCTAACCTGGATTTCAGGCAAAAGGATCTTTTACTATGAGTGCTAGAAGGCAGCTAGCTAACAAGCCAGTTGAAAGTAAACAAGATGATAGAAGGACACTGAATGGTACCAGCCAACCACTGCCAAAGAGAAACATACAAAAGGATTTCAACTAACTTGAAAATGAGGAATCCTGAAATTAACATTTAACTATCAATATCCGACTATCTACACTTCACCCAGAGAAACTGATCGATGTAACTTTAATTTTTTAATCTTTTTTGGTCTAAATTCATATTCCTAATCTGTCTGTAAATTGTGTTACTCATACTAATAAGCTCACCCTGTTATCAACTCAAGAAAGCTTGGTTAAGTTGGCTTCTTGTAAGCCATAAATTCATTTGGTCTGGGAGAAAGATATCCATAGGGGAAGGTTTCTTTTGTTAAATTAACCTTGTAAGTAACCAAGGGCTGGGTGAATAAAGGGGGTGAAGCATTTTATCCCTCCTCACCTGGGGGAATAATAAATTGAAATATCCGTGTGGAATCAAACTGACTTGGGGAACCTCCCCTGGGATCTTGCTTTTATTCAGTTCCCGAAATTTCCTCGTAGTTCTGCAATTAGTTTGCTTCTACTGCCCTGCTGGTAATGTGGGCATACCTTCTCCAGGGATGGGCAATAAATATTGGCTGGGCCACTGATGCCCACATCCCATGAAAGAATAGAAAACTGGGAATTACAGGAAGGTGATCAATACACTGTACATAGAGACATAAAATATGAGTTTAGAGATGGATGAGAAAAAACCAAGGCACAACCGACACAGATTCATAAGCCAATATTTATATAACTACTTCCTATGAAAGAAAGGGAGAGTACTTTCAAAACAAGTGTCTCACTTAAACAATACCAGTCATGAGTGTTTATATTTTGAGAAAATAGATGGTACTGGACGTGGTTAACGTAAATTGAAAAGTTACAGATTGCTTGGGGTTGAGCTACTAGAATCTTTCAGACCTTCCAAGGATTCAGCCAGAATGGCAATAGAGGCTTCCTGAAATGTGTGGAGACTGCTGCCAGGGGTTGGGTTAATTCAGTCATCAGACTAATTACAAAACCCTTTTGCAAAGCTTACCACACCAGCTGCCTGCATGACGACAAAACACAGATGTTAGGTTGAGATACATCTGTGACCAATGCTCTTGGATCACGAGCTGTTGACCTTTTCCAGGATTTCAGGGAAGAAATGCCCCGCCCTTCTTCTTTGGAAAAGTGCTGTGCAATCTTGTACATCCCTCAGAGTAGGTAGACCAGACTCCCTTATATTAGCGAGTTCAAATGCAGACTGGGTGACCACTTGGCATAACGCCTCCCCTCTGTCTGTAGGAGTGACCCTTACCTACCAGGTGCTCGCCATTTCACCTTGCTCCATGTAAAGATTTCCATCCTGGACCTGCTACTGTGTTTCAATTATGCCCAATGTCTCATTTTCAGTTTAGACACTTTACAGCCTCAAGATCAGTGGGCGGCACGGTGGCACAGTGGTTAGCACTACTGCCTCATAGCACCAGAGACCCAGGTTCAATTCCCACCTCAGGCGACTGACTGTGTGGAGTTTGCACGTTCTCCCCATGTCTGCGTGGGTTTCCTCCGGGTGCTCCGGCTTCCTCCCATAGTCCAAAGATGTGCGGGGTCAGGTGAATTGGCCATGCTAAATTGTCTGTAGTGTTAGGGTAAAATGTAGGGGAATGAGTATGGATGGGTTGCGCTTCGGCGGGTCGGTGTGGACTTGTTGGGCCGAAGGGCCTGTTTCCACACTGTAAGTAATCTAATCTAATCAACATTGAGTTCCATAAGTTGGACCTGACTTCTATCCCCCCATTTTGTAATGTACAACCCTCCACACCCTACTGGCCATGTTTTCTGTGTTTGTTGAGTTTGCTGTCAGTAGTACTGACCCGTTTTCTCCTTTTCACACCTATCATTCACACTCATTGCATATCTCTATCACTGCATTAACATCATTAACATGCCCTTTTGTTCTGAACACCCCCATTGCTCCTCCTCCCACTCAGCATCTTTGTCTTGCAGCAGTACCTTTCAGTTCTGCGAAACAGTCATATCAGACTCAAAACATTAACTCTTGTTTCTCTTTCCAGATGCTGCCAGACCTGCTGAATTTTTCCAGCATTTTCCATTTTTATTTCAGATCTCCGACATCTGCAATATTTTGCTTTTATCAGGTGGATAGGGCCTTGAATTAATATCTCATTTGAAGTTTGGCACATCTGACACTACTGTGCTCTATCAATACTGCCCTGGAATTTAATATAGTTTCTTATGCTGAAAGGGGTTATTGAGAGGAATTACAGGGAGGTCGTTACTCCATAGCCACGTGAAGAAGATAGATGATTACTGTCAGGAGTAGGAAAGGGAACCGGCAGGCAGAGCAGGGATCTCCTGTGGTGGTTCCCCTCAACAAGTATACCATCTTGGATATTGTTGGGGGGGACGACAAGTATACCATATTGGATATTGTTGGAGGAGTAAGCAATGGGGCACAGGTCTCTGGTGCAGAGTCTGTCCCTGTTGCTCAGAAGGGAAGGGGGAAGAGGAGCAGAGCTTTCGTCATTGGGGACTTCATAGTTTGGGGGACAGATACGAGGTTTTGCGGGAACGCGAGAGACTCATTATTGGTGTATTAATCAACAGACATATTAAACTTAAAAAGATAAGGCATAAGTATTAAGTTAGCCTGGCGCTTTGTTTTGTCGAGAAATAAGATGATGCTAATTTCTGGGTCTGCAGACTGGAAGAAGCCAAAACGGCCCTTAGTAGAGTGATATGCTCTTCATGTAAGATGTGGGAGTTTAGGGAGAGTTTGCATGTTACTTCTTGGCAGTGTGGATGAACAGAGAGATCTCAGAGTCCTGGTGCATAAATCCCTGAAAATTGCCACCCAGGTTGGTAGGGTTGTTAAGAAGGCATATGGTGTCTAGGCATGTATTGGGAGGGGGATTGAGTTTCTCAGCCACGCGGTCATGCTTCAGCTGTAAAGACACTAGTAAGGCCGCACCTGGATTATTGCGTGCAGTTCTGGTCAGAGGGTTAAATAGGGTGGACAATGAGAGCCTTTTTCCTTGGATGGTGAAGGCTAACACGAGGGGACATAGCTTTAAATTGAGGGATGATAGATTTAGGACAGATATTAGGGGTAGTTTCTTCACTCAGAGAGTAGTAGGGGCTTGGAACAGCCTGCCTGCAACAGTAGTAGACTCACCAACATTAAGCATCCAAGGAACAGGAGATTCGACGTTTCGGGCATTAGTCCTTCTTCAGGAAGGGCTTATGCCCGAAACGTCGAATCTCCTGTTCCTTGGATGCTGCCTGACCTGCTGCACTTTTCCAGCAACACATTTTCAGCTCTGATCTCCAGCATCTGCAGACCTCACTTTCTCTTCACCAACATTAAGGGAATTTAAATGGGCATTGGATAGGCATATGGATAATAATGGAATAGTGTAGGTTAGATGGGCATCAGATTATTTTCACAGGTCGGTGCAACATCAAGAGCCGAAGGGCCTGTAACGCTGTAACGTTCTGTGTTTGTGTTCTGTGTTCAAAGTTGAGGGTGGGGCACCTCTGTATCCAGACATGGGAGTACTGCTGGTGTATGGGAATTGGGTATTACTGGGACAGACTGAAATGCACAGGATCTCTTTTATTTTCTATCTCTACTGAAGAGTTCAAATATTCAGTGTTTCCCAGTGTTCACATAGCCATTTTAAGTAAACCAACACAAGAACGAAATAGGCCGGAGATTTCACAACTAAATAAACTTACAGCCATTCCTTTAGCAAGCCTGATATATATATATAATTCTGACTATGACGCATTACCAGGGAAATAGACTGAAAATAGCAACATTGAACATTGCAATGAAGTTCTTATTTGAATTACACTGAACTTCCTGTTTTAAGTTTATTCTTTGACAGGATGTGGAAATTGTTGGTAATGCCAGTAATTATTGCCCATCCCTAGTTGCCATTGAGTAGGTGGTGGTAAGCTGCCTTCTTGAATTGTTGCAGTCCATGTATTGTAGGTTAAACCTATCACCTTTCATTGCTGACATTTTTGTTTTATTCACTGGTGGGACATGAGTGTTGCTGGCTGGGCCAGTATTTATTCAAATAGAATAGAATCCCTACAGAATGAAAACAGACTCTTCGGCCCAACAAGTCCATACCAATCTCGCAAGAGTAACCCACCCAGACCCATTCCCCTTTATTTACCCCTGACTAATGCACCTAATCTACACATCCCTGAACACTATGGGCAATTTAGCATGGCCAATTCAACTAACCTGCACACCTTTGGACTGTGAAAGGAAACTGGAGCACCTGGAGGAAACCCAAACAGACACAGGGAAAATGCACAAACTCCACATAGAGAGTCACCCAAAACTGGAATTGAACCTGGGTCCTTAGTGCTCTGAGACAGCAGTGCTAACCACTGAGCCACCATGGTCACTGGATAGACATATGGATGAAAATGGAATAGTGTAGGTTAGGTGGGCTTCGGATTGGTTTCACATTTAGCGCAACATCACGGGCCGAAGAGTCTGTACTGCGCTGTAATGTTCTATGTTCTGTAATCCGCATTAAAACTAGAACAACCGGTGACACACTTAAAGAAACAATTATTTTGGAGGAGTCACTTCCTGTAAGCAGTGAGAACTCTTGTGGAAGAGCAGACAGTTAAAGCAGCAAGATGAGTGGCTGAAATGGCTGATGATTATGAGTTGGTCCATCAAATCAAAGTTTGGCTTGCAAAGTTAATTTCAATGCATGATGGATTGAAATTGAAGGAAAGAGAAATCCTCGCATGGAAAGGTCTTAGTGAAGCTCATAAGGATAACTTACCTTAACAGGATTAAAAAGAAACCCTTGAAGGGAACAGAGAAGTGGAACAGAGAAGTTAAAAAGCTTCGGTGTTTTCATTGCAATAAAGTAGACCACATGAAATGACAGTGTTTGGTTAGGAAAAGCAGGTGTAGGAATACAGGATAAGCCAGTGAATTGTGTTGGATTGGTAATGAAAAGCACAGTGGAGGCTAGAAAGCTGCACCAGAACATACAAACTGGTTGGAGGTTGGTTAAGGAGGAAGTCCCAGATCTTCTTAAAACATATACCTGCAAAAGTAAAGTTTACTCGCATAGGCCAGGAGCAGCAGGTAATGAGGTTACAATATTAAGAGATACAGGAACCTCTCAATCTGTGTTGTTGAAAAATGAGGAGATATGTACCTCTGAAGGACTATTATCAGAAAAGCTACTAGTAACAGGAATTCACAGTGAGACAAGAAGGGTTCAATTTGTAAAGTGAGGTTTAGAGTGTCCAGTGAAGAGTGGAGACATCATGGTAGGAGTACCGAACAAACTCTCAGTTCCAGGAATATAATTTGTCCTTGCTAACGATACAGTTGGTTCAATGGTAGGAGTGCTGCCTACTGTGGTCAAAAAGCCAGTGGAAATCCAGGCAACTGAACTATTGCAGGATGCATATCCTAGGAATTTTCCTGACTGTGTGATAATGAGGTCACAAAGTCACCAGTTGAAACAGGAGAGAGGTGTTGTGAGTGGCACATGAACTATTTCTCAGGGATCATTTAGGAGTGAGAAAAACTCAAGTTAAAATAGAAAAACATTTTTATTGGCCTGCACGAGGATGTAATTGAATTTTGCCAGACATGTCAGTTAATTAGAAAACCACAGGCAGTAAGAAAACCCACACCTTTAATATCTATTCCTGCATTTGAGGAACCTTTTACAAGACTCTTAATT
The DNA here is from genome assembly GCF_020745735.1 of Hemiscyllium ocellatum. NCBI lineage: Eukaryota > Metazoa > Chordata > Chondrichthyes > Orectolobiformes > Hemiscylliidae > Hemiscyllium > Hemiscyllium ocellatum. Next base: position 28,438,209 of record NC_083442.1, on the reverse strand, counting down.
GATTGCGTAGGACCCCTATCTAAAAAAAAAGTAGAAATCAGTATTTGTTAACAATTATGGATGTGTTGACTGGATTGCCAAAGGCCATTCCATTATGCAATATCACAGTTAAAAGGATTGTAGACGAATTTCTCACATGTTTCACTAGATATGGATTACTGACAGAGATACAATCAGATCAAGGATCAAACTGCAAGGATCAAAATTATTCAAGGAAGTTATGGAATGCTTAGGAAGAAAATAATTCAAATCTACTGTATACCATCCAGGGTCACAGGGAGCACTAGAAATGTGGCATGTTGAGGGCTTATAGTCAAGACTATCCAGATGATTGGGATAAGGGAATTCTGCTTATACTTTTTGCGATCAGAGATGCACCAAATGAATCGGCCAAATTCAGTCCATTTGAATTAGTTTTTGGACATGAAGTCAAAGAACCACTAACATTGATTCAGGAGAAATTGGTAAGTCAGAATTCAGAGACCACATATTTGGACAATGTGTCAAATTTTCAGCAATGATTAAATAGGGGAATTGACTAGACAACATTTAAAAATAGTACAGCATACAATGAAACAGGAAGCAGACAAGAAATCAAAAACTCGCAATTTTGCTATCGGAGATAACGTGTTAGTGTTACTTCCAGTGATAGGTGAAACTTTAAAAGCAAGGTTTAGTGGACCTTATCAAGTTGAAAGGAAATTAACTGAGGTGAACTATTTGATAATAACTACAGACAGAAAGAAATTTCACAGAGTGCGTCATGTGAATATGCTCAAAAGGTATTTTGATAGGGAAGGAAAGCGAGAGGAGAATGGGTTATTGGTTACAACATAGAGGCAAGAACCAAGGTCAGAGGATTCTCAATTTAAAATGGCCAATGAGGAAGTTGTCAAAAATTGAGATAAATTACTGAGTTAGCTTCCAGAGGAAAATCTGAAAGAGTTATTACTATCACGTGAGGAGAAACATGAAAATAAGCTGGGAAGTATTAACCTAATTATGCATGATGTAGATATAGGAGCTGCTGTTCCAATTAAGCAACATCCTTATGGGAAAAGCCCTCTAACATTGGCACAGGTTCAAAAGGAGATTGAACACATTGAAGTGAGTTACAGTGACCGGAGCTTACCCATAGAAATGGTCCCAAAACAGTTGGCACCCAACGGTTATATGTGGACTATTGCAAAGTCAATGTCATTATGAAGACTGATATATATTTGATTCCACATTTGGAAGACTGTGTTGAAACGGTGGGACAACTGACATATTTCTAAGTTGGACTTGCTCAGGGGATACTTGCAGATACCATTGTCTGAAAGACAGAAGACAATTTCACCTTTTGTAACGTTGAATGGACTGTCGGTTTAAAGTCATGCCATTTGGTATGAAAATACGCTAGCCATATTTCAGAGACTAACCAATACGTTCATTACCGGATTACCCAACTGTGTCACATATATAGATGACCTGGTGATTTTTAGTCAGACATGAAAGGAACATTTGCAACATTTATCAGACTTGCTTGGTTGACTTCGGGAGGCAGGCTTAGTGATAAACCTGGCTAAAAGTGAATTTGCCAAAGCCAAAACTCAATGGAGATGAGGAAGAGGGGAGGAGGATGGAGTGGGGTGGTCGCCAGGTGATGGGTGCCATTTTTCTTACTAGAGCCCTGTTTAAAAGTTTGATCTGAGAACATTTAATTTTACCCTGCACGTTCAGAATTAGATCAACTGAGGGCTCATACAATTGCAGATGCTCAGAACATTAAGGGGGTTCACTCTTGTATCTAATGCCAGCTTGTTGTAATTAGGTAAGTATTCCAGAGGCTGAGCAGTTAGGTGAGAACCTACAGAATGAATGGAAGGGGATACAAATACCGAAGTAGGCTGTTCAAAACTTTGAGCCTGTTCTGCCTTTTAAAGGATCACGGCTGATCTGAATGGGATCTCAGCTTCACTTTTCTGTCTGCACCAATGGATCAAGCAGGGGCAGGTCAGAGTTGCTCAGAAGAGGCATTCTGATGGGCTGAATGGCCACTTTCTCATAAATTGCTTGCTCCCACTTGGACAGTGAGTGGGCGTGATTTGGAGGTGTGACCACACTGACCACATTGTGGAGAAAGGTACAGCAGGTGCTCCAATATTTCAGCTTCCTAGGCAATATCCCTCTCAAGTGATCGGCACCAAATGGGCCACTCCTGGCCATAGCGAAAACCCAGGCATCCTGTTTAAATCAGGAAATGTTCTCTGGCTGGCCCAGGAATTGTGTTGGAAGAGGTTGGTAAAGAGCTGGTGCTAAATCACAATGCTGAGCAAACCTTGAGTTACATAATTATTCCTGGAATAGCTTTGCCAAAGTCCCAACTGACTGGTGACCTCGACCTGACTCCATCTTTCCTCTAGGATGCATCTCATAAAACTCATTGCATCTGGTCAATTACAGAAAATTAGACAATAGAGGAGAGGTAATGAGAGAAATTGGCAGATTGCCAGGTTTTTTTCAGCTTGAGAGATAAATACCAGTTAACTACAGTAGGAACAACAGCCCTTCAACATGATAGCCAGGGATCTCTCCTGTCCATCCAAGAGGACAGGCTGTGCCTCAGTTTGATACTTTATCTGAAAAACAGCAACACTGTTGACATTCTGTCAGTGCAGCACTCTCTCACTCAGTGTAGAAATTGAGGTCACATCAATGGAGTGAGATTCGAACCACAAATTTCTGGACATATTACCCACTGAAACACAACTGAGAATACCAACAAAAATAAGTGTCATGTGTGACAGTATTGCACCCTGATCAAGAACGGTGGAAAATTGAAAATAATGAACGTGCAGTCACTGATAAAAATAGACACTAGAATGAATTTCTTTCAAGTTATTCGAAAGAGGATAAGATATGGTTAATGGTGTGGTGTGATATATATAGAAGCACTCCAGCAGAAAACCAAACCCTACATGAGGGGTCGGGAGTTGGGTTTTCTGTTCCTCTTCACATGTGCATCCATCTCTCATACAACATCATTAACCTCACCACTTCCACCGCGCTACGTGTAAGACAAAACAATGAGTGATCATTAAAGCAAAAAGATGTGGACGCTGCAAATATGAAACACAGAGAATGCTGGAGAAACTCAACAGGTCTGGCAGCATTTGTGGAGAGAGAAACAGCGTCAATGTTTCAAGTCAATTATGATTCTTCTTCAGAACTGAAAGGGATTGGCAAATGGGTTCTTTCGTACTTTGGGTTCTTTTGACAGAGATAGAGTGGGGGGAGGGGAACAAAGGTGAAGGTGAAAAAGATAGAATGGAATGGCATGGAATAGAATAAAAATTTATTGTCGTCTGTACTTTTACATAGTGTCATAGAGAAGTACAGCATGGAAACAGACCCTTCGGTCCAACCCGTCCATGCCGACCAACTACCCCAACCCAATCTAGTGCCACCTGCCAGCACCCGGCCCATATCCCTCCAAACCCTTCCTATTCATATACCCATTCAAATACCTCTTAATTGTTGCAATTGTATCAGCCTCCACCACTTCCTCTGGCAGCTCATTCCATACACATACCACCCTCTGTGTGAAAAAGTTGCCCCTAAGGTCTCTTATATATCTTTCCCCTCTCACCCTAAACCTATGCCCTCTAGTTCTGGACTCCCCAACTCTTAAAAAGGTTTTTTTAAGTCACCTCAAAGCGGCACCTACATCAATGACAGAAATCCATCCATAATAATAAGAAAACTGTAAAATTAAGACAAAGTTCAGTTATAGCCAATTAAGAAATGATGGAATATCCTGAAGATGCAGCCAGAATGAGACTGCTATTCTGAGAAAACTGGGCCGGAAGCCTCCACTGAGGATGACCGTCATGCCAGGCAGAGACCATCTTCCTGGCTACTGGAAGCCAAAGATGAAGAAGACCTCCACATGGGAATGAGACCTCCACACCGGAACAGGACTGCCGCATCGGGAGACGGTCCTCCTGTACCACTGAAGACTGCCACTTCTCATTCTCAGGCACCTAGGCCTAGCTGCAGACCAGGAGCCTCAGCCCGGCCCACAAGTCTGAGGGCTGGGGTGGTGTGGAGTCAGCCCTGGACCTGCTCCTCGGTCAGTGGGGGAGACCCCGGGCTGGGATTGAGCCGGGTCCAGCATGCTCTGGCATTGATTAGATTAGACTTACAGTGTGGAAGTCCACACCGACCCGCCAAAGCGCAACCCACCCATACCCCTACATTTACCCTTACCTAACACTACAGGCAATTTGGACTGTGGGAGGAAACCGGAGCACCCGGAGGAAACCCACGCAGACACGGGGAGAATGTGCAAACTCCTGAGTCGGGAATTGAACCCGGATCTCAGGCGCTGTGAGGCAGCAGTGCTAACCACTGTGCCACCATGCTTCACTCGCCACTCTCCAGGTTTTAACGAAAAGAAAATGAGGAAAGATGATAAAGGAAAGAAAAGCTAAAGAGAAAGAGAAAGAAAGCCGACAGAATCGCACGAGCTCTGGGCGCAGTCCACCAACACTGCCGCCATCTTGGAAAAATAAAGATGTAAAATCAGCACAATTTAAGACGTGAAAGGGAGAGATAAAAAACTAGAAATTGCTGGAAAAGCTCAGCAGGTTTGGCAGCATCTGTGGAGAGAAAGCAGAGCTAATGTTTCAACTTTGAAACTCCACAGTTCTTTGATTTTGTTTGTTTGAAAGAAATAGTATGGATCCTCTCTACTGAAGGCAAAGGAAAAGACAAGACTGTAGGGGGTGCAAGAGTGCAGAATATAACGAAAATGGAGAACAGACATCATGCAGCCAGGCTCCGAAGAGGCATTCCATATTAGGTGTCTGAGCGGAAAATGAGGTGCTGTTCTATGAGATGACACTGTGCTTTGTTAGATCACCGTGGCAAGCCCTGCTCAGAAATGTTAGCACTACAGCAAGGTGAGTGATTGAAGTTACATGTTACTGAAAGGTTGGGGTTATTCCCACAGACAGTTGGAGACATTCCACAGAGCAGTCACACATGTTGTCTCACCAACATGAAGGAGACCACATTGTGAGCAGAAGATATTGCAGGCTAGACTGAAAGATGTCCAATTGAAATGCTGCTTGACCTGGAAGATGTGTTTGGGGCATTGGAGGGTGAAGGGGGGGGGCGGTGGTGAATGGGACAAATGTTACACCTTCTGCGATTCTGCACCCTCCCAAGCTTAACAAAATCCTTCCTATAGAGGGCGACCAGAATTGTACGCAATAATGTAAAAATGGCCCAACCAATGTCCAGTATAGCTGTAAAATGACCTCCCACCTTTTATACTCAATGCACTGACCAAATACCTTCTTCACCATCTTGTATAGCTGTGACTCCACTTTCAAGGAACTATGTATCTGCACTCCTAGCTCTCTTTGTCTGGCAACACTCCCCAGGGTCATACCATTAATTACATAAGTCCTGCCCTGGTTTGCCTTATTAAAATGCAACATCTGAATTAAACTCTATCTGCGACTCCTCAGCCCATTGGCCCAACTGACGTAGTCTGTTGTAGGTCCCGTTGTACCCTGTGATCATCTTTTTCACTGTCCACTACACCACCAATTTTGGTGTCACCTGCAAACTTACTAACCATATTTGGTATATTCGCATCCAAATCATTTCTAGAAATGACAAAAAACAGTGGACCCAGTACCGATCTTTGTGGCACATCTCTGGTCACAGGCCTACACAGCAAAAAGCAAACAGCTACCTCCACTCTCTGTTTCCTACCTCCAAGCCAATTTTCTATCCAGTTGGCTCGCTCCCCCTAGATCCCATGTGATCTAACCTTTTTAACCAGTCTACCATGCTGGGATGGAGTGGAAGGGGTGAGGGCACAATTATGGGAGATGAATTGGATATGGCTGAAGACTTTGCCAACCTGAATGGGGAAGAGGAAAGAGGAGGTCATGTCAAAGGCAGCCCAGTGGCAGGTGATCATCAGAACAAATGTGACGGAGACAGCAGAACTGGAAGAATGGAATGGAGCCAGAAAAACAGCACAGCACCTTGTTGAAAGGGGCCCCTGATGCTGTTCTGTCACTGGGTGGTTTTGTCCATGGGTGGACTTCTGTGGGAATTGGCACATGGCTCTTTCCATGGAGACAGGGAAACCAACTAAGGCCTCAATCTAAAGCCATTTTCCCCCCACCCTGAGATTTCTCAACATTTCACAAGCCCCTCTGCTGTGTTAGCATGTCTGGCACTTAATAGGACAACTGTATTACAAACCAATCTGAAAAGACAAACGAAGGTTCATCGCTACGAATTCTCCTTATAGAGTCGCAGAGTCGGTCCAACCAGTTCATAATCCCAAACGATCACTTCCCCCCCTCACATCATCACTGATGTCACACGCTCAGTGATTTCCGCCCCCCGATAACGTCGTGTTTGCCACCACTTCAACCCCCACCAACGCACTTACCTGCATTCTGCTGACATGCCCCCCACAGGTCCCACTGTCACCATCACGGACTCCCAGAACCCCGAGGGGAACACCACCCCTGCTCATGACTCTACCCCTATTCCCCCCGCCGCCACACCCACTCCAGTTACAGGCTCCGCCCCTACTCCCAGCTCCACACCCACACCAGATCCCAGCTCCCAGCCCTGCCGAGTTTTCACCATCCCTCCAGACCTCCCCCTCACTGAGGACGAAAGATCAGTCCTCAGCAAAGGACTCACCTTCATCCCCCTCCGCCCACGCATCAATGAATTTAATACACACCGTGACGTCGAACACTTCTTCCACCAACTCCGCCTGCGAGCTTACTTTTACAATCAGGACTCCCGCTCACCTTCCGAGGACCCGTTCGCCCACCTCCAACCCACTGCATCCACCTGGACACCCCTCGCTGGCCTATTACCCGCCCTCGATCTCTTCATTTCCAACTAATGCCAAGACATTAACCGCTTCAACCTGTCTACCCCCCTCCCCCACTCCAACCTCTCACCTTCACAATGCGCAGCCCTCCACTCCCTTGGCTCCAATCCCGACCTCACCATCAAGCCAGCAGATAAAGGGGGTGCAGTGGTAGTCTGGCGCCCTGACCTCTACACTGCTGAAGCCAGACGCCAACTCGAGGACACCTCCTCCTACCATCCTTCCACCATGACTCCACCCTCCCCATCATCAAACCGTCATCTCCCAGACCATACAGAACCTTATCACCTCAGGAGTGCTCCCACCCACAGCTTCCAACCTCATAGTCCGGGAACCCAGCACTTCCTGGTTCTACCTCCTTCCCAAGATCCACAAGCCTGACCACCCTGGCCGACCTATTGTCTCAGCATGCTCCTGCCCCACTGAACTCATCTCTACGTACCTCAACACTGTCCTATCCCCCCTAGTCCAGGAAGTCCCCACATACGTTCGAGACACCACCCATGCCCTCCACCTCCTCCAAGACTTCCGTTTCCCCGGTCCCCAACTCCTCATCTTCACCATGGATATCCAATCCCTCTACACCTCCATCCGCCATGACCAGGGCCTCCATTTCTTCCTCTCCCGACGTCCCCAACAGTACCCTTCCACCGACACTCTCATTCGTTTAGCCGAAATTGTCCTCACGCTTAACAATTTCTTCTTTGAATCCTCCCACTTCCTCCAAACTAAAGGGGTAGCCATGGGCACCTCTATGGGTCCTAGCTATGCCTGTCTCTTTGTTGGCTATGTAGAACAGTCCATCTTCCGTAGTTACACTGGCACCACTCCCCACCTCTTCCTCTGCTACATTGATGACTGCATTGGCGCCACCTCATTCTCCCGTGAGGAGGTTGAGCAATTCATCAACTTCACCAACACATTCCACCCTGACCTTAAATTTACCTGGACCATCTGTGACACTTCCCTCCCCTTCCTGGACTTCTCCATCTCCATTAATGACGACCGATTTGACACCGACATTTTTTTCCAAACACACCGACTCCCACAGCTACCTGGATTCTACCTCTTCCCACCCTACCTCCTGCAAAAATGCCATCCCGTATTCCCAAATCTTCCGCGTCCGCGGTATCTGCACCCAGGAGGACCAGTTCCACCATAGAACACACCAGATGGCCTCCTTCTTCAGAAACTGCAATTTCCTTCCCACGTGGTTAAAGATGCCCTCCAACGCATCTCATCCACATCCCACACCTCCGCCCTCAGACCCCACCCCTCCAACCGTAACAAGGACAGAACGCCCCTGGTGCTCACCATCCATCCTATCAACCTTCGCATAAACCAAATCATCCACTGACATTTCTGCCACCTCCAAACGGACCCCAGCACTAGGGATATATTTCCATTCCGACCCCTTTCCGCCTTCCGCAAAGACCGTTCCCTCCGTGACTACCTGGTCAGGTCCGCGCCTCCCAACAACCTCCCACCCTCCCGTCCTGGCACCTTCTCCTGGCACCGCAGAAATTGCAAAACCTGCGCCCACAACTCCTCCCTCATCTCCATCCAAGGCGTCTTCTACATCCGTCAAAGGAGCCTTCTACATCCATCAAAGTTTTATTGTATCCGTTGCTCCCGATGCGGTCTCCTCCACATTGGGAAGACTGGACACCTCCTAGCAGAGCGCTTTAGGGAACACCTCTGGGACACCCGTACCAATCAACCACACCGCCCTGTGACTCAACATTTCAACTCCCCCTCCCACTCTGCCGAGGACATGGAGGTCCTGGGCCTCCTTCACCGCCGCTTCCTAACCACCCGAGGCCTGGAGGAAAAAAGCCTCATCTTCCGCCTTGGAACACTTCAACCCTAGGGCATCAATGTGGACTTCAACAGTTTCCTCATTTCCCCTTCCCCCACCTCACCCCAGTTCCAAACTTCTAGCTCAGTACTGTCCCATGACTGGTCTACCTGCCTATCTTCTTTTCCACCTATCCACTCCACCTTCCCTCCCCACCGACCTGTCACCTTCATCCCACCCCCCCATCCACCCATTGTACTCTTTGCTACCTTCCCCTACTCTCCTCCATGACCTAGCACCTTCATCCCCTCCCCCACTCACCTATTGTACTCTATGCTACTTTCTCCCCACCCCCACCCTCCTCTCATTTATCTCTCCACCCTTCAGGCACTCTGTTTGTATTCCTGACGAAGGGCTTTTGCCCGAAACGTCGAGTTTACTGCTCCTCGGATGCTGCCTGAACTGCTGTGCTTTTCCAGCACCACAAATATAGAAATCTGGTTTCCAGCATCTGCAGTCATTGTTTTTATATAATCCCAAACTAATCTAGTCCCACCTTCCTGCTCCTGGCCCATATCCCTCCAAGGTAAAAACAATGACTGCAGATGCTGGAAACCAGATTTCTGGATTAGTGGTGCTGGAAAAGCAGTTCAGGCAGCATCCGAGGAGCAGGAAAATCAATGTTTCGGGCAAAAGCCCTTCATCAGGATTTTACTGCTCCTCGGATGCTCCCATCTCCCTCCAAATTTTTCCTGTTCATGTACTTATCCAAATGTCTTTTAAACCCATTCATCACTTCCTCAGGAGGTTCATTCCACACCTGAACCACTCTCTGTGTAAAAGATTTGCCACTCGTGTCTTTCTTCAATCTCTCTCCTGCCCTTTAAAAATGTGAACATCTTGAAATCCCCCATCTGAGGGAAAAGGGAACTACCATTAACCCTATCTATACCCGTCATGATTTTATAACGTTATATCAGGTTCGCCTTTGAAACTTCCATGCTCCAGTGAAGACAGACCCAGCCTGTCCAGCCTGAAGGTTATGGGTTGGGGGAATACCAGTGGGGGCTTGACTTCAGCAACAGTGGGACAGAGGGAGCTGCAATTGTCAAGTGGATTACCACAAATCATTTCACCTGTAAAAATGTTAGACTCTTGGAGAAGTTTTCCTGACTCTGGCTGTCAGGGCAGCATGGTGGCACAGTGGTTAGCACTGCTGCCTCACAGCACCAGAGACCCAGGTTCATTTCCCACCTTAGGCGACTGACTGTGTGGAGTTTGCACGTTCTCCCTGTGTCAGCGTGGGTTTCCTCCTGGTGCTCCGGTTTCCTCCCACAGTCCAAAGATGTGTGGGTCAGGTGAATTGGCCATGCTAAATTGCCTGTAGTGTTAGGTAAGAGATAAATGTAGGAGTATGGGTGGGTTGCGCTTCGGCGGGTCGGTGTGGACTTGTTGGGCCGAAGAGCCTGTTTCCACACTGTAAGTAATCTAATCTAATCTACACGAAATGGGATTAGGCTGGTTCAACAATGACAACCTGCATTTATATAGCACCTTTGACAGTGTAAAACATTGCAACATCCCTTTCCTGAAGTATCATCAGACGCTGAGCCACACAAGAACATATCGAGACAGATAGTTAAAAGCTTGATTAAAAACGGGAGAATCTGCGAGGAGTATGTTGAAAGAGGAATGATGGAGAGGTTTGGGAAGGGAATTCCAGAATTTAAGACGGAAGGGGCAAAGAAAATTGGACATACATTAGAAGCTAGATTGGGGTGGACTGCAGAAATCTCTTGCCTTCGTCTAATTGAGATATGCACATCAGATTTGATGGATCAGTTTTGAAACACAGTTGCAGGCACACTGACAATGCCTTGCCTACGCTCTTTAATGGTAAAGTGCAGCAGGTCAGGCAGCATCCAAGGTGCAAGAGAATCGACGTTTCGGGCATGAGCTCTTCTTCAGGAATGGCAGAGGAGATGACCTGGAGTGTGCAGTGAGAGAGGGGCTCACTGAAATCCTTGTAGAGGGAGGAAGAGAGTTTCTTCAAGGGAGGCATCCTTGCAAGAGAATTCGCAGTAGGTTAAAATCTTCTAGGAGAAAGTGAGGACTGCAGATGCTGGAGATCAGAGCTGAAAATGTGTTGCTGGAAAAGCGCAGCAGGTCAGGCAGCATCCAAGGAGCAGGAGAATCGACGTTTCAGGCATTTCCTGAAGAACTCTCCTGCTCCTTGGATGCTGCCTGACCTGCTGCACTTTTCCAGCAACACATTTTCAGCTCTGATCTCCAGCATCTGCAGTCTTCACTTTCTCCTACCCTGTTTAATGCACATGGTAGGTAGTTCTTCTGTGTTCTCTATCATTGCACTGAGGAATCCAATAGTTGCTGCATTTTTTTTGACCAGCAGGAACAGTGTTTCACAGAACTTGAAACTGATGTTGGGTGAATATTTTGTATTTCTTATCTACCCTTATAGGTCTTTGATGCATTCACTTTCAATAGTTTAAGTCTGATTCCTACGATTCAAGGGTCTACAAATAAATTAACAAAAAGTTTCACTCAGTGAATCTTGTACAGGATACTGCAGCACGTTACCAATCCCCAATCTCTGGGTCACAGTGGCACCTGCTGGATATAGATGGCTTTATACGATTATATCTGATTTCCAGCACTCCCACAGTCAGTTGCTGCTAACATTCATTGATCAGACCATAACCATTGATCAGACCATGGTTTACTGGAGCATATGCATTCTAATCAATATGATTCCGCATGCAAGTTTCTCAGAAGTTTTTCACCAATGTAGCCTGATCAGAACATGTTCAGGAATTGCCTAAAGCTACAACCTTAAGGCAGGAAATCGACCCAAGGCAATTATCCAACAAGATTGAACCCCAAGCCACATGAGGGCAAGTGACGAAAAGTTTAACCAAAGAGCATGTTAAAGGAGGAAAGATTGAGAGGTTTAGGGAAAGAATTCCAAAGCTTAAGGTTCAGACAGCTGAGAGCACACTGGAAAATGGAAGAATGATTAAAGTCAAGGATGCACAAGTGGACAGCTTTGAATTTTGAAAACTATTTCCAAATGTATTCAGATGAAGAATTACAATGTGTTTTACTTCAGTCACATTCCTCACAAATTCGGGGGGATTCCGAGCCAATATCTAAGATTATTTTAATTGGCGCAAACAGATTAAATATGTATTTTATCCCTCTCAGAGTCATAGAGCCCTACAGCACAGAGACAGGCCCTTTGACCCAAACTGGTCCATGCAGACCAAAATGTCCGTCATGTGAACCTCATTTCCCTGCACTTGGCCCATACCCTTCCAATCCTTTCCTAATCATGCATGTGTCCAAATGCCTTTTAAATGTTGTTAACGTACCCAGCTCAACCACTTTTGTTGGCAGCTCATTCCACATGCCTACCATCCTCTGTGTTACCCTACAGGTTCCCGTTTATTCTTTCCCTTATAACCTTAAACTGATGCCCTCTAGTCCTCGGTTCTCCAACCCTGGGAAACAAATCTGAGTGCATTCACCCTATCTATGCCCCTTATGATCTTATATGCTTCTATAAGGTTCCCCTTCAGTCTCTTACACTCTGAAGAAAAATGTCCTAGCTTGTCCAATCTTTCCCTAGAACTCAGACCACAGAGTCCAGGCAACATCCTTGTAAATTTCTTTTGCATTCTTTCCAGTTTAATAACATTCTTCCCATAACAAGGTGACCAAAACTGAACACAATACTCTAAATGCGACCTCACCAACTTCCTGTATAACTGCAATATAATTTCCCAACTTCTATACTCAATGCCCTGACTGGTGAAGGCCAGTGTGCCAAAAGCCTTCTTCACTGCCCTGTCTACCTGGGACTCCACTTTCAGAGAACCATGCACCTGAACTCCAAGCTCCTCTGTTTCACTACTCCGTTCACCATGGAACTCCTTCCTTGATTTGACTTTCCAAAATGCAAGACCTCACATGTATCTATATTAAACTCCATTTGCCGTTTCTCGGCCCACTTCCCCAGGTGACCAAGGTCTGTAATTTCTGAGAACCTTCCTCACTGTCTATGATACCGCCTCTTTTACTGTCATCAGCAAACCTACTAAATCATGCCTTGGACATTCTCATCCAAATCATTGATATAGATAACAAACAGCAATGGGCCCAGCACTGACCCCTGAGGCACTCCACTTGTCACAGACCTCTGGTCCGACAAGCATCCATCTACTATTACCCTCTGATTCACACCATCAAGGCAAGAAGGATGGTTCTGTCATTGTTAAAAAAGGAGAGCCATCATCATTAGTTTTTATTGTCCAGAAAGCAGCAGTAACATGACTTGGTGAGGGAAATGCTGCTGCTCACACAGCGTAATGTACTAGCTGCCAGTCATGCCTCGGTGGATAGCAGTCTCTCACCTCTGATCCAAAAGGCTGGTAGTTCAAGCCTCAAATGAAAATCTTCACATAGCATTTCTACACAGTTACTGAGAGAATGCTGCACCTTACACCATTAATCATCCATTTACTGAATTAGGAATCAGTCTGTGTCTTCCACAACACTGTGTGCATTTCATAATTCAGTCCAAACTCCAGTCTAATCTCACCCTCCTGCTAACCAACTCCTGTTACTAGGGAAAAACATCTCTTGATATTTTCAAAATCATACCGTTCAGGGATGTATTACTCACCTCTGGGGCAACAGTGACTCATACCCGGGACTTCTGGGTCAGAGATGGGGACACTACCTCTACAGGAGCCCTGAAAAACATATGCTCCAACGACCGTTTTTGCTTTCCATTATCTCTGGAGCACATCTGTGCTTATTCTTCAAGAGACCATAGAGCACCACTTTATTGAAATGAAATTGCCAAGTTGAACTAACTTCAAGTAATTTCTTGCCGACTTATTGCTGGAGCTTTCCCAATAGGACAGTGTGTATCAATAAAATGACACTTTATGTCAAAGAATTGATGAACCTGATACTGTGGGAAGATGGACAAATGTATTATAGTTGGCAGCATCTTAAAAGCATCCAAGTTAGTGATTATTTCAGCACTTGTGGAAGAATCTGTAATTTATTCCAAAGCGGTTCAACAATGGTGGGGGGGAGAGAGAGAGAGAGAGAGAGAGAGACAGAGAGAGAGAGAGACACAGAGAGAGAGAGAGAGAGAGAGAGAGAGAGACAGAGACAGAGACAGAGAGAGAGAGAGAGAGACAGAGAGACACAGAGAGACAGAGAGAGAGAGACAGAGAGAGAGAGACAGAGAGAGAGACAGAGACAGAGAGAGAGACAGAGAGAGACAGAGAGAGACAGAGAGACAGAGAGAGAGGGATGGAGAGATTTTCACTGTGCCATGTTTCTGGTCTCACTTGTCATTGGGAAAGGTTTTCTTGAAGAAAAGCCCAGCCAAGTAGCCGGGCCCTGAACAGATAAAACACGGAAATCTGTTTCGTGAGTAACGTACAATATATTAATGAGCAAACTCGTTCCTTGTCAATCGTTTCAGGCACTCCAAAACTGCAGCAAATAAATGGGAAATTGGAATAAGATCCGATAATGTTTGATTTATTGAGTCATAGAGTCATACAGCACGAAAACAAACTCTTCGGTCCAACGAGTCCATGCCGACCAAATTTCTGAAACTAAACTAGTCTCACTTGCCTGCATTTGGCCCATATCCCTCCAACCCTTTCCTACCCATGTACCTATCCAAATGTCTTTTAAATGTTGTAACTGTACCTGCTTCCACTGGCAGTTTATTCCACATACGAACCCACCCTCTGTGTTGCACCTCTGGTCCCTTTTAATTGAATAAATCAGGAGGACAGAATGTGACTATCATGGAGTTTTCCTGGAGTAGTAAATGGAGATTTTCCACATGCATTAGAACAAGTAGACTAGGTCTCCGTTTCTTAACCATAGGATAACATCTCCAACAGTGCAGCACTGTTTTGGTATTTTGCTGGAGTCACAGTGTTGATTACAGCACATAAAGAAATCTTGTACTTTTGGGTTTGAGTGTGCTACCATTGACAGATAGAAAACAAAAGGTAATTATTTCTATTTGAGAATGAAATAAGAAGTAATTAGAACAGAACTTTAAAATAATTTATTCTTGAATTGAGAACAATGCAGCATTAATTACATTTCTGTGGCTTAATTAGCTAAATGAAAGCAATCAATATACCAGAAGCTACTTCAGAAATGACAATGTGTTGATGTATAATATTCTTCTCAATGAATTAATTTTGCCATCATTTTTGATTTGTCCTCCTCCTTGTAAATTATTACACCTTATCGAGTTTTGTCATGAAATCCATCGCTATCCATCCAATAAACAAGGGAAAGAGCTGTATGTTTTTACTTCATTTTTTTATTATACTTTTTTTGTGGGATGCTGATCACCTCAATATTTAGTTTCTAACCCTAGTTGCTCATGAGAAGGTGTTAGTAAGCTGCCTGCTTGAACTGCTGCAATATAGATGGTGTAGGGACACTGACAGAGGCATTATGAAGGGAATTGCTGCCAATACACGTTGATAATATAGAATGGCATTGAGAGTTCAAGCTGGTGGCTGAGGTGCTATTCAAGATGAGATACGCTACCCTGAATTGTTGAGTTTCTTGAATGTCACTGGAGCTACACTCAATCAAGAAGAAGAGAATATTCCATCACAGTCCTACCTTGTCCTTGTAGATAGTGGCCAGACATTGGAAACTTGGGAATTGCAATTTAAGAATAGGGATGTCTTGCAACAACTGTACAGGGTGTTGATGAGTCAGCGCCTGGGATACTGTGTACAGCTTTGGTTCCTGTTATGTAAAACAGGATGGATAGCATTACAGGCAATTCACAAGAGATTCACAAGTTTGGTTCTGGCACGGAAGGTTTGATTTATCAAGGCTGCCTAATCAGGTTGGAGCTTTATTTAATGGAATTTTTAAAAATGGAGGTTGTGTGATCTTACTAACACAATATAAGATTCTAAGAGCACATGACAGGGTAGATAGCAAGATGTTTCGACTCAAGGTGGGGTGGGGTTGAATTAAGGTGCACAGTTACAGAATAAGGGAGCACTCATTTAAAACTGAATTGCAAAGGAACTTCTTTTCCCAGAGGTCACTGAATTCTTTTCACTGTACTCATCTGAGTACATGTGACAATGAAGCTAATTCAATTCAATTCAAATGGTCATCTTGTGTTCCTGCTTCTTATGTTCTCATTCAGGAGGTGTGTTACTGAGTGCAGAACTTCCTACTTCTGATCTGCTTTTGTCAACAAAAGAAACACATTAATGCATCTGTTTATTATTATTCTTTCATCGGATGTTGCTGTCACTGCCTAGAACAGCCCCCATGGCCATTCTCCTATTCCTAATTGCCTGTGAGAAAAATTAGTGAGTTACTTCCTTGAACTGCAGCAGTAAATATGGCCTTCAATAACGATTAGGGAGCATTTTCCAGGATTTTGACCAAGCTAAAATGCAAGGTTTGTAATAATGGTATCCAAGTCAAGATGGTGCATGGTATGGAAGGGACCTTGCAGCAAGTAATGCTGTTGGAAAGCGTCAGGCAAGTGAAGATTATTCTAGCACACTCTTAATTTGTAGCTTGCACATTGGGAGATGTGAAGTGTGTCACTCACCATAGAGGTTTCATACTCTGGCACTACAGCAGCATGAGGGGCAGTTTTCAGGCATCTTTATGATGCACATGGATAATTTTATTTTGTGGGCTGTGAGCAATGAATTTGAAAAAAATGTCATAAATAGGCCAAATTTAAAATTGAAAATAAGGCCTCTAGGGTTTCCGAGTATACTGGATTAGAAATCAGACAGAATCTTCTTTGGAAAATGTTATTCTCATTGCTATTCCTCAAAGTAGGGATTTACAAAAGCCATTGCAGACAGTGAAGGATATTTTCTGAGATTACAAAGGGATCTTAATCGAATGGATCAAGGGCTGAAAAATGGTAGGTGGAGTTCAATCTGGATAAATGTGAGGTATTGCATTTTGGTCCAACATAGAGTCATAGAGATGTACAGCATGGAAACAGACCCTTCGGTCCAACCCGTCCATGCCGACCAAATATCCCAACCCAATCTAGTCCCACATGCCAGCACCCGACCCACATCCCTCCAAATCCTTCCTAATCATATACCCATCCAAATGTCTCTTAAGTGTTGCAATTGTACCAGCCTCCACCACTTCCTCTGGCAGCTCATTCCATACACGTACCCATTTCATACTCTGTGTGAAACAGTTGCCCCGTAGGTCTCTTTTATATCTTTCCCCTCTCACGCTACACCTATGCCCTCTAGTTCTGAACTCCCCGACTCCAGGGAAAAGACTGCCTATTTACCCTATCCATGCCCCTCATAATTTTGTAAACCTCTATAAGTTCACTCCTCAGCCTCCGACACTCCAGGGAAAACAGCCCTAGCCTGTTCAGCCTCTCTCTATAGCTCAAACCCTCCAACCCTGGCAACATCCTTGTAAATCTTTTCTGAACCCTTTCAAGTTTCACAACATCTTTCCGATAGGAAGGAGACCAGAATTGCTCGCAATATTCCAACAGTGGCCTAGCCAAGGGCTAAGGCTTATACAATTAATTGAACGGCCTTGGGGTAGAACAGAGGGATCTAGAGTTCAGGTATATAACTCTTTGAGGTTGTGTCATACATAGATAGGGTGGTTAAAAAGACATTTAGCACGTTTGCTTTCATTGCTCAGTCCTTGGAGTTCAGTAGATGGGAAGTCATGTTGAGGTTGTACAAGACATTAATAAGGCATCTTCTGGAGTACTGTGTCCAGTTCCAGCTGTCCAGTTATAGGTAGGATATTATTAAATTGGACAGGACTCAGGAGAGATTTGCCAGGATGTTGCCAGATATGGAAGATTTGAGTTATAGAGAAAGGCTGGATAGCTGGGAGTTTTTTCACTGGAGTGTAGGAGGTTGAGAGCTGAAAATGTGTTGCTGGAAAAGCACAGCAGGTCAGGCAGCATCCAAAGAGCAGGAGAATCGATGTTTCGGGCATGAGCCCTTCTTCAGGAAATGTCGATTCTCCTGCTCTTTGGATGCTGCCTGACCTGCTGCGTTTTTCCAGCAACATATTTTCAGCTCTGATCTCCAGCATCTGCAGTCCTCACTTTCTCCCAGTAGGAGGTTGAGAGGCAATCTCATAGAAGGTTTTCAAATAATGAGAGGTATATTGAAGGTTAATGATAGTTGTTCTTTTTCTAGGTTGGGGGATTTCAAGATGAGCGGGCACATTTATAAGGTGAGAGGAGAGGGACTTAAATAAAGACATGAGGGACAAATTTCTTTGTACACAGAGGGTGGTTTGTATGTGGAATGAACGTCCTGAGGAAGTGGTGGATGCGGTAACATTTTTAAAAGATATTTGGATTAATGCATGAATAGGAAAGGTTTGGGGGGATATGGGGCAGGAGCAGGCAGGTGGGACTAGTTGAGTTTGGGATTACATTCAGCATGGACTGGTTGGACTGAAGGGTTTGTTTCCATGCTGTATAACTCTATGAGCCAATGACACAGTAGTTTCCAAAACTATTATGGAGGAATTGTCTAACTGAATTGGTTGGGCAACCAGGCCAGATGCCAGTTTCGAAAGTATCAGAGTTGAGCACAACTGTCATCCATCCCAAACTGAATGATATTATCCATGTGAAAACTTTGAGAAAATTCTTTCAAAATTTCCATCACTGGGAGTGACAGGAATGTAAAACCTGTTGTTTTTAGTGAAACATCTTACGCAAATCTCTGATGGACTCAAGTGCAGGAAGGTTTATCATTTTTCCTGTGGGAAAGCAAGGTAAATGTTGCCTTTAGCTTGGGAAGGTAAAAAGATCAGAACAGTAATAGAAAGTACCTTAGTGGCAGAGTGTTGTTCTTGGCAAGATGGCAGATATTCTGCTTTTCTAATAAAAGGATTGGAAGTAGTTCTAAATATTCAGTCGCAAAGCACATTGAGTGCTAATTCAATAATAAGTCACTGTGGGATAATGTACACAGCAAAACGTGTGAAAACAGACTGCGGATCAGTATTGCTGCTTGAAAACAGATGGTGGAGAATGGAGTAACCTCCAAACTGAAACAGGAGGATAGCAGGTGTCCGATTGATTTGCATAGCCCAAAACAAGAGCACACCTCTAGCACAGCAAGAGTGGTCCCTCTGGGCCAGAACATCCAGGTTCAAGTCCCACTTGCTCCGTAGGTGTGTCATAATATGTCTGAACAAGGGAGGCATGGTGGCCCAGTGGTGAGCACTGCTGCCTCACAGTGCCAGGGATCTGGGTTCAATTCCATCCTTGGGTGACTGTCTGTGTGGAGTTCGCACATTCTCCCTGTGTCTGTGCGGGTTTCCTCCGGATGTTCTGGTTCCCTCACACAGTTCAAAGATGTGCAGGTTAGGTGGACTGGCCATTAGGTATGTTGCGGGGGGGGGGGGGAGCTCAGTCTGGGTAGGATGCTCTTCAGAGGGTGAGAAAGGACAGAATGGCCTGCTTCCACACTGTAGAGAATCTGTGAAGTTGATTGGAAAGGAGGAAGCTCTGAGAAATCGTTGGATGTTCTGAAGACTCGAATCTCTTAGCAAAGAAACAATTTTTTTATGATTGCATCCAATCATTTATTCAAAAAGAAAAAATGGAATTTGTTATCATCTAACATAGCCTAAAGAGCTGCTTAACAGCAAATGAAAGGAGGGAACAGGTGAAGGATATATTAATGAAATATTGGGTGAAAAAACTGCAGATACTGTCAATCAGAAACAAGGCTTGGCCCATTATTCCTCGAAACATTTCTTATTCAGTACTTATCCAAATGTCTTTTAAAATGTTGTAACTGTACCCATTTCTTCTGGAACTTCATTCCACACACAAACCACTCTGTGTGAAAAAAGTTGCCACTCATGTCTATTTTAAATCTTTTTCCTCTCACCTTAAAAAATACCCCCTAGTCGTGAAATCCCCCACTCTTGGGAAAAGAGACCTGCCATTCACCTTGTCCATATCTCTGATCCTTTTGTAATCCTCTATGTCACCCTTCAACTTCCTACGCTCCAGTGAGTCCCAGCCTATCCAGCTTCTCCCAATACTCAAACCTTCTAATCCTGGCTACATCCTGGTAAATCTCTTTTGAACCCGCTCCAGCTTAATAATATTATCCTTATAACAGGGTCACCAGAACTGGACACAGTACTCTTGAAGAGACCTCACCAGCATCTTGTACAACCTCAACATGACGTCCCAACTTCTAGAATTAAAGGTCGAAGCACTGAAGGCAAGCGTGCCAAATGCCTCCTTAACCACCCTATCTATATGTGACACAAACTTCAAAGAATTATGAAACTGAACCTCTCTATTCTACAACACTGCCCAAGGCCCTACTTTTCATGAACTGACACGTCAAAGTAATAGTTTTCCTTTGCATGTTACAAATTAACATAATTACATCATATCTGGCTTTTATTTGCAGAAGCTGGAACCTGGAACATGTTGCTGGCTTTTTATTTTAATGCTGCAGCGCTCACCCATCATTCACATACTGCCAATTGCAAAGAGTATAGCTACAGGAAGCAACCAACAAACAGAGATGAATTCATGTACCAAGAGTAAAAAGCACTTTTTGAAAGGAGTCCAATAATGAAAGACAATAAAATTGAAAATTCTGAGCAAGAAGTAAATACTGTCAATTTGAAAATACTGAATGGACAGTCAAAAGGTGTGAACTTGTGTTGTAGAGAAATGCAACCTATCATGAAACATCATTCAACTGAAAGATTATGACGACATTGTAAACTGGAAAAGCAAGACTAAGTCATTCATTCAAATGTTGAGCTGAAATGTCAATGCAACCCAACCATTTATGACAGGCACCCACTGAGTCTTAAGGGTCTTGTGTCCAATGCCCACCTCCAGTGCCCATTTCCTATCAGTGTCACTTGGTTCCCCACTTGGTCAGGCACATGTGAGAGATCGCATGGCACCAACTTGAAGAGGAATAGGGAAGTTATTCCTGATACAAGCACGGAAAGTTTTGGAGAAACCCAATAGGTCTGGCAGCATCAGTGGAGAGTGAAAAACAAAGTTAACATTTTGAATATGGATTGATTTCTTCAGAACTTCTTCAGGTTTTGAAGAAGAGTCAAACAAGACTCTAAACATTAACTCTGTTTCTCTTGCTGTTGTTCCAGCAGCAGGAAGTCAAGCAGGAGGCTGTCGGGAAGGTGAGCAAAAAAATGGAAAAACTCACCTCTAATATTGGGGCCCAGAGCAGAGGCAGAGGTGAACACCAGGGGCTGCTGGCAATATATTTGGGCAGTGACTGAACCCGAGACACTACATGTGTAGTGTCTCCCACCCCACTCCTCCAACCAAAGACAAAGGACTCTGCAGTGGGTTGATAACATAAGTTGATTGGTTAAAAAATTACTTTTTTAAATCTTCTATTAATCGGTTAATTGAATAAGTCCAGAGCAGAGAAGCACTAAAAATTATTTAACTCAAATTTGTATGGAGTAATTAATTAGATAGAGATGGCTGGTTAGGTGATGTGCTGTAGCTGTATGATGTGGAAGCCGGCTGATCCTATTGTGAACGTCAGTGACCACATTTGCAGCAAATGTTGGTTGCTGGAAGAACTCCAGATCAGAATTGATGATCTGGAATCTGAGCTTCCATCACCGTGGCACATTGTGGAGGAGGAGAGTTACCTGGACACTTTGTTTCAGGAGGCAGTCACACCAGGTAGATTAAGTAATTCAAATCAGGGACAACAGGGTGGAACTGCAGGTAGGGGGATCCTGAGTTCAGGAGTGGAGGAGCCTCAGACCTTGACCTTGTCCAACAGGTATCAGATTTTTGCTCTTATATGGATGAGGAAAAGGGATGTGGACAGGGTGAACCAGCTGACCACAGCACCATGGTGCAGAAGGCCATTCAAGAGGGGGGGAGCAAAAAGACAAGTGGTAGTTATTGGGGATTCTATAATTAGGGGGACAGATAGTATCCTATGCAAGCCGGGTCGGGAGTCCCACATGGTGCGTTGCCTGCCCGGTTCCAGGGTGCAGGACACCTCCGACCAGCTTGAAAGAATACTGAAATGGGAGGGGGAGGATCCAGTTGTTGTCTACTTTGGGAATGAACAACATAGGCAAGGCTATGATGGAGGACATGTTTGGGGATTATCAAGCACTTGGAATCAAATTAAGGAACAGTCCTCAAAGGTTATAATCTCTGAATTACTGCCCGAGCCACGTGCCAATGGGAATAGGGATAAGAAAATTAGGGAAGTAAACATGTGGTGAAGGGAATGGTTTGGAAAAGAGGCATTCCATTTCATGGGGCATTGCCGTCAGCTTTGGAACCAGGGTGGGGGCAGGGGGCACCACATTTTTCAACTCTGGTCTCCAGCATCTGCAGTCCTCATTTTCTCCCTGGGAATTAAATATCCAGGGGCACCAGACTATTCGGAAGGACAGACAGGAACACAAGGGAGGTGGTATCGCTCTGATATTCAAGGATGATATCAGAGCGGTGCTGAGAGTTGATCTTGGTTCTATGAAATATGAGGTCGAACCCATTTGGGTTGAAATTAGGAATTCCAAGAAGAAAACGTCAATGATAGGTGTAGTCTATAGGCCTGAAAATGTGTTGCTGGTTAAAGCACAGCAGGTTAGGCAGCATCCAAGGAACAGGAAATTCGACGTTTCGGGCCAGAGCCCTTCATCAGGAATACAGGAAATTCGATGTTTCGGGCCAGAGCCCTTCATCAGGCTGCTCAACCTGCTGTGCTTTAACCAGCAACACATTTTCAGCTCTGATCTCCAGCATCTGCAGACCTCACTTTTTACTCGTAGTCTATAGGCCACCAAGTAATAACATCACATTGGGACTGGCAATAAACAAGGAAATAACTAATGCCTGCAAAAATGGTCTGGCTGTTCCCATGGGGGATTTTAATCTGAATATAGATTGGCCAAACCAGATAGGTCAGGGTAGCCTTGAGGAGGACTTCGTTGAGTATATCCGGGTAATAGTTTTCTTGAAGAGTGTGTAATGAAACTGACAAGAGAGCAAGCTATCTGGTCCTGTGTAATAAGACAGGAATAATTAATGACCTCATAGTCAGGTATCCTCTTGGAAGCAGTGATCACAGTGTGGTTGAATTTAAAATACAGATTAGATTAGAATACAGTTGGATAGTGTGAAGAATAAGGGGGACTATGATAGAATGAGGAAGGACCTGGCGAAAGTAGACTGGAAACAGAGACTTTATGGTGCAACAGTTGACGAGCAGTGGAGGACCTTCGAAGAAGTTTACAAAGTACTTAGCAAAAGTATATTCCAGTGAGAAGGAAGGACTGTAAGAGGAGGGGTAATTAGCCCTGGATGTCTAAGGAAATAAGGCAGGCTATCAAAGTGAAGGAGAAGGTATACAAAGTGGCCAAAAACAGGAAACTAGAAGAACTGGGAAAATTTTAAAGGTCAACAGAAAGCCACAAAAAGAGCTATAAAGAAAAGTAAGAAAGAGTATGAGAAAAAGACCAGCTCAGAATATGAAGACAGATCAAAAACGTTTCTATAAACATAAAATGAACAAGAATGGCACAAGTAAATGGTTCTTTACAGGATGAAAAGGTGCAGTTAGTTATGGGATATGATGAAATGGCTGAGGCATCAGTCTTCACAGTGGAGGACACTAATAACATGTCAGTAATTGACAAAGAGACAAAAGTAGGTGAGGAGATGGAAACAATTATTATTACGGAAGAGCTAGTGTGGGGTAAGCTAATGGAGAACAGGATAGACAAGTCTCCTGGTCCTGATGGAATGCATCCCAGGGTACTAAAAGAGATGGCAGGAGAAATAGCGGGTGGACTGGTGGTAATATTCTAAAATTCACTGGACTCTGGGGCAGTCCCAGCAGATTGGAAAATAGCAAATGTGACGCAACTGTTTAAAAAGGGAAGTAGACAAAAGAAGTGGAATTATCGACCAGTGAGCTTAACCTCTGTAGTGTGGAAGATGCTTGAGTCAATTATCAAGGAAAAAATAGCAGCACATCTCAAAAGAAATTGTCCCATTGTACAGAGGCAGCATGGGTTCACGAAGGGCAGGTCATGCTTCACAAAACTTTTGGAATTCTACGAAAACACTTCAAGCAAGGCGGGCAATATGGACAGTAGATGTGGCGTACCTAGATTTTCAAAAGGCCTTTGACAAGGTGCTGCACATGAGGCTGCTACATAAGATAAAGATGCATGGTGTTAGGGGTAGAGTATTAATGTGGATAGAGGATTGGTTGACTAACAGGAAGCTAAGAGTGGGGATAAATGAGTGCTATTCTGGCTGGCAATCAGTGACTAATGGTGTGCCTCAGGGATCCGTGCTGGGACCACAACTATTTACAATTTATATAGATGATTTGGAGTTGGGGACCATGTGTACGGTGTCAAAATTTGGCGATGACACTAAGATGAGTGGCAGAGCAAAGTGTGCAGAGGATTGTGAAACTTTGCAGAGAAACATAGATACATTGAGTGGACAAAGGTTTGGTAGATGGAATACAAAGTGAGTAAATGTGAAATCATATATTTTGGTAGGAGTAACAGCCAAGTAGATTATTACTTGAATGAAAAAAATTGTAGCATGCTGATTTCTGAGGGACCTGGGTGTCCTTGCGCATGAATCTCAGAAGGTTGGTCTGCAGGGACAACAAGTAATTAGGGAGGCAAATGGAACTTTGTCCTTCATTGCTAAAGGGGTTGAGTTTAAAAACAGAGAGAAGTAACGTTATAGCTGTACAAGGTGCTGATGAGGCCACACCTGGAGTAGTGTGTGCAGATTTGGTCTCCTTACTTAAGAAAGGATGTACTGGCACTACAGGGGATGCAGAGAAGGTTCACTCGGTTGATTCCAGAGTTGAGCGGGTTGGATTACAAGGAGAAGCTGAGTAGATTGGGATTATAATCATTGGAATTTAAAAGAATGAGGGGGGATCTTATAGAAACATACAAAATTCTGAAGGGAATAGATAAAATAGAAATAACTAGGATGTTTCCACTCATGGGTGAGACTAGGACAAGAGGGCATGGCCTCAAGATTCGAGGAAGCAGGTTTACAACTGAACTGAGAAGGAACTTCTTCACCCAGAGAGTTTTGAATCTATGGAATTCCTTGCTCAAGGAAGTAGTTTACGCTACTTCAGTAATTGCTTTTAAAGATAAGGTAGAGACTTTTATTGAAAAATAAAGGAATTAAGAGTTATGGTGAAAATACTGGTAAGTGGAGTTTACAAAAGAGTCCACAAAAAGATTGGCCATGATCTTATTGAGTGGCAGAACAGGCTCAAAGGGCCGAATGGCCTACTCCTGCTCGATGTTCTTTCCACAGATACCGTCAGATCTGCTGAGTTTCTGTGTTTGTTTCAGATTTCCAGCATCCAAGCATTTCGCTTTTACTAGAATTATCCCTTGTGTCCTGACTTATATTTATCCCTCAACCAACATCACTCAAAGAGATTCTCAGGTCATTATGATGTTGTTGTTTGTGGGAACTTGCAGTGGAAATATTGACTGTGGTTTTGCCCAAATTACAACAGTGACAATATTTGAAAAAGCATTGAATTGGCCATGAAACACTTTTGAGGCACTCTAGTGGCTGTGAAAAGTATTTTGTAAATACATGCCTTTTCTTTTTTAACTGATATGGATGCTGGGTTACGTGCAGTTGATATTTTCAATCACTCCATAACTTTTCTCCATTACTGTGTTAAAAGGCCTTGCTTTTAGAATAAATAGGAGTTGGAGTAGGTCACTCTGCCTGCTTTGCCATTCACACAGATCCTGGCTGATTATTTACCTCTGCATTATTTTCCTCCATATCCCTTGATATCATTAGTATCCAGAAATCTATTCATTTCTGATATGAACCCGCTGGATCATTGAGCTTTCATGTTCTCCAGGAACTCCAAAGAATCACCGACTTCTAAAATGAAGAAACACCTCCTGATCCCAGTCTCAAATGAGCTGGCCCTTATTCAGAGACGCTATCTCCAGCTTTTAGACAAACCAACATCCTTTCCATCTTTACCCTGTACACTTTGTAAGAAATTTGTCAGTATTAACGAGCTTCAGAAAGCACTTTCTACTATGTGAAACTTACAACATTTTTGACAAGCCCTCGAAGACATCCCAGTGCACTTTATAAGCAACATTTATGATTACTTTGTCAGCACTTCCGACAGTCAACTTGCATTTGCAAGGTCCCACAAATAACAACCTGGTTTTGGTGAAAGAACATTGGATTAAAGACAAGGATGATGTTAATTTTCTTCATTG
Organism: Hemiscyllium ocellatum; assembly: GCF_020745735.1. Taxonomy (NCBI): domain Eukaryota; kingdom Metazoa; phylum Chordata; class Chondrichthyes; order Orectolobiformes; family Hemiscylliidae; genus Hemiscyllium; species Hemiscyllium ocellatum. The sequence goes on along the minus strand of NC_083442.1, from coordinate 28,412,110 downwards.
AATAGAACTATAGCACCGCTAACTAGCCCCTGAACTGACAGACACTTTCATTTTAATATCTCAATTGAAAGGCTGTAACTCCATTGATATAGCACTCATTCAGCTCTGCGCTAGCTAGAATAACTTTAACTGTAAGGCTAGAATAAGTGCTCAAATTCAATGACCACCATGAATCCATAAAGTTCTGACTCAAAGCACTCCCCATCTGCTTCTTAGGATGTCCCTCAGGGTTGAAGATGACTTACTTCCACTTGATGCTTTGTGAGATGTCTGAAGTCCAATATGCGATCTGCTGGTTCTGCCACAAATGGGGCAATATCTATGTGTGTTGCCCATAATCATGTTACAATTGATAATATTTCTGTGAAGCTCCATTGAATGCTTTGCCATGTTGACGGCGCTATATAAATGCACATTGCCATTGCTGAATTCAACCTCTCCAACAGTGACCTTGCTGACAAAGATTGCTGTTGATAATGAGTTACCCAGCTGCCTAGTCTGGGTGGGCCTTGATTCCACTTGGCGTGCATGTGTGTGTGGTCTGCTGTCAAACCAACATATTCCTCACTACGTTTCATTGGGAAAGTCTCCTGCAGTTTTATCCCACAGTTGCCTTCGTTTCGAGACTTTTCAAGAGTGAAAGATTCTGTTACAGGTATTAATAGGTTTTTCTCTCTGCAGAAGGGCTTGCTGAGATTACACGATAAAACTTATCAGGCCCTTGAACCGGAGATCACCATCAACAATATCCTGTTATTTCCCTCTGACAGGTTTTCAATGCCAATTTTGCCAAACTTTACAAATTGGGATTTGCACTGCCTATCTTCAAAGGGTCACGAAAATCTCCAATATATTTTCCCCCACATGCCATTATAGTTCCCACAGATGCAATCTCAGCCCTTGGCACCTAATGAAATTCCTAGGAATCCAGCATTTGTGAAATGTGCACAGAGCTCCAGTCATGGATGGCAAGCTGTAATTATTTCTGAGGTGATCCACTTTTGAAATGGTCTAGCAGTGTTGCAGAAACTTATAAAGTGATCAGAGCATTCTATGGAGCTGTCCCCTTCACCCCCCGCTCCCCTCCCTTCTGCGTAGGTTTCAAGTCCAGCTTCGCATTTCAACGGATGTTAACTTCAAGCAGAGTCAAGACTTTCTCCCACAGAGGCTCCTTGCAATCCTGTTCCCAGATTGATCCATACTTGAGCTCTGAATGTAATTTTAACCAAATCTACAAAGGTGTAAATGGTTTCGGATCAGGATCTTTAAGCACCCAAATCGACTGTGCTTTTTACTCAATTTTTAGGGGCTGGATTTTACCAGGCAGTTTGGTCCCTGCAGTCCACCCCCACCCCACCCAGCTGAAAAGTCAAGGTTCAGCCTGCCAATGACTGAAGATTGTCCAGCAGCAATTTAATGCTGGCAATTGCATCAATAGGTTTATGATGAGACAAGATTTGACCCCAAGACCCCATTACATTACCTGGGTCTCCGGATTAACAGTCCAGCAATAATACCATTAGGAATCCTGCCACAGCTGATGGTCAAATTTGAAACCAATAAATTAAAATCTGGAATCAACAGTCTAATGATGCCCAGGAATGAATCCACTGTTGATTGTCAGAAAAAACCCATCTGGTTCACTAATGTCCTTTAGGGAAGGAAACGGCCATTCTTACCCGGTGTGGCCTACATGTGGCTCCAGCCCCACAGCAATGTGGTTGACTCTTAACTGCCCTCTGGGCAACTAGGGATGGGCAATAAATGCTGGCCTGGCCAACGATGCCCTTGTGACTGAATAATTTTAAAAATCCAGTCCTATCTGAGGGACATGTCCCATTTTATGAGAGCCAATTGGATGGCCGGCAACTGTGGTCTCACTAGCGCCAGTCAAGTGCGTTGGCTAGTTTCTGGCACGACAAGATGGGGCTGAATGGCCTACTCCTGTTTCTATTATCTGTGGATACATGGCTGTTTGCGCAGCTTGCTGCCCATAAATTGGTTCCACCCCTCCCGCCCAAATACATTTCAAACGGACTCTGTTCGCTTTGGGGCATGAGGGGGGGCAGTGTGGTTGAAAGGTGCTATGTAAACGCAAGTCTTCGTTTTGAGTCCATTGCTCTTGGCTGCCTTTCTCCCGGTTGTATTCAGCGCGGGGTACAAGGGGAGACTTAAAACCGGCGAGATAAGATGCCTTCCAGGTTGTTGTAGCTGGAGGGATTGGCGATCACTCGGTTGTTGCTGCAAATGAAGGTGGAAGGGAGCTGATCCCCTGGAGATGAGGGACTGGAAATATTCGAGGTCATTCTATCTCCCGCTGGCGAACCCCTCTCTCCCGCTGCAAGTCTTCCCCGGGAGGGAAACCAGTTTTAATGTTGCAACTGTTTACAATCTCCGGGCATTTCACTCAACCGGTTTCCTGAGTTGTGCTGGACTCCTGTGGATCAGCGTGTGACAACTTTCACTGCTGTCTCTCAATCCGTCCCGAAGATTGCTTTCGCCCGAGTTTAATGAGTCAGTCCGGTGGATGACAGTCCAAGGAGTCTGAGGCTTTGCTTTCAGGGGGCAGGAGGAGGTGGTGGTGGAAGAAACTTTCTCAACTCCCCCACCCGAGGACTCTCCGCGTATTTCGCTTCCTGAGCCCCGGAGACTGGAGTTCCTGGTCAATTCTTCCTGTTCCCCCCTCTGTCACTCAGTCAGTCTTTACTTGTCTTACGAAGAGTGGGGACACAGAGAGAGAGAGAGATTAAAGAGTGAGACTTGGACGAGCTCAAGAAAGCCAGATTCCAACAATCCTCGCACCTCCTCTCAGTGGGGAGGAGGAGGGGGAATCGACCCAATTCGCTAACAAAACCGCCCAGCGAACACCTCCGGACCAATTCACGAGAATCCGAGGCTACAACATTTGACATTTTCCGGCGGCGGCGCTTTGGTGCAGTCTTTCTGAAAAACAAATGTCCAACCCCATGAATTGTGGAGAATACTTTCCGATCATTCTGGCCTTAGCCCTGCTGTCACCGATGTGCCCCTCGCCTGTCTGGGATCCTGAACTGGAAAGGTAAGGGTTAACTAACTACCTCCAAACCGGGGAGGGGGCGCTTTATGTAGGTGAAAATTGTTTTAGTTACAGATCACATATCAGATGAGAGACCAGCAGGTTTATCTGGAAGCACTAGCTTTCTGAGCGCTGCTCCTTTGTCAGGCAGCTAGTGGGGTTTTAGACCATTACAACATCTGCCCAATAAGTTTCTCGCGATTGAGGTTTTAACTGCTCCGGAGATGTTCCAAAACTGATTGGTGATTCGATTAGATTCTCGTCAGGCCCTTCGGCCCCACAAACTCTCCGAAGAGCAACTTACCCAGACCCATTCCCCCACACTTACCTCATGAAGGGCTCTGGCCCGAAACGTCGAATTTCCTGTTCCTTGGATGCTGCCTGACCTGCTGTGCTTTAACCAGCAACACATTTTCAGCCCCCACACTTACACCCAACTAACACTGTGGGCAATTTAGCGTGGCCAATTCACCTGACCTGCACATCTTTGATGTGCTGTGGGAGGAAACCCATGCAAACACGGGGAGAATGTGCAAACTCCAAGACAGGAATTGAACCCGGGTCCCTGGTGCTGTGAGGCAGCTGTGCTAACCCCTGAGCCCCCAATCTCTGATGAAGGCATCCCTGGATCGCTTGGAGACCGTGGGGCTCTGTCAGGATCTGCACATTGAGAATGAGGCCTCAGTGGGTCAGGTGTGGGGAGAGACCCCCATTTTCTCTCTCTCTCTCTGGGATTGTTCAGCATTATAAAGTTATAGGGAATGCCTGAACTCCAAACTCACAAGCCGCCCCCTCCCGTTTCTGAAAGATGGACAGAGGGCAGCAGGAGGCTGTCAGATGCAGCTCTGGGAGCTGTGACGACCCTGGAGGGGAGTGGGCTCCTGAAAGTTTCCTGCATACAGTGGGAAATGTGGGTATTCTCGCAAACTGGTGTTGGTGTGTGTGAGAGAGAGTGAAAGATTGCACTCTCCCGGCACCGAACAGAGGAATCAATTCCTGACAAGTGTCCCCACAACAACAACTCTGCATTTGCAAAACGCCTGCGCGGCACTCAATTGAATAAAACGCGTCGCGGGTACTGAGTAAGGGGTTGAGGTCAGCCGAAGTGCGTGCGAGGGCTGGATGTGACTCGCTGTTGACCGTCCACTGTCTAATGTTCTCATCTTGTTTTAATTAGAGAAGCGTGTCCTGACAATCATGTGATCACCCTGCAGTATCAGTGCAGGAAGACTACTGGCGAAATGTCCACGTGCTTACGGTAAAGACAACTTGGCATTAGCAATGTTTATTTTGGGGGAAGGGGTGAAAATTTAATTGAGGACCCCTGGCAGTTGTCCAATTCCATCTGGATGACAGATGAAAAGAATTCAGCATCAGACTTTAAAATAAAGTGTGGGAGAAACTCAGCAGGTCTGGTAGCATCCACGGAGACAGAGTTAATTTTTCGAGTTTTCTTCAGAAGGAAAGAATAATTTCTTGACGAGTCTTCCCAACAACAGCTCTGCATTTACAAAGCGCCTCTCTGGCGCTGAATAAAACAACTTTATCAGAAAGTCCCACCAGGTTATTTGGCTTTGGAATGAGAGAAAATTCATGACTGGAATCGTTGAAGGGTCATTGGATTTGAAATGTTAACTCTGTTTCTCTCTCTCTCTGCTGCCAGATTTGCTGAGTTTCTCCAGTACTGTTCAGTTGTTTCTAATTTCAGACCTCCACCACCCAGAGTCATGTGCTTTCATAATAATATGAGATCAGCTGATTGTGTAAAAAAAAAACAACAGGGTTTGGAAACAGTGACTGAATATAGTGTTATAAGAACCTGTGGGTGCAGGAAATCCAAAATACTGGAGACTAGAGAGAGAACTGGAGTTCAGGCTAATGACATCTGCTAAGAACGTTCTCTCTCTCTCACACACACACAGAGGCACTGTCCCAGTTACTTGGCATTTTCAGTTTTTTTTCCTTTATTTTGAGGTTTGATACCTTTTGTTATATTCAAATAGAAACCTATCGATTTTGGGATGGCGGGCTAGCTCAGTTGGCTGGTTTACAATGTAGAATAATGTCAACAATATGGTTTCAATTCCGGCACTGGCTGAGGTCACCATGAAAGATTCTCCTTCTCAAACTCTCCCTCACTTGAGGCACAGTGACCTTTAGGTTCAACCATCACCAGTTGCTTCTCTGATGAGGAAGCAGCTCCATTGTCTGGTAGGACAATAACATTTTTAAAAATTATTAATAACCCTGTTCTGAGGAAGGGTCATGCAACCAGCAACTCTGATATCCCTTTCCAGATGCTGAGCTTTTCTGTGTGTGTGGCTTTCTTTAAAAATTAATGGATTAGATTAGATTTCCTACAGCGTGGAAACAGGCCCTTCGGCCCAACCAATCCTCCAAAGAGTAACCCACCCAGACTCATTTCCCTCTGACTAATGCTAAATTACCCAGAATGTTAATCGCATGGCCAATTCACCTGACTTGCACATCTTTGGACTGTGGGAAGAAACCTAGCAGACACAGGGAGAATATGCAAACTCCACGCAGACAGTTGCCTGAGGCTGGAATTGAACCTGGGGCCCTGGTGCTGTGAGGCAGCAGTGCTAACCACTGAGCCACCATGCCACCCTAAATGGACCACAATAATTCTCTGGAAATGATCTCAGATGCAGCTTGGCAGCAATTGATTTTTCACCCATGTACAGACCAAGATTAGTGAATCTTCTCCTGTGTGCGAGTACTACCACAACGCCAGGATAGAAACACTGACACTTTAGACATTCCAAAATATAGACATGATCGACGATGCCCTCCACCGCATCTCCTCCACTTCCGGCTCGTCTGCCCTTGAGCCCCGCCCCTCCAACCACCACCAGGATAGAACCCCACTGGTTCTCACCTACCACCCCACCAATCTCCATATACAGCGTATCATCCGCCACCATTTCCGCCACCTCCAAACGGACGCCACCACCAGGGATATATTTCCCTCCCCTCCCCTATCAGCGTTCCGAAAAGACCACTCCCTCCGTGACTCCCTCGTCAGGTCCACAACCCCCACCAACCCAGCCTCCACTCCCGGCACCTTCCCCTGCAACCGCAAGAAATGCAAAACTTGCGCCCACACCTCCTCCCTTACTTCTCTCCAAGGCCCCAAGGGATCCTTCCATATCCGCCACAAATTCACCTGCACCTCCACACACATCATCTGTTGCACCCGATGTGGCCTCCTCTATATTGGGGAGACAGGCCGCCTACTTGCGGAATGTTTCAGAGAACACCTCTGGGACACCCGGACCAACCAACCCAACCACCCTGTGGGTCAACACTTTAACTCCCCCTCCCACTCCATCAAGGGCATGCAGGTCCTTGGACTCCTCCATCGCCAGACCATAACAATACGATGGTTGTAGGAAGAGCGCCTCATCTTCCGCCTAGGAACCCTCCAACCACAAGTGATGAACTCAGATTTCTCCAGTTTCCTCATTTCCCCTCCCCCTACCTTGTCTCAGTCAAATCCCTCGAACTCAGCACTGCCTTCCTAACCTGCAATCTTCTCTCCGCCCACACCCCATTCCGGCCTATCACCCTCACCTTGACCTCCTTCCACCTATCGCATCTCCATTGCCCCTCCCCCAAGTCCCTCCTCCCTACCTTTTATCTTAGCCTGCCTGGCACACTCTCCTCATTCCTGATGAAGGGCTCTGGCCCGAAACGTCGAATTTCCTGTTCCTTGGATGCTGCCTGACCTGCTGTGCTTTAACCAGCAACACATTTTCAGCTCTGATCTCCAGCATCTGCAGACCTCACTTTCTCCTCTCTAACTAACTATCTCTCTCTCTCTCTCGCTTTCTCTCTCTCTCTCTCTCTCTCCATTCCCAAAAAGTTCTGCAGCCAATGAAACAACTTTTAAAGTGAAGTCACTGTTGAAATGCAACAGACACTCACCATCCTGACTTGGGATCACACTGTCATTCATTCATTGTTGCTGAGTCAAAATTCTGGGACTCCCTCCCTGACAGCACTGTGGGTGCCCCTAGATGTCAAGAACTGCAATGGTTCAAGAAGGTAGCTCATCTCTACCTGCTCCAGAGGAATTAGACATGGGCAATAAATTTTGGCCTGTTGAGCCCACATTCCTCAACAAATTTGTGAAATATCACATGCAGCAAGCTCAGCCGCTGAATTTGGCTAGCAATATGATCACTGTAGATACTGGAGCAGGAGGCTAGGAATCATGTAATGAGTAACTCGCCCCCTGACTCCCCGAAGCCTGTTCACCACCTATAAGGCACAAGTCAGAAATGTGATGGAATACTCCTTACTTGGCTGAATAAGTACAGCTTGATATCATCTAGGACCAAACAAACCACTTGACTGTCACCACATCCACAAAGATCTAGCCCCTCCACCACCGTGCTCAGTACCAGCAGTGTACTATCTACAAGATGCACTGTAGCAATTCACCAAAGATCCTTAGACAGCACCTTACAAATCCACATCTACCATCTGTAAGGATAGAGCATTAGATACTGGGGATTGCTACCATCTGCAAGTTCCCTTCCATGCTGCACATCATCACAACTTGGAAATATATCTCCATTCCTTCAGCATTGCTGGGCAAAATCCTGATACTCTTCCCAGTCATGTTGCGTGTCTGCCTATGGTCCAAGAGACAATTCATCACCACCTTTGCAAGGGCAACTAAGGATGGGCAATAAATACTGGCCCAGCCATCAATGCTCACGTCCCATGAGTGAATTTAAAACAAGCTCCTTCAGATATCAACGTGATAAATGAGCAGGTGAAAATGAATTGTGTTTTTTAAAAATTGGGGATTAATATTGCCCAGGGCACTGGGGACAACTCTGAAATAATGGCATGGAATTTTTACATTCATTTGAGATGAAACCTTGGTTTAATATTTCAGCTGAAAGACCGCACCGCTGACAGTGCAGCTGTCCTTTGTTGCTGCACTGGAGCATAGAGTAACAGGAGGCTGGAAGAACATAATAAGACAGGCAGCATCAGGAGGTGGCGAAGTTGACTTTTCAGGTCAAGATCCTTCATCAAGATTGTTTAAACCAGCTGATTAAGTGTCAGGGGTGGGACTTGAATCCAAACTTCTGCCAGAAAGATGGGAGTTCTACTTGTGCCGCAGACATAGCTAAGGGGCTTGCAATAGTGTACTTGTTACAGGGTAAATGCGACATGGAAGCCAGGATGTATGATTTGGATCTGCCGCCACCCTCCACAAGTATACTAAAAACCAAAGTGCTGGAGAAACTTAGCAGGTCTGGCAGCATCTGTGAAAAGAGAAACAGTTGGTGTTTTGAGTATGATGTGACTCTTCTTGAGAACTGGACAGCTTTGCCAATTGGCTGATTTTTTGCCCTTTACTATAACTTCTCTGACCTGTGATAATGATTGCGACACAAATTTAGAGAGAATAGCAATTCGACAACATACTTCTGAGCATATAGCTATTCTACATTCATAAACTACATTCTGTCCATAACTTATCCTGTTGATGTAGCTACAATACTATTGTTAATTCACTTCACTTAAATTGTGTAATTACATTGTTAATGCCAGTCAATCACCAATGGTGTTGCACAGGACTGTGCATCGCCAGTGCAGGGTTCAGCTTAATTGTTTAGAAGACTCAATATCTCTGCCTTACATTCTGAATTGCTGGGAAATTCTAGGCAAAGCAGTGACAGCCTCTGGCAGGAGGGTGTAATCAGTATGATGAGTTTATATTAGCACTTTTTATTGTAAATATGTAGGTCTACATATCATGTATAACAATTACATTAAAAGTGTGCAAAGGTATACAATATATGAACCACTCAATATAATAGATACTCCTAAATATCCAGTTATGGGCCAATGTTTGCCTTGAGATAAAGGTTTTTGCATATAGGTTTGAATTTACTTTACAAATCTCTCCTCTTTGGCCCATTTTAATGAATTGAGAATTGATTAACAGGATGAACATATTAATCTTTAATGCTAGTTTGTATTAATTAATTGTTTAATCAAGTGTGAGCAATCTTCTATTTAACTTCTCAAATTTTCTAACAAATTACTATCACAGGGCTATGTGTTTTAACTCTGACTTCTGATAGTAATGCTTGTATGGAAAGGAAATGTAGAGGTGTTGGCAATTCAGGGGCAGCACGGTGGTTCAGTGATAAGCACTGCTGCCTCACAGCGCCAGGGACCTGGGTTCGATTCCAGCCTCTGGCAACTGTCTGTGTGGAGTTTGCACATTCTCCCTGTGTCTATGTGTGTTTCCTCTGGGTGCGGTGGTTTCCTCCCACAGTCCAGAGATGTGCAGGTTAGGTGAATTTGACCATGCTAAATTACGCACAGTTCTCAGGGTAGGTGCATCAGTTAGGAGAAAATGTACAGCAACAGGTTTGGGGAATGGTCTAGGTGAGTTACTCTTCGGAGGGTTGGTGTGGACTTGTTGGGCCGAAGGGCCTGTTCCCACACTGTAGGGATTCTTAAAAAAGAATTCAACAGGCTACCTGTGGGCATGTTGCCATCAGACAGACTGGAGTGTTTATGAAAATAATCTAGAACATTTAGTAAAGCGAGATGTGTCTGAAAGCCTTGAGGCAGCACATATATGGCAATTTTTCATGGTACTGTGAAGCAAGACTTGAATGGATATTGCAATTTGTTGCCAAATGGCTTCTGTATAAGACCGTAAGATTAGCTACGTATATCTATGTGCTTGCATTGATATTTAGTTTGCAACATGCCTGTACCTAGAATAGCCTTTGTGTTGATTGCAAATTCCTGCTACTGTTTGAGAAGAAAACCAAACAATTTAGTTTTGAGGCTTTGAGCAGAACTGGTGAATTTGTTAACAATTTGGGAGGCATTTGCTGACAAGAGTACACAGTTGTTACCTTCTCTTCCAACACTGTCCCTGTGTTAGCTTCTCAGGGTGATACTGCTTGGAGTGTGATGGGGTGTCTCCTGGGTCTGCGAGGAGAAAGTGAGGTCTGTAGATGCTGAAGATCAGAGCTGAAAATGTGTTGGTGGAAAAGCGCAGCAGGTCAGGCAGCATCCAAGGAAGAGGAGATTCGACGTTTCGGGCATAAGCCCTTCCTGAAGAAGGGCTTATGCCCAAAACGTCGAATCTCCTGTTCCTTGGATGCTGCCTGACCTGCTGCGCTTTTCCACCAACACATTTTCAGCTCTGTCTCCTGAGTCTACCAAGCACTGAGCTTCCAACAGGAGTGCAGTGGTAGTGGTGCAGATTATCAGAGATACTGACATGAGGGAACCGGGGAATCTCCTTGTCAGTGTCATTTCCAAACACGAAGAATTGATTCCCTTGAAAGAAAAAGTAGTGACCATAAAGTATATCTTATTCCCGTTACAAAGATTGGTGATCTTACATATTCGATGATGATCTAATATTAATAAGTATTTAACTTATTTAAGAAATTTAGGACATGAAAAGTTTTGATTTGCTTCAACTAGATAGAATCATGGAATAATAACTGCAGGGAGGGGGTTATCAATCATCACCCTGTGACAATTCCTTTGAACAAAGTAAACTAATCCCACTCTCCTGTTGTTGCCACCTACCCATTCACTGATTTAATTTTGTTCCAGACACAAGCTAGCCCACTGCTGTCACAGTGTGTCATGTCCTACCCCAAGGCACATTGCTAGGAAATTGTAAATAATGCTGATTTATGGCATGAGCTGCCTGGTGCCTGTCCATTATTACAAGGATGATTCTGTGTCATGGGCTTGCAAATTTGCACTAAACTTTGATCTGCAAGTCTTCAATAATCTGAATGAGAGATAAGGCTCCTTTAGCTATCTCTTTATCCATAGGTGGCCAGGCTATCAGTCTGCTCCAGGCACTTTCCAAATGTAATAGTTATCTGCTGCAACACTGGAAGATAACTAGACTGAAAAACTAGGGATGTTACTACTGTTCTGAAAGGCAATTTAACAGCTCAAAGGCTTTGGGACTCAGATGATTGTTTTAATAGCCTTCTTTCTGAATTTCAGTCCTTAAAACATTTAAGATAATCAATGAAAGAATTAGATGAGGTGAACACTTTGATGGTTCCATTCTTTGGAAAGCTTCACTATCATAGTATAACTGAGTGGAGTAAATCAGGTACTGTTTTGTTCTGAGGAAAATAGCCTCCTCCTGAGTTTGTGAAGTATGCTATGTTTGTCATTTAAAAATTAAAATTATCCAGAGATTACAATTCTAGTCTATTTGATTTATCATGGGTAGCATGGAGCGTACTATTGGGGAATGTTGAGAAATTTAAACATTGGAATTTGAGAAGCTGCTCCCAGAACTGAAGTTTGTTCAATTGAAGTTAGATATGAAGAAAGATTTACAGTTCAGTCTTTTTTTTTGTGAGCTGGAGACTTCCTAAAACACTTTATAGCCAATGAAGTACTTTTCTTTTTATAGAGTAGCCAATGTTGATTAGATTAGATTACTTACAGTGTAGAAACAGGCCCTTCGGCCCAACAAGTCCACACTGACCCTCCGAAAAGCAACCCACCCAGACCCATTCCCTTATATTTACTCCTTCACCTAACATTACAGGCAAGTTAGCATGGCCAATTCACCCTAACCTGCACATCTTTGGACTTTGGAAGGAAACTGCAGCATCTGGAGAAAACCCATGCAGACACTGGGAGAATGTGCAAACTCCACACACAATTGCCTGAGGCAGGAATTGAACCGGGGTCTCTGGCACTGTGAGGCAGCAGTGCTAACTACTGTGCTGCCCTAATGTTGGAAATACAGCAGCAAAGTAAGAGCCTTATGTAGTAGTGTGATAAAGGTCAGAAGATCTGTTCTATTCATGTTGGTTGGGAGATGAGTATAGGACAAAGACATGATGCATTTTCTTTGAAATAGTGTTTTTTTACCCCCAGCTGAGAGAGCCATTGTTTAACATATCATCATAAAGACAGCATTTCAGACTAAACAACATTCCCTCGCTACTGCACTGGGCTCTTTAGATTACCTACTCAAGCCTCTTATGTGGGGCTTGAATCACTCACTTTCTGAATCAGAGGCAAGTGTGCTATCCATTGAGCTAAAACTGATATGAAGGATCAGGACGGAACTACTCTGGGTTTTGAAGCTATGAAAATAAATAGAGAGTGATTTCTCACTATTTGGGGGCTACCATTTCTTATAATTTATGCAATAGAATTCTGGGGCGTCTTTGGTTATCTTAATGGTTTAGCAAGATTGTCAACAACAGACTAAGCATTCGTGGCATTTATCAAGAATATCAAGGCTGTATGTCTACTTGTAACCAATACATGGGACAGCATGGTGGCTCAGTGGTTAGCACTGTTGCCTCACAGTGCCAGGGACCCGGGTTTAATTCCTGCCTTGGGCGACTGTCTGACTGTGTGGAGTTTGCACATTCTCCCTGTGTCTGCGGGGGTTTCCTCCGGGTGCTCTGGTTTCCTCCCACAGTCCAAAGATGTGCAGGTCAGGTGAATTGGCCATGATAAATTGCCCATAGTTTTAGGTGCATTAGTCAGGGGTAAATATAGGGTAGGGAAATGGGTCTGGATGGGTTACTCTTCAGAGGGATGGTGTGGATCTGTTGGGCCGAAGGGCATGTTTCCATATTGTAGGGAATCTAATCAATAATGACTGTTCCTACCCCTGGATCCAGCAAACCAATGCAAGTTGCTAACTGCTGGAGCCCTCCCAATTGGAATCAAATAATTCACTGACAGCTATTGTTGTCCTTGCCATTCAGGGTGAAGGGTCAATGCTCACAGAGCATGATGTCACAAAGTTAAAGTCATCGAGGTAAATCAGAAGCCGTGTACAGTGTGTTGTACGCTAAAAAGATTTGAGGAAGTTAAGTGGCTCCATAGTTTATATGGAGAAAGTGAGGGCTGCAGATGCTGGAGATCAGAGTCGAGAGTGTGGTGCTGGAAAAGCACAGCAGGTCAGGCAGCATCCGAGAAGCAGGGGAATTGATGTTTTGGGCATAAACATAATTCCCGATGAAGGGTTTATGCCCGAAATGTAGATTCTCCTGCTTCTCGGATACTGCCTGACCTGCTGCACTTTTCCAGCATCACACGCTCCACTCCATAATTTAAATGTCCAGGACGAAGAGTTAGTGTAAGAGATCATGTCACAGAGTCTTGACTTTATCACTGGAATGACTTAGAGAGCAGAATGTGTCTGTTTTGCCAGTATATTCGTTAGGATTAGCTAGAGGGAAATCAGTTTGAATTTGTACATTCCTTGTGCAGAATACAGAAGGAAGAGATGCTTAAATGAATACATTTATACAATTTTGTATGGGCTATTTCTAATTCATCATCTTGCAATTCTACCAATACAAGTGACAAATTGTGCCTCATCTGAGGACTATGTTCAAAATTATTTTTCCAGACACAATAACAAGAATATGGTTGAAATCAATTTTCCAATAAGAATTCCAAAATCAACCTCTCTGAAACTCGTGTGTGAGCCCTACAGTGCAGCTGCAAGAACCTTCCAAAAACCTGTTTCTAGGTTTGGGGGAAATCCTAGTAACGATACTGAACAGTATCTGATAATCCCAGAACAAAGAATTGGAGTGCAGGCTACACTCTACTGTAACAAAATCATTTTGCAAACAATCCACTGTCTTATATGTGCAACTCTGAACAACTAACTGGTGGTTAATTTAAATTAGTATTTATCTTGGCATTCAGATGAGAATTATAAGATACTTGGGCTTGCTTTCTGACAAATCATATAATTGGATTTATGAGTAGAATTAGTGTCCTGTAATTTACTTATATTCATTACACTCCAAGTAATATAATCTCTGGCATTTCTTAATCTAACTACATAGTGTCAACCAATTATAATGAACTGTTTTGAACATGAGTTTAAATCCATTATCAGTACCTTTTACGGTTTAGATTAGATTAGATTAGATTAGATTCCTGACAGCGTGGAAACAGGCCCTTCGGCCCAACAAATCCACACCAGCCCTCCAAAGAGTAACCCACCCAGATCCATTTCCCTCTGAATGATGCACCTAACACTATTAGCAATTCAGCATGGCCAATTCACCTGACCTGTGCATCTTTGGACTGTGGGAGGAAAGCCGAGGTATTGTGAGAAGCACTGAGATTAGTTCTGGGAGTAGTGGGATCAGTCAAAGTACCAACTAGTCGTCACTGTAGACTCTATCCCACTCTGAGTGAGTCTGTAAGTGGCTGTGCAAACTGATGTGGCTACTGCAGGCTCTGTTACACTGGGGGCAGAAGGTAGTTGTGGGAAGGGGGTGGGTGGGGCGTTGGTGTGAAGCGCACTCCTTTCGCTGTTTTCCTCCAGCTATTGCTTTTTTCCCGAAGGCAAAATGCTCAATGCCCTCCTGGATGCTCCTCCCCCACTTTGGGACAGTCTGGGGCCAGTGATTCCCAGGTGTCTGTGGCAATGTCACACTTCCCCAGTGAGGGCCTGAGGATATCCCTAAGGCACTTCCTCTGTCTCACCTGGGGCTGGCCTGCTGTTTCAGAGCTGGGAGTAGAGCACCTGCTCAGGGAGTCTCACGTCAGTCTTGCCGGTGACGTGTCCAGCCTGTCGCAGCTGATCAATGGTAGCTATTTAGTGTAGCCTGCCAACAGAACATTGGCATAATAGCATGATGGGGAAGTTTAAACTGCTCATGTCAATAAATTTTGCAAGTTCAACTTCAGACTTTTAAGATAGCCATTGTCTGAAATATTTAGACGATCCCATCGATGAAAATTAAAAATTGTTAAATGCCCCTGCAGCATCCACATGATGCAATGTGACATTCCAACCCAAACTGAAAGGAAGGTTTGGCTGAACCTTGATACCTGAACTGTGAACAGAAAACGCTGCAAGTACCCAGCATCCCTGGCAGCATCGGTGGAGAGAGGAATGGAACTGATGGACTGTTGGTCAGATGCAAGGCATGTTGGTCTGGTTACTGAGTGCTCCTCATACCACTGACTCAAAAAGCTGTGAGCTAGGGTTCCACTCAGGAGACGTGAAAGCAGAATTCAGGCTGACGCTGAGGGAGTGCTGCAAAGTCAGAAGTGCTGTCTTTCAATTGAGATGTGGAAATTGATGTTATGTCTGTTCTCACAGATTAATATAAAAAGTTCTATGGTACTGCTGTGAAGAAGACCAGAGGAGTTTGGCCTCTGTCCTGGTTAACATTCAGCAGCGAGGAAATATTATCTGGCCATTATCTCCGTGCTGTATATGGGGGTTTGTTGTGTGTAAATTGACTGTGATGTTTACAAGATTACAACAGTGCCCATGCCTTAAATGTACTTTCTTGGCTGTAACATGAAACATTCGGAGAACACAAAGGGTACTGTTGAAATGAAAGTTATCTTTCCTTTGTCCTGGGAGTCACAAATGGACTTTCTGACACCTTCCTTTTGCTCACGTGGATTGAGTTGTTCATTCACAGATACTCCGCAGAGTTGCTGCTCTTCCAACCTCGTCTTTCATTTTAAAAAAAAACATAAATTGCAGTGGTAGAACTTTTTAAGGCATGATAACCTGTGTAGCAAATTGCAACTTAATTATGTGCTTGTCAGAAATAATCTAATGGTTTGTGCAGTGTGGATTACACAGAGGGCAATTACACCTTTTCTGATGATAAGTACAATTGCTTTTACTGCTGGAAGATCAAACAGCTGATGAGAGCAGAAACCAACTTCAAACAAGTCAGACAATTGGCAGAGAACTTATTTTACAGAGAAGATTGGAAATGAAATACCTAACGGTTCATTTATTACTCAGATCTCTTGCAAAGCATGCTACGTGCATACATGAAAGTATAAAATATAAGACTCTGCTGTGTGCACTAATGCCTGAAGAAAGATTGGCTAAAATAAAATGGGAGAACTGTTCAGTGGAGCAGAAATACCTGCATGGACAACTTGAGTTGATGAGACTGTACGCTATGCTCAGTGTCATTCCATGCCACAGAAAAATGCTGATCTAAAACTGGAATAAAAACAAAAAGTGCTGGATAAACTGAACAGGTCTGGCAGCATCAGTGGAGACAAAATCCATTATTGTTTCAAGTCTGATACGACTGTTCTTCTGCACTTGCAGTAGTGTAAAACTGGCTTTTGTTTATTCTGGAATGGGTGGACTAATGCCAATTAATGAAGCCATACCTTTGTTTCTTTTGCTTTCTGTCTCATTCATTCTATGGGGCTGCAGTTCATTAGTTACACTGCCTTGTGTAGCAGTGGTTTTCAACCATTCTGCACTGGGACTCACTGTTAAGTTCCCAGGGAATCTCTTCCATGATATTAATACTGCTCCTGGGGACCCTGCAGTGTGAGTTCCAGATGACAGTGAATCATACTGAAGTTTTTTTATATTGGGCAATAGGGACAGTGTGTTGGTAAGCTTAAAATAAAATTTAGCAACTTGTGTTTTTTTTAACCGTTGGAATTGTCCTGTGGACTACATCCCGGTTTGAAATCCTATAATCTACACAGGTCTTCAGGACATACAAACATAAGAACTAGGGGCAGGAGTCGGCTGTCTGACCTCTTGAGCCTGCTTCGTCATTCAGTAAGACCATGGCTGATCTTTTCATGGACTCAGCTCCACTCTCCACTCACCCGCCCTCTCACCATAACCCTTAATTCATTTACTGTTCAAAATCTATCTATCTTTGTCTCACAAACCCTCAATGAGGTAGCCCCAACTGATTGGCTGGGCAGGGAATTCCACAGATTCACAACCCTCTGGTTAAAGAAGTTCCTTCTCAACTCAGTCCTAAATCTGCTCCTCCTCACGTGGATTGAGTTGTTCATTCACAGATACTCCGCAGAGTTGCTGCTCTTCCAACCTCGTCTTTCTCCTAATTCAAGTGTACAACTATGCAATTGATATTGTCATGCTAAGTGACATACACTAACGTTTTGTAGATTTATCAGTGGTCACATTGCTGTTTATGGGATTTTACTGTGTGCTACCTGGCTGCCATACTTCCTGCAATACATTGCAATTTAAAATCAGTTGTACAACACTTTTGGAGCTTCCTGAGGCAGTGAGAAACAGCGTGGCAATTTATTTTTTTTAGATTAGATTACTTAGTGTGGAAACAGGCCCTTCGGCCCAACAAGTCCATACCGACCCTCTGAAGAGCAACCCACCCATTCCCTCACATTTACCCCTTTCCCTACCACTACGGGCAATTTAGCACAGCCAATTCACCTAACCTGCACATTTTTGGACTGTGGGAGGAAACCCACACAGACACAGGGAGAAGGTGCAAACTCCACACAGACAGCTGCCTGAGGCGGGAATTGAACCCGGGTCTCTGGCGCTGTGAGGTAACAGTGCTAACCATTGTGCTGCCATGCCACCCACTTTCTTTATCATCGATTCTAACTTCTTAATTCTTGCACCTCAAATGAAAATGTAACCTTTTAAATATCCTTCCACCATTAGATGAAGCACAAGAATGGCTCCTTTTCCATCGGTATTTGCATTGGATAATTTTGGTGCTGGTCAAGGTGAGGGAATGTCATTTGGTGCTCAAGAATTTTCTCCTGCTGATATTAGGAAGAGTCTTGAGAAATGTCCTACTCAGAATGGTCGATGTTGGAAGTGGGCAGTGGGGCTTTGGGAGCCAGTACACTCACTGACCATGTGCCTTAATCCTGCAGACTACTCTGACTTCTGTTCCCAATTTACTGATGTAGGAATGGTGTATCAAACTCCATGCAGGAAATCTTCATTCCCTTAAGATCTAATACAGCGTTGTGGCGAAGGTGCAGAGGAGATCTACCACAGACCAGGTGATTTTGGCAGATTTCCTTCTCTCTAGGACATCAGTGAACGTATGTGTTTTTCAACAATGATCGTACAGTTTCACTGTCGCACAGCTAATTTTAAAACAAAACTGAGTTTCTGAACAAAGAGGTTTATTAAACGATTCCACCTGTTGAGGTGGGACTTGATACTGTGTCTCAGAGTATTGATCTGGGTTCCCTGGATTACAAGTCCAGTAGCATAACCACAATGCTACTCTGCCTCTGTTTTGGTTTGGCATTGTGCCCAACAGATGTCCCTGTTGATGAGCAATATCCTCACATTAATGCACCACAGTGTCAGCCTTGGGTTTGAGCTCAACGTCTGAAGAAGGGTTTGGAACCACAAGCTTCTGACTCAGGGATACTGATGAAGCAATTTGCGTGGCAAGGACAATTAGCGTAAATCCTATCATGATGCAGTGCACTGAAATACCATTTAAACCTTCCCCCCCCCCCACATCCCCTTTATCCACTGTGGTAACTGTTACTGGCTACAGATCCACTATTAATCATTAAGACCAGACACTGACTGGTAGCATCCAATTGAACTATAGGTGTCTTCCATTAGACATTTTCCATTAAAGGTTGATGGATTCCAATTGAAATTAGTAACATTCGCTTTTTTTTCCTCTTCTGAGCCTAGGTACTAAAGCAAAATGGGCTTCCCATATGGGAGATGGACTGGTCCAGAGGCCTGGTCTAATAGGTTGTGGATGTGTTCAAATCCTACCATGTCAACTTGTGGAATTTAAATGGAACCAATTAATTAAAACATAAAGGAATTAAAGCTAGTCTCAGTAATAGTGATGATTTATTATTGTAAAATAATGGTTTACTTTAGGGAAGGAAATCTGCCACTCCTATCCTCTCTGGTTTGCCTGTGATTCCAGATCCAACAGCAATGTGGTTATACTTAATTGCCCTCTTGAAAATGCCTACAAAGCACCGGTTCAAGGGCAATTAGGGCTGGACAAGAAATGTTGGCCTTGCTAGCAACACCTGCATCCTATGAAAGAATAATTCAAAAAAGGCTCATACCACCTCTAGCGTGAGGCCACCGCCAGACAGATCTATCCCTCCCCTTCCTTCCTTTGTCAGCATTTCACAGGAACTGTTCCTTCCAGGACACCCTGGTCCACTCTTCCTCCATTCCCAACAGCTAACTATACCCCCAAGGCACCTTCCTGTGCATCGTAGAAGGTATAACCCCTGCCAGTTTAGCTCCCCCTTTTACTATTCAAGGCCCCAGACACACCTTCCAGGTGAAGCAGAGATTTATCTGCACTTCACTCAATCTAGTCTACTGTATTCGCTGCTCACAATGTGGTCTCCTGTACACTGAGTGACTGCTTTACAGAACATCCACATTCTGTCCATAAAAATGACCCTGAGCTTCCTGTTTGCCTGTCACCATGTTCCCTGACCAATATCTCTGTTTCAGGCCAGCTACAGTGCTTTACCCAGTCTCGCGCCCCAGGTCCTGTCACGATGTAGGCTGCTTTCAGCCCAGGCGAAAGTGGGTACTGCATATGCTGGAGATTAGAGTCAAGATTAGAGCTGGAAAAGCACAGCAGGTCAGGCAGCATCCGGGGACCAGGAAGGGTTTTTGCCTGAAACGTTGATTTTCCTGCTCCTTGGATGCTGCCTGGCCTGCTGTGCTTTTCCAGCACTGCTCTAATCTTGACTGCTTTCAGCACATCCAGCCCATTTCTACCTTCTCTTCATCCCAATCCTCAGGCTTACTATCAACCATCCCTCCTCTCCACCTATCTGCTTTATCTTCACCTTCCCCCTGCCATTTCCCTGTCAACAGCATAAATACCTACCTTTTCCTAGCAACTATCAGTTCTGAAGAAGGGTCACTGGACTCGAAACATTAACTCTGTTTCTCTCTCCACAGATGCTGCCTGACCTGCTGAGTTTCTCCAGTGTTCTCTTTGTTAGCCTTAGATCTGCAATTCTTTTGTTTTATTACATGATTAATGAAAGGATGTCTTTAATAGAAGGTGATCAGGAAATACCAGAATAAACATAGGACTGATATTGTGCATTTGTGTAAATCAGACTGTTTCATGTTTAACTAGTTGTCCATTGAAGGAGCTGCAGGAGTTGGTTAACAAGAAAACTATTGGAACACACTTTTTATCAATACAGGAAGGTTGGATCTGAAAAGTCCCCAGTTACTCCGAAAAAAAAACAGGGAGCTGATACCTCCAATTAAATTTTCAATTCTGCTAATATTATCCTTAGAATCCATCAATGAAAACACAACCTCCTAATCTCCTCCCCAGCATCCTTAATCCCCAGCCTGAGAGTTAAGGTTGACATATGTAATCATTCAGGATTATAATCAGTTGATTCAGGGAAAATGTACCAGCATCAGGCGGCCAGTTGGCAAAGATCAGACGAATTTGTTTCAATAGGATCGAGAGGTCAAGTCTTCACATTAGCATTAGCAAAGAGGATTAAGATTGAGTCCTTTTGTTTCCGAGTTACAGGAATGCAGTGGAATTGACCTGAGGTAATCCAGGGGCTCACAGGCTGAATGTCGTGGGGACACAATTTGAAATCCCTCCATCTCCTCATCTTGGCAATCTTCTCACACTGTCCACAAATGCTGCTCCCCCTCCTCTCCCCAACCAGGGGGCATTCCCAATTTTCTCCACTAGCCCTTTGGTCAGCCATGTCTTCAGCTGCGTACGTTCCGGTATTCCCTCCCTAACCCTCTCCTCCTCCACAATTCACCTCATTTAAGATGGTCCTTTTGAAGGCTAAATCATTAACTGAGCTTTTGGATACCTGTCTCAAAATTTCCTTCCGTGTTATTGTATGACAGTGCTGCTGTTGCATCTTCTGATACTTTAACAGAGGGAGGGCTGCAGGAGTGTGGCACTTGAAGGTCAGGCAGGCCTGGTGTTCATAGAATCCCAACGGTAGGAAAGTAGGCCATTCAGCCTATTAAGTCCACACTGACCCACTAACGAACATACCATCCAGACCCACCTCATCCCTGTATCCCACATCTCCCACGGACAATCCACCTAGCCTGCACATCCCTGAAAACTATGGGCTATTTAGCACAGCCAATCCACCTAACTTGCATACCTTTCACTTGTGGGAGGAGACAAAAGCACCTGGCGGAAACACATGCAGAACGGAGAATATGTGCAAACTCCACACAGACAGTCAGCTGAGGGTGGAATCAAACTTGGGTTCCCTGTGTTGTGAGGTGCTAACCACTGTGCCACCATGCTGCCCATAAGCTATGTCCCCAGCCATTACGTGTCATTCCCTAGATGCTCAATGCAACTGAAAATGGCTCAGACAACACAGGGCAGAGCAGTCAATGTCATTTGCTGGTGAAATCGCTGGATCCACATCTGCTGGGCACCAGGACATCATGGGTTTATAAAGTCCAGCTATGTTTCAGTTGCAAACCTTTCTTTGCACATACATAATGCATGCAAAATGAACATACAGCTGTATCAAACATTGGTCAATGGCCATTGATGCTAGCGCAATGTTGTCATCTCAGTGATGCAGACATTAGCAGCAATAACTGACTTCGAGTCATAGAGATGTACAGCATGGAAACAGGTCCTTCGGTCCAACTTGTCCACTCCGACCAGATATTCCAACCCAATCTAGTCCTGCCTGCCAGCAACCAGCCCATATCCCTCCAAACCTTTCCTATTCATATACCCATCCAGATGCCTTTGAGGAATGCTGGTTCAAAAGCCCCCATCACTTGGTCAACTTCCTAGGGAAACATCACTACATCATGTAAACTTGAGGATAGGCTCGAATAAGTGCAGCGCCAAGGGGAATGGTTTATGTGGCTGTGGGGTGGTTAGACAAAGCCCAGCAGGCACTCCCTTTTCAATGAAGTGTGTTGGTCACTCACCAAGTGACCAGGGTCATGGTGGAGCAGGTGGTGGGACTGCTGTACTTCTGGTTCTGTAACCTGGACCAGTCTAGGTGATGCCCTGCAGTCTGGTCCAGACAGATTCTGCTGCACCATCTTGGAGCACTGTTCTTAGATTAGATTAGATTACTTACAATGTGGAAACAGGCCCTTCGGGCCAACAAGTCCACACCGACCCTCCAAAGAGCAACCCACCCAGACCCATTCCCCTACGTTTACCCCTTCACCTAACATTACCGGCAATTTAGCACAGCTAATTCACCTAACCTGCTTATTTTTGGACTGTGGGAGGAAACCAGAGCAGACACGTGGAGAATGTGCAAACTCCACACAGACAGTTGCCTGAGGTAGGAATTGAACCCGAGTCTCCGGTGCTGTGAGGTAGCAGTGCTAACCACTGTGCCACCGTGCCGCCCACTGTGCTCCCACAATTGGAGTAGACATCAAGACAAGGTGATTGAATCTGAGGAGCCAGGTGAAAGGGAGTAATCTTCCCAGGTGAAGGCTGTGGACAGTGACCGGAGGAGGTACTCCTCGCGGATGACAGCTCAGCTGATCAGCTGATGTTACAAGGTAGACAGGACCTGGCCCGACTAACAACCAGATGGAAGCTGGATGCAGAGGACCATCATGGACTGTCTGGGTCAAGATGCCAGTGTTTGGTTGGCATTGTGAGAGCAAACTGCAACCTGTATCCATTTCCTTTGTGTTCGCTTTTGCTGGCTGTCAACAGAAGCTCATGTTTGGACTTGTTTGATTGCTCTCCTAATGTGATGTATCCTACTGGACAAGAGACAGGATGTATCTAAGGAGATAGACTGTGCCGTCTGGTGGTTAAACAACAACTAGGGTGAGGCTACATGTGCAGGACAGAAGCTAGAAATCCTGCAGCAAATAACTCATCCCCGACTCCCTGAAGCTTGTCCACCATCTCCAAGGCTCAAGTCTGGGGTGTGACAGAACACGCTCCACTTGCCTGGATGAGTGTAGCACCAACAACAATCAAGAAGCTTAACATCATTCGGACAAAAGCAATCCAGCAGGCTGACACCACACCCACACCCTCCACCACCGACACTCAGTAGCAGCAGTGTGCACTATCTACAGGATGCACTGCAGATTCGCCAAAGATCCTTAGACAGCACCTTCCAAACTTATGACCACTTCCATCTAAAAGGACAAGGGCAGCGATACATGGGATCACCACCACCTGCAAGTTTCCGTGCAAGCCACTCGCCATCCTGACTTGGAAATACATTGACTTCCTTCAGTGTTGCTAAGTCAGAATCCTGGAATTCTCTCTCAAACAGCACTGTGGGCCAACAGTTCAAAAGGACAGCCCAACACCATCGTCTCAAGGGCAATTAGGGATGGACAATAATTGATCACCCACCAGTGATGCCCACATCCCACAGGTGAATGAAGAAACACTGGAGTTGTACGTGTGAGGGAGTACCAGTTTTGCGGTGATGTGATGTGGGCAGCATAGCTTTGTGGCTGGAATGTCATTATGCTGCCAGTGATTGCCAACTCTAATCTGGGTCAACAGAGACCCTTCAAAGATGGCGCAGGTACAAGGGAGGCTGATCTTCTGGTGGATATCTGGTGAGTGGCAAGTTGTTCTGGGAACAGTGCATGGTAAGATGGAGCTAGAATTGGACATGAGGGTTGCTGTGGGCAGGACAGGTAGTGACACTGAGAAATTCCATTCGGCCTTGTGAAAATCTTTCCAGAAAACTGGACGCAACTCGCGCTTTGAAAAAAAACTATATTAGATTCCGCCCTCTATTCTAATGGTCACGAAAGAGTGTTGGAGAGTATTTGTTGAAGCTTTTATCTTGCATATATGGATTGGTATATGAATAGGAAGGGTTGAGAGGGGTATGGGTCAAGTGCTGGCAAATGGGACTATATCAGGGTAGGATACCTGGTCAGCATGGATGAGTTGGACTGAAGGGTCTTTTTCCATGCTGTACATTTCTGTGACATTCAGAAGAATACCCATGGAGAGGGGAATGTTTTATTTAAAAATTTTTTTTTTCTTTACTGCCTAACTGCAGTAGTGCTTATTTTTCCCCCAGCACCCATGTTGTGTGTGTGCAGGTGTGGGACACAGTGAAAGACACAAGGTGTACAAATCTTTATTCAATTCCCACCAGGAAGAAAGGAAACACCCAAGTGACCAGTGACAAGCAGTGCCCTTCACATCAAAGGACAATGCTGTGTGATCAAACAGTGAAGGGGAGGGCAGGAGTTAAATCAAAATAAAATTGGACAGGGAAATAATGCACTCCACTTCCCGCGGCACCCAGCTCTCCCTGAATAGCTCAAGGGTGTTGGTGGACACTGCGTGCTCCTTCTCCAGAGACACCCGGGCTCGGGGGAATGTTTTATACTGTGTGAAAAGAGAATGCCAATTGGTTAGAAAGTGGGCTCTGATTAGTAGACAATTCAAGGGAGAATGTACATTTTAGATGATGGCTGACAGTTCACTGCCAAGGTTTGTTTAAATTTAAACCAGGAATATACTACAGAATTGTTGTCACCTATTTTGTTATGTTGAAACAGGTACAAAGTGTGTATATGTTTTTTTCTGTCTGTGAATACTGTCATTACAAATATTTGAGTGAAGCTTGAAAACCTTTGACCAAAGGTGTCTTTTTTCAGCAGGTGTCCAATTTTGTTCCTAGTAAATGACTCACGGTGGCGATAAGAGTTGGAAGAGGGACTTCAAAAACCTGCCCCATAGTGCCACCTAATGTCCAGAACCTACAGCTAGTCTGTGCTGGTGCTCAAAGTGAAACTGTATGGGAAATGTTGACATAGGAATGGTAAATGTTGACTTAAAAGACACAGCAAGTGAGCAGAAATTGGCTGTCTTGTCACAGTTTTTAATAGTACACAGATGTTTAAAAGGTTGACATTTTCAGTGTCTGATGACCCGCAAAACTGTCAGGGCAAAATACCCCATTAGAGTTGGTTGAGAACAATTTTGTTAACAGTGGGAGATGATCTTTATCAATTTGCAGTGGAGAATTTTTTTTTACCATCTGCTCTTTAATAGCATGTATTATCTGGTCGTTGCCGATATATCACAGCTTTCGTATTTGTGGCATATGACATCCACATTGACACAAGAACTACAGTATAAAAAACAGAAGGGCATGATTAGAGACCAGTGCAGAGTCATTAATATACTAGAGCATTGAAAACGGTATATCTTTAAAAATAGACATAAAGAAAAGAGGTGCAGAAGTAGGACATTCGGCCCTTTAAGCCTGTTCCACCATGGCTGATCATGTAATTTTAGATTCCACTCCTGCTTTCTCTCCATATCCCTTGATCCCTTTAGCCACAAGAGCCACATCCAATTCCCT
The DNA here is from genome assembly GCF_020745735.1 of Hemiscyllium ocellatum. Lineage (NCBI taxonomy): Eukaryota > Metazoa > Chordata > Chondrichthyes > Orectolobiformes > Hemiscylliidae > Hemiscyllium > Hemiscyllium ocellatum. The sequence goes on along the minus strand of NC_083442.1, from coordinate 28,386,891 downwards.
CTTGAATATATCGAACGAACTGGGCCCAACAGCTTCCTGTGGGAGAGAATTCCCCACGTTCTCTGAGTAAAGAAATTCTTCCACCTCTCAGTCCTGAATGGTTTACCCTTCAACAAGCCCTCATTCCTATAGTGTAACAACTCTATTACTTAGAAAAAGACTTGCATTTATCTTGTACATTTCACGACCTCAGGATGTACAAAAATACCTCATTGATTGTAAAGGGTTTTCAGCTAACCGTCTCACCCCAAGGATAAAGGATAGATGTAATATTTACTGCAGAACCCCCCCATAGCACCAAAATGTTTCAAACATAACACCCATTGTACATTGTTACTTCTCCAGTGTAGAAATCAGATGTAACTGTTTACAGAAAATGTTATCCATTTTAACACTCCATCCTATTAAAGTACTGTATTATAGTTGCAGTGATACAAAGCAACTAACAACCCACCTGTCAATGAGGGGCAGGACTAGGGGTTAAATCATGTACCAGCAGGCAAGAGCCAATTCTTCAGTTTGGACACCTTTGGGGTTAGTTTGCATGAAAAGTCTTACTTGGTTAACACCTTTCAAATTCAGATGTGCAATTCCTTTCTCCCTGTGGCTGTGAAACATTTCCTCTCATCTCTTTGTAGCAGTGGTTTTTCAATTATATCTATCTGGCGGAACCTCTCACGAAGATTGCCACAGACAAAATAAACCAGAACTTGCAAAAGACAATGCCTTTTTGTTTATTAATTCATGGGATGTGGGCATTTGATGTCTATCTTTAGTTCCCTTTCAGAAGTTTATGGTGAGATGCCTTTTTGAATCACTGCGGTCCTTGTTCTATAGATACAACCATAGTGCTGTCAGAGAGGATATCCCAGGATTTTGACCCAGCAACGGCGAAGGAATGGTGTTATATTTCCAAATCAGAGTGGTCAGCAGCTTGGAGGGGAATTTGTAGGTGGTGGCGTTCCTATATGTCTGTTACCCTTGCACTCTGAGATGATGAGGGTCTTGGATTTGGTAGGCACTATTGAACAAGTCTTGATGAGCTTTTCCAGTGCATCTTGTAGATGAAACACAGTGTTGCCACTGAGAATTGATGGTGGGAGGATTGAATATTGAAGGTGAATACTGATGTGATGTCAAACAAGTGGGTTGCTTTGTCTTTGATGGTGTTGAGCTTCTTGAGTGTTTTCTAAGCTGCATCCATTCAGGCAAGTGAAGTGCACTCCATCACACTCCCTACCTGCATTTTAGATGATGGATAGACACTGAGGAGTCACGTGGTAAGAAATCCACCACAGAATTCCCCTTCTCTGATCTAATCTTATAGCCACAGTATTTATATAAAGACAGCAATGTTATATTCCTAACAAACTTATTCACAGAGGTATCCCGAAACTGAATTCAGCTATCGTGGCTAGACTACAATATCCACACTTTAAAGGTTAGAACCCTGGAGTGTGGTTGTACACAGATAAGCGTTTATTTATGAAGTCACACATTGCATATCATTCACCTTCATCCAATGCCCCCTGTTTCAGTCTACTCTAATATGCATGAATATGAATAAATCCCCAGTTATGACCTAGCAGGTGAATACAGTTAGAATTCTAATCACTGATCGAAAAGAAACCTGGAAATCTGGTGGTGAACTGAATTGTGTTGTGGCATCTTTAGCTTCAGGTGTGCATGTAGTTTGAAAACCTACACTTTTATAGCTAAGGGTCATCTTCAGTTTAGAATTTCCATAATGTTGTATCGGGGGGTTTCTAATGAAACAAATAACACATATTGATGTGTATGTCCCATACAGAAGCAGACTTCCTCATCTCTGATCTAATCTTGTAGCCACAGTGTTTCCATAAGGACAGCAAGGTTATACTGTATATTCTTGCCTGTGGGAATGATGAATAGGCAAAATGATGGGTATCCATCAATTGACAGACTCTCTCTCTCTCAATTCACAGACTCTCTCTCTCTCTCTCTCTCTCTCTCTTTCTCTCACTCACTCACTCACAAATATGCAATGCTGTTCTTTTATATAAAAACAGATGCTTATTCAGCAGTTGAACAGTTGACCTAGCTTGGTGAAATGGGAATGGATTGGAGCCAAATACATTATTACAGCTAATGGTTACTTTCACCAGTCCAATGAAAACAAAGATTTTAATGTTGTACCTTGATGTCTAAATGTGATCTCAGACAAGAATGTCCATACAGGCAACTTCTGTCATACATGAAAACATGTTAACCCTTGAGAAACACCAAATAAAGCTTGTACTGACTAGACGTTAACAACACTGGGTGCCTGCTATAGCTGGTAGCTGTTTTGTGGGACAGTTAGTGACTGAGAATTCTCATAACATTTCTTCTGATATAGTGAACTACTTCACCTTGCTACCACTTTGCTGACCTCCCAATTCAATCTTTTAAATGTGTCCTTAAACTCTCTTGCAATTCACCTCTGGTAATTTCTCTCTGGTTTACTGTTTTAATGCCCTCTACTGTAAGGCACTGTGAGAAGTTCTATATATGTGGGATGGCTACGTTCATCCCACTGAAGGTATTAAATGTATGGGTCTAGATTAGAGTGGTGCTGGAAAAGCACAGCAGTTCAGGCAGCATCCGAGCAGTAAAATAGACGTTTCGGGCAAAAGCCCTTCATCGGGAATACAGGCAGAGAGCCTGAAGGGTGGGGAGATAAGTGAGAGGAGAGTGGGGGTGGGGAGAAAGTAGCATAGAGTACAATAGGTGAGTGGGGGAGGGGATGAAGGTGTTAGGTCAGGGGGGAGGGTGGCACCAATCAACCACACCGCCCTGTGGCCCAACATTTCAACTCCCCCTCACACTCTGCTGAGGACATGGAGGTCCTGGGCCTCCTTCACTGTCGCTCCCTCACCACCAGACGCCTGGAGGAAGAACGCCTCATCTTCCGCCTCGGAACACTTCAACCCCAGGGCATCAATGTGGACTTCAACAGTTTCCTCATTTCCCCTTCCCCCACCTCACCTCAGTTCCAAACTTCCAGCTCAGCACTGTCCCCATGACTTGTCCTACCTGCCTATCTTCCTTCCCACCTATCCACTCCACCCTCTTCCTTGACCTATCACCTTCATCCCCTCCTCCACTCACCTACTGTACTTTATGCTACTTTCTCCCCACCCCCACCCTTATCTCACTTATCTCTCCACCCTTCAGGCTCTCTGCTTGTATTCCTGATGAAGGGCTTTTGCCCGAAATGTCGATTTTACTGCTCCTCGGATGCTGCCTGAACTGCTGTGCTTTTCCAGCACCACTCTAATCTAAACTCTGGTTTCCAGCATCTGCAGTCATTGTTTTTACCGTATTAAGCCAGTCAATACCCAGTGGATTTACTATCTCAGTAATCTTTTCCCAAGTGTTAGGAAGCCCTGGAGTAGCATACTGGAAATTCAGACCCACTATTCCCGGAGATGTCACAAACATTAAAGATCTGAGAAATTACCGGGAGCTTCCCATTCTGCCTGATTTCAGGCCCAGGTTGATAGAGAACATGGACCAGGTATTTGTAGTGAAGAAGAAGCACCAATTATTACAAGACTCTAGCTACAAGTCAATAATCATGAAGTGTCAGCATATAGCATTACTAATTTGTTATGGACCACACCAAACCCGCTCAAAATATTCAGAAGATAGTCTATACGTTAATTATTTTTCTTATTTTAAAGGTAAATCTAAGGTGTTGGGTTCCAATTCGATTGGTCAAACTACTGAATTTACAGCAAAACATACCTTTATTTATCCACTATAGTTAAAATGCCTCAAAAAAGGAATTAGAATAACTCCGCTCTATTGGAAAACTTAGAATAATAGATAAGTAACTATTACTAACTATCTGTTCCAATATATTAATATCGCATAAACACACCCCTTGGCAAAAAACAATTCAGAACACCGACTGCCTCATATGTAAATCCTATTGCAGACAGAGAACCCCCAGCTTTTGGCTGTGACCAAGGGGGGGTGGGGGGAAACTTCCTCTTCTTCAAGACCCCAACAGCAAATACTAAAAGCTAAGCTAAAGTTCCTGGTTCTGTGGGGGTTTGACCACACCCAGTCAGGCTGCTTCTACTGTTCTATTTTTGTGAAGAAGGACTTATGCCCGAAACGTCGAATCTCCTGTTCCTTGGATGCTGCCTGACCTGCTGCGCTTTTCCAGCAACCCACATTTTCAGCTCTGATCTCCAGCATCTGCAGACCTCACTTTCTCCTCCTAAAAAAAAACCAAGGCCTTACAAGCTGTTTACTCCGGTGATTCTAGTAGGCTGCTCATCACTTCTGCCTTAAACCTCTCTTCAAAAGAAAAAAAAATCAAAATAACCTCTTAAAGCCACTGCATTGTTGTGAATTTCATCTCAAATTCTCTTATAAAGACCCCCTTATACACACACACGTACATACAGATATGGTAAAATAGATGATAGGCAGAGAGAGGGAGAAAGTGGAAAGACAGTTCATAATCTTTGTTGCCAGGTTCTGTTGTTGAGATGATCTTTATGATTTTTGTCTTTGTCAACACATTTATTTAATCATCTTTCTCCGGATGGTTGGTAATAGACACAAAGCAGCTGGTTCACTGATTAAAAAGTCCCTGATTTATCACTTAAAAGACACAGTACACAGCAACTTTTGGTTTAAAGATAAACTATTTTTCCTCAGGTTTACAATGCATTTTGACTGCAGAGAATCGGGAGACCACTCCCAAACTGGGAAGTTCTGAACGCTTCTCTGTCTCTGTAACTTGTTCCCAGTTTAAAACTGTTCATTTACCTGAGAACCAATCACATAGCTGTTAGCAGGCAAAAATGTCTCTGTGATTCATAACTGGTCACTAGTCTTGTTGCCAACAAAGGCTGCATCCCCTCTGCTCCAATTCTTCAATTACTTCCAGCCAAACACCGGTTTTAAAACAGTTCTTTTTTTTTAATTTCAGTCCAAAGTTTTATAAAAGAAAACCCAAAAATAAAAAGACACAGTCCTTACACAAGGAAAAGGACAGAAACCTCCCTCCTCATCACCTCAAACTGATGTTGGCTTGTCCCTATTCAGATAGTTGCTCAGTCCTAAAGCAAAATGTAATCAAGAGCCTTTAAAGATTGAGTTAATCTCGCCTCCAATTCAGCACCTATGCTCCAGACTCTAACTAGGAGCCACACCATCGAGGATCAGCTAGTTAATGTAAACCAAAGTTAAGGCGTATCTGGTAAAGCTTGTGTTCCTTGCGTGTAAGTCCTGGTGGGCACTGCTTGTAACTCGTGTCACAAGTTAAAACAAGTGATGATTTATTAAATAAAGAATGGGCTGGTTTTCTCCAAATCCATTTTAGTTTATTCCTTCCTTCCCTCCCTCCCCCTTGTACCCACCCTTACGTTTGTTGTTGGTTATGCTCTGGTTGTAACCTGTTCTTTTAATTGGTGAAAATTATTTTAACTGTCTTTGATGGTGGGCATCCCAAAACAAAAATCATCTTTTCATACCTTTGTGCGCAGTTTCCTACATCTGATTTATTGTACTTCAGAACCTCCTAACTTTAAGCCGTATATTAAGATGGTGCTCAAAGCAATTTACGTGAGTGCATTAAACAGGACGGGCTTCTGGGGAATATTATACCCTCGAGATTTTACCATGACATGTTTGTTCTGGGGAGTTCCTAAATTACACACTTGGGCTTTTATTTTAAAATTTGGTCATTAGCTGTAATTAGTTCCAGACTGAAACAAATGTGCAATCCATTCTGTTACTGCATATTAGGAAATGGACTGTTGACATCAAACTGACAGACTTAAAGACTAAATTAACAGTCTTCAAATGAAAGTATGAATTCAAAAATGTGTAAGTTCCTGGAAATGCATAATTCCCATTATTGGTGTTGGAATGTCATCAACAATGTGTCTTTCAGGAAATGGGTCATCCCTGATCAGTCTGGGATAGGTTTTCGATGCTCTCCAGTGCAACAAAGAATGGGCAAAAAATATGCTTTTGCCAGCATCATTAACATCCCAACAACAATTAAACAATAATATGCAGAAGCAAAAGCAGATGTTGCTGAACAAGTCAGCAGGTCAGGCAGCATCTGTGAAGAGAAGCCAGAGTTAACGTTTCTGGTCCGAAACATTAACTCTGATTTCTCTTCACAGATGCTGCCAGACCTGCTCAGCTTATCCAGCAACTTCTGTTTTTGTTTCTGATTTACAGCATCTTTTGGTTTTATACAAGTTAGTGCAGGTTTGATTAATCTCAAAAACAGACACGAATGAATCATTTCTGCCTCACGTAGTAAAGAATAATTTGTACAGCTCCCAGATTACATGTTCTGCTCTGTACTGAGAGTACTAAATGGTGGCAAAAGTGAGGATGCTGGAGATTAGAGTCGAGAGTGTGGTGCTGGAAAAGCACAGCAAGTCAGGTAGTATCCGAGGAGCAGGAGAATTGATGTTTTGGACAAAAGCCCTTCATCAGGTATGGCTTTTGCCTGAAACATTGATTCTCCTGCTCCTCGGATACTACCTGACCTGCTGTGCTTTTCCAGCACCACACATTCATACTAAATGGTGGTTTTGAGGTAGTGCTCCAGAGTATGTATTCTTGCCCATTATGTGGGTGAGGAGCTTGGCTATATTTGGGGAAAGTTCTGTTAGATTCTGGGCAGTCACATACTACTCAATAACACTGAGTTTCTGAGGCTATGCAAGGGACAGTTAGCAGAACAGAACAGGGCTGAGGAACTTTCCTCGCAGTAAATACTTGTATATTGGACAACTGGGTTCAGACTTCAGGACAGAAATATTCTGCCAAACAGTAAAATCTGCCAATGCTGTACCTGATACTGCATTTGATCGCAAAGGTAAAGGGTATCCTTTCTGCTCAAGGCTATGTGAAGTTAGGTGACAGATCAGCCAGGATCTCATTGAATGTGGAAACAGACTCAAAGGGCTGAATGGCCTACTCCTTGTTCTAAGTCACATTCCGTGCACAATGGAGTCAATGAAGGAAATTTAATTCCAGATTCTGAAGTTGCTAACAGAAGAGGTTGGTGATGTTATGATTTAGGGTCTAGCCACTAATGAAACTGTAAAAACAGTCTTTCCCAAATGACCAAATTGACCAATTTCAACTTAGACTACCATGAGCTTTAATGGTAAGAGAGGCTGAATTACCTAAGCTTGGAAAGCAAGATTGCCAGGAACTTGGGCCAATACTTGGAACACATTTGAACAATCGGTCGATCCGAGAAGCAGTGCAAACATTCCAGGTGTTATTCTTTTGCCACGTTTAACTTGAGCACATAATCCAGGCTGATACCCCACAGTGCAGCACCGAGGGACAGCTGCAATGTCACAATGCAGTCTTTCTCCACCAAGCTACCTTCTGTCCCGAAATGGACGCAATCGATCTCATGGTGTTATTCTGAAGAGCAAGAGCATTTAGCCTGGTGATCTGGCCCGTAATCTCCCTTCCAACCAACATCACTGAAAGACATTTGCCTGCTCAAGTTATCATGGAGGTTGCTGTGTACAAATTGGTTGCTATGTTTCTTTCATACCTTTAGTAAGTAATTCTAAAATATCACTTTATTGGATGCTAATTGCTTTGGAGTTGAGAGAAATGCCACAGACAAAAAAGCTTCTCTTTCTCTGAATTAAGGTAACTTAATTAAAATTCCACGGCATATTGCACTACTCAGTGCACTGTTCTCTCCATTTGTAGCACAGGTAGTAAGCCCTTCACTTTAACTGACCCGCAAGTAACTATAAGACCTTAAGATATAGGAGAGGAATTAGGCCATTCGGCCCATCGAATTTGCTCTGCCATTGATATGTTTCTCAACCCCATTCTTGATCCTTTTTACCAATTGAGAACCTATGTTTTAAATATACTTGATGATCTGGCCTCCACAACCCTCTGCAGCAATGAGTTCCACAGATTCACCACCCTCTGGCTGAAAAACATTCCTCCTCATCTCCATTCTAAAGGGTTGTCCCTACATTCTGAACCTGTGCCCGAGGATCCTAGTCTCTCTTGCTCGTGGAAAAATCTTCTCCACCCCCACTTTATCTTGCCCTCTCAGTATTCAACCAATTCCAATAAAATCCCCCTTCTCATCTTTCAGAACTCCGAGTACAGACCCAGATTCCTTAACCATTCCTTTATAACGACAAGGCCTTCATCCCCGGGATCACTGCTGTGAACCTCCTTGGAGTCCCTCCAAAACCAGCACGTCCTTCCTCAGATGCATGGCCCAAAACTGCTTGCAATGTTCCAAAGGTAGTCTGACCACAGCATTATACGGCCTCAGCAATACTTCACTGTTCCAGTTTTCTAGCCTTCCTGAAATCAAGTGGGTGGCACAGTGGCACAGTGGTTAGTACTGCTGCCTCACAGCGCCTGAGACCCGGGTTCAATTCCTGACTCAGGCGACTGACTGTGTGGAGTTTGCACGTTCTCCCCGTGTCTGTGTGGGTTTCCTCCAGGTGCTCTGGTTTCCTCCCACAGTCCAAAGATGTGCGGATCAGGTGAATTGCCCATGCTAAATTGCCCGTAGTGTTAGGTAAGGGGTAAATGTAGGGGTATGGGTGGGTTGCGCTTCGGTGGGTCGGTGTGGACTTGTTGGGCCGAAGGGCCTGTTTCCACACTGTAAGTAATCTAATCTAAAAAAATACTGACATCACGTTGTCCTTCCTAATAGCCAACTGAGCCTGCACATTAACCTTCAGATTTCTGAAGCCCTTCTCCATGTTAAAAAATAGTCCACGTCCCTGTTCTAACGACATTATGAGAAGTGTGCAGTCAATTGTGAATCTGATTCAAGTGTATAACCAGAGACGGATTTATGAAAGAATGCTCCTGATTGCACCACTCCCACTGGCACTTGCTCCCAACTGCGCAACTTAAATTTGGTCTGGATTGAATTATTCTTGAATGAAAAAAAAACAACAGGGCATGCTTTGTATATACACGCATTGTAAAGCAGCACTTCTGGGAAAGGATCTGATTATTGAGGTAAAACTGTAAATGGATCTTAAAAATCTCTTCTTGCTTGTTTTTCCTGTCTTTGCTTCCACATCGCCACTACCCATTACCCCTCGCCACCCCCTTTGCTCATGGCCGTAGCCCTCCCTATCTCTGCAAACTCTACCAATCCTACAACCAGTCTAGGGTGTGACTGTCTGTGTGGAGTTTGCACAGTCTCCCTGTGTCTGTGTGGGTTTCCCCTGGGTGCTCCCGTTTCCTCCCAGAATCCAGAGATGGGCAGGTTAGGTGGATTGCCCAGTGTTCAGGGGTAAATGTAGAGTAGTAGGACAAGGGGGAATAGGTCTGGGTGGGTTACTGTTTGGAAAGTCGGTGTGGAGTTGTTGGGCCAAATGGCCTGTTTCCACACTGTAAGGATTCTACGAATGATCTCTGCACTCCTTTCTCTCTGGCATCTTGCTGCTTCCTGATCTCAATCACTTCAAGGTAAGTAGCTGTGGCTTTGCTGCTTGGATCCTAAAATCTGCAGGTCCTTTGTTTGGCCTCTCAGCCCCACTACATCTCCTTGTTTGTTGAAAACTTTCCTCAAAATATGTATGTGGTCAAGCATTTGGGCTCCCATCTTAAGTTCCCCTTGTGTGACTCTTAGTCAAATCTTGTCTGATTATGCCCTCGAGAAATGATTTGGGGCATTTCACTACATGAAATAAATACATTGAGTTTTTCCTTCCATTTGCTTTTCCCCCTCCTCTCCTGATGGGACTGAATCATTCAATCCCTACAGTGTGGAAGAAGCCGTTCAGATCATCGAGTCCACATTGACCCTCTGAAGAGCATCCTAACCAGACTGAGCCCCCTAGCCTGTCGCCATAACCCTGTATTTCCCTAGGCCAATCCAGCTAACCTTCCACATCTTTGGACTGTGGGAGGAAACCAGAGCCCCTGCAGGAAACCACACAGACACGGGGAGAATGCACAAATGTCACCCAGACAGTCACCCAAAGGTGGAATTGAACCTGAGTCCCTGGTGCGGTGATGCAGCAGTGCTAACTACGGAGCCACTGTGATTTATTGTCAGATATGATTTCACAGGCATTAATGTGGGTAGCCCTGTTTCAAATGCAGATGGCATCATGTGTTGGTGGAAATGCCACAGGTCAAACCTATTCTCAACACTCACACCCAGATTGGGAATATTTGGAATTCTCTATTCCATGCTTATAGATGCACTTTTTTCCAATTCATGTAAAGCTGAGACAGGTAGAATGTTAGTCTCATGGGGAATCAACGGAAGGTGAGAGTGGTGGAAGTGTGGAACTGAAGCCCAAGATTATCCATTATCTCAGTCAAGAGCAGGTTTGATGGGCCGAATGGTCTAATCCTATTCATCATTCTTGTGTTTGCTTCATAATTTCTCACATTCAGGTTTGATGGGCTGAATGGTCTACTCCTGCTACTGTTTCTTGGGTTCTTTTATCTCACTGATGCCATGGACCAGGCCGGATCCCCTCAAAATATTTCAAAAAGATACACCAGACCCTAACTTTTCTAGTTACTTTAAGTAGGTATAAAGTGGATATTCCAGGAGGGATGCAGCTGGCCCAACCACTTAGTGTATAAATAGTTAAAACTAACAGAAGAAAACTAAATTTAGAACAACATAACTATTTGAAAACCTAATCAACTCTATCGCAACTTGATGAACTTCAATCGGAACTATAGAACAAGCCCCCAGTCTGTTATGGATCAGGCCAGACCTCTTCATTACATTTCAAGAACGTAGCCTGGACCCTAACTTTGCAAGTTGTTTCAAGCAGGTGTAGAATGGATATTCTAGGAGAGATGCAGTTGGTCCAACCACTTAGTTTTAAGCAAAACAGAATTTATTTGCAAGGTTACCGAATGAATAACAAACAAAAGAGAAAAGAATATAAAATTACTTAACCGATCTGAAAACCCAACAGGTTATCCCCAACTTAATGAGGCTGTTCCAAATACTTGCAACAATTCCCATAAACACCCTTTGACACAAAGGGTAAAATCAAACACAAAGTCTTACAGGAGAGAAGTCAAAGAGATTCAGCATGGGACACATTCTTCCATGTAACTGTTTCTTTGACCAGCAGCCTCAAAACTGACTGACTGCTAAAACCAGAGAAAATCTGAGCTGGGAGAACTGGCCACTCCCATTTTCTTTATACAAGTGTTTTTTTTTAAACTTGAAAGCCTTTCAAGCAGAGCAACTCTGCCTCATAGAACACTTGAATAAAACAAAGGACAACACGACCTTGTTAAAGGAGCAGCATCATCACCACTGAATAGATATCTGGGCAGCAACCACAGCTCACCTTTTATTCTCCACCCCAGGGCTGAGAGCTCAATTTGTGATACTTTGCTGATTTGTTACATCTGAGATTAGCCAGACTGAGAAGGGGTAACCTGGCATTTTCTCACCTGTGTGGCATTGGCTTCCTCCTGCCTGATTTCATCTCAGCCACTCTGTGGACACGACTCTCAGTAGAACCTGCAATAGCTGGTTTTGTGTGGCAGTGCCACTACTGCCATTTGTGGAGCCCACCTTGGTCACCACTTGACATCCTGAGCAGTTCCAGTGAGAGCCCAACCAAGGCATTTCAGAGGGCAGATGAGATCCAGGCACCTTTTCAGGGGCAATTAAGGATGGGCAAGAAATTCTGGCTTTGCCAGCAGAACCCACTTGGCAAGAGCAACTTTTTGGGGAAAATAAAATTGCAGAGTTTCCATAACTTGGATCGAATGAGATTCAGTGTCTGCTTCAAGCCGGAGCAGGAGTGTGCAGTGTAGAGAAAGTGCTCCTTCAACAGGAATCCTACAGAGAAAAGGGGGAAAAAGGCAGTCCGCCTTCCCATTTGTCTGACCTAATCATAGCGCCTTGATCTGATGGCAATCGCATTGAGTGGGTGAAGCAAAGATTGTGCTTTGTTCATGCTGTCGTTTTAGGGACTATGTATTATTACCAAAAGAGAAAGAAGGCAAAGTGCAAACTTTAATCAAACTGCAGAATCGGCTTCTATGGAATAGCCAATAGAAAAACAATATCTACCATTAATCTATTTGAACTATAGCTGTCATAGTGTGCAGACACAGTAAGGTTTTAATGATGTACAGTACCCAACCTCTTGCTCAATGAGGAAAATTGTAACCATTTTCATCAAATATTTCTCCAAACTCTCACTTTAACTACATCTTTAACTGTGCCAAATGACCCAAGACTTCTGGCACTGCACAAGATGATGTGTTATCAAAACATCCTGTACACGAGGGCATGCCAAATTTCAGGCTTACACATTGCACAGTTGCCATCCTGTTATATTCCTGGAAGTGTCATTGCGTGGTCTTCTACCTCCATTCCCCTCCTCCCACATAACATTTACTGGTTTCCCAACATGTTCATTCTTCCAACAGCCCCCTACAGTGACTGGAAAATGAACAGACTCATTCTAGCTCCACTGTTAATTCCTAAATGTCCCAGTGACCTTTCTCCTGGATGATGTGTACAGCACTGTATTCTTCAACTCATGGGAGACTCTGGGACAATCCTTGGAGGGGGAGCGATTTGGTAACCCTGAACCTTGTGAAGTAATTGAAGCAGTCAAAGGTGGTTAAGCTCAGGATAATACACTGAGAAACTGGGGAATCTTGTGGCACAGGGGTAGTGTCCCTAACTCTGAATCAGGAGGCTTGAGCTCAAGTCCCAACTGATCTAGAAGTTTGCAATAGCATCTCTGAATGTGTTGATTAGAAAAATATCTATTACAAGAAGCTCCTGCAGAAATGTCCTGGAGTTGAGATATTTCCCAACCATAACCATCTGTGTGAAAGTGAGGACTGCAGATGCTGGAGACTCAGAGTTGAAAAGTGTGGCACTGGAGAAACACAACAGGTCAGGCAGCATCCGAGGAGCAGGAAAGTGAACATTTTTCCTGATGAAAGGCTTATAACCATCTGTGTGCCAGTTATGACTCTAACCAGGGGAGAGCTGTTCCCAGTTCCCAATCACTACAGTTTTGACACAAGATTCAGTTGTTTGGGGAGTTGATGTCATGGGCAGTCACTGTCACCTCTCCTCTGGAATTCAGCTCTTTTTGTCCATGTTTGAACCAAGCGTCTAATAAGGCCAAGAGCTGAGTGGCCCTGGAGAGGCTGAATTAAATATCAGCAAGCAGCTTATTTCTCTGCCATTAGACAATGAATGGGACTGAGATCCTTGACAATGACTTGCATTTATATAGCATTGCGGTGTTGCAGAATGTCCAAAGGCATGTTGCAGGAATGTGGTGAGACGAATATTGACACTAAGACATAGAAGGGGCACCGAAAAGTTTGGTTAATTAAGTAGTTTTGAAGAGAGAGAGGCAGGGACTAAATTCAGGAGGTTAGGGTTTTGAAAACTGAATGAAGGCGAATGTGAGGACTGCAGATGCTGGAGATCAGAGTCAAGATTAGAGTGGTGCTGGAAAAGCACAGCAGGTCAGGCAGCATCCGAAGAGCAGGAAAATCGATGTTTTGGGCAACAGCTCCTTCATCAGGAATGAGGAAGGGCTTTTGCCTGAAATGTCAATTTTCCTGCTCGTCAGATGCTGCCTGACTTGCTGTGCTTTTCCAGCACCACTCTAATCTTGACTCTTGAAAAAATGAAGGCATGGCTGACGAAAACAAAGTGAGGGGGATGGGGAAAAGTGAATTTTGCTCCTTTCTTCCAGAGCCTGCTCTTACCCAACAGCGCACAGTAAGGATCCACAAGACATTGTGTGAACATTGAAGGGTTTTGGACTTTGTCTATTGGCAGTTGAATGGACTCAGTGACGGGCAGCCATTTCCTTGCTTGTTGATTTGGATGGTGGGAGGTCCCACCCACAGATGCTGCTAATAATGCAGTTGGAATGACTCTGGGGAACTGTAATGTTAATTGACAGAATGGTGATTGGTTTTGGTTGAAAGAATTAAATGTATGGGTAAAGCACACTTCGCTCAGCTCACACTGTGTTTGAGCTCAGAGAATCAGTACAGCCTTATGTTCTGAGTACTTTAAAGGCTAACTGTTGTAAAATAAGAAGTGGCTTGAATTGTAGACACTAAACCTGTCCTCTTATAAACATTGAGAGTGCTGTTGTTATCAGCCATATATCCTTACATCTTAATTCAACTGGCAACAGAAAAGAGCCTGTTTCACCTAACCTTCATCAGATTTATAGCATTGGATTTCTGTACAGCATATAAAGTAGTTTTATTTCAACTGGATATGAATACTTTCTGGTCCACAGCGAACCTGGAAATCAAAACACAATTATGGATGGATGCATTTTCGTGAGGCACGGCAGGAGATGTTTTACCAGTCTGCCCTGCACACCATAGGAAGAGTGTTTATTGACAACACTGAGTTAGCCAAGGAGTTGAATGAGGCAGTGCAGGATCTAACGACCGGAGTCACAGTTTGTAACCCGTTCCTCAGCAATCAAGCCCATTTTCTCAGAAGACTGGGACTAAATTTCAGTTCAAGATAGAAGTACATATAAGGAAAACAAAGGCACAACCTGTACTTATACAATATCCTTCAGGCTTCCAAGACACCCAAAGTGCTTTTCAGGGAATGAAGTACTTTGTCCTTGCTTCAGTGAATGAAAAGCAGCAGGTGATGTGTGCATGGTATGATCCCACAACCCCGATGAATTCATTTTGTTTTTTTTACTGGTAAATATTGACCAGAACTGTCTGCCTCGTTGTGTGAATGGTGCTCCGGACAACCATGGAGTGCAGGTAGGACTTTAGATTAATGTCTTATCCAATCTGACCTCCAGCAGGGCAGCACTCCCTCAGTAATGCATGGAATGTCAGCCTGCTGTAACTGTGCTGGTGTCCTTTTGGAGAAATATTGTTTCTTATTCAGCTGGATAAGAACAAACCCAAATGCCAGTTATTCTTCCCCTATTTTTTTCTTCAATAGTCTATTGAGTGTTGATAGACTGCGGTTTACAATTAGCCGGAACACTCCAATACAAATGGGGCAAGGAAATCTGCTGCTGGAGCACTCTGAAATAACTCCACAGGGGCCAATATCCTATCACCAAGTTACCCTTTATTTACACGCGGAGAGTCCTTGACATTGATCCAGCTCCCTCAGAGCCCATTCTCAGAGTGAGCAGAACCTCAGACACTCCTGTTTATCTCTGTTAGCCAGGGCTCCCTGATTGGGCCAGGGTAACAGCTCCAGTGGGGGATCTCATACTCTATGAGGTCCACCCGGCTGACCTTGTTCCAAGCACAACTCTATATACACGTGGCTCAGGAATGAAGGAGACATCATTTGGAAGAAGTATGAACAATTGCAATTTTGACTGGGCGAGCTGAGCTGTAATCCCGTTGCTAGGTAATGTCATTTGTGCTGTTGGCTTATAAAGTATCTGGGACCACAGGACTCTGGGTTCCGAGCTGCTGGAGTATTTGCAACAGTTGGATTTGCGTCCTTGGTGGGTGGGGGTGTGGTGATGGTCAGCCCCCTATTGTTATTCCTTCTGCTGGCGTGTAGTTAATGGGTTGTGCTGAATGTGGGTGTTGCTGTGATTCCTACTGTGGTCAAATAGCAATTTGGGAAGGTACTGGAGGGGTGCCAACCTAAGGCCTAGCTGCAAATGGATTTTCTGGAAGACAGTACTTAAAAGTTCTCTCAGAGAATGTATGCGTGTGTCGCTGGGCAATCTAGAAATTGTGGCCCATCCCTAACTGCTGTTGTGATGAGCTGTGTTCAACTTGTTTGTAACCCTTTGCCAGCTGAAGTATTGTGGATTAGAGGGACGTTTTGCATTTCCTGTTGCTCTGTGCCATATGCAGTAAATACCATGTAGGAGCAGGAGTAGACTATTCAGCCCATCTGATCTGTTTTCCCATTCAATGAAATCATGGCTGATTGGATGATCCTCAACTCCCCTTTCCTGCCTGTTCCCCATACTCCATGCCATCCTTCACTTTGACACTAGACTAAGCACCTCTGAGTGCATTATTTTGCGATTTTTCTGATTTGTCAGGATACACTGAGGACTTTATTTCTGCAAGAACTCTGGTCACCTCAGCCACTGACACTTTTGCCCTTCTTCCCTATTCCAAGGCTGCATTCCCTTAGGTCTGAATGTATAGTAGTCAGTGGGTCACCCTTTGAAAGATGAATGTTGTGGGTGAAAGATAGGCCTGGCCAGTATCTCCAAGAGAAATAGGAGACTTCTGGATTTCTTGACTCAAAGTCCATCTCTCAATCAACATCACTAAAATACATGATGTAATTCGCTGCTTTTGAGATCCTACTGTGCACGCTGCAGCAGTGATTACATTTCAGAAGTACGTTGTCAGCTGTTCAGTGTTTTGGCATGACCTGAGGTTATGAGAGGTGCTAGCAAAATGCAGACCCTTTCCGCTAACTTCTGCTGACTGGCACTAGGGGAATAAAGAGACAAACTTAGACAGAGAAACTAGCCAAGTGACATATGGAATGAACATTCACTGATGTGCCCCATTGACTCTATAGCAAGACTTGTGTACAGATGAGGCTTTAAATAGAGTGTAAACTGCAAGAAAACTGCTTTTCCATGACCATTGTTCTGTTGACTCATTGCATATTTGCTTAAATATGTTACACAAAAATGTTATTTTTAAGTACATCTGTTTTGAAATCTGGTGTCTCATCGGATTTTTGTGTTCTTAATGCTTTCTAATAAGGGCACATTTTCCCATCTCTCTGCCTGCCTTAATATTCAGTCCTATTAAGGCAATCAACATATCACCTTCAAAATGCAACAGGAACAGTATCAAGCAGAGGTTACACACACTCAGCTTTGAACACTTCAGAGTTCCGAGGGGTCATGAGTTTAAATTCCACTGTGGCTCATGCTGCAATTGATTTAAAGACATTTGCTAATTTGTGGGAAGTCAGTGACCACAGAAGTTGCTGGTTTGTCCAGGTTTGAGTGTGCAAATGACTCCTACGTGACTCCCTGACAGTGAAAGGGGAGGGACACAAGAAGAGGCTATTAGGCCCATTTGGGATCATTGCTGATCACCTCCTTAGTGGCATGAAATGTCCTTAGTCTCCAGAAACCTATCAGACCCTCAATGATTGACTTTCCACAGTCCTTTGTGGTAGATAATTCCAAGGATTCACCACCCTCTGAGTGAATAAATTCTCCCTCATTTTAGTTTGAGATGACTTACCCCTTCTCTTAAGATAGCCCCGAGTGGTAAGTTTGCCAGCCAGTGAAAAACAGCCTACCTAGCATGTCCCTGTGACACCCATGAGAACGTTATAAGTTTCATGGGAGAATACAGAGCCCATTTTTTCAATCTGTCCTAAAACATTTCTGCCACCCCAGGGATTAATATAGAGAATCTCTGCTGAACTCCCTCTATGCCAATTAGATAAGGAGACCAAAACAGTCCATGATATTTCAGGCAAGGTCTCACCAAGGCTCTGTGCACTCACAGCAAGACATTTTTACCCCTCTACTCAAATCCCCTTGAAATCAACATCATCGTACCAAATAAAAACCACTGCGGATGCTGTAAATCTGAGACATACATAGAAACTGCTGGAAAAGCTCAGCAGGTCTGGAAGTATCTTAGAATCCCTACAGTGTGGAAACAGGCCCTTCAGCCCAAAAACTCCACACCAACCCTCCAAAGAGTATCCCACCCAAACCTATTTCCCTACCCTATTACCCTACATTTACCCCTGACTAATGCACCTAACCTACACATCCCTGGACACTATGGGCAATTTAGCATGGCCAATTCACCCTAACCTGCACATCTTTGGTCTGTGGGAGGAAACCGGAGCACCCAGAGGAAATCCACGCAGACACGGGGAGAATTTGCAAACTCCACACAGACAGTCGCCAGATGCTGGAATCAAAACTGGGTCCCTGGCACTGTGAGGCAGTAGCGCTAACCACTGAGACGCCGCGCCAACTTGTGGGAAGAAATCAAGAGTTTGCATTTCTGATCGAGTGACCCTTCCTCAGAATCATCTCCCTTCTTTAATTTCTTGTTTCACTCATTTTCAGTCACTCATGAACAAGGATACCCAGTTCACTTTGGACACCCTCACTTCTCAACCTCTCAACATTTAAGGGAGATTTTGCTTTTTCTAACAACAGCTTCACATTTATTCGAATTTAGATTGTGTTTGTCATGTTCCAGCCATTCACTGAACCTGCCAGTCTTCTTGAAGCCTCAGGTTCTGTTCCCAGCAAATTTGGAAATATTGCAATTGGTCATCACCACCAAATTAATTTTATAAATTATGAACATTGACTCTGGTATAGCCTGTCATGCTGAGAATGATCCAATTATTTGTACTCTCAGTCTATTAACGAATTCTCAATCTATAACTGATATATTTTCCCTCACCCCCTAATTCCATGCATTATAATATCTTTTCATTAATCTCCTAGATTTTCCTACCTCTGCCCTCTAACCCTTGGATACTCTTGTGAATCAGAGGATTGACTATATTTTCAGGAAGCAAAATGTTGGAGGTACTCAGCAGGTCAACTGGCATTCGTAGAGAGAGAAATCAAGTTAATGGTTTGACTTATTATTATTATTATGATTATTATTATTATTCAGAACTTTTATTAAAGATCTGTTGAGCTCAGTCTTGAACGTATTCAATGATCCTTTCTGGGGAAGAGAATTCCAAAGATTAATGACCCTGCAAAACAAGAAATTTCTCTTCATCTCTGGTTCAAATGGGGGATGCCTCATGTTTAAACCGTCCCCTGTCCTAGTTCTCAAATCTCTCACAAAGGGAAATGTCCTCTCCGAGTGCCTGTCCTACCAAACCTCCTCAGCCTATATTTATGATTCAATAAATTCTCCTCACTCTTAATTCCAAATGAGTAAAGACCCAGCATATTTAAGCTTTCTTCATAAAGCAGCCTGACCTGTTTGCATATTCTACATAATCCTATATTGCACGGTCTGCGGTCCAGGATCCTGCACTACAAAATATAAGGCACTTTCTTGTTTTTGGTTCTTTACCATGCATTTCCAATTGGCAACCTGCTGATAACATGGCCCAAGGTACAATGAACATTGCCAATTAAAGCATTCCAGCATTTCAGCACAATCTGATGTTTATTACATAGTAGGATAAGAGGTCCCAGTATTCACAGAACCCAGGCTGAATAAAGAACAGGAATCCCAAAACAAAACCTTCTAAGATACCTGAACCATTGGAGTCAGCATCTGTGTTACAGCAGGAAGTGATGCTCCATTTCATTCCTCTCTCAGATTTATTTGTTCAATTGTCATAGTATGTTTGTATCAGTGAGCGAGCTGCATGTTTAAGGGGTTTAGGGAGAGTGTGAGAGCATGGCATTGAGATAAACGATCCATCACGATCATGATAAATGTCAGAATGGACTCAGTGGGCTGAATAACTCACTGCTGCCCCAATTTTCTCTGTTTCCATGTTATCCATGACACCTGGTTATAGTCCAACAGGTTTATTTGAAATCTCAAGCTTTTGGAGCGTTGTTCCTATACCAGGGGAAGTGACTGATGAAGGAGCGGCGCTCCGAAAGCTTGTGATTTCAAATAAACCTGTTGGACTATAACCTGGTGTTGTCTGACTTCTGACCTTGTCTATCCCAGTCCATCACCAGTACCTCCACATCATGTTAACCATATCAGATATCTAGGGGATAAATGTTGAACAAACTTCAGGGTTTCCAGTGTGGATGCAGAGCTGTAATCAGTCTGTATTGTCAGATAAATATTCACAGTTCTCCATCCACTCAATTTTATAAGATGTTTGTCTTTTTAACTTTGCATCTTGTTTTTCTGACCTATGGTTTTACTGTGTATAACTTTTTTTCTTCAATTCTCTATTCTGTAATTAAGTATTGTACATAGGTATTGTGTGCCTAAGTTGGTGCCATGTGTTGGCGATATTGTTACACTAGCTAATCTGTAACTGCAGAAGCTGCACCTAAATACCATTGTATCGAAGATAGTGCTGTAAGTGGCGACTTTAAACTTTTCACTGTACTCATTTGAGTCCATATGACAACAAAGCTAATGCGAATCAATTTAAAAAAATCAAGGAGAGCATATACCTGAATTCCGACATGATGATAGGAGATATTTTCTGCCTTCCTGAGAGGAGGAGACAGGGCCTCAAATCTGAAAGATTATACCTCAGACAAAGTGGCACTCTGTGATGGTGTTGTACTGGGAGGGCCAACCCTAGATTTAGACTCTGCCTTTAACCCAGAGCCTTCTAGCTCCAAGGGAAGCAGATTCCCAGTAGTGAAGGGTGAAAAGAGGCAAGTGATTAGAAAGAGGCAAATGGGAGAGGTTCTCAACTTTGGAAGACATAAAACCAGTATAATTCCATGTCAACTGCATCAGCATTCTGATTGCCAGTCCATCTGACTGCAGTGAATGGGGGCCAATGAACAGCTGGAAGATATTAGAGGTATTTGAATGCATGAGGAGTATATTAATTAATGAAACAAAAGCAAGGCCAAGCTTGTGCCAAGCTCGCTTTAACAACACTTCCTAGCCCTGCGGCCTCAGCCTCTGAGGAGAAGAATAGCAGTATTTGTTAAACACTTGAATTCTCCACACCCTCACCCCACTGCAGTTCTCCACAAACCCCATGCTCCTCCATTGCTGCTGCATCAATTCCTTGGCATCCCCAGTGAAAATCTAGCCATCGATCCTACAAGGAGTAGCTGAGGAGAATAACACAGGGTTTATTAAGGGGTGAGTTAAATGAACACATGAAAGGCATTGAAATTAATGGTAATGGGCTTGGATGAAGAGAAGTAAATGGATGCTTGTGTGGAGCATTAAGACTGGTATGGATGTTTTGGACTGAATGGCCTGTTTCAGTACTATACAGACAATCTGTAAATACCATGCCAAATGCACAACATTCACTGTACCTCAAGGAAAGCCAACGGTGTCATGGTTCCAAAAGCCCCCCCTCTGTCAACTGCCTAAGCACCAATGATCCGCCATTGCTGGGGATCTTCACAATGATCCTGTATCCAACTTTTCAGTCAAGACAGCTGCCAGAGAAGGTGATGAAATCATTTACACTGTGGACAAACTCAAAATAGTGAGGCTCTTCTCCAAAATACTGTTCAGTGCCATGAGAAACCCGAGTGATGGCTCCATCACCAGAAAGCAGAAAACACCACAACACCTTCAGCTCATGATGGGTAATAAATGAGGTTGTGCCAATTACATCCACATCTCAATTGAAAATAGAGAGAGAAAGTGGATGTCTCCATAATAATATATAAGTGTTCAGAATTGAATTTGATCCACGGGATCCTCAAACATTCAAATGTGTGATAATCTCTTAGATTCTTTAATGAAGAGATTGACCAGATTTGGCCATGGATGTTGGCTTTTTGAATTAAATCTTGTGTTGAAGCGGTGAGCTTTCTCTGTCACCAATGGCTTGATTGTTAAGTAAGACAGAAAGTGCTAGAGAAACTTCACTGGGCTGGCAGCATCTGTGGAATGAGAGAAACAGAGTTAACAGCAAAGCAATTAATGTTTTGACTCTTCTTCATTCTAAGTGCTGGCCTAGCCAAAGACGCCCACATCCCATAAACAAATAACAAAAGAAAAGTTGAAGTTCTAAAAAGTCAACAAGATGGAGTATTGTATTTTGGATACTCTTGCCATTTATTTATCCAGTTGTGACTCTGAACGCTTCTGGTGTATTCAATTAAAGGTGACCTGGTCAACTCCATCAAATCAAGATTCTAGGATTTCACTTTCCTTCATTAATTTTGGTGTCACCCCAGCATTGATAAAATGACTGTACAGCAATAGCACTGTAAGAATGATTTGTTCATTAATCAATTGGATTTGTTCCAGAAAGCAGAATTACTTCCTGTTATTTTGTGGTAGACGAGTTTGTGTGCCATGGATTAATTCATTAAACTTCCTGTCAGAGACCAAAAAATGCTGACTGCTTTGGAAACTGCAAAATATCAGATAGTTGGTCAAGCCAAATTCTTTTCATTACCTCAGGTCAGATTCCTTATGAATTAATCGTGATATCCTTAATCATAAGAAGGTTTCCGCTTCAATTCGTAGTGACAAATTTCTTATGTTCGAGTCCCACGGGAGGATTTAAGAGATGATGCATTCATACTTCAGTCAAACAGGTTGAATGCCAACCTGCAAGTCTTTCCAACCAGCAGAAGAGATTCCTGGTCAGCCATGTGTTGGAAAGAGAGTTAGATTTTCTACCATCACTGTCCATAGCTCCATACTACACGATGCATATAGAAGTGCTGTTGCAAACTGGTTAGTTCATAACTGCATGTTCAGTATGTAGTAGATTGGTGCCAAATACTAGTCCATGTTCCAGCTGGGGGGATTCAGAATCTGCCATTTTGTTCAACCTGTAGTCCTGCGCATCAGAGCTGTCTCCAGAAAGTGAACTCAACAAGATCCACATTCACATATTTAGCAACTTTACCGGCCATTCAGCCCCTTGAACTCATAGATTAATACAGCACGGAAACAGACCTTTCCGTCCAACCAGTCTATGCCAACCATAATTCCAAACTAAACTAGTCCCACCTGCCTGCACTTGACCCATATCTCTCCAAACATTTCTGATTCATGTTCTTATCTAAATGTCTTTTAAACATTGTAACTGTAGCTATATCCACCATTTTCTCAGGAAGTTCATTCATTCATTCGTTCATTCATTCATTCATTCATTCTACCAATTAGTTAGGCCATATCCAAGCCCCATCAACTGCTTTTGATTTTGTATTCTGTAACCACACTTGGTTGTGAAGGTTTTTCTAAATAACTTTTTCAACTCAGAACCAGGTGGGAGAGAGTGGAGTGAAGTTGAAATCCCTATTGGATCAGCTATAACCCAAATAGATAGGAGGTGGGCTTGCAGGGCCGATGGCCTAATTCCTTGGTCCTAACTCCTCTGTCCTTAAGTCCATATTTTGACCACCTTTTGTGTGTATATTACAAGAGGTAATATATCCGAAATACTCCAAATGGTTGTGAAATAGTTTGGGAAGTCCAGCAGTTGTGAAAGGCGGTACATTAATGCAATTTTATCTCTCAGGTCGCCATGAAAGCATACATCAACGCAGTTCCAAGATTGGACTGGGGTTAGGCTTGTTTTAGGGGTAGCTGGGGGCAATGTAAAGTGGATACATTAGGTTCTGAAAACAGGGCTATTGCTGATGAACAGGTGCAGCGATAGGCAATGGAGTGCTGCCTTAAATCTGGGAATTGGCTGACTAAAGAGAACATTTTACCAGTGTTTTATGATGGTCTGTGCTGGATTGCTGAGGATTTTTAAAAAGCAGTCTAATTGACAAAAGTATTAGTGTGAGGCTTAAAATCATAGAATCCCTACATGTGGAAGCAGGCCATTTGGCCCATCAGGTCCATCCAGACCTATTCCCTTACCCTATCCCTGTAACCCTGCATCTCCCACGATTAATCCACCTATCATTGAAGATAGTTTTACAATAAAATAGCTGCGATGGTCTTGAAAGACTGTATTTGTTCCTATTGTGGAAATTATTTAGAATGTATATTAATGACTTAGATGAGGGAATTGAATCGTCACATTTGCAGATGATACAAAGATAGGTGGGATGGCAAGTGGTGTGGATGACAATTTTACCTCTCGGACAATTTTATCCCACAAAGAGACTGCAAGCGAATCTAGACAAGGTAAACTGGAGGATAGAATATGGCAGATGGAATGTAATGCGGGAAACTGTGAGATTGTGCATTTTGGCAGGAGGAATATGGAAGCTGAATATTATTTAAATGGAAAACGATTGCAGAAAGCTACAGCACAGAGGGGAACTGATGGACCTCAAGTTTCAATCATAAAAGTCAGCATCCGAGTTCATTGGGTAATACGTTAGGTTAATAGAATGTTGGCCTTTACGTTAAAGGTAGCAGAATGTAAAAGTAAGGAAGTCTTGGAATTTGGGGACAGGAGATGTCAGGGACAGAGTTGTTCAGATGACATTGCAATTCCATGCTCCTGTTGAAGAGTCTTTCTTCCTGGTCGTGTGGATTTGGAATTCTATCAAGTGAGGGGACCTCACTGGTAGAGAAAAGTTGGAAAATCCTGTCAAAAATCTTGTGGCTGTTTATGGGTTGCATGGAATATATAAACACTTCTCCAAATTATTTCCTTAAACCACAAGATGTTCACTTTTAGTTTTCCTTGTGATGTGTATTGTTTCGTGACAAAGGGCAGGGTCTGCTGCTGTCTGCCAACGATTGTGTCACTGTGCTGCTCACACAGTCTGCTTTGACTCATTTCTCCCAAGAAATCTCTCTTGATCTGAAATGAGCCAACATGGCAAGAGCCAAATGATGAAGTTCAAAAGGTTGGCTTAGGTGGAGCAGACAGTAGAGCTGTTGAAGATGCAGTTCCACTGCTTGGACTGGTCTTGGGGGGAGAGGTGGGGGGAGGGGTGCCTCTAGTAGAGTCCAATCAGAGAGTGCCACATCATCCTGGCGTATCATGATCCGCACAATGATTGCTCAATGCTGAGGAACTGAGAGAACAGAAGTCTTCCGAGGAGGTGGAGATGGAAGACATTGGTGAGGAGGAATCTGTCCTTGTACATGATAGAGCTCAGCTGCATTGGGCACCACAATGCAGACAGGACCAGATGGATACTGGGTTCCAGTAGAAACCAGCTGGGTGTACAGTTAGTCATCAAAGCAGTATTTGACTTCCATCGCAAGGGCAAACTGCACCTTCTGTTTGTGGTCAATGAGAAGATGTTTCGGAGTGAACGTTGGAGATAGAGGGTGATGACCGAGAATGGGTGTAGCGATGGAGAGGTAAACTGTGGGGTTTGGTGCTTAAGCAGTGACTAGGGTGAGAGAATGGGGTTTTGTGTGTGTAATGGAGCATCGCTCATTGCCATGCCAGCAATGTGCATGAGAAATGTGGCTTTGGGGGCCGCTGTGCAGTAAGGAGCATTGCTGGATTACAAACACTTGTCTGGGTGCAGAGTCACATCTTAAAGATGGCTTGGGCGCCAGGAATTCTGATCTTTCATCGAATATAGAATCATGGAATTTCCTGTAGTGCAGACAAAGGCCATTCAACTCATCAGGTCTGCACTGACCCTCTAAAGGACGTCCCACCCAGCCCCCTAACCCTGCATTTCCCATGATTTATCCAACTCGCCTGCGCATCCCTGGATGCTATGGGCAATTTAGCCAATCCATCTAACTTAAACATCTTTGCACTGTGGGACGAAACCAGCTTACCCAGAGGAAATCCACACAGACACAAAGAGAATGTGCAGACTCCACAGAGTCAGATGCCTGAGGATAGAATCGAACCTGGGTCCATGGTGATGTGAGGCAGCCGTGCTAACCACTGAGCCATTGTGCCATCCATACCTGGTGAGTGGTGACTTTGGTGGGATCGATACATGGTCAGATGGGTTGAGACCTGGGCAAGAGGGTTGCTGTGGGGTGAAGTAGGTAGTGAACAAAGTGAGTTTGGTATGATGTGGCAAGAGACCGTGCTAGACCCCATGGTGGACAACCCTCAAACGACTTGACAAAACTGACACATAGCCAAAATGTAAGATTCAGGAGTTTGCACATTCTCCCGTGTCTGTGTGGATCTCCTCCAGGTGCTCTGGTTTCCTCCCACAATCCAAAGATGTGCAGGTTTAGTGATTTGGCTGTGCTAAATTGCCCAGAGTGTTCAGGGATGTGCAAGTTAGATGTATTAGTCACAGGTAAGTATAGCATAATAGATTGGGGAATGGGTGTGGATGGATTACTCTTCAGAGGGTCGGTATGGACTTGTAGGGCTGAAGGGCCTGTTTCCACATTGTAGGGATTCTGTGATTCTATGATTCAGCCCATAGTGTGATATCAAACCACATGGGAGAAGAATGACTACCAATTTGCTTTAATGATGTTGATCAAGGGGAAATTATGGGCTGGAACTCTCAACAGAACCCTCCTTGCTCTTCGAAATATTGGCCATGGGAATTGAAGGTAGGAGATAGAGTGAGGTGGTGGAAGGTTGCTTGTCAGACCAGAGAACTGTGACAGCAGTATGCTTCAAGAAACGGTGCTGGTCTACTGCTTCTGTAATTTATATAAATGATGTGGATGTGAACATAGGAGGTATGGTGGTACATTTGCAGATGACACCAAAATTGGTGTCGAGGGCAGAGAAAAAGGTTACCTCAGAGTACAACAGGACCTTGATCAGATGGGCCTATTGGCCAAGGAGTGACAGATGGAGTTTAATTTTGATACATGTGAAGTGCTGCATTTTGTAAAGGCCAATCAAGGCAGGACTTATACACTTAATAGTAAGGTCCTGTGGAGTGTTGCTGAACAAAGAGACCATGGGGTGCAGGTTGAAATTGTTTCCCTGGAGCATTAGAGGCTGAGGGATGACCTTATAGAAGTTAATAAAATCATGAGGGCCATGAAAAGGGTGAATAGCCAAGCTCTTTTCTCAGCACAGGGGAATCCAAAAGGTTTAAGGTGAGAGGGGAAAGATTTAAAAGGGACTGAAGGAGCAACATGTACATGGTGGTACATGTATGGAATCAGCTGCCAGAGGAAGTGGTGGAGGCTGGTACAATTACAACATTTAGAAGGCATCTGGATGGGTATGTGAATAGAAAGAGTTTAGAGGGATATGGGCCAAATGCGGGCAAATGGGACTAGATTAATTCAGAATATCTGGTCAGCATGAATGAGTTGGACTGTAAGGTCTATTACGGTGCTGTATAGCCCTATGACTCTATTTGAGATGACCAAGGGTGCTTGGTTTAAGTGCATCTGACAGTGCGGCATTCCCTCAGTCCTGCAATGCAGCATCAACCTTGAATAATATGTCCTGAAATCTCTAGGGACAGACTCTGAAGTAGGGAAATGCTGCACTGACTGAGCTTCAGTGGACTCGTTATTTTCCTTTGAAATAGTTTTGAGGATGTGGAAGAACATAATTGAAAAGAAAAGACCTGAATGATTTGGCAGCACAAGGGCAGACCATAAAAAGTATATGGAGCAGGAAGCATTCAATTCGTCCTTGCAATAACTGTAAACTTGAACTGTCTCCCCTCAGGAGGGCAGACCTTTGAGAAAGAACTGTTTAAACAGTTTAATAGTTAGTATAAATATTTGCACATGATATAGTTTCTCTGGAGTGCAGCCAGGATTTGAACAGCTTGTAAAACCGTAACACCAGCTCTCAGGTTGGTCTCTCAGAGCGATGGAAAGCTGGGACTAATCCAAGCACTGATTAAAGAAGAAGTAAGGGTAGCAAGGTGGTTCAGTGGTTAGCACTACTGCCTCACAATGCTAGGATCCTGGGTTCAATTCAATCCTCAGGTGACTGTCTGTGTGGGGTTTGCATATTTGCCCTATGTCTGCGTGGGTTGCTCCAGTTTCCTCTCTCAGTGTAAAGATCTGCAGGTTAGGGTGTATTGGCCATGCTCAATTGCCCATAGTGTCCAGGAAGGTGCAGGTTAGGTGGATTAGCCCTGGGAAATGCAGGGTTATAGGGAGGTAACCATGCTGCCTATAAGGAGCGGATGTTTATTACTCAGCCTGTTGGCAATTTCCACCTTAGACCTGTTGTCAAGCACCCAATGCAGGATTACTCTTGGTGTTTGGTTAATTCCAGGTCACTGTACCAATGGATTGTTTAAAGATCTGTTTTTGGGGTATGAGGCCAGCTCTTATTGCTCCCCTTTGTAGCTGCCCTACAGCATATAGTGATGAGGCACCTCCAGGTGAGTTGTTAGTTGGGTGAATGGAGGGCAGTGAACTGTGAACCCAGAACTGGCCATGAAACATCGGTGCACAGTAAACAGAGGGCCTGCCACTGTGCTGAGCATCAAAGAGTGAGGAGGTGGCCATATGTGGATTTGGAGTCACATAGGCTGGACCAGGTAAAGACAATAGGTTGCCTTCACTCAAGGGTAATAGTAATATCAGAGGCCTGTAAATTTAATGAGGATCTAGACTTTCTGGTGGTGCAGCAGCATGGTGGCTCAGTGGTTAGCACTGCTGCCTCGTGGCACCAAGGATCCCGGTTCAATTCCACTCTTGGGCAGCTGTCCATGCGGAGTTTGCACATTCTCCCTGTATCTGCATGGGTTTCCTCCCACAATCAAGATGTGCAGGTTAGGTAGATTGGCCATGCTAAATTGCCCATAGTGAGCAGATTAGATGGATTGGCCATGCTAAATTGCTCATAGTGTGCAGATTAGATGGACTGGTGATGAGAAATGCAAGGTTATATGTACGGGGAGTGGTTATGGGTGGGATCGCCTTTGTGGGGAAAGGTGTGGATTCAATGGGCTGAATGGCTTGTTCCCACACTGTAGGGATTCTGTGACTATGACCTTCTGATAGAAGGAAGGTTATTGATGAAACAGTTAGAGATAGCTAGGCCTAGGACATTGCTACAGTAATTTCTAAGTGAAATATTCTGGAACTGAGATCGTTGGTCTCTAAACATCACAGCCATGTTTCTTTGTGCTCAGTATGATTTCAGCCAGTGCAAAGTATTTTACCCTGATTCAAATTGACATCATTTCTGCGAGGGTTCCTTGATGCCACACTCAGTCAAAAGCTACTTTGACATCAGAGGCAGTCATTGAGTCATAGAGATGTACAGCACAGAAACAGATCCTTCGGTCCAATTCATCTCTGCCAACCAGATATCTCAACCCAATCTAGTCCCACCTGCTAGCACCCGGCCCATATCCCGTCGCTTCCCTCTCATTTCTGAAACTCAACTCTCCTGCTCTGTACAGACTTTGGAGAAAGCATTAATGAGATCTGGAACTGACTGGTCCTGGAGAAATCCAACAGAACATCAGTGAGCAAATTATTCATGAGTACTGCTCATTGAACACGTTGACAACACCTTCCATCACTTACCTAGTGAATGGGGACCATTGAATTGAATGAGCTTCACTGTCACATGAGTGCAGTGAAAACTTACAAGTTCTCACTTACATCTTAGGTGTAAGGTACCTAGGTACAGATCTTCAATACAACTTCTTAGGGTAAAAAAGAACAGAAAAATAAATAAGTAAGGATTGGGGATTGTACGAACCAGCACTGGGGATTGTAGGAATAAATTAGAAAATGAGAAATTCAATTCAGAACAACAGTTCTTCCAACCGAGTCCAGGCCCGCACCTACCCACCAGTCTGCGCTGGGCCTTGATTCCAGATGGTCCTGGGCTTCACCTTGAGGCTCCAGATGCTAGGAGACCAATCTGGAAGCACTTGGAAAGTGTACACTGGGCCGAAGGACTACCATGGACCACCGGCAGAGCACCATGCCACATGGGGAGACCGCCATACTGGGTCTGCGCTAAGGCTAGGAGTCGAAGTCTGCACTAAGGCTTGCGATTCAGGCCGTCACCAAGAAGAAGAGGGGAAAAAAACCATGAGAGAAAAACAGAGGGAAAATAAGAAAAAGAAGCTGACTGAGTGGATGAGCTCCAGCCTACTCTGCCAACTGATGGGGAGTTGGCAAGAATGGATTTGTCTTGCTCCTTAAAACCTTTTTTAAAATTTGCACGAAGAGTTGTTTTCATCATCCAAATAAAAGTTATATTCCATTATCATGACTTTGAATGAGCCAACTGGAGAAGATGTAAAGAGCTTTCACTTATTGGAAGTGACACTTTCACTGGACTTTATTGTGGAAAACACCCTTACTGTACTATCGAGTACTGAAGTATTTGTTCAAACATTTAACCATTTGCTAATTTTGTGCAACTGAAAAACAATTCTCCGATTCTTGAACTGGCTCACTGTTTTTGTAGAATAGAATTACACATTTGCATAGCTAAACCACAAGCCTCTCTTTATCCTGTTCCAACCTCTCCCCAAGTCTGTTAGTTATTAACAGATGCACTACACCATGACTGTCTTCCAAAATCTTTTTGGTTGTTACATGACTTCATTGGCCTACAATAGCCTGTTTTAATCTTGTTTTCAGTTCTCCAAATGAAGAGACAGCAAGACAGATAAAATGGATAGCTGAGGTTTTGGGAAACTGGCAATCTGTTGTCCTTCAATTCTGGCATCTCTGATGTAAGTTGTTCCTCCGTTAGGAGCTGCTCTTTCAGCTGCTAAAGCCTTCGGTCCCTTCTTATACTTCACTGGTCTCGCTTCCTTTAAGATGCTCCTTAAACCTATCTTGTTAACCAAGCTTTTGTGGTTCCTGTCCTAATACTCTCTCTGGGCCGTATCACTGGCCGACATCTCTGCCTCCGGCTTACTGCAGTGCTCCAGCAAAGCACAACGCAACTGGGAGAACAACACCTCATTTGCCATTTGGGAACCCTGCTACCTTCTGGACTCAATATTGGGTTCAACAACTTTAGGGCTTCACCACCTTCTCCCATATCTTTAGCCCAATCCCCACACACCAGACTTTGTTGTCATCTAGCCTGCTATTACACACAACCCATTGTTAGCACCTAACGTCCCCATTAATAGCCATTCACCCTCCCAGCTTACTCGTTATCCATTCCTTTGTCTGTCTTTTTCTTTCTCATTGGGCTCTACCCTGCCCATCATTTAATTCTTACCCTCTCCCTCCAGCCAAACTTCTGCCGAGAAAAAGATATTTTTCTTGCGACCATCAGTTCTGAGGAAGGGTCACTGGACCTGAAACATTAACTCTGATTTCTCTGCACAGATGCTACTAGACCCGCTGAGTTTTTCCAGCAATTTCTGTTTTTGAATCACTCACTGGGGTTTAAAGTCGGATTGTATCTGATAGCATTCTGGTGAAGTGCCTTAGTATATTTCATGTTGTTAAAGGTGTTATATAAATGCAATCGATTGTTATTGTTGATTTCATGTTGCCCTGCAACTGTTGGCCATCCTTGGTACTGGGTCGCTGACAGCATTTGGTCAGATAATTGCCGAACATGAGTTTTTCTATTCATCTTGGCTTTTAGCATTATCCACCAAGTGTAGCCTCAGCACTGCATCAGAAGCAATCTCTCCTTCCCGTGCATCTGAGCCACTGTGCCACCCAAGTAGGGGTGTGCTTGGTGAGAATTGCAGTGTTCAGCCACATTCGCAATTCTCCTTGCAGCTTTGGGAAAGATGAACAAATGCTGGCCCTGCCAGCTTTGCCCACATCCTAAGAATGAATTTAGGAAAAACATCAGTCAAAAATCAGAGTTTTTGGCCTGCTTTTACTGGATTTATGATCTTGTAGGAAGCAGATAAATCGTGGGGCTGATATTTTGCATCTGGCAAAGTTAGCATGCTCTGCAAATTGTGGAGCAGCCTGAATATAAAAGCTGTCTTCAGCTGACAAGCTTTTGTTGGAATTGACTGGATGCCAGATCCAAACATTCTTGTATGTTTATTCACCCTGCTGTGGTGAGACCACAGTGTGCAGAATGAACATCTCCCTGTTGTGATGCAATATTTCTTCAATGCACAAATACGCGCATGTGTGCACGCATACATGTGAGTGTGTCATCACTTGAATCTTCTGACTTCGCCCGTTTTGAACATTTACAAGTTTTCTGGAAGATTTGTCCCTCTCTTGCCAAGACTTTGAAATGCCTGAGAAAGGACTTATGAAAACTATTAGGGAGAGAAACACTATTAAAATCATGAGGATTAAGTCCGCATTAGTTATAGCTTTTAGGTCTGCTGATTCTGAACATTTGCCAGATCTGTGAGATCACATTCAGTTCATTCGTCCATCCCCCATTTATTTGCCCTAGCCTCATCTCGTACAGGTCACTGTGTAGAGCTTAAAAAAATAAATAACCCCAGGTCAGCAGTATTACACAACTCGCAAAGTAGGTTGCACAGTTACACAATGTGGAATGGGTTTGGCCTTGCTTTGGTGCACGCTGTGCAGTGTCATTTTAGTGTGCAGTCTCCTCAGGTTTGCATTAGGTAAGTGTAGGACAACCCTCCAGGATCATCCTAGTGTCTCCAGAAATGATAGATTAACCTTCAGGATGAGCTGGCAGTGAGCAGGGAGATGAAAGAAGGAAACTGACTTGGTTTGTGATCCTCCCAGGTCAAAGTTCCTTTCTCACTGTCGACCAAGGGGATTACGTTTTCCAGTATGAAAGAAGTAAGCCTCCTCTGTAATGTCAGGACTCTGACATACAGTTGAGAAAGAAGCTAGCGTGAAATTGGCTCCCACATCCTGACAGGAGTACATGTCCTCAGAAAACAAAGAAAACTGATGACACGGCCAAAAGGAAGATAAGAAAGCAACATTCTGCAAACGCTGGGAATCTGAAGTGAAGACAGAAAGTGCTGGAGAAAGTGGGCAGCATCTGTGGAGATAACGAAACCGAGTTAATGTTCCAAATCCAAAGAGGAACAGTTTTGGGCTGGAAATGTTAACTCTGTTTCTCTCTTGCACAGATGCTGTCTGACCTGCTGAATTTCTTCAGCACTTTATGCTTTGATCACAAAATAAAGATATTACTTATCAGAAGTAAAGGTGTTCTTTGACTAATAAAGCATACTTCATAACTTTAGAAGCAAAGAAATTAGCACAAAAGGAGACAATTCTGCATTCAGTATCATATCCGCATTGGCATGTTGCCTGGGCCATCCAAAATCAATCCCAGTGCCTGCTCTCTCCATATTCCTGTATCTTTCTCTGCTTCCATCAATTGTTGACTTTCTTTTCCTTTAAATTCTCTGTGTATATCAGTTCCTCCTGCAAACATTTACACGTATTTGACACCCCTCTGTACAAAGCAGAGCAGCACAGTGGTTAGCGCTGCTGCCTGACAGCATCAGGGGAGACAGGCAGGAGGCTGGAAGTGCATAGCAAACCAGGCAGCATCAAGAGGCGGAGACATCGATGTCTCGGGTGTAACCTTTCTTCAGGACTGGTGGTGGGTGTGGGGGGAGCTGACAAGCAGGAGGCTGGAAGAATGAGCTTAAGACATTATTTTAATAGATCACTGCACTGCAGAAAGAGGCCATTTGGATCGTCAAGATTGCATTCACCCTCCAGAGAGCATCCCACCCAGATACATCCCCCTATAATGCCACATTTACCAGCCAGACAGCATCAGAAAGGCAGGCAGGAGTCTGAGTTGACTTCTCCACCTCCTGATGCTGCCTGGCTCGCTGTGTTCCTCCAGCCTCCTGCCTGTCTACTTTGGATTCCAGCATCTGCGTTTTTTTTTTGTCTCACAGCACCAGGGACCTAGGTTCGATTCCACTCTTGAGCAACTGTCTGTATGGAGTTTGCACATTCTCCCCGTGTCTGCATGGGTTTCCTCTGGGTGCTTTGGTTTCCTGCCACAGTCCAAAGGTGGACTGGCCATACTAAATTGCTCTTCAGTGTCTGGGGATGTGCTGGATGGTGGGGTTAGCCATGGTAATTGTGACATTATTGGGGGGGGGGGAATGGTGTCTGGGTGGGATGCTGTTTGGAGGGTGAGTGCAATCGTGATGGCCAAATGGCCTCTTTCTGCATTGTCGTGATCTATGAAAACAATGCCTTAAGCTAGTTCTTTTGTATCTTTTGTCCTGAATTTGAACTGATGACCCAAACACCAGAGAAGTCATGATGTGGAGATGCCGGTGTTGGACTGGGGTGTACAAAGTTAAAAATCACACAACACCAGGTTATAGACCAACAGGTTTAATTGGAAGTACTAGTTTTTGGTGCTTCTGTCATTCCGCACAATCACCTGATGAAGGAGCAGCGCTGCGAAAGCTAGTGCTTCCAAGTAAACCTGTTGGACTATAACCTGGTGTTGTGTGGTTTTTAACTCCAGACAGAGAAAATAGTCTTTCCTTTCACAATTTGAAACAAAATCTTATTAAATCACCTCTCAGCTTTCTTTACTTTGGGAAACAGTCCCAACTAGTTCAAGCCTTTCTTTCCAAGTATCTCTGCTATCATGCTGGTGAATTCATGCTCTGAGTTCCCAATAGCTTTTGTGCTCTTTCCATATTACGGTACACCTAAAAAACTGCTGAATGCAAATTCTTTACTCTTCTGCTGTTTGCCCCATTTCTGAATCCCAGACCACCAACCATTGCAAGGCATGGAAGCTAATTCTCAAAGGCATTCAAATATTAAACCACATGGACTGCAATATTTCAAGAAGGCAGCAAGTCATCATCTTCTCAAGGATGGTTAGGAATCAACAATAAATGCTGACCTTGACGGCAAAGTCAACATCCTGTGAAAGAATAAATTATAAAAATTTGAAAAGACACTATCAACACCATTGGATATGCAGCAAATGTTTCTTATTTATGGCTTATACTTGCATTTCAGTTGGAATCATGTGGAGATGTGCTGAGAAAATTGTGTTCCAGTGGCTTTGCTGGTTATTTGGAATCATTTTGATTTTGGTTCCCTAGTGATAAGTTTCAGGACCACTTCCTTCAACTCACTGCTCTGGTTATGAATAACGTAACATGAGAAATTGGAGCAGGAGTAGACCATTCGGTCCATCAATCCTGCTGTGCCATTGAACATGATCATAGCTGATCTTGGCTTCAACTGCTTGCTTGCTCCCAGTATCCCTTCACTTATTAAAGGATCTGACTATCCCAGCCTTAACTGCATTCAATAATGGAGACTGCTTAACTCTGTGGGGCAGAGAATGAGGCTGCATCATTTGCAGTGAAGTGTCTTAAATCATATTGGCACACTATCTCTTCTATTCTTTTGTGGGATCTGGACATCACTGCTAACGTCCATTCTGAATTACCCTTGAATTGAACACGGCTTGCTAGGCTATTTCAGAGACCACTTAAGAGTCACGGTGTGCGTCTGGGATCGCGTATAGACAGGGTTAGGTAGGATGGAATAATTATAAATGTTTTGGAGTACATTGTTAAAAGGAAAGTAGAGGCCAAAGCTTTTCATTTTACATCATCAGGACTAACAGGCATGAAACAGACTTGAGTATCAGAGACAGTCGCTCTCGTTGTATCTACATGCCAGTGATAGCCCAACGAATCAGCACCCTCTCCTCATGTTGTGTAAAATAGTGTCTCTTTTCTTCCACATTTGTTTCTGGCTTCCTCATTCTGATTCACGTAAGATGGAAAAGATCAATTTCGAGTCTCCTTTAAGCGATGGCATATTTTCTTCCTAAAAGGACATGACTGAACCAGGTGGATTTTTACAACAATCTATGGTGATTTCATGAGGGTAGTGCTGGAACAGCACAGTAGGTCAGGCAGGAATCCTAATGAAGGGCTTATGCCCGAAACATCGATTCTTCTGCTCCTCGGATGCTACCTGACCTGCTGTGCTTTTCCAGCACCTCACTCTCAATTCTGATCTGCAGCCCCCACATTCTCCTATGCTAATTTCATGGCATATTACCGAGATTAATATTCTATGACAGATTCTTAATTTTAGAAAATTGAATAACTTAAAATTCAATTAATTAAGTGCTAGGATTCAAACCCTTCTCCCCAGTTCACTGGTCTGGGTACAGAGATTATAAGTCCACAAACAGCACCAGTATGCTGCCATACTGGTGAAGGTGGGACCAGTACAAGGAGGACGGGTTGCACCTGAACGGGATGGGTACCAGTATCCTCGGGGGGAGGTTTGCTGCAGCTCTCTGGGAGGGTTTAAACTAGTTTGGCGGGGGGATGGGAAGCGCAGCTACAGATCAGAGGATGGGGTAGCAGTGAACAGGCAGATACAGTCTGCAGAAAGTCTGTCAGGAAGGATAGACAGTTGATAGGGCAAAGTTGCAGTCAGTGTGACAGGTTGAATTGTGTCTATTTTAATGCAAGTCATGTCAGGAGTAAGGGTGATAAACTTAGAGTATGGATCAGTACTTGGAGCTACGATGTTGTGGCCATTTCTGAGACTTGGACATCACAGGGGCAGGAATGGTTGTTGGATGTTCCGGGGTTTAGATGTTGCAAAAGGAATAGGGAGATAGGTAAAGAGATGGGCAAGTGGAATTACTAATCAGGGAGAGTACCTCAGATGCAGAAAGGGCGGTTGTCGAGGAGGGTTTGTCTATGAGTCAGTATGGGTGGAAGTCAGAAACAGGAAAGGAGCAATCGCTTTACTGGGAGTTTTCTATAGACCCCTCAATAGCAACAGAGACATGGAGGAGCAGACTGGGAGACAGATTTTGTAAAGGTGCAGAAGTAACAGGGTTGCTGTCATGGGTGACTTCAATTTTCCAAATATTGATTGGAACTCCTTAGTTCAAGTAGTTTGGATGGAGCAGTTTTGTCAGGTGTGACCAGGAAGAGTTCCTGATTCAAAATGTAGATAGGCCGACTAGAGGGGAGGCCATATTGGAGTTGGTGCTTGGCAGATCTTTCGGTGAGAGAGCACTTCGGCGATAGTGATCACAACTCCCTGACCTTTACTATAGTCATGGGAAGGGATAAGTGCAGACGGTATGTGAAAGTATTTAATTTGGGGAAGGGGAATTACAATGATATTAGGCAGGAACCGGGGTGCCTAAATTGGGAACAGATGTTCTCAGGGAAATGCATGACAGAAATGTGGAGGTTGTTTAGGGAGCACTTGCTGATGGTGCTGGACAGGTTTGTCCCACTGAGGCAAGGAAGGGATGGTAAATGAAAGAACCTTGGGTTACAATGGATGGGGAACATCTGCTCAAGAGGAAGAAGGAAGCTTACTTAAGGTTGAGGAGGCAAGGATCTGACAGGACTTTAGATGGTTACAAAGTAGCCAGGAAGGAACCAAGGAATGGAATTAGGAGAGCGAGAAGGGGGCATAAAAAAGCTTTAGCGGGTTGCATTAAGGAAAACCATAAGGCATTTTGCATTTATGTGAGGAACAAGAGAATGGCCAGAGTGGGGTGGGCTGGTTGGGGATAGTGGAGGGAGCTTGTGCCTAGAGTTGGAGGAGGTAGGGGAGGTCCTCAATGAATACTTTGTTTGAGTATGTACTAACCCTAACCCTAACCCTAAACATTTCTGAGGACAACATGAAACAGACTGATATGCTCGAACGGGTTTATGTTAAGAAGGAGGAAAATTTTAACAAAATATGAGGATAGATAAATCTCCTGGGCTAGGTGGGATATACCCTAGGTTATTACAGGAAGTGAGGGAAGAGATTGCTGCACCTTTGGTGATAATCTTCAAATTCTTCAAAGTCCTCATTGTCTATTGGAGTAGTGCCAGATGATTGGAGGGAGGCAAATGTTGTTCCCTTGTTCAAAATAGGAAATTAGGGATAATTCTGGGAATTTCAGATGAGTCAGTCTTAGTCTGTGGCGGGCAAAGTATTGGAGAGGATTCTGAAGACAGGATTTATGATTACTTTGAAAACCATAGTTTGATTAGAGATTAGCTGCATGTTATGTTGGCGAGACTGAATAGAGGGTACAGCAACGGATGAATGGACACCGTACAACAAGCAATAGTAGGAGTTTTCCCTCCCAGTTGGAGAACACTTCAGCAGTCCAGGACATTCATCTTCGGACCTTCAGGTGACCATCCTCCAAGGTGGACTTCAGGACAGGCAACAGCGCAAAGTGGCCGAGCAGAGGTTGATAGCCAAGTTCCGTACCCATGAGGATGGCCTCAATCGGGACCTTGGGTTCACGTCACACTACCGGTGACCCCACTGTACTACACACGCACACGTGCATGCACACTCACAGACATTCCTAAACACACACACTCCTACAGACCCGTACACTCACACAGATCCTCTCTCATACACTCCCATGCACGCAGGTACCCTCTCACAGACTTATACCCCTTTACAACTCACACTCGCACACATACGTTCTCTCACAGACACTCATAACCACCCCCATGCGCACACACACCCACATGCATACACACCCACATATAGGTTTGTGGCATGAATTTGTACTTTCAGAATTACATTTTGTTTTGCTCAAAAACTACATGAATCCATGTAAGATTATGTAAATCCAACTTCTAGATTACAATCAGCCTGAACATTAATGGCACAGACAGTCTCACACAGGGCACCTCACACCTTAAATGCATTAGCTGGGCCAACATGACACCAATTGTTAAAGTTCACTTGAGAATGTAACTTTAAAAAAGTTCTGCAATTTACATATGAAAGAACTAAAACCAACATGTTCATTCTAAAAGATGAGAGATTTAACAAACAATCCAGGTCTTTTTCAATATATAATTTCAGTTACATCACACTGTAAACTTTTGCGATAAATTCTGTGTCTTACAATCTTATACTCCATAACCACTTGATGAAGGAGCAGCGCTCCGAAAGCTAATGCTTCTAAACAAACCTGTTGGACTATAACTTGATGTTGTGTAATTTTTAACTTTGTACACCCCAGTCCAATACCGGCACCTCCAAATCTTGATTAGAGATAGTCAGCATGGCTTTGTGAGAGGCAGGTCATGTCTCCCAAATCGTAATGAATTATTTGAGGATGTGGCAAAGCACATTAATGAAGGTAGAGCAGTAGATGTGGTGTACGTGGATTTTAGCAAGGTGCTTGATAAGGTTTCCCATGGTAGGCTCATTCAGAAATTAAGGAGGCATGGGATACACGGAAATCTGGCTGTCTGGAAACAGAATTTGCTGGCCCATAGAAGACAGAGGATGGCAGTAGATGGAAAGTGTATCGCCTGGAGCTTGGTGACCAGTGGTGCACCATCGGGATCGGTTCTGGGACCTCTGCTGTTTGTAATTTTTATAAATGACTTGGCTGAGGAAGTGGAAAGAGTGGGTTAGTAAATTTGCCGATGACACGAAGGTTGATGAAATTGTGGATAGCGTGGAGAGAAGTTATAAGTTGCAACGGGATATTGACAGAACTCGGCTGAGAAGTGGCAGAGTTCAACCTGGAAAAGTGTGAAGTGGATTCACTTTGGAAAGTTGAATTTGAATGCAGAACACAGCGTTAAAGGCAGGATTCTTGGCAATATGGAGGAGCAGAGATATCTTGGGGTCCACGTCCATAGATCCCCCAAAGTTGCCACCAAAGTTGACAGAGTTGTTAAGAAGGCATATGATGTGTTGGCTTTCATTAGCGGGGGATTGAGTTTGAGCCATGAGGTTATGCTGCAGCTCTATAGAGCCCTGGTTAGACCACATTTTGGAATATTGTGTTCAGTTCTGGTCACCTCATTATTGGAAGCATGTGGAAGCTTTAGAAAGGTGTAGAGGGAATTTACCAGGATGCTGCCTGGACTGGAGGACATGTCTTATGAAGAAAGGATGAGAGACCTAGGGTTTTTCTCACTGGAACTAGGAATGATGAGAAGTGACTTTATAGAGGTGTACAAGATAATGAACAGCGTAGACAGAGTGGATAGCCAGAGACATTTTCCCAGGGCAGAAATGGCTATGACAAGGGGGCCATAATTTTAAGGTGATTGGAGGAAGGTTTAGGGGAGATGTCAGAGGTAGGTTCTTTACACAGAGAGTGGTGGGTGTGTGGAATGCACTGCCAGCAGTGGTAGTAGAGTCAGATACATTAGGGACATTTAAGCGCCTCCTGGATAGGCGGATGGATGATAGTAAAATGAAGGGTATGTAGGTTAGTTTGATCTTAGAGTAGGATAAATGTAGGATAAGCACAACATTGAGGGCCGATGCTGTACTGTGCTGTACTGTTTTATGTTCTACATAATCCCCTAGCTCAGCTAATGCTGCATAAAATCAGGTATACCATCTTCCTCCAAAACTCAGTGGATGCACGTGTGCGAAATGGCAGGAGTGACAGAAAACACAATTTGAGAGATTATTCTACATTAAAATATATCCATTCTATTCTGGACATGTGGGTAACAATGAATAAAGTAACTAGTATAGTAGTAGCATGCTTGAGATTGCTAATTAATCCTATAGAATGTTCTACAAATTATTATTGTTGTGTGGTGTCAAGCTGCTCTAGGCACGTGATTAGTAAGCAAAGTTTCACAAACAATGAAGAAGCAACTCAATATTTTAATATCACTTGCATGTCACCCAAGTGTTAGCAAAGTGTGCTCTATTGTTAGTGCATGTCTATGATTAGTTCCTGCATTGAGTCAATACCTAAGGGAGTTTAAATCTGTTTCACCTATTTATTTGGGTCAAATCCCTTTGCAGTGAACTGATGACCCATTAAAGAGTCTGTTTTCTCTACAACATGTGGATCTTCCCCCTGGGCTGTTTTCATGTTCAGAGGGTTGTGAGAAACCCCAGGCTAGAAAGTCTGCATTTCCTTGTGGCTGAACATCTGCCAGTGTGGCCGATATATTTGTACACAGGAATCAATGCCTAAAGTTACTATCCTTCTGGAATGTAAACTTCCAGCACTGTGGATGAAGTTGGATTTAAAGGGAAACTAGACAAATACCCGAGGGAGAAAGAAGGTGTTGAGAGGTTGGGAAGGGATTCAAACCCAGCAGGAGAAAGACAAGAAGTAGTATGTTAGACTGAATGGCCTGTTTTGATACTGTATATTCTATGTAATGTGACTTAAAACAAGTTGGAGTGCCTCAGGTACAGTTCTTATGATGTTCACAGCTGGAGCTATCTGCTGTAAATGATCCGAAAAGGTAAACTAATAAGGGAACTGATTACTATGTGTAACTTCAGTTTTCCATTTATACTGCATGTAATTATATATTAGAAATCTCTTATTCCTATAATTATCATGCACGTAAAAACAAATGAACTTATAATTGAGGAACAACAGTAGGCCACTTGGCCCTTTCATTCTGTTCCATCACTCAATAAGATCACGGCTGATCTGATTTTAACCTCTATTCTACATTTCTGTATATCCCTGAGAATCTTTCATCCCTTTGGAATCGATGATCCAGCTATCTCTGTCTTAAATATATTTAAAGATTCTGTATTCATGATCTTTTGAGAAAGCGAATTCGAAAGGCTCTCAAATCTTGGAGTGAAACAAATGTTTTGAATGGGCGACCCCTTACTTTTGAACTATGACCCTTAGTTCTAGATTCTCACCACAAGAAGAAGCATCTTTTCAAAAAGCTTTGTCCCGTAGTCCTTAAATGGTCTAGCCCTAATCAGCTAATGGGAAAAGCTATTTGTTGTCTACCTTGTCTAAACCTGTCATTATCATCTACATCTCCATCAAATCTTTCCACAACCTCTTTTCCACAAGCTTCTTCAACCCAAACTTGAAGCTAAAATCCCTCTGACCCGGAACCATTCTGGTAAATCTGTGTAAAGATATGGAAGTGTCGCATGATTTGGAAGAAAGAAGTGACTTTGACCCTCTGGTTTGATTTGATTTATTATTGTCACACGTACCTAGATACAGTGAAAAGTTTTGTTTTGTGTGCAGTACAGGCAGATCATACCATACAAAGTGCATAAGGGTCATAGAACAGAGGGAGGAATACAATGTTACACCGCAGAGAAGGTGCACAGAGAGTGAGATCAACATTTAAATTTAAAATTTGAGAATGCCATTCAAAAGTTTAATAACAGCGGGGAAGAAGCTGTTCTTGAATCTGTTGGTGTGTGTGTCTAAGCTTTTCTATCTTTTGTCCAATGGAAGAGATTATAACCGGGGTGGGAGGGGATCTTTGATGATGGCTGCCTTCACGAGGGAGAAGTATAGATGGAATCAATGGATTTGCAGGATGAACCAGGCTGTGTTCACAACTCTCTGTAGTTTCTTATGGTCCTGGACAGAGAAGTTGCCATGATGCATCTGGATAGAATGCTTTCTGTGGTGCATCTATAGAAGTTGGTAAGTTGTAGTTCCAAGTCACTCCATTATCACAGATCAACATTTTGATGTAAAAAATTAGCATCAGGCTGTCACATCACTGAACCCCCGATGCTGATGATTACCCGGCATGTGCTACCTGACCTTCCAACCCCAGGTGAGGTGTATGCAGGGTATACTTCACAGTGTCTTGTCCACGTTCCTTATTGTACCTAATATGTAAACCCAGATACTGTTGGCCATCTTTATGCCATACACCATGAGGCTTTTCCTCGCACCATATCTGCACCCAGTCTAGACTCATTCGAAATGGTAATTATATTCTCGACAAATGTGCCCCAATCAAATGGAGCTCTGATTTATCCAGCCTGTCCTTTCAGGTGGGACAGTGTTCAAATCTACAACACAGATAGAGAGAGAAAAACTGGAAAACAAGATGAAAGAGCAATGAAGCAAAGAAGAATTGTGGGCACAAAGAGTAGATAGTCTGCACAGATCACAACTTAAAAACTTTTCATTGGAATGATTGTTTATTACTTTTTTTTATTTACAGCGTTGTCAGTGTTTGCAGGACAGATATAAAGCCAGTGTCTTGTCAAATCAGGAATCTGTTATTATCCAGTGATAGCTGCTGATTTTATAGCCCTTGGGATCAAATCACAAGACATGAGGCATGTGTAAAAAGACAAGACTTTTCTTGTGATGTTTGTATTGTACAGAATGACATTTCCTAGCTTTAAGAATCATAGAATCCCTACAGTGTGGAAGCAGGCAATTCAACCCATCGAGTCCACACCAACCCTCTGAAAAGCATCCCACCTGGACACACCTGCTACCCCATCC
The DNA here is from genome assembly GCF_020745735.1 of Hemiscyllium ocellatum. Lineage (NCBI taxonomy): Eukaryota > Metazoa > Chordata > Chondrichthyes > Orectolobiformes > Hemiscylliidae > Hemiscyllium > Hemiscyllium ocellatum. The sequence goes on along the minus strand of NC_083442.1, from coordinate 28,344,272 downwards.
CTGTAACCTTATATTTCCAATTTCTAATCCACCCAGTCTGCACACCCCTGGACAATCTGGGCAATTTAGCATGGCCAAAACACCTAACCTGCACACCTTTGGTCTGTGGGAGGAAACCAGAGCACCCAGAGGAAACCCATGCAGACACCTGCTAACTGATTTTTGTTCTTGTGGGACATGATTCCAAACTACATATTTACAGGAATCGTAATCCATTAAATGTTTTGTATTTTCAAGGAAGACCAGCTGTGATTTTGAATTAGAAGGTTGTGAGCGAGAGACCCAAACCCTAAATCTAGGCTAAATCTTCACTGTACTACTGAGGGAATGCTTTCATGTTTAAATCGAGCCAGTAATTGGTTTGGAGGTCTTGGGTAATGGGAATATGGTACTCACTTCTTCAAATAGTTGCTGAGATTAGATTCCCTACAGTGTGGAAACAGGCCCTTCGGCCCAACCAGTCCACACCAACCCTCCGAAGAGTAACCCATTCAGACCCATTTCCCTCTGACTCAGTATGTGGATGTACCTACGAGAGAAGGTGCAAAACTTGACCTACTCTTGGGAAATAAGGCAGGGCAGGTGACTGAGGTGTCAGTGGGGGAGCACTTTGGAGCCAGCGACCATAAATCTATTCGATTTAAAATAGTGATGGAAAAGGATAGACTAGATCTAAAAGTTGGAAGTTCTAAATTGGAGAAAGGCCAATTTTGACGGTTTTAGGCAAGAACTTTCAAAAGGAGAAAGTGAGGACTGCAGATGCTGGAGATCAGAGCTGAAAAATGTGTTGCTGGAAAAGTGCAGCAGGTCAGGCAGCATCCAAGGAACAGGAGAATCGACGTTTCGGGCATGAGCACTTTAGATTAGATTAGATTACTTACAGTGTGGAAACAGGCCCTTCGGCCCAATAAGTCCACACCGACCCGCCAAAGTGTAACCCACCCATACCCCTACATTTACCCCCTACCTAAAGCTACGGACAATTTAGCATGGCCAATTCACCTGACCCGCACATCTTTGGAATGTGGGAGGAAACCGGAGCACCCGGAGGAAACCCACGCAGACACGGGGAGAACGTGCAAACTCCACACAGTCAGTCGCCTGAGGCAGGAATTGAACCCGGGTCTCTGGCGCTGTGAGGCAGCAGTGCTAACCACTGTGCCACCGTGCCACTTCTTCAGGAACCCGAACGTCGATTCGCCTGCTCTTTGGATGCTGCCTGATCTGCTGTGCTTTTTCAAGAACTTTCAAAAGCTGATTGGAGGCAGATGTTCAGAGGTAAAGGGATGACTGGAAAATGGGAAGCCTTCAGAAATGAGGTAACAAGAATCCAGAGAAAATATATTCCTGTCAGGGTGAAAGAGAAGGCTGGTAGGTATAGGGAATGCTGGATGACTAAAGAAATTGAGGGTTTGGTTAAGAAAAAGAAGGAAGCATATGTCAGGTGTAGACAGGATAGATCGAGTGAATCCTGAGAAGAGTATAAAGAAAGTAGGAGTATACTTAAGAGGGAAATCAGGAGGGAAAAAAGGGGACATAAGATAGCTTTGGCAAATAGAATTAAGGAGAATCCAAAGGGTTTTTACAAATATATTAAGGACAAAAGGGTAACTATGGAGAGAATAGGGCCCCTCAAAGATCAGCAAGGCAGCCTTTGTGTGGAGCCTCAGAAAATGGGGGAGATACTAAATGAATGTTTTGCATCAGTATTTACTGTGGAAAAGGATATGGAAGACATAGACTGCAAGGAAATAGATGGTCTCATCTTGCAAAATGTCCAGATTATAGAGGAGGAAGTGCTGGATGTCTTGAAATGGTTAAAGGTGGATAAATCCCCAGCACCTGATCAGGTGTACCCGAGAACTCTGTGGGAAGCTAAAGAAGTGATAACTGGGTCTCTTGCTGAGATATTTGTATCATCGCTAGTCACAGGTGAGGTGCCGGAAGACTGCAGGTTAGCAAACGTGGTGCCACTGTTTAAGAAGGGTGGTAAAGACAAGCCAGGGAACTATAGACCGGTGAGCCTGACCTCAGTGGTGGGCAAGTTGTTGAAGGGAATCCTGAGGGACAGGATGTACATGTATTTGGAAAGGCAAGGACTGATTCGGCTTTGTGGCTTTGTGGGAAATCATGTCTCACAAACTTGATTGAGTTTTTTGAACAAGTAACAAAGAAGATTGATGAGGGCAGAGCAGTAGATGTGATCTATATGGACTTCAGTAAGACGTTTGACAAGGTTCCTCATGGGAGACTGATTAGCAAGTTTAGGTCTCATGGAATACAGGGAGAACTAGCCATTTGGATACAGAACTGGCTCAAAGGTAGAAGACAGAGGGTGGTGGTGGAGGTTGTTTTTCAGACTGGAGGCCTGTGACCAGTGGAGTGCCACAAGGATTGGTGCTGGGCCCTCTACTTATTGTCATTTACATAAATGATTTGGATGCAAGCATAAGAGGTACAGTTAGTAAGTTTGCAGATGACACCAAAATTGGAGGTGTAGTAGACAGTGAAGAGGGTTACCTCAGATTACAACAGGATCTGGATCAGATGGGCCAATGGGCTGAGAAGTGGCAGATGGAGTTTAATTCAGATAAATGTGAGGTGCTGCATTTTGGGAAAGCAAATCTTAGCAGGACTTATACACTTGATGGTAAGGTCCTAGGGAGTGTTGCTGAACAAAGAGACCTTGGAGTGCAGATTCATAGCTCCTTGAAAGTGGAGTCGCAGGTAGATAGGATAGTGAAGGTGGCGTTTGGTATGCTTTCCTTTATTGGTCAGAGTATTGAGTACAGGAGTTGGGAGGTCATGTTACAGCTGTACAGGACATTGGTTAGGCCACTGTTGGAATATTGCGTGCAATTCTGGTCTCCTTCCTATCAGAAAGATGTTGTGAAACTTGAAAGGGTTCAGAAAAGATTTACAAGGATGTTGCCGGGGTTGGTGGATCTGAGCTACAGGGAGAGGCTGAACAGGCTGGAGCTGTTTTCCCTGGAGCGTCAGAGGCTGAGAGGTGACCTTATATAGGTTTACAAAATTATGAGGGGCATGGATAGGATAAATAGACAAAGTCTTTTCCCTGAGGGTCGGGTGTCCAGAACTAGAGTGCATAGGGTTAGGGTGAGAGGGCAAAGGTATAAAAGAGACCTCAGGGGCAACTGTTTCACGCAGAGGGTGGTACATGTATGGTCTGAGCTCCCAGAGGATGTGGTGGAGACTGGTACAACTGCAACATTTAAGAGGCATTTGGATGGGCAAATGAATAGGAAGGGTTTGGAGGGATATGGGCAGGGTGCTGGCAGGTGGGACTAGATTAGGTTGGGATATCTGGTCGGCATGGACGGGTTGGACCAAAGGGTCTGTTTCCATGCTGTACATCTCTATGACTCTAATGTACCTAGCACTGTGGGCAATTTAGCATGGTCAATTCACCTGACCTGCACATCTTTGTCACTGTGGGAGGAAACCGGACCAAACCCACGCAGACACAGGGAGAACATGCAAACCCCACACAGACAGCCACCCGAGGCTGGAATCAATCCTGGGACCCTGGTGCTGTGAGGCGGCAGTGCTAACCACTGAGCCACCTGAGGCTTGAGTTCAATGGACAAAAATACAGGAAGCAGTAAAGGGAGCATTTTTATTTAATGAGTTGCAAATATTGAAGAGATTCTTCTGAGAACTAAATAAAGGTATTTTTAATTATAATTCTTTGCAAGTTAATGTTCCATAGATGGCTTCCTTTTGAAATCTTATGAATAAGTAACATATGTAAATTACAAGGAACTTTTTTTCCCCGGGAGACCAGGAGTGCATTTTTCCATTATTGGTGATTGGCTTCAGAAATATGACTTACTTTTCAACGTTTTATTAAGAATGCTTGTCAATTCTAGCTCCACAAATCCTAATTTCCTGAATTACTTGTAGGTTCGAACGGATTTTTAAAGATGCAGAAAATGGAAGACAGAGTGAAGCAAGGGTGGGGCCGATTGTAAATACTTGCAAATGTGATGGCAATATCTCAGAATTTTACTGCCAGTTGAGATGCTCAAAGATGAAAGGTCAAGGCAAATGTCTGGAATATGTTCAACAATAGTGGTAGCGTGGGCCATTTTCTTTCATTTAAAGAGCATCCTCCCAGTTTGAGACATCTAAGCATTGGAATAGCTTAGCCAAAGATATAACTAGTGCCAGGAATCTCAGTCTTCTCAATATCACGGCACTAATTTTGTAGTTAATGATGAATAAATTTATCCAGACTTCCTACAATGGCTTTTCTTTTACTTTTTTCACAAGATGTTGGCATCAATGGCTTGGTGACATTTGTTATCCTTCCCTAATTGCCCTGGAGAAGACGGTAATGATTTGCTTTCTTGAACTGCTGCTGTCCATCAGATGTAGGACCAACAACATACAATTCAATTCAGTTCAATTAGGAAAGGATTTAAGGATTCTGATCCAGTGACAGTGAAGGAACGATAATATAGCTCCCATATCCAGGGTGGTGTGTGCTTGGATAAGGACATGCAGGTGATGGTGCTCCCATGCACCTTGTCCTTTTAGGTGGTAGAGGTTGCAAGTTTGGAGTATGTTAATGAAGGAAGCTTGCTGAGTTCCAGCAGCGTAGCTTGTAAATGGTACACACTGCAGTGTGCATTAAGAAGCGGAAAGAGTGAATGTTTAAGATGATGGATGGCCACCAATAAAGCAAGCCACTTTGTTTCAGATGATGTTGAGTTATTTGATGTTGGAGCTGCACTCATTCAGGTAAATGGAGAGTATTCCACAAACTCCTGACCTGCATCTGGAAGATGGTGGTCAGATTTTACAAAGTGAGGGAGTGAGTCATTCATCGAGTTACTTTGAGCTATCTTTTACAATGTCAGGTGCAGTGCTTTGAAATCTAGAATACCGTGCAAGGTATTGCATAGAGTCATACAACAAGATAACCAACCGTGCAAATTAATTGGATTGAAGATTCTTTCCTGGGACATGCCAAGTTTAAACCAGGAGTTAGAAATTAGAATATTTAATGCAAGGCCAATTGTGCACATTACCATGCAGCCAGCAGGATGCTAGACGGAGCTGAGTCTTTGCTCGCTGAAATTACTGTACAGAGGCCAGTATCCCATCACCAAGCCATCCTTTATTTACTTGTGTACAGTCCATCGGCTGTGCCCAGCCAGTTCAGAGTCAGTCCCCTGATCTGGGGAGATTCTCAGGCCTCTCTGGTTAGCCTAGGTTAAAAACCCCAATCAATGACCTTATAGTCAACAAGGTCCACATGGTTTCAATCACTGCACTCACCAAATGGTTCCTATTATACTTGCTGAGATTTTGGAGTTCCTCTTCAAGTTTCTGTCCATTAACAAGTCAGGCATTTGGTTTGGTGATCAAACAAATCATATTCCGAGACGGAACAGAATCGTGAGAATACACGTAAATTTCCTGAAATTACATTCCATGACTTAATCCATATTTTTCATCAAAACCTTGGCAGTCGAAAAAGATTGGCATTTATATGGCACCTTTCTTGACTTTGGGGCATCCCAAGCACTTTAAAATCTGCTCATTAACTTAGCAGGGTGGCCACTGCTGTTGTGTAGGAAAATTAATGGCAATTTGTGAACAGCAGGATCCCAACAAACAGGAAAGCAACTGTTGGGATTTTTGTTTTGTTGTGTGTTTGGTCAAGGGCTTAATTTTGATTGGGACAGGGAGAACGGGAGAGCTCCCCTGTTCCTCTCAGAAATGTCATCATGGGATCTTTTACGTTGATCTAAGAAAGCAGACAGGGCCTTAAGTTTATCATTACCAAAATAACCTCCCTCAGTGGGGCAACAGGTCAGCTTGGATTATGTCCTCAAGTCTCTGGAGTAAGTCTTGAATATCTAGGACCTTGTGCCAATGATTGTCATTAGTAGTGAAAGATCCAATAGTACCCGAAACGTCGAATTTCCTGTTCCTTGGATGCTGTCTGACCTGCTGTGCTTTAACCAGCAACACATTTTCAGCAAAGATCCAATAGCCTAATACAACAAACCAATCTAGTAATTTCATCAGAATACCATGAAATCCAATATTATTCCAAATGAGTGGAAAATTTTCATGACTTGTTATTTATTGATTGTTCCTTTGCCGTCGAGCCAGTGAATAATACAATATGCTTAAAAGTAATTATATACCATTATAAAATGCCATTGCTGATATAATAATTACTTGCAGGGGTGAAAACCTTCAGGCTGAATGTCAAATATATTTCTCTAACATCAATTCCTCTGGAGTCATTATATCTTATAAATCCTAGCCCTTTTTACAGCCTTATCAGGATCAGCACCTTTCCCTTTCGCCTGCACCTTTTCAGTTTTGTCTTATACTTGTTTAATACACATGTCTCTTCCTGTGCTGGGAACAACAAAGGAACTATTCTCCTCTCTGTTAACTGTCTGCTTCCCTCCAGTTCTTCAATTCTTGCCTCTTTTTCCATTCAATGTGTTCTTCCTCTTTCAAACTTTACGTATGAATTTATCAAGTCTCATATCCTTGACCCATAACCTTATTTTCCTTTCTCTGTGTGTCTATTTTAGATACTTTGCATTTCTCCCATTCTTTTGCTATCCTCATTGTACAATGGACAATGTATGATTGCTGATGAAGAAGGGTCATAGAGTCGTAGAGATACACAGCATGAAAACAGATACAAGAGCTAAAAGGCGACCTGTCAAATACTCTCATGCAGCTTTTACTGAAAGGCTCATGAGCCTATCAATGGTATCTGTTCAAAAGGAATGGTCTCTTCAGATTTTCTCATTTCCATAATTGTATCATAGAAACATAGAAATATTGAAGGTAGGAGCAGGAGTAGGCCATGTGGCCCACGTCAAATCTGTCATTCAATATAAATGTGGCTGATCATCAAGCTCAGTAGCCTAATCCCACCCTCCCCCTCATATCTGTTGCTCCATTGAGCCACAAGAGCTATATCTACCTCTTTCTTGAAAATATATAATGTTTTGGCCTTGACCGCTTTCTGTGGGAGTGAATTCCAGAGGCTCACACACTTCCTGGGAGAAGGAATTTCTCCTCATCTCATTCCTAAAAGATTTACCCTTTATCCTCACGCAGTGACTCACAGTTGAAGTGTGAGCTGAATTAGACACCAAGTTGAAAAAGCACCGTATGTCATCTGAATGACGGAATTGTTATGATGTAGAAGGAGGCCATTTGACCCATCATGCCTGCGCTGGTTTGTTCGGATAATATAATTGTTCATGCCGCTGAATTAGAGACTCAAGTCTTACTCCAGAAACTTGACCCTTCACTGCAGCACTGCACTGCCAGAGATTTGCATTTACATAGCACCTTTCTTATTGCCAGAGATGCTGACTCTCAGCTGAGATGTTAAACTGAGACCCTGTCTGTGTTCAAGAAGTACAGGAGAGTTTTCCTGATGTTCTGACTAACATTTACCCTTCAACTAACATAATAGGTGATCTGACCTTTATTTCTCTGCTATGTGTAGGAAGGTATTGACTGCCTTGCTATCCACATCAGCACAAATCAGTGACACAACAAAGCATTTTGGAACACCAAGTTCTTTACAGGTTGTAGATAAGGCTCCCATCACCCAGCAACCAGTAGATTAACATCAGGTTCCTACAACAGGAATATAGTGTCCATCTGTGGTATGTGCCATGCCCAATTCATAATGGAAGCAGCGATACTCATTTACGATGGCATCCCAAGAATTTGTTGAACGTTTGCTTCTCAAAAGCACTGGGTGGCAGATTTGTAGATGGATATTGTGTGTGCAGAGAATCAAGACAAAATTCACAATTGATTTCTCTAAACAGTTCAGAAATAGCTGTTGACAATATGAGCAAATGTTTAGCACGCTCTTGTGACATGCTTCTCAATGCCATTAACAGCTGCCTTCACTAATATTGCCAAGTGAAGAGGTCTGTATAAATTCACAAGGCAATCATCCACTAACATCATCCACGGAAATCTCGAGGCTTGTGTATGTTCCTCTTTTAGCCTTTATGCTTTGGATTTTTATGTCCTATTCTGTCCTGTGTTTTGCTGCTCTTGAGAGTGGATGGTGCCAACTTGACAGACCTCAATAGTTCAGGCTGGAATTGATGTAAATCAGGTGAGAGATTAAAAGTAAATGATCCAGAGCACCTTGTTGCTGAGGGATAATCCTCTGGAACGACGTGAAAGTGTGGCTCTGAAGTTCATGTGTTAAATACTCCGCTTAAATTCATCACTTGTCCTAATGAGTGAAAGCTGGTCTCGTAGAATCAGAATCCCTACAGTGTGGAAGTAGGCTATTGAGTCCATCGAGTCCACACCAAACCACCCAGACCCACCGCCCCTACACAATCCCTATAACTCCATATTTCCCATGGCTAATTCACCGAACCTGCACAATCCTGGACACTATGGGCAATTTAGCATGGCAATCCACCTAACTTGCACATCTTTGGATAGTGGGAGGAAACCGGAGACATCGGATGAAACCCACACGGACGCAGGGAGAATGTGCAAACTCCACACAGTCAGTTGCCCAGGACCCTGGCAATCTGAGGCAGCAGCACTGACCACTGTGCCATCTTTGGGGGAAGCATCAGAGGATTTGGAAGGGATATGGGCCAAACGCAGACAAATGGGACTAGTATCATTTGGGAACATGGTCGGCATGGACTATTTGGACAGAAGGGTCTGTTTCCATGTTGTTTCACTCTAAGGCTCTATGGATGATCTCTTAAATGAGACATTGGCTGAAGCCCATAAGTCCAATCCCTGGTACAAATCAGCAGGAAAACTAGAGAACAAACAACATTCCATAATACACTCAATTCTTTCATCATTCAGGTTTTAACAGGACACAAGCCTCCTTAGAGTTTGACAAAATTCCCCAGTGAGTTCGGGTAATAATCAAGAATTAAGATTCATTCATTCCAAACCTAGAACAGTCTTGCCTATGTTTTCTGCTGTGGAATGGATTAAAAATTCTCTACAATTTTGGCCAAACAGTTTATCCTCAACATTTGTTCTTTGTGAAGGTCTTGTGGGCCACATTAAACTCATTCAAACAACAGCAGCTGCAGTGATCCCTCAATACCATCTGTTATCCATCTCCTTGGGTAGTTTTGACAGCCGTTGCTCTTGGTTGGGTGGTCCTGGGCTTTTGCTGAACTGAAGGAAACTGTATCCTTGAACGCATTTCATCCTGTGCTCTTCAATTTGCTTCCGTTCTTCTGGATGAAGAAGTGGGAATGATCAACCGAGTTCCCATTCTTAGACCTGTAAATGCTGCACTGTTGTAGGTGACATCTCTCAGATCAGATGTTGAACTGAGGCCCCCTCAGTTTTCATGTTGTTAATTTTGATTTTAAACCTGAGATTGATAAATTATTGGTAAGCAAGAGATATTGGCCATTGGCAGATACATGGAGTTAGGCCACAGATTGGCTATGATCTCATTGAATGGTGGAACAGGTTCGAGGGGCTGAATGGCCTACTGCTGTTCCTGTGTTTTCAGATGGGTGCAAAATATCACAATAGCATCATTTCAAAGAGGAGCAGGGGAATTCTCCCTCTTGTGTAGGTCAATGTCTATCCCTTAAACATCACTAAAAATGGGCGGTCTAGTTATTCTTGTTGTATGTTGGGGCACCAACCCCTTGGTGGCTTGTGATTAAGGTTGAGTGCCACAACCAATCTTCCTTTTTTAGGAACTTTTAATCAACCTGTTTGGGTATGGAGTTTGCACGTTTTCCTCGTGTTTGTGCAGATTACCTCTGGGTGCTCTGGTTTCCTCCCACAACCCAAACTTGTGCAGTTTAGCATGGCCTATCCACCTAAATTGCCCATTTTATCCAAGGATGTGCAGGCCTAGGTGGGTTAGCCATGGGAAATGCAAGGTTACAGAGGTGGGATGCTCTTCATAGGGTCGGTGCAGACTCGATGGGCCGATTGACCTCTTTCTGCACTGTAGGGAGTTCTGTGATGCTAGATGTAGAACAGGTGGGACTTGAACTTGGGTCTTTTGCATCAAAGGTAGGGACATTGTCACTGCACATAAGGGCACATCAATCCTTTCTGGATTTTGTTTTTAATCGACTCGCTCAGACATGGCACACCTCTGGAACAGATTAGATTTGAACCTCCTGACTTAGAGGTAGGATCGCTACCACTTTTATGTTATCTGATGACCTATTTAATTAACAGTGATAGGCCACTCATGAGTCTTTACATAACATGTAACATATGATAAACATAGATACCTGTTACTCTGACTAAGTATAAGCTCTAACAAGCCAGAAAGATCTGTCTGTTTCCATCATGATACCCTACGGGGCTCCTCCTTGACTGGGCTGCTCAATTCCCCACCCTGGACTGTGAGACATCAGAGCAAGTGGCACTTAATGCAGCTTCAACATTAACCCCTCTTTCAGAACCTTGACTGTTTGCAATAATTACCACATCGTTATTTGTGGGAGTTTAGATCAGATACTGCACCGCACGAAATCTTACATTAACTATTATATGCTTTAGATGAACTCTCCTGACATCGCAGTGAACAGCTGGCTGTCAAATATCTGTCCAATGTATTTCCTGTGAAATAGCTTGAGCTCTTTCATTCGGTGAAAGTCATAGGTACAGGTCATTCAGCCCCTCAGGCCTGCTACCTATCTCAGATTTGAAGTCCTGCATCCACTGCTGTTTGTGGAAGAGAGTTCCAAACATCTACCACCCTTTGTATGTAGAAGAGCTTCCGAATATGTCTCCTGAATGGTCTGGCCCTCATTCTTAAACTATGCCCCTAGTTCTTGAAGCTCGAACCAATGGAAATAGCTTTTCTTTATGTGAAGATTTACTGAACCCACAATGTTAACTCTGCTTTCTCTACACAGATGCTGCTGGCTCTACTGAGTTTTTCCAGTAATTTCTGTTTTTGTAACTTTATCTACACTGTCTTTTCCTGTTACTATCTTGAAGATGTCAATCAGATCACCCCCTTAACCTTGTAATTTCCAGAGAAAACCGGCCTAATTTGTACAATCTCCTCACATCCAGGAATCATTTTGGTCATCCTAATTTGTACTTCCTCCAAAGCCAATATATACTTCCGAAATCATGTTCTAGTTGCTCATACACAGCCCCTTTGTGGGATACAGGCAAACTGGTGGACAAAGGGTTTTTAACACACAGTCCTCTTGTTTCTTTGTCATCAAACATGTCAAAGTTTAACAAAGGGAGCTGCAGTTACTAAACCACTCATAAAGCACTTCATGCCCCCATTGTCTAGAGGAACCATGGAAGTCTTTGTATAGTGATATCAAAACATCAATCAGCAGAGGAACTTGGCATGTTTTCCTTTAGTATGAGAGGCTCAAAAATGAAGAGAAAGGAGATTATATAGTCACAGCCTGGTTTGAGTATTGCACGCCTTCAACGCATCTTTCAGTAGGTCCAATTCCTTTCTATCTCAATTGATTATTGAGATCATCATTAAATGAACATAAGCTGTACAGGGGAAGTGATGGCCTGGTGGTATTATCGCTGGTCTGCTAATCCAAAAACCCAGGTAATGTCCTGGGGAGCCAGGTTCAAATCTCACCATGGCAGATGGTGGAATTTGAATTCGATAAATATCTGGAATTAAGAGTCTAATGATAACCATGACTCCATTGCTGGTGAAAAACCCATCTGATTCACTAAGAAGAGCTTTTGTTGTTGGAGCCTGGATTAGTTGAAATAATACCAGATGAAGAAAGTCCCATGTTCTCAGAACTGAGAGGAGAGGTTGTGGAGAATTGCATGACCAGCCAGGCCCAGGTCAAATGCTAAGAGGAGGATAAGGATGAATGCTGTGCTATTCAGAGTGCTTCCCACATCTCCTCAGATCATGAAAAATGGCACATTGCTCGACCACGTCATATAATCTATTCCAGATTTGAAGAGGGACATAAATGTCCAGATTTTTTAAAAAAGTAATAAGGAAGTACTAAACAACAGTAACAACTTGCATTTATATTGAAAGCTAGTAAGAAGGCCCTTTCGGTTAGATTAGATTCTCTACAGTGTGGAAACAGGCCCTTCGGCCCAACAAGTCCACACCGCCCCTCTGAAGAGTAACCAACCCAAACTCATCCCCTAGCCTATATTTACCCTTGACTATCGCACCTAACACCACGGGCAATATAGCATGGCCAATTCACCTGACTTGCATATCTTTGGCTTGTGGGAGGAAACTGGAGCACCTGGAGGAAACCCACGCAGACACGGGGAGAATGTGCAAACTCCACACAGACAGGTGGGAACTGAACCCAGGTCCCTGGTGCTGTGAGGCAGCAGTGCTAACCACTGAGCCACCGTACCGTCACGCTCTTCACGGTAGTGCGATCAAACAAAATTTAACATTGAGTCAAAATAGGAGATATTAGGACTGGTGACCGAAACCTTGGATGTAGAGATAAAATTTAATAAGAACAGATATTCGTTATGTTTAAGGGAATATTGTTTCCAAAGAAAACCTTCTTAATCTTCTTGCATTTAACACGGTCACCGCCATCTTAAAGCACTTGTAGCCAATGCAGTACTTTTGAAGTGAGATCACTGTTGTTGCAGAGTGAGCTCCCACAAACAGTGATGTGAGGATCTGTGTTTGCGATGGTGATCCAGGGATATATATTGGCCAAGGTATGCGTAAAGATTTCGTAGCTCAGGTGCTGGTTGTGGTAGTTGTAGGTATATTGTGTGTCATGTATTGGCCAGGACACACAGGAGACTACCACCTTTTTCTTCAGAATAGTGCCACGGAATCTTTTACAACCACCTAAACAGTCCAACAGAGCCTCAGTTTAATCTCTCACCTATGGGCAGCATCTCCAACAATATAGCACTCCCTCTCTGCAACTGCACTGGAGCACTGGCCTTGATGTTTGCACTCAAGCCCAGGAGCAGGATTTGAACCTGGAGCCTTGTGACTGAGAGGTGGGAGTGCCACTGGATGAGCCGACAGTTACAATGACAGTTTTCCCAGTTGGCAAGTGCAAGAGAGAGAGAGCGAGAGGCTGATAGAAATGAAATGAATCAAGCTAAACTATTCTAGGTCCATTCAGCAAAAACAAAAGCAGCTCATTCCCGTTACATCAACCAATGTTAGCAAGCATTGCACGAACACCTATTGACACGTTTGCAACCAAGGTGCGTCAGAATGAGCAATCTGTGATGACCACAGGTAGAGCTATTTATGGAATTGGATACAATTCCACTGATGGTGCCAGTCAGCAAAATCTCCCTTCCTGCCAGTTTCCAGGAGGAATCATGTTGAGCATGTTGTGCTAGACTTCAAGTAATGCAAAACACTGATTCACTCACACGGAGTTCAAATCTGGCCCTGTGCTTTCATTGGAACTGGATTTGATTAACATGGGAACGCATTCCTTTTGTAAGTTATTAACTTGCACTTTCTACATGTCCTCATTTGTGTATGTTCCACATTTTAGTCAATCTTACTTGAATAAATGATGGTTAGTGACCATAAAAATGTTTTTTTTTAAAGCTAGGTATTTACATAATTTTAAATGTGTGTGCATATTAGTTGTGATGTGGAAGTGCTGGTGTTGGACTGGGGTGGACAAAATCACAAGCTGAACAGGAAATCACAAGCTTTTGGAGCACTGCTCCTTTGTCAGGCGACGAAGGTATATTCCGAAAGTCTGTGATTCCAAATAAACATTTTGGACTATAACCTGGAGTTGTGTGACTTCTGACTTTGTACATTAGTTGACATACAGCATAACAACTAGGAGCAGGAATAAGCAATTCAGCTTCTTGAGCCTGCGCTGCCATTTAATATGATATGAATCAGGGTCCACCATTCTGCCCTGTCGTTCACATAGTGGGACCCAACCACTCTGACAGCATGGTCTATTACATCGGTCCTGCACTCTGAAGCTAGGGATAGTGATGGTAGAGGCTGCGACTATCCATCTCAGAGCTGAGCAGGAATTTCCCCTTCTCTCCCTGTCTGCCATTATTGTGTGTGTTGGAAGGGTTTACAGGTTAACCCTCAAGCTGTTTAACCTTGGTCCAAGTGCACCATCCTTGGCCATCGAATCCTGGGTTAAGGCTGAAACTTGGAGCTGCTGACTCAGATGGGTTTGGTGTGGCAGGAACAAGTATAAACTTTGGGTCTTCCTGGGCAGTCCTGTGCTGAATTCTGGGAAGAAGGTAGAGCAGGATGTATGGGGTTGGGGCACTATAAGTTGGGAGGCAGATCCCGGAATGAGATGAGTTTAGTGACCATTGGGGATGCAGTGGCGTGATGCTTAATGGTGGGGTCATGGTTCAGGAGGGAATAGGAGGAGGTATCTGAGAGCTACGCTCAGCCTGCACAACATTGAGATCAGTACAGGGGGACTACAACAGCACTACCCTTGTTGGCAGGGTTGGATTGAGGAGTGCAAAGTGCAGTCAGTTCAGAGGGAGATACATTTGAATAGGTAAGGAGGGCAGGGGCAGAGAAATTAGCGTGACCAATGTCACGTTGATAATTGTCAACGAACAAGTCAAGTGCAGGTAAAAGGCCTGGGGAAGGACTCCAGGTTGAGGGAAAGTATTGGAGGTAGATGGAAGACATCCTTGGAATGGGGAAAGGACTCCTGTCCAAAGAAATGTCCAACTGAATATTGAGATGAAGCTGTAGCAGCTCTTGCCATGAGTTACTTAGTTTACAATGTTGTGTGGCCATGACTCTATTTTGGACTGACAGTTGCACCACACTCCAACCCAACTTTGTGGAGGCCAGAATTCTGACTTAGATGAAGTAGATATCATTAAGCCAATAGTCTTCTTGACTTTGGGGGGTTATGGCAGGTCCAGCTGTTTGCTCAGTAGGCTAACAGTGTTCCACTTCCTACATTGTTGTGACTTTCCTAGTTTATAACATTATGTCTCGAGGATGTGTTCCAATCGAGTCTTCATGCTGCGTACGAGGGGCGAAAGGTTGTGTTCAGCGGTAGTACAGCTTTGTGGCTACCGCCAACTTGAATATTATTTTGTATTCCATTTGTTTATGAAGCTATTTCCAAAGAAAGCATTTCCATTTGCTTCGTTCATGACCACAACACATTCCGAAGCTCTGAAGTCATTTTGAGGTGTAGTCATTGCTGTAATGTAGGAGGCTGATAAACCAATCTGTATACAAACAGCTGAGTTTCTCCTGAACTTGCAGTTTGTGTTAGTTTGCCTGCATCTGCAGTTTGCTTTATTGCTCATGTACATCAACAATCAGGTGACAATGATCAGAAATTTGCTTTTATTGATGTTGATTGAGGGTTAAGTATAAGGCACGACTCCAGTAATAATCCTCTACTCATCTCCGAAAGACCTTTTTAGCCTATAATGGCAGACAGGATTTTTAGTCTAATGTCTTATCCAAATGATGACAGCTCTGACAATGCAGCACTCCTCCAGTACCGTGCTGGAGTATTGGATCTGATTTGGCACTCAGGTCTCTGAGGTGGAACCTACAAACTTCTGACTCCAACGTAATTTGAAATATACTTCGAATGCATCTTTAGTTTCCGGGTCTGTTTGTTTCAGGAAGACGTTATTCAATGAACTGAAGTACAGAGCTTACTTTTATGTTCTGGTAGGTATGGAGTTTGATTGCAGGAAATCAGATGGTAATGTTTTAGCCATTACCAATAGGAGTTGGGCAAAATCCCCAAAGCAATGTCATGAATGACCATTTGGACTTTTTTTTTGTTTCCAGCAATGTCCAATGACATTCCAATTGGAAAACCCTCCCATTGAGATTTCAACTCTATATTGATGATCTTCCTCAACCAAGGATTTCCCAGTAACATAACTGACAGGACCCTCAACTGGGTCCCACCATCTCCTGCTCTTCAGCCCTTAGCCCCTCTCTTCCCTCTGACAAGTGATAGGGTCCCCCTATCCTCACCGACCATCCCACCAGCATCCAGAGAATCACTAGCCACCACCTCCATCACAAGAGTCCTGTGATGAGTCATGAGTCCTGAAGAAGGGCTCATGCCTGAAATATCGATTGTCCTGCTCCTTGGATGCTGCCTGACCTGCTGTGCTTTCCCAGTAATTTTCAGCCACCATCTCCATCACTTCCAGAGGGATGCCACCACCAGACACACATTCATCTTCCCTTCCTTTGTCAGCCTTGCACAGGGACTGTTCCCTCTGGGACACCTTGGTCCACTTCTTCTCTCCCAAAACACCTCCTCACCACCCAAACAACACTCCCCTTTCTTCCCCAACCACCACCACCACACCCCACGACACCTTCCCCTGCAATCACAGAAGGTGTAACACTTGTCTGTTTACTTCCTCCCTCCTCAGCATTTAAGGCCACAGGCACACCTTCCAACTGAAACAGCGCTTTACCTGCACTTCCCACAATCTAGTCTACTGCATTTGCTGCTCACAATGTGGTCTCCTCTACGTTGGGGAAACAAAGTGTAGACTGTGCGACCATGTTGCAGAACACCCACTTTCTGCTGGCAAAAAAGACCCTGAGCTTCCATTGCCTGCCACTTCAACACACCACCCTGCTCCCTGGCCAATATCTCAGTCTCAGACTCACTGCAGTGTTCCACTGAAGCTCAACACAAACTGGAAGAACAGCACCTCATCTTCTACTTGGGAAATCTCCAGCCTTCTGGACTCAATATCAAGTTCAACAATATTCGGGCCTGAGACACCTTCGCCCATGTCCTTACCCCAGCCCCACACACCAGGCCTTGTCATCACATAGATTAGAGTGGTGTTGGAAAAGCGCAGCAAGACAGGCAGCAGTGGAAGAGTAGGAAAATTGACGTTTAGGGCAAAAGTCCTTCATTGGGGAATGGCTTCATCATTCCTGATGAAGGGCTTTTGCCCAAAACGTCGATATTCCTGCTCCTCGAATGTTGCCTGACCTGCTGTGCTTTTCCAGCACCACTCTAATCTCCAGCATCTGCAGGACCCACTTTCACCTTGTTATCACATAGTCTGCTACCACACACTATCCTGTTGTCAACCACTAATACTCCCCATTAGCAGCTATTCATTCCCCCAGACTGACCTTTAATCACTCCTTTGTCCAACTGTTCTCTCTCTTTGGGCTCTATTTCCACCCACAGTTTACTCTCTTACCTCCCACCACCCCATCAGCTCTGAGGAAGGGTCACTGCACCCAAAACATGAACTCTGCTTTCTCCCCAGGTCTGGATGCTGCCAGACTTGCTGAGCTTTTCCAGCAATTTCTGTTTTTCTTCCTGCATTGATAACATTTTGTGTTTTCAGAAGGGGGACAGAAGGCCAGGGTGTGGGGATAAGCTGGTGAGAATTCGTTAAGGTGTCACACTTTTCTAGTCAGTATTTGAATGGTTCCCTAAAGCAGGGTTTACTTGATGTCTTCCAAGTGTTGCTTGATTCAAAGTGAGATCAGAGTTGGAGCAAAGGGGGATTAGAGTCTCTGCAATTCCTGATGGCTTGTCTGACAATGATTCAAAGCTTTCAGGGCCAGACTGGTGGAGGAACTAGCCCCACGTCACAGAGTGAATGATAGTGGGTGAGTAGATAGCCACAGCTGATTCCAGCTCATGTCCTCATTTGACATCATTGTAGCTGTGTCAGACATGGAGGGGCCAAATGAATTGGGTGCAGAATTTGGAAGCTGCTCAAGTGGAAATTTCAGGCCGGTCGTCATCTCCAGGAAATAAAAATCGTAAAACTTATTAAGGGATTGCTAAAGTATTATAGATATTTTCCGAGTGTTCCTGCTCAGGTTAAGTCCCATTAAATAGAATCCTTCCCGCCCCAAACAAAACACTGGCTCTCTGTCATTTACAGAAGAAATTATTGGAACTCTTCCATTCATGTCTGCCAAATAAGCCCCATTCCATCCTTCCCAGGCCAAGTGATGTGAAGGAGATATTGTGGAGTATTGTAGTAAATTACCCTTTGAAAGTAAATGGCCAGGACCCGGGAGATGTGGAACAGCTTGATCTCTTGTTTTTGAAGACAGGTGCCAATTGTATGGCCTCACATTCGGTGACCTTTCTACTCCTTAACAATGGACAATGACTTTATTTAACTGTCTATGCACCGATCGTTTGTTGACTTTTATCAAATATATTTCTGTCCCCCAGATTGTTACTTGTGAGTCATTTTGCAAAAAAACAGCTCAATTCTGTTTTGAGAGGAATCGCATCTTTCTATCTCTCCACATCCCACCCATTTTACTTTCTCCCAGAGGCATTGATCATCTCAGCAGGGCTCTCCCTGCTATAGTGGCAGGTGTAGTAGACTCATAGAAGCTTACAACATGGAAACAAGGCCCTTCAGCCCAACATGCCCTTGCCATCCAGTTTTCACAATTAATCTTGTCCCATTTGCCTGGGTTTGGTCATGTCCCTCCATACCCATCCCATCCACAAACCTGTCCAAATGTTTCTTATATGACAAATTTTACTCGCTTCCACCTCTGGCAGCCCATTCCACACACCCTCTCACCCCCTTCTGTGAGAAACAAAAATTGCCCTTCGGACCCTTTTAGTAGCTCTCCCCTCTCAGGTTAAGCCTATGCTGTCTAGTTTTAGACTCCCCTACCCTGGGGAAAAGCTGCTGGCTATCTACCGTATCTATGCCTCTCATGATTTTACAAGCCTCTATAAGGTCACCCCTCAGTTCCTACTCTCCAGGGGAATAGGATCCGATCTCTCCTTCTAACTCAAACCCTCCAATCTTCGGTAACATCCTGGTAAATATTTCAGTAGTAATAGTTCTGAGGTCCAAGCTAACAATCTGGGAAATGGAACCTAAGGTCCAATATAACATAAATATATATTAAATGTATATTTTAAAATACCAGCCTAGTATTGTGTCCATCTCTTCAAAGCAACCCTTCATAGTGGCACTCACATTGACACGATCACTGTTGTAAAACCCTCCATGATGCCATGGGACTTTATAAAGCTAGCCTCAGTAGTGATGACCATGAAACTATCACTGATTGTGTAAACACCCCCATCTGACTCACCGATGTCCTTTAGGGAAGGAAACCTCAGATCCATGTCCCGACCTACATGTGACTCCAGACCCACAGCAATGTGTCTGACTCTCAAGGGTAAGCCCCCGGAATGATGCAGCAGTTCAGTTCAAGCCACTCAGTTCAAGGGACAATTAGGGATGGGCACCAAACGCTGGCCTCCACAACAACACACGTATCCCACGAAGGAGAAAAGACAAACACAAATCGCCAAGCTCCCCCTACTCAGGCTGCTCTGTTGTGAAGCATGTCCTAGCTGCTGAGCTTGATTCTCGCGTACGCAGCCAATTGATGCAACAAAATACTGCAATGTGGTACCACAGCAGCCATCACGTTGGTCAGAGTACTACTGTGTAACAGTGCTGTGAACAGAAGGCCACTGTATAAGGCTGCTACTAAACAATGTGCTTCAACCTTAGATTTTGGAAGCACTGATGGAGGTCCCTTTCACTTTAAGGTTGTGAAAAGTCAGAAGTGACTGTAAGTCTGACAGAAACATAACCCAGCATTTAACTGTGCAGGCAGAGATCCTGATTTCAGATTTCTCCAGTTTCCTCATTTCCCCTCCCCCCACCTTGTCTCAGTCGAATCCCTCGAACTCAGCACCGCCCTCCTAACCTGCAATCTTCTTCCTGATCTCTCCGCCCCCACCCCACTCCGGCCTATCACACTCACCTTGACCTCCTTCCACCTATCACATCTCCGTCGCCCCT